>NC_083736.1:16175253-16790587 GCF_028564815.1 Eubalaena glacialis
AAGAGCAGTGAGAGGTCAGGAGAGAAGGACCAGCTCCGTCTGTATATTAAACAACGCGTTTCCTTTACAAATGGAGGTGCTTGCCTCCAGCTTTCATAATAGGAAGAGGGCACTGGGCTAGAAAGGACAGACAGACACCCTTCACGTGCATGGTTGCTCTGACCTCAGCCAGGACTTCCACTTTCTTCTTGAGTAGGCCAGAGATGTAGCGGATCAGACCCCACTCCTGGTTCAAGCCGGCTTTTCCATAGAGCTCGCTGAGGAGGTTGTGAACAGTGACCCCGTGCTGTCCAGAGAGATTTGTGTCCCAGCCGGGACCCCTGTCAAGAGATGGAAAACCCCAGAAGTATGGCCCAGAACGTTTCAAGGCCAGATTCTCTTGCAATAGAGCTCACTTGGCAGGGAGGGGAATGAATCACCACGCATTCTGCCAAGTGCTTGGGGGCTTCCCAGTGCCTCTGAGTCTCACCGAGAGGGCTGCGTCGTCTTCTGTCTATTTGAAACAGAAGCCTAACATCAGGAAATGGTGAGATCCTGGCCTCACCCAGCCTTCTCATCTTGGGAGGACAACACTAGCAGGTAGAGAAGGGGATGGGAGTCTGCTCACGGTGAGTCTGGGTAGCTTGGGTGACTATGACCATGATGTGGCTTGCTGGAAGGCCAAGCAGCCTAGGACGAAGAGCAAGGAGAATAGAGAAAGCTCAACCTAGCGAAGACCACCCACTTACTTTATTACATACAGAATGTACAGAATGTCCGCTTGGTCCTGTAGGTTCGAACAATCTTTTAGCTGCTCAGTCAGCTTCTCACAGTCTATGTCGCCGTGGTCATCTCTGGGAAACTGGAAGTCATCTTCGGGGGCCTGTCCATACAAAAGCCAAAAAGCAGGGGAGGGGGGCTGAGCATGCGAACTTCCAGAAGATCAGGAAGTGACACACCAACCTGGTCTTGGAACTCTGCTGCTGTGCTATGCTTCAGGTTTTCATTGTATCTTTTGGGGCTTTTTGTTTATATTTCTGATCGGTGAATCATTGTGTTAGTGGATGTCTGCAAGAGACTGAACTGAACAGGTTAAAATATGTGTAAATTTTATTTATGTAAAGGTCAAAAACAGGCAAAACCAACCCTTGGTGTTAGAACTCATGCTAGCAGTTACCTTTCGAGTGGAGGGGGAGGAAGCGACCGGGAGGGACACAAAGGGCGCTTGTTACGCACACGGGTCTATTGGCTCAGTGATAATTCATTGAGCTCTATACTTATATTTTATATACTTTTCTCTATATATGTTAAACTTCAATAAAGTGTTTTTTGAAGGCAAAACACACACAAAAAATATGTGAGTTTTAAACAACCTAAAATTGTGGTTAGGTTAAAATAGTCTCCAACAGACGCTGAATCTTTCTGATAAAGTCAAAGGGAACTTTGGATAAAATAACAAATTATGGGAACTAGTGGGGAACACCCTGGGATTTTATTCTCCAGAGGAATCTTTTTCTGGTTTTGTGCCCTGCTCCGCAAGTAGCCCGGCTTTGGCTGGCTGGCACAGATAGGACAGGGCTGGTAGTGAGCTAGCTCATTTCCTCTAATGTGACACAGATTCTGATGGGTAGGCAGAATGTCAATAGCCATCTCCTACACGCAAAATATAAAGGTTTGCATCAAATTCAGTGTGCATACTGACACAAACCAGAAGCCAGACAACTAATTGAGTGGGTGCACATCAAAACCCAGAACTTCTAATCCTGAAAGTCCTGGATACCAAGAAATGTGCTCTTTTGAGTTCAACCATTTAAGAGTTCTTGGGACTACACCAGCACCAAAGAACATTACACTTTTTGAAAAAGTGATTCTAAATACTTTACCTTTTTTAGGAGCAGCTGAGGAGAATCAACAAGATTCAGTGATTTACGGTGGGCACTTAGAACTTTAGTTGGCAAAGCCATGGGAACAACTAGAAAACAAAAGAATAAGGAGAAAGCTCTTCTGAGCAGGAGGAAGGATAAAATACTTCTTTTAAGAGGTACGGCGGCTACTCCCTATTCAGTACAAACCAAATAAGGAATGCTTACTTACTTAGTTTCATTGATTTCAAAAAGAATTTTTCATGTGGCCACATCATGTGCTAACTCTGGAAATAAGAAATGAGCAGGACACATCTTGCTTTAAGGAGCTGAATTCCACTTTTCTCTCTTAGAATTCAGGGAAAACTACATAGCATCTAGGACTGGAAGGAGCCTTAGAAATGATTGAGTCCAACTTCTTTTTCTTTCAGATGTGGAAACTGAGAACCAGAGAGGGTTTGTCCAAGGTTTGTCCAATGACCTTGTCATTTGTCCAAGGTCACTGGCCTTCTCATAATCGAGGTGTACCAGCCTCCTGTCCCCTGTGTGTTTCATTTGCCACTGCTGGGTGTTAGTGCTTGTTTTTTAACCACCTTTAATTAATTAATTAATTAATTAATTAATTTTGGGGGCTGCGCTGTGCAGCTTGCAGGATCTTATTAGTTCCCTGACCAGGGATTGAACCTGGGCCCCAGCAGTGAAAGCACTGAGTCCTAACCACTGGACCATCAGGGAATTCCCCTTTTAACCACCTTTTGATGTTATCAGTATTTATTCATTAAGCCATCTCTGTCTGCCAGGGTATGTCATATCATCTTGGGAAAATAGGAAGCTTTCAAGGTAAAGATGAGGTATATTTAAAAGGCATTTATAGGGCTTCCCTGGTGGTGCAGTGGTTAAGAATCCACCTGCCAATGCAGGGGACATGGGTTCAAGCCCTGGTCTGGGAAGATCCCACATGCCACGGAGCAGCTAAGCCCGTGCGCCACAACTACTGAGCCTGCGCTCTAGAGCCCACGAGCCACAACTACTGAGCCTGCGTGCTGCAACTACTGAAGCCCATGTGCCTAGAGCCCATGCTCTGCAACAAGAGAAGCCACCACAATGAGAAGCCCACGCATCGCAATGAAGAGTAGCCCCTGCTCGCCGCAACTAGAGAAAGCCCGTACGCAGCAACGAAGACCCAATGCAGCCAAAAATAAAAAATAAATAAATTTAAAAATAAATAAATAAAAGGCATTTATAGACCGTCAGGTAACACTAGTGGATTAAACATAAGTTTTAATTTTACTTCCTCTTAAACCCCCACTAACACTACAAAAAATAATTTAAAAAAAGGCAAATCCTAAAGAATAGGGAAGCAGGAGAGAAGACAATAGTAACATTTTGGAAGTGGGAAAGCTGATGGATGAAAACATTTAGTAGACACAAGGCAACCAAACCCAAGACTGCAGTGGGGAAAACCAAGAACCAGTCAGATTTATAACAGAGAATCCTCAGAAGTCTAAGGAGCTTGCTGCACCATGGACCTCTAGAACTTGGGGGTCCAGAGAGGGTAACCAAAAGAAGGAAGACGGAGAAGAAGGTGTGTGAGAGGCAGTGAGCTCCCTAGATGCCTTCTGCAACTTCACACAGCTTGGCAACTGCCTTGCTCACCCTGATAGAAGACTAGAAGGTCCTCTGAAGAGGGTAAAAAAGGGGTGGTATGTGTGTCTCTGGAGGGGATGCTGACCCACATGTCTGAAGGTGTGGGTACATTCCTTGGGGGAATAAATGACTGTATAGCTCGAGGCAATCAGACCCTTACAGGTTACAAAGGAGATTGCAAAGGAGATTGTAGAACATCTCTGGGAAATCTGCCCTGCTTTCACCCATAAACCCAACAGGCCCCATTTACAGGTATAGGCTTGGAGATTCTTATATGCATGAGCAGATAACCAAGGAACACCCAGCACTGGAGGAAAGACTCTACTGTGGAAGATAGAAACCAATACAAACAGGAAAAATCGACTTGGGGGAAATGGAAACCATTTAGGGAGAAGAAAATGTAAAAACAAAAACAAAAAGCCCTGCCATTAATTCTTAGAGTAATAAGAATTATATTGCATTCATGAAACAAGAACAGATACAATTCAGAGAACAAAGATTTAAAACATGACAGCAAAAGTGGAAAAACTCAACTGAGCAGGTGGAGCAAAAAGTTGAAGCAATTGCCCTCAGAACAGATCAAAAGACAGAGAAATGGAAGACGGGAGAGAAACGATAAAGTCTTCTTCAGGAGGTCAACATTGGAATCATAAAGTACCAGAAAGGGAGGACAAGAGAAAATGTAGGGAAGGAAATGAGTCAAGGAATTTTTCAGAAAAACTTTACAGGACTGAAAAACATAAATTTCCAGATAGAGAAGGCCCACTGAGTAGCCAACACAGTGGATGAAAATACACCCAGAACAAAGCACATCACTGAAATTTCAGAACCTGAGAGTAGAGAAAATCCTAAAAACTTGGAAAGAGAATAACCGTTTATATTTCAAGGATCAAAAATCAGAATGGAGGAGAGGGGCAAGATGGCGGAAGAGTAAGACGCGGAGATCACCTTCCTCCCCACAGATACATGAGAAATACATCTACACGTGGAACTGCTCCTACAGAACACCCACTGAACGCTGGCAGAAGACGTTAGACCTCCCAAAAGGCAAGAAAATCCCCACGTACTTGGGCAGGGCAAAAGAAAAAAGAAATAACAGAGACAAAAGAATAGGGACGGGACCTGCACCAGTGGGAGGGAGCTGTGAAGGAGGAAAGGTTTCCACACACTAGGAAGCCCCTTCGTGGGCAGAGACTGCGGGTAGCAGAGGGGGGAAGCTTCGGAGCCACGGAGGAGAGCGCAGCCACATTGGTGCGGAGGGCAAAGCGGAGATTCCCGCACAGAGGAGCGGTGCCGACCAGCACTCACCAGCCCGAGAGGCTTGTCTGCTCAGCCGCCGGGGCGGGCGGGGCCTGGGAGCTGGGGCTCGGGCTTCGGTGCTAGCCGGGAGGGAGTCCGGGAAAAAGACTGCAGCTGCCAAAGAGGCAAGAGAATTTTTCTTGCCTCTTTGTTTCGCGGCGCGCAAGGAGAGGGGATTCAGAGCGCCGCCTAAACGAGCTCCAGAGACGGGCGCGAGCCGCGGCTATCAGCGCGGATTCCACAGCAACAGGGACGCAGAGGGAAAAACGGAGAGATTCCCGCACAGAGGCTCGGCGCCGAGCAGCACTCACCAGCCCGAGAGGCTTGTCTGCTCACCCGCCGGGGCGGGCGGGGGCTGGGAGCTGAGGCGCGGGCTTCGGTCGGATCCCAGGGAGAGGACTGGGGTTGGCTGCGTGAACACAGCCTGAAGGGTCTAGCGCACCACAACTAGCCGGGAGGGTGCACGAGAAAAAGTCTGCAGCTGCCGAAGAGGCAGGAGACTTTTTCTTGCCTCTTTGTTTCGCGGCGTGCAAGGAGAGGGGATTCAGAGCGCCACTTAAACGAACTCCAGAGACGGGCGCGAGCCGCGGCTATCAGCGCGGACCCCAGAGACGGGCATGAGACGCTAAGGCTGCTGCTGCCGCCACCAAACAGCCTGTGGGCGAGCACAGGTCATTCTCCACACCGCCCCTCCCGGGAGCCTGTGCAGCCCGCCACGGCCAGGCTCCCGTAAGGCTCCCGTAATCCGGGGACAACTTCCCCGGGAGAGCGCACTGCGCGCCTCAGGCTGCTGCAACGTCACGCCGGCTTCTGCCGCCGCAGGCTCGCCCCGCCTCCTCCGTACCGCTCCCTCCCCCTGGCCTGACTGAGCCAGAGCCCCCGAATCAGCTGCTCCTTTAACCCCGTTCTGTCTGGGCGGGGAACAGACGCCCTCAGGGGACCTACATGCAGAGGCGGGTCCAAATCCAAAGCTGAACCCCGGGAGCTGTACGAACAAAGAAGAGAAAGGGAAATCTCTCCCAGCAGCCTCAGAAGCAGCGGATTAAAGCTCCACAAACAACTTGATGTGCCTGCATCTGTTGAATACCTGAATAGACAACGAATCATCCCAAATTTAGGAGATGGACTTTGGGAGCAGGATATATTAACTTTTCCCCTTTTCCTTTTTTTTGTGAGTGTAGATGTGTATGCTTCTGGGTGAGATTTTGTCTGTATAGCTTTGCTCTCACCGTTAGTCCTAGGGTTAGGTCCGTCTGTTTTTTTTTTTTTTTTTTTGGCTTAAAAATTTTTTTTTTCCCTAATAAATGTTTTCTTAATAATTTTTTCCTTATTTTCTATTTTTAAAAAAATTTTTAATAAGTTTTTTCATATTTTTTATTTTAAAAAATTAAAAAATTTTTTTCTTAATAAATTTTTTCTAAATAATTTTTTTCTTATTTTTAGTATAAAAAATTAATAAATCTATTTTTAAAAATTAAAAAAAAATTTTTTTTTCTTAATAAATTTACTCTTAATAATTTTTTTTCTTATTTTTTATTATAATTGCTTTATTTTATTTTATTTTATACTCTTTTTTTCTTTCTTTCCATTTTTTCTCCCTTTTATTCTGAGCCGTGTGGATGAAAGGCTCTTGGTGCTCCAGCCAGGCATCAGGGCTGTGCCTCTGAGGTGGGAGAGCCAACTTCAGGACACTGGTCCACAAGAGACCTCCCAGCTCCACGTAATACCAAACGGCGAAAATCTCTCACAGATCTCCATCTCAACATCAAGACCCAGCTTCACTCAACGACCAGCAAGCTACAGTGCTGGACACCCTATGCCAAACAACTAGCAAGAGAGGAACACAGCCCCATCCATTAACAGAGAGGCTGCCTAAAATCATAATAAGGCCACAGACACCCCAAAACACACCACCAGACGTGGACGAACCCACCAGAAAGACAACATCCAGCCTCATCCACCAGAACACAGGCACTAGTTCCCTCCACCAGGAAACCTACACAACCCACTGAACCAACCTTAGCCACTGGGGACAGATACCAAAAACAACGGGAACTACGAACCTGCAGCCTGTGAAAAGGAGACCCCAAACACAGTAAGATAAGCAAAATGAGAAGACAGAAAAACACACAGCAGATGAAGGAGCAGGGTCAAAACACACCAGACCTAACAAATGAAGAGGAAATAGGTAGTCTACCTGAAAAAGAATTCAGAATAATGATAGTAAGGATGATCCAAAGTCTTGGAAATAGAATAGACAAAATGCAAGAAACATTTAACAAGGACGTAGAAGAACTAAAGAGGAACCAAGAAACGATGACAAGCACAATAAATGAAATTAAAAATACTCTAGATGGGATCAATAGCAGAATAACTGAGGCAGAAGAACGGATAAGTGACCTGGAAGATAAAATGGTGGAAATAACTACTGCAGACCAGAATAAAGAAAAAAGAATGAAAAGAACTGAGGACAGTCTCAGAGACCTCTGGGACAACATTAAACGCACCAACATTCGAATTATAGGGGTCCCAGAAGAAGAAGAGAAAAAGAAAGGGACTGAGAAAATATTTGAAGAGATTATAGTTGAAAACTTCCCTAATATGGGAAAGGAAATAGTTAATCAAGTCCTGGAAGCACAGAGAGTCCCATACAGGATAAATCCAAGGAGAAACACACCAAGACACATATTAATCAAACTATCAAAAATTAAATATAAAGAAAACATATTAAAAGCAGCAAGGGAAAAACAACAGATAACACACAAGGGCATCCCCATAAGGTTAACAGCTGATCTTTCAGCAGAAACGCTGCAAGCCAGAAGGGAGTGGCAGGATATACTTAAAGTGATGAAGGAGAAAAACCTACAACCAAGATTACTCTACCCAGCAAGGATCTCATTCAGATTGGATGGAGAAATTAAAACCTTTACAGACAAGCAAAAGCTGAGAGAGTTCAGCACCACCAAACCAGCTTTACAACAAATGCTAAAGGAACTTCTCTAGGCAAGAAACACAAGAGAAGGAAAACACCTACAATAACAAACCCAAAACATTTAAGAAAATGGGAATAGGAACATACATATCGATAATTACCTTAAATGTAAATGGATTAAATGCTCCCACCAAAAGACACAGACTGGCTGAATGGATACAAAAACAAGACCCATATATATGCTGTCTACAAGAGACCCACTTCAGACCTAGAGACACATACAGACTGAAAGTGAGGGGATGGAAAAAGATATTCCATGCAAATGGAAATCAAAAGAAAGCTGGAGTAGCAATTCTCATATCAGACAAAATAGACTTTAAAATAAAGACAATTACAAGAGACAAAGACGGACACTATATAATGATCAAGGGATCGATCCAAGAGGAAGGTATAACAATTGTAAATATTTATGCACCCAACATAGGAGCACCTCAATACATAAGGCAAATACTAACAGCCATAAAAGGGGAAATCGACAGTAACACAATCATAGTAGGGGACTTTAACACCCCACTTTCACCAATGGACAGATCATCCAAAATGAAAATAAATAAGGAAACACAAGCTTTAAATGATACATTAAACAAGATGGACTTAATTGATATTTATAGGACATTCCACCCAAAAACAACAGAATACACATTTTTCTCAAGTGCTCATGGAACATTCTCCAGGATAGATCATATCTTGGGTCACAAATCAAGCCTTGGTAAATTTAAAAAAATTGAAATCGTATCAAGTATCTTTTCCGACCACAACGCTATGAGACTAGATATCAATTACAGGAAAAGATCTGTAAAAAATACAAACACATGGAGGCTACACAATACACTACTTAATAACGAAGTGATCACTGAAGAAATCAAAGGGGAAATCAAAAAATACCTAGAAACAAATGACAATGGAGACACGACGATCCAAAACCTATGGGATGCAGCAAAAGCAGTTCTAAGAGGGAAGTTTATAGCAATACAAGCTTACATCAAGAAACAGGAAACATCTCGAATAAACAACCTAACCTTGCACCTAAAGCAATTAGAGAAAGAAGAACAAAAAAACCCCAAAGCTAGCAGAAGGAAAGAAATCATAAAGATCAGATCAGAAATAAATGAAAAAGAAATGAAGGAAACAATAGCAAAAATCAATGAAACTAAAAGCTGGTTCTTTGAGAAGATAAACAAAATTGATAAACCATTAGCCAGACTCATCAAGAGAAAAAAGGAGAAGACTCAAATTAATAGAATTAGAAATGAAAAAGGAGAAGTAACCACTGACACTGCAGAAATACAAACGATCATAAGAGATTACTACAAGCAACTCTATGCTAATAAAATGGACAACCTGGAAGAAATGGACAGATTCTTAGAAATGCACAACCTGCCGAGACTGAACCAGGAAGAAATAGAAAATATGAACAGACCAATCACAAGCACTGAAATTGAAACTGTGATTAAAAATCTTCCAACACACAAAAGCCCAGGACCAGATGGCTTCACAGGCGAATTCTATCAAACATTTAGAGAAGAGCTAACACCTATCCTTCTCAAACTCTTCCAAAATATTGCAGAGGGAGGAACACTCCCCAACTCATTCTACGAGGCCACCATCACCCTGATACCAAAACCAGGCAAAGATGTCACAAAGAAAGAAAACTACAGGCCAATATCACTGATGAACATAGATGCAAAAATCCTCAACAAAATACTAGCAAACAGAATCCAACAGCACATTAAAAGGATCATACACCATGATCAAGTGGGGTTTATTCCAGGAATGCAAGGATTCTTCAATATACGCAAATCAATCAACGTGATACATCATATTAACAAATTGAAGGAGAAAAACCATATGATCATCTCAATAGATGCAGAGAAAGCTTTCGACAAAATTCAACACCCATTTATGATAAAAGTCCTGCAGAAAGTAGGCATAGAGGGAACTTTCCTCAACATAATAAAGGCCGTATATGACAAACCCACAGCCAACATTGTCCTCAATGGTGAAACACTGAAACCATTTCCACTAAGATCAGGAACAAGACAAGGTTGCCCACTCTCACCACTATTATTCAACATAGTTTTGGAAGTGTTAGCCACAGCAATCAGAGACGAAAAAGAAATAAAAGGAATCCAAATCGGAAAAGAAGAAGTAAAGCTGTCACTGTTTGCAGATGACATGATACTATACATAGAGAATCCAAAAGATGCTACCAGAAAACTACTAGAGCTAATCAATGAATTTGGTAAAGTAGCAGGATACAAAATTAATGCACAGAAATCTCTTGCATTCCTGTATACTAATGATGAAAAATCTGAAAGTGAAATTAAGAAAACACTCCCGTTTACCATTGCAACAAAAAGAATAAAATACCTAGGAATAAACCTACCTAAGGAGACAAAAGACCTGTATGCAGAAAATTATAGGACACTGATGAAAGAAATTAAAGATGATACAAATAGATGGAGAGATATACCATGTTCTTGGATTGGAAGAATCAACATTGTGAAAATGACTCTGCTACCCAAAGCAATCTACAGATTCAATGCAATCCCTATCAAACTACCACTGGCATTTTTCACAGAACTAGAACAAAAAATTTCACAAAATGGAAACACAAAAGACCCCGAATAGCCAAAGCAATCTTGAGAACGAAAAATGGAGCTGGAGGAATCAGGCTCCCTGACTTCAGACTATATTACAAAGCTACAGTAATCAAGACAGTTTGGTACTGGCACAAAAACAGAAATATAGATCAATGGAACAGGATAGAAAGCCCAGAGATAAGCCCACGCACATATGGTCACCTTATCTTTGATAAAGGAGGCAAGCATATACAGTGGAGAAAAGACAGCCTCTTCAATAAGTGGTGCTGGGAAAATTGGACAGGTACATGTAAAAGTATGAAATTAGAACACTCCCTAACACCATACACAAAAATAAACTCAAAATGGATTAAAGACCTAAGTGTAAGGCCAGACACTATCAAACTCTTAGAGGAAAACATAGGCAGAACACTGTATGACATAAGTCACAGCAAGATCCTTTTTGACCCAGGTCCTAGAGGAATGGAAATAAAAACACAAATAAACAAATGGGACCTAATGAAACTTAAAAGCTTTTGCACAGCAAAGGAAACCATAAACAAGACCAAAAGACAACCCTCAGAATGGGAGAAAATATTTGCAAATGAAGCAACGGACAAAGGATTAATCTCCAAGATTTACAAGCAGCTCATGCAGCTCAATAACAAAAAAACAAACAACCCAATCCAAAAATGGGCAGAAGACCTAAATAGACATTTCTCCAAAGAAGAGATACAGATTGCCAACAGACACATGAAAGAATGCTCAACATCATTAATCATTAGAGAAATGCAAATCAAAACTACAATGAGGTATCATCTCACACCGGTCAGAATGGCCATCATCAAAAAATCTAGAAACAATAAATGCTGGAGAGGGTGTGGAGAAAAGGGAACACTCTTGCACTGTTGGTGGGAATGTAAATTGATACAGCCACTATGGAGAACAGTATGGAGGTTCCTTAAAAAACTAAAAATAGAACTACCATATGACCCAGCAATCCCACTACTGGGCATATACCCTGAGAAAACCATAATTCAGAAAGAGTCATGTACCAAAATATTCATTGCAGCTCTGTTTACAATAGCCAGGACATGGAAGCAACCTAGGTGTCCATCATCGGATGAATGGATAAAGAAGATGTGGCACATATATACAATGGAATATTACTCAGCCATAAAAAGAAATGAAATGGAGGTGTTTGTAATGAGGTGGATGGAGTTAGAGTCTGTCATACAGAGTGAAGTAAGTCAGAAAGAGAAAAACAAATACAGTATGCTAACACATATATATGGAATCTAAGGGAAAAAAAAAAAAAAAAAAGAGGTCATGAAGAACCTAGTGGCAAGATGGGAATAAAGACACAGACCTACTAGAGAATGGACTTGAGGATATGGGGAGGGGGAGGGGTGAGATGTGACAGGGTGAGAGAGTGTCATGGACATATATACACTACCAAATGTAAAATAGATAACTAGTGGGAAGCAGCCGCATAGCACAGGGAGATCAGCTCGGTGCTTTGTGACCACCTAGAGGGGTGGGATAGGGAGGGTGGGAGGGAGGGAGATGCAAGAGGGAAGAGATATGGCAACATATGTATATGTGTAACTGATTCACTTTGTTGTAAAGCAGAAGCTAGCACACCATTGTAAAGCAATTATACTTCAATAAAGATGTTTTAAAAAAAAAAAAAAAATCAGAATGGGTTCAGATTTCTCAGTAGCAACACTGACAGCTAGAAGACAATGAAGAGATGCTTTCAAAATTCTTAAGGAAAATTTATTTTCAATCTAGAATGCTATACCCAGCCAAACTCTCAAATGGATAATTTGTAGATATTTTCAGACTTGAAAGGTCTCAACAATTTTACCCACCATGAACTGTTTCCTAGGAAACTACTGGATGTCCTCCACCAAAATAAGATAGTAAGCTAAGAAAGAAGAAAAGTTGAGATACAGAAAACAGGAGAGCCAACAAAGGAGAAAAGGAAGTCTCCCAGATGATGATGAAGGAAGATCCCAGTGATAAAATCTACATCCTGGATGTGGAGGGTGACCAGGCCAAAAGGGGCAGTGAACTCCAGAAACAAGCAAGTTAAGGGCTGTCATTACTGTGCCCTCTTCCATTGCACCATTTTTTAAAACCTATTGAAACTGTTCTAGAATGTATTCCACCAAAGGAATAAATTGAGAAAGGGGAACATGCCAGAATCAAGAAACAGGGAACCCAACTGAATAGACAAGCAAAGGCGATTCCAAGGATTATAGTAAAGAAAAGTCCCAGGATGCCAGGTATGCAAGAGGCTTAGAGTGCAATCAGCCAGATGGGAGGAAACTTTTGGACTCTAAGAAAAGCAGTGGAACCGTGAGATTCATACATATGATTCACCTTGTGGAAATTTGTATTGCGAGGCCATTGGAAGGTGTAGAAAGGAAGCGAAGCAAACTAAAAGATAGGGCAACTATTAACTTTAGAAAAAAGGAAAAATGATAATGTAGTATATTATTATACTGAGTTGGGAATAATATTTGCATACATATAATGATAGAAATAGTGAATACTGATTTAACTAAACCTTAATACAACTGCATGGATAGGTTAGGGGAAGTGAAGCAGAGGAGTGGTGATTTAACACAGCTGAATTCCTCACCTGCATAAGAAAAAGTCAACAGATACTGAATAAAATCGATGCATCAAAGATAGCACTACAGACACATTATTTAGAAATATGTAAATACCAGAAGAAACAACTAAGAGTTGAAAGTGGTTGCCTCTAAGTAGAAGGACTGGGGGCAGTGAGGAGGGGAGAGGTGAGGCAGGAAACAGCTGCATTTTGTTGTTGTTTAGGATTGTTTGACTTTTACATTATGCTCATGCATTACTTTGATAAAAGAAGTTATTTTAACAGGCAGAAAAGAGTTAATAATGTACATGGAATTTCCAAACCCTTTGCTTTTGCCATCGCGGAAAGTATATCCCGAGTGGAGTAGATGGCACTGAAAACATGGCTGTCCTCTGTCTTCTTACGAAGAGGTGGCAGATAGCACTTTGAGGATGTGCTTTGCAGGAGGTGGTTGATATACTGGTCAAGTTCATCCTGGCTTTCTATAATTACACAGGTAAGAAAAAGAGCCAATGAAAACAAGCTGCAGAAATAACCTAAATGCAGAACAGTGATTACGTGTAGCATGAAGTGCTGAGTAGATTTAGTGAAAGACAACATTTTGATATAGATATTTGACCTCCACTCTACCCCTGGAAAGTAAAGAGATTTACGTAGATAATGCATGTATTCATAAAGTTATTATTTGGAGAAACTTCATCCTAGAAAAAGAAAATACAGGTCCAAATAGTGTTTACATCACATCATCCCAAGATGAGCTGAATATGTAGACAATCGGAGGGCCAGCAGCCAACATCTGATCTTTTGGTTTTAATTTGTCATGAGTGAGCTAAGCATTATGGAATCCCCAGCCG
Source organism: Eubalaena glacialis (assembly GCF_028564815.1). Taxonomy (NCBI): domain Eukaryota; kingdom Metazoa; phylum Chordata; class Mammalia; order Artiodactyla; family Balaenidae; genus Eubalaena; species Eubalaena glacialis. Next base: position 16,189,092 of record NC_083736.1, read on the forward strand.
CAATCCCAAGTACTATCTAAAAGTGAAAAACAGGTCACTTCAACCCAAAACCTTCCTCAGTTTGAGAAGTGTTATATACAAAGGATTTCATCACTTATATCCAATCAAACCAAGATCATTCTACCATTTCTTTGAAAATTCAAGCAGTGTGTTTCTTCCTTTATATTTTGTGAAAAGTCCGCATTCCTGAAACTCTTTGTCCCTCTAGGTTTAAAAAAGCCCCCCTTTTACAGTTTAGGTTTATTAAAGTGGCATTTTATTCATTTTAATACGTGAAAGTTTCCAAAGACTCTTTTTTGTCATGTTAATTACAAATCATTTTCTGTGCTTGAGTTTTAGGGCAATTTTATCACAATGCCAAGGTTTAAATAAATTCAGGGACCACCTGCAAAGGCATTCCAAGCCGTACCTTGATTATAGGTGTCTTCCAAATATCCTCCCAAATCTGAATCACTATCAGGACTGAAGATCCCTTCACTGGCGTCGTCAAACAACTTCTCATCACAGTCTGGATCCAGGAAGGTCAGATACGTGTAGAAAGAGGTGGTGAGAAATTCCGAAAGACTCCCTAATTTTACTCTGCCAAGGAAACACTATGTTAGAGATATAGGTGGATGTGGACAAACTTCCACTATGAATCATCGAGAGACTTTTCAATAACCAGGTGGCGCTTCTGCCAGAATCAGTAAACACGTCACTCTGCAGATTGCCCCATACAAGTAGTCAGCCAAGAAATTAAAATGAAAATTCAATAGCAAGTATGAAGTGGAAGCACACAGCATATTAAAAGCCAAAATGCATCATGCTGATTTCTTATTCCCAAACCCAACACAAATAGAAATCTATTTTATTGAACCAACCAAAGTTTTACAAAACACATTGAGCGAACCACTTTTAACCAGAACCAACCCTTGGGTATTTTTCGCCATAAAACAACTGGACCAGGACAAAACCACAAGCAACGATTCTTTGGGTGCCCTCGTGCTACCTTTTATGAGTCCCTATCGCTCAGCCACACAAGGCCTGGGGAGGAGGGTGGGGGGAAATGTTGGGAGAGGCACGTCTCAGAGCCAAAGTTCTCTCTAGAAAGAATGTGATGGCCGGGCCATCCCCGGATAGAGACAGTGGCCCAGAGTGGCCCTATTATCAGGCTGGGAAAAGTTCCACCGAAAACTGGGAGCTGGGTTTGGCAGTATGGGGTTCTGCTACAAAGGCAGCAGCCTCCGAGTTCTTGCTCCCTGAACCTGGTTCACCCCCAGGTTCGGGGGGCAAGTGGGATGTCCACTGTACAGAAAGAAAGCCGGCACTATGTGCTTCTTAAAGTGTTGGATCTGGAGGCAGAAAAGTGTAGGATGCCTCAGAGCTACCAGCATCAGATTATGACTTGTTTAAATGGCTTAGTTTGAGGAGAGTAAACAGAAGCATGCAGCTCAAATGAATTCACAGGTGCGTGAGCTTCCACGGGCAAGTACACTATGTCAAGAAACATTGCCTGAGGGAAAGAAAAGCCTTCCCTTAATCAAGTAAAAACTGTTTCCCCCTAGAGCCCTGGGGTCAGTTCTAAGGATTGTTTTGCCCTGAGGTTGGAAACAGTAGGAGATGAGGTGGAGCCAAGGGACCAGTTCCTCTCTGATGAAGTTGAAAGGAATCAGGTCAAAGGAGGAATGGCAGTAATTTTAAACCCTCTGATAGCAAGCGACCCCAGGTGGGTCCAGAGGGTAGAGTCTGGCATGTAGAGTGAGTTCAGTTTTTTAAATACCCTCAGACCTAAAAAAGAGCCAAAATGACATTCAACTTTAATTATGAAGAACTAAGTAGGAAAGGTAGCTGATGGAGCCTAGGCATTCCTGTTTCTTTCCATGGTTCTCTGAGTTGTTTGCCACACTCTGTAACCAGGAGGCCCTCCTGATTCCTGTAAGCCCCCATCCAGCTCGGTATGGTGGTTAGAGCCCCGTTTCTGGATTCACACAGAGCTTCTGCACCTACTCATCTTGTGCCCCTGGCTCTCTGAGCCTACAGATCCTTGCCCATAAAATAGGAATACAGCCTGCACGACAAAATGAAGACAACATGAGACAACAGGTGCAAAGCCACAAAGGACACACTGCAAGGGTTCAATTAACTGCACACGGTATCCTTTTGACAATGATTAGATTTCAGTTAAAGAATTCATTTTGGAAAACAGTTAATTATGGGCGTATGGTATTGTCTCTCGGTTATGACGCCATATGCCAGGTGGTAACTTATCCAAGCTGGACAGGAAATGTACGAAAGCAGATGCCAACTGCAGTTATGGCACCAGCCCTGGGAGCTAGATAGCAGAATGCTGGGGATGGCCTCGCTGACACTCATGAGAGAGGCCAGGAGAAGCTTGGAGCGAGGGCCACTTCGAGTCTACAGCAAAACCTGCAGCAAGCTTGATGAGCAGAGGTGCCAAACCCAGTGCTTAGAAATCCAGTGACTCAACCCTGAGGACATCAGCCTAAGTGAAATAAGCCAGTCACAAAAAAAACAAATACTGGATAAGTCCACTTAGATGAGACACCTAGAGACAGAAAGTAGACCGTAGTTGCCAGGGGCAGGGGTGGGGGGGAGTTTCAGTTTTACAAGATGAAAAGAGTTCTAGAGATTGGTTGCAAACTGTGTGAATATACTTAACGCAACCGAACTGTACACTTTAAAATGGTTAAGATGGCAATTTTTATGTGTATTTTATAATTTTAAAAAATTACTGTGGCAGCAGGGTCCCTGGTGTGGGAGGATGTGAGAAGAAGGGCTGACTTCAACTCCCAAACACTTTTAGCAACTGGCACTCCATCAGGGACCAAACGGCAGCCTCCCCAAGCTCCGGAAAGGCCACACATTACTCGGGCCGGCTGCATGGTGAGGTTATCCTGGGGCCCTTCTGGCATATTCCAGGAGATTCACAGAGATCAGGGCATAGATGCTACTGAAAAATCCTCTGCCTTGTGACAGTCATGGGGTACAAAAACGAAAGGGGTTTCCATGGGAGGTGAGCCCCCTGTCCCTCAAGGTGCTTCACTGTAATAGCTGGGAGCACCGGTTGGACTGTGGGCCCGCAAACCGGAACGGGCGTCGTTCCACGGAGGATGAGGGGACAGTGGTCTAGGGAGGCCCATTCAGGTGCTCTGCTCTGAGGGCCACGAAGGAATTTGTAAAGTTCTGTGAATTATTCTTAAGGTGTTAGCACACTCAAGTCAATTCAAGGAGTGATTTGATTATTGATCCTAGGCACTGGGTGTTTTCTAGCACGCCTTTTAGTAGAAACAGACACAGCATTCCATACATGCATTCCCAGAGTGCCACTTCGGAGAGACTTGATATGTTCACCTCTCTATGCCCCAGGCCTCCTGGCGCCCATAAAAGCTTCACAAACACCCACCAACTGATGCTTAGAGATGATTCCAGTTTCACGTGGGTGACTGGATTAGATGTTTTAACTCCCTTTTTACTCTAAAGCTCCACGCTTCTATGTTCGGCAAGTGATACGAAAAATGGGAGAAGGGCAGCAAAAGACTTTAAGAAAGGTCAATGTTACTTTTGCTTTTTAAAAAATCACAAATTACCTAGCTCCTCCAAAATATCCATCCTCTAGTTTTCGAATTGTAGAAAGAACAGCAGAATGAATATCTGAGCCATCGTTTGCTAAAAAAAAAAAAGATCAATTAGTTTAGTTAATCTGGGAATACTTTGTTTGGGTATGCACTGAAATGTGTTCATCAACAAAATCTAATTAAAATATGTATGGCACAGAAGATTCCCGACCTAAGAAACCTAACTGCTAAGAACCCCCTTCAGTACTTAGCTCTGTCCATGGGACTCATTTTAAACATTGTGAAAAGGGCCCAAACCACCAGTGGGCCAGGAGTCAAGCAGATCAAGTTCACGGCGTTACTGAGCATGGTGTGGGTGACGGGGAAGGTGAGCGTGGGTCTGCCCGTCATCCGCCAGCAGGTGCACAGGTGGGCTAGCTCGATCCTCAGCATCTCCACCATCATCTCATTGTCCAGGGCCAGGTAGAAGTGATGCTGGTCAGTGAACTGCAAGTCAGAACAGGCCAGGTTCAAGGCTGTCCTTCATTTCCCTCGACATAACCCCAGCTGTCATTCACGGCAGCACTAATCCTTGCATTTTGTTTCCAGAGAAGAGGCTCAACCCTGGCTGTAATCCGCCCCCATAATGGGGCTCTCCTCGCGATCAGACAAATCGATCTGTCGCCTGCCCAGGAGCCAGGGCTACGTTAGTGCTAGCACAGAAGGGAAAGTTGCACAACTAGATCTATTTACAGCTCCTTGGATGGGGATTTAAGGACCTGGCCCAACACCGCTGTCCCTGAAAGTAAATCAATAACTCCTTAATTCCTACACTGTCCAGGGCTGCTGGGCTCGGTGATGTTTTCCTGGTGGGGCCACTGAGAGCAGGTGAGACGTGGAGACTGTGTTTACCTGATTCATGGCCTGGTTAATGTGAACTAGAGGCACTGTTGCCTGATGTTGATGAAAATCATTGCTGTCCTGGCCTCTGGACCAGTGCACACTCAGCTCTGGTCTAAAATCTGTTACGAAGGGAAATAACTCACAAGATTTAAGCAAGCAGCACAGGCTGGGTGAAAAAGAGCAACTTGAGGCTACTGACCCATGACCCTAGGGCCCAACTATGTCCCCAGGTAGTTGGGGGGCTATGCCCCATGTTGACAAAGTGATCCCTCAGTTGGCCTTTCTAGTTGCCCAAATGGATGAAAAACGCTTCGTTTGCATTCCACAGGACTAGTTTCCTTTGGAAACAAAAACTCTGAAGAAAAGTTCCATAATCAGTATATTCAGGATCCCGTCAAGGGGGTTGGGACCTGAAAAATCAGACTTCCCATGTGGGATTCTGCTGATAGAGAACCTGCTGACAGCCTAAGCAAGGGTTAAGGACTATTGCAATTAGGGCACAAGGGCTGCGAGTCAAGTGGCATGTCACTAGCGGATTTGTAAAGTGGTATGAATTTCATACTGGAATTGATGGCACGCTCGATTCGATTCAAGCCGCATTTATTGAGCACCTACCACGAGTAAAGAATTGTATTAGGTACTGGGTGTCATCTTATGTCTCTGTTTGAACACATGCATGCACATTCTGCCACATTCAAAGTACCTCCCCAGACAGAAAAGACAGCTTAATAAACAGATGCTTGTTGGTTTGTTACTGGCCTGCTCTTCTCACCTGGGGTGTGAAAGTAAAGATTTGGTTCCTAATCACATATAGTTTAGATGTTCCAAGGACACCAATGTGCCGATATGGTCGCCCACTCAATTTCATATTCTTATTCCGTCCTATTTAGAAAATAAAAGAGAAATTCGAGCTAGAGCAAATACAGTGACATCTAATCCAAGTGATTCTGGCTAAGACTTATTTATATGTTAAACAACTCACTTTGGGGTTTGGTTTTTCTAATACTGTTATCCTTCTTTGGGACAAGGATGAATTAAAAACAAATCCCACCCCCCTTCTTTTCATGCATATAGAAGAACAGCACCCGGTGCAACATCTATATGGAATAAAATTATTAAAAGGACTTTATTAATGTTCACTTTTTATTTATTTAGTATTGAACCATGATCCTAAACAAAGTCAGATTTTAGAAAAAGTAAAGAGAACCCATCTCCCATTTTAATGGGTAAATGAGCATTTTCTTAGACCACAGATAAAATTTAGAAACATTACGAAGACACAAATGACTGTTCCAATTGTGAATTTTCAAAGGTGGCTCCTTATTTTACAACAGATCTGATGAATCACACGGCCACCTGCGGTGACATCTCCTGAACAGGCATGAGAGGAATGTGCTTGGTGGCCATTCCTCTTCACGTGGAAGCTGTCAAACCACCTACTTCAGTGCTTTGCCCAATTCCTTTGAATTTACACATATCACAGTCTCCCCCAGACCCAAAACCTAGAACCGAGATGCCCCCTCGCCAAAAATGCCCTGCTATTTCCCCAAACCTACCAAGCTTGGCATATATGTGACTAAGAATCCGGCCTGGCTGGACTCGGATTGGACGAATGTCGGCGATACTCTGGATGCTCACCCCATGTTTCCTCAGCAGCTCCTTAATGTGGTTGTTCTCTGCCAGAACAGTCACTGTGAACAAGAACATAGCATCTGCATTAGACGGCGGCCCTCGTCCCCTCACACGGATGAGTGCTGTTGTCTACTCTCCTCTCTGGCCTGTGACAGCATGCTCTCCACGTGCTGGGTGGTTTTGAAAGGGAGAGCGCTTGTCCTGTCGCTCTTCCGGGTTCTCTCTGGCCTTGCCTCCCCTCAACACCCACAGCGCATATTTATCAAGTGCCCTCAATGTGCAAGACAGTCTGGGACTTCTAGAAATGGTCTTCAACAGGTCCCAAGCTGAATTACCCATCTCAAATGATGTCTTGCCTCCCTGTGGGTCTGCATTTATTCGAAACCTGTCTTGTGTTCTTTTCACATGGGGTCAGGAGTGGAAACAGCTTTGCAAAGGGGATACCAGAAGAAGTCTGTGCCTCTGCTCTCAAAGACAGAAGAGCAATATAGTGGTGTGTGCAGCAGGGGACGCTCTGACCGAGGGGGAGGGAGGGGGAGGAGGGAGGAGGTTTTATGCTCTGGAGAGAAGGAAAAGTGGGCCTACCAGTGGGCTGGTGGTAGTGGGGCAGCCTGGCCCACTGGGAAACACAGCACAGGGCCCCCCGCTAGTAGGGAAGAGCCACCCCAGAGCTGGGCCATGCACCCAGTGGGCCGGCCTGGGCCCCAACTCCAGTGAGTGAGGCTGGGCATCTGGCTCTCTAGCAGGCAGGGCTCTGGGATGCCTGGGATGTGGGGGCCGGAGGCGGGCTCAGACCCCCCCATACCTGCTGTACCAATACTGCTGGCTTTTAAGAGAAGGGACAGTGCTTTGGCAAAAGGAAGGAGTCCTGGGGAGGGAACTGGAGAAAGGGAGTTCTGGCCACAGAGAGAGTGGCCAGTGCTGTGTCCACCTGCAGCTGAGCCTGCCAGGAACTGGAGGGGCTCGGGGAGGTGCTCAGGCCAGAGGAAAGACTTGGTTACTGTTAAGGTAGCTCCCTGAGCCCAACCACTGTACCCTCAGGCTGGTGGCACCTGAACGTATGATACATATAAATGCCACTGAGACCTGAATGTCACCTCCTTATATTTACGTAGCACATGATGCTTTTTCAAAGTATTTTAATATCCATGATCTCATCTGAGCTTCACAGCAAGGCCCTGAGGGGAAGCCTTGCTGCCCGGCTGGCCAGCTGTAGCTGAGCAGGGACGTCAGCCATGCAGGACTGGGCGAGCAGCTTCCCCTAACATCCGTCTCTTCAGAAGCTTACAACACCGTGCAGAGATCTCCACATATCAGAGCCACAAGGCGGTCACTCTGTAGAAGTGACTCTTTCAGAGGAGTGGCTTGACCAAGACCTGTGAGCCTGGTGATCTGAGAGAGCTGCACGCAGAGGAGTTTCTGAAACTGCACTTCTCCTTCCTCCAGACCACAGCCTCTGATATTTTCTACTCTGTTTTCCTCTATTACATTAAAAAAAAAAAAATGGTGCTCAGGATCCATCAATGCACCCCAGCCTGCAATTGGAAGAGCGGCCTTGTGGACTTAAGGGATCACTTAGCAGCATGTGCTCTGGTGACGGGCAGAGACTGTGGGGTCAGGCTGGATCAGGCCACCTGGATGTCAGAGCTGGGTTTGCACCTCCAGCTGTCAGCCGCGGGTCCCTGAGTAAGTTAACCCCTCAGCCTCATGTGTAAGAGGGGGATGATAATCATGATCGTCACACTTTCTACCTGATCGGAATGTTGTGATGGTTGGGTGCGTCTCTCGGTGGGCCTGGGACACAGTATCGACTGGGTGATGACCTGCGCGACCTCTGCTGTATCACGGACAGGCGCAGCCAAATGCGTCCGTGGCCACAGAGAGGGTTGCCCTTCATTTGCTCAATAATTTTTAACGTATTGAGTGCGTGTGTATCAATCAACATAGAAGCTACAAAAATGATAAGGCCCTTGTCCTTAAGAAATGTACAGTGTCCTATAGAGGACACAAGGCGTAGGCACGACACGCTATGATACTAGCTGGTATATAAGTCACTCTATGAGGTTTGTGAGCTCCTGGGGAGTCCTTCCTAGGAGGGGAAGTAGGGAGAGGAATCGGCCAGCAGGGAGCATTCTAGGCCTGGCCCTGCACTGATGGCTTTCCCTGTGGATCTCAATTCCTCTCAAGACCACCCTGTGAGAGAGCACCGGTCATGAGAGCCCGAGGCACACAGAGGTGAAGTCACATGGCTAGTCAGAGCCAGTGTCGCAGCAGTAGCCCAGGCTGGCCTTGCACTTCTGCGGAAGAGTTGCCGGCTGGAGAGGAGGGGAGATGGGTGGAGGGAGGTGAAAACATGGGCCTGCAGCTCTGGAAAGAAGTCAGACCTCCAAGGGAGGAACGAGTGAACCCTCATTTGGGTTTTGAGATTTCAACAAGGTCACGTTCTACTTTTTAAAGAACAGCAGTTATGAAAAATGATGCTCAATGAATCACTTGTGCCCCAGTTGCAATCAAGGTTTAGATTCAAGAAAACAATTGCTTTGTAGAAAGTAACTTTGTGATCGGGAGCAGCTGAGTTACAGAACATATTTCACAGAACTAATATATGCTAAAATATATACATATGCAGATTTTAAAAAATTAAATAGGAACACTTTGCTTTAAAAATAACATTGGTTTTACAAAGTTAAATATGAATAGTAAACATGCTCACAAACCTTGTACTACGACATCAGGTTTGACGGAAGTGGAAAATCTTCTATTTAAGGGATCAATTTCACCAGTGGCAAGGAATCCCTAGGAAAAGAGGAGCATTAACACTACGAAATACTGATTAACTGAAATTTCACCTTAAACCTAAGTTTGAAAATAAAATATTTGGGGGCTCAAGATCTTCAGTGTTTTATTCCTTTATAATTTTTCAAGGCAATTGCTTATTTTCTCTGAACTACAGTATACCATTTAGATAGCACTGATAAATGTATTGCGTTTTTGGCACCCAGCTCTCCAGGGCTAGTCAGAGACGCCCAACTTGTGTGAGTGAAAAGAACAAGGGTAACTCATGCTTCCTGAGCCCTTACCCCGCGCCAGGTACTGTGCTGAGCCCTGTACATGCACTGTCACACAGGCCTCCTAACAGGGAGGCACTACCATTCGCACCATCTTACAGGTGGGGAAACCGAGGCAATGTCCTTAGGGTAAGGACTTGGCCCAGAGCTGACTGTCCTGAAACACAAAACTCCCCTCCCTGCTTGCAGAGTGCTCTTTGAATGTGGATCTCCTCATATTTTCTATAAATGATGGGAACCTTAAGAGAAGGGATCAAGGTGTTCTGTGAGTTCTGAGGAGAAGTTGGACCTAATGCTGGGCCTAGATGAGGGCCTTTACATTGAGAGGAGGAAACAGAAGCAAGTTTGTTTCCCATCTCACTGATACAGAAATCAGAGCTGCACCATATTGCAGAGATGATAAAGCCCAACCTCTTTACTTTAAAGATGAGGAAACGTAAAAAAAAAATCTATATTTAAATAAAGCTGTACAACATTAAAAAAAATAATAATAAAGATGAGGAAACCGAGGCCCAGGGAGATTAAGAGACCTGCCCGAGGTTAAAGAGCTAGTCAGAGGCAGGGTTGGCTTTCCAAAGGAGATATATGTGCTTCCCTACTCTTAAAGACAAAAGTATAAGACACAGTCTCCACCCCCAAGAACATGTCCATGAAACTGCAGAGACGATCATATCCATGAAGCAACTACTCCATCTCAGCACCTAAGGGCCACTTGCACTGTGATACCTTCACTTGGGTCTTCTTTCACCCACCAGGAACTCCAGTGACATCCAACCCATTGCTCCCCCCGCTCTCCACCCCCCCCCCGCCCCCCACACCCCTCCCCAGGGGTCCAAAGCACTCAGCTGGGCAGGATCCTCCCAGGAAAGATGAGCCATCTGATAAAAATCACTCACACTTAGGACTGGGGAGGGGATTCATTTTTAGCTGGCACAAAAGCATTTGTATTTTAAAAACTTAAACCTGGGGGCAAGAAAATGCTCAACAAGAGGGAATGAGTCAGAGGCAGCAGACCTTCTGTGTGGCGGTGTTACTGGCTGAGGGAGGGAGCAGCCGACACAAAATCCACTACAGAAGAACCAGCCCGCTGCCCCTTCCTGCAGAGAGCACTGGAGCGTCAGAGTCCTCCTGCTTCCTGCACCTAAGACCGTGTAGAGTAGTTCCCCAAACCCTGCATCTTTCATACATGTGCTGATCCTGGCTGAGAAGCTTCCGGCCCTCCTACCGACCATCAACTCAACCAGGTTCTAGCCACAGACCAGGAATGCTGGTGGGAAGGGGCGCTGGGGGAGGGACAGAGAGTGCTTGGCTTGCAGCTAAGCCCAAAACGGTTTACTATAAATACGGACACAAGCCTAGGTCTCAAGCCTCAGAGTCAACCCCAACCAGCTGACTTGAAAGCCATGAAGATGCCAAAGACGGGGGACGTCCCTGGCGGTCCAGTGGTTGGGACGTCACCTTCCAGTGCAGGGGGTGTGCGTTCCATCCCTGGTCGGGGAGCTAAGATCCCACATGCCTCACGGCCAAAAAACCAAAACATAAAACAGAAGCAATATTGTAACAAATTCAATAAAGACTTTAAAAATGGTCCACATCAAAAAAAAAAAATCTTAAAAAAAAAAATTTTTAAAGAATGTAATCTTAAAAAAAAAAAAAAGATGCCAAAGATATTCATAGCCACACTGAGCAGAGAGCCCCTGTGTTCTTCCAGGGTCCCCTGAACTTCCAATCACATGGTTTCCAGTCTGTGAAGCCCCCAAGTCCCTTACCTCTGCCAACAGGGAGCTGAGGATGTACAAGGACTGACCCCACGGATGGGGCACCTTCCCCAGAGGAACTCTGTCCACCGTGTGAGGATTCTTATACTCTTCATCTACCTGGCAAAGAGAGGAAAACCCAAAGTCAGAATGTCAGAGGAGAAAATGGCCAACGTCACTACATGGGGAGCGCACGGAGGATTTACAAAATGCCACTCATTTGATCCTCCAAACCAATTCTATGCGAGAGCTGGGATAAGGAGGCCATGGAGGTTGAGGCCCTTGCGCGGGGGGCCACGTGGCTAAAAGCAGCAGAGGTGGAACTCAAACCCAGGCCTGGTCCCAGCCAGTGCTCTTCCCGCAAGCACACTGATGGCAAAAGGCAGAGAGATAGGCACTGGAAGCCGGGCCTGCTGTCTTTGAGCACAGCTCTGGGCAACAAGAAATGTCACAGCTCATACTTATATTTGGCTGCATTATGGGTACAATGATCTAAAACATCAGCCAATAGCCATGGCAGTGTAGTTCTGGATGCTGAGTCAGGTTTCTATCTTGCTCTCCTCAGGGGTTCATAAACTCAGTGTGCAGATGCAAGAAAATTACCAGAAGGTGGCGCTATTTATTGAGGAAAAACAATTGTACTATTAGATCACTAATTTTCCATCAGGGACTCAAAAAGCTGAATCCATTGGGGGTTTTGACTCATCAAAATAAGCTACAGTTCTCTTTCTGATGGACAGTGCTGGCTACGTGTTGTAAAAGTTAGTCTGCAATTTTCTCTGTTGTAAACTACATGCTGACCTTTGGGTTTTGGGTCATTACAACGTTCGTTGGTTGGGGGTAATGTTAGTGACCACTTCCTTCTCCAGAAAACATAAGCCAATTGAAGGAAATAGGAAACACATCTTTCTCCAAAGGGGAAAATCACATCATGAGGCGAGTCATTCTCTGCTTGTGAATTTATCAGTGATGTTGTTAATATATGCAGTAAATTTTTAAAAATTTTCTGTAGTAAACTAAGAAAAACTTAAGCTCATAAACGGAACAGAATTAAATGTTACCAGTAATAAAATAATCAAATAGGATAATACGTGGAGGGAGATTCTCCAAAACATCATTGTGGTTATATCTGGGAAGTAAGATTCGGGAGAAATATTTTCTTTCTATAGAATCTTGTATGTTTTGCAGTATGCACAATTACTTTTACAATCAGATTGTACATTAAAACTTTTTGAAATGTAAGTAGTGTTAAGAAAGATTACATAGATCTGGAATGGGAAATAGTCGATGCAAAAAACAGAAGGTAGACAAGGTATCTGGGTCAAAAGACAGCTTCGCTCTGCCCTCCTCCCACCCATTGCTGGCTCCTGCCTCCCCGTGGAGGTATGTGTCTCCCCCTCTCCAACTCAGTCCTTCCAATCTGCTTGCAGGTCCTCTAATGCACCAAGCCTTTGCCGCCGGCAGTCCTCTGTCTGCCCTCCATCCCATGGATTCGCTCCTCCGACCCCCCTAGCCTGCAAGTTGGCAGAGGCAGAGCCGGCGTCGTGACCCCTCTGTGCCCCAGTACCTAGCCTGCTGCCCAGCCTGGAGCAGCTGCTCCAAGCAAGTCTGCTGGGTATGCTTGCGTTAGTCTCGAGCTGTCCAATGGAGGCCCCGTGGGTGGTGGCGCCTTGCAAAAGCCTGTCCAGCTGAGGAAGTGAGTGACGCTGAAACTCAGGCTGGATGGCGCCTTGGCCCAAGGCTGTGGCCACTCCAAGGGTGAGGCTCTTTTTCTAATTTGCACAAAGGTGCCATATGGGTCGGGGTAGCCCTGTCTGTAGTGGTCTCAACATGTTACTGATGTGATGGGTGAACCTTCCCAGCTGTCAGCCGGAACCAGCACAGATACAAACTGTGCTCAAAATAAAAGAACGTTCAAAATCGGTGCCTAGCTGATGTGTAAACACACTGGATAAAGGAGGATACTGAAATGACAAGTACAAGCACAAAGGTCAGTGTAGAGATCAGAAGAGAAAAGTTGCAGAGTAACCTTTTACAACATGTAGCCAGAACTGTTCACCAGAAAGAAAAGGAGAGCTTATAACACCTAGCAGTTACTACAGTCAGGAAATGTGCCTTTTAGTAGAACGTGGATAGATGGTTATTCTCTATCATAAAATAGGTAAAATACCCCTGAAGCTATTTATTTTCCCTTGCTATGCTTCCATGTTCCAAATTACCTCCCATTACTAATTTTGTTTTGTCAAGTGCCTCAATACTGGAAAAGGGGCAACCTGAACACGCAGTTGCTAGGAATTAACTACCCAGCCCCCACTGTCAGCCCCCCCCCCCACCAACACATACACATCACACATAGTAAAATCAGTATGTCTGCAGGAAATCTAGGTTTCTAACAGTTAGAAAGAAAACAGCCCCTGCAGGCTCCATGGCCTGATCTGTACAGTGAGGGACTCTCCATTCCCTGGAAATGCACCACCCATTAGGAGGCAGCGTGGCGTTGTGAGGAGGCCCTGAACCTGGGGTCTGGTTCCAGGCAGAGCCCAGTGCTGTCTGAGCTCTGCCTCTCTGAACTGAGGCAGATAAATTTCAAAGGCCTTTGCCAGTCCCCTGACCATGTGCTCGTGGGCCTGATTCAACCACAAACCCGTAGACCCAAGCTGCTGTGTGACAGCAGGGTTACGCTCTAGTGCAGGCCCTGTCAACCGGGGGAAGGACACTGCTCTCTGAAATCTCTTCCTCCCCAAAATGCAATAATGAAGCTTTGAAGCAACAGGAACATTCAAAAGAGAAATAGCCTTGAATCGAGAATTCTTTTCTGCTAAACATGAGATATGTATGGGGAAATCTTCCCATTAAGATATATAGGTCCATCATGACCCAAGTTAGGAAAGTGGATAGAACAAAACTATCTTTGGGCATCTTCTTGGAACTGGCCAGTTTCCCTCTTCATGATATAGAATGGCTTCTAAGTGATTACTCAAGCTCCAGCTCAGGAACTGCTTGACTCAAAGGAAGAGATTCTCAGCTACCCTATACAGGCAGACCTCGGTTCCAGACCACTGCAATAAAATGAATATAAAGGGAGTCACACAAATTTTTTGGTTTCCCATTGCATATAAAAGTTATGTTCACACTATACTGTAATCTATTAAGTGTGAAATAGCATTATGTCTAAAAGAAATGTACGTATCTTAAACATATTTTATTGCTAAAAAATACTAACCATCATCTGAACCTTCATCAAGTTCAGCAGTAGTAACATTAAAGATTACTGATCACACGTCACCATAACTAATATAGTAATAATGAAAAAGTTTGAAACGCTGTAAGAATTACCAAAATGTGACAGAGACACGAAGTGAGCAAATGCTATTGGAAGAACTCAATTAAGGGTTGCCACAAACTTCAATTTGTTTAAAAAAAAAACGCAGTTATCTGCGAAGTTGCAGTAAAGCGAGGTATTCCTATACATCTCTCCCCCTCTCCCAGGGAGATTCTGTCTGGTTTCTTCTTCCGTGGAAATGTGTGAGAACATGGTGCCTAACAGTGTTTTGTGCTTTTTAGGGCCTGTGTGGCCTTGGGCTCGGAGAAGGACAGGTATCCTCTGAAGGTCCTCAACTAACGCCTCCCTTGGGCACCAGCCAGGTCAAGCATGGCTCCAAAGCCGTAACTCCTGTGATAAACAGGGACACTACTGAAGGCTTTAGAAACCACTTCTCCTGGAGAAAAAGTATTAGGTCTGAAGGGGGAATGAAAAATACCAAAAGGTCAAGCACCATCTCACTTTGTACTAGATAAGCAGCACCTGGTTACCTTGTTAGGCGGGATGGCGTAGAGTTCAGGCACCAGGTGGATCCCGTTCTTGCCTCTGATTAATATTCCCTCCAGGGCCTCTCGGTATTCTTGGACCTGGAAAATAGCCCCATCCCCCACGGTAGGAAACAGCAGTGCAACACAGAAAAACAGCTCTCTTGGCAACAAACAGATCAGAAGTAGGACACAAGGCTAAGAAATGCATGAACACCTTCAGCTCAAGGGCTGCAGGAGGAACCTGGACTCTGGCTGACAGCAAATGTTAGGAGGAGCTAAATGCGACTGGCCTTTTATGTGTTGTCTTTAATTCGTGATTTAAATACTTCACTCTTAACTTCTCACATATTTAAATTTTGTCTCACCAGCTAGACTATAAGCTTTATGGAGTGGAGGCCAGATCTTAAGCAGTGCTTCCCATTTCCACCTGCTGGTAGTTTTCCACTGAAGAAGCCCTCGTTCAAACATTTATTGCTCACAAAATATTTGCTGAACGAATAAGATGTGAAGAAAAGTGTAGGTACTATGATCCATGTACCCCAATTTTTAGGACGTGCTACTCAGTAAAAGCTGTTGATGTAAACATTTCTATTAAATTAAAAAGGCAGTGATAAAAACCTATACATTAGAAGGGAAATGGAGAGAAAAAAACCCTTAACAGCCACCCAGCTATCTGACACATTTCATCTTTGGAGAGCCCAGTCAAATGCCTTCCAGATCTCATTTTCTTTTCGTTTGAAATTTATGGACAGCAAAGCACGACAGGGTGCATCACTTTAAAATGTGACTGGGCAGCAAGTGGAAGAGGCAGCGCAGGGGGCTAAGAGAAGTAAATTCTGTGAGACCTACAAAATAAGGTACTAAACAGGCTTTTCTGTCTCCGTAGCTTTTTTTTGCTGTTGTTGTTTCTGATAATTGTCAAGCTTGTTCATAATTGAAATTCCAACTCAATCTTTTTGAGATCTTTCAGTCTTGGGATAAAAAGACAGAAAACGTAAGAACCGAGATAATCACTAAAGCATAAGAGTGAGAATCAACAAAGGGGGAACATTAATATTTGAAGTTTACTGCCGCTTCTGAAACACCTCTGCATTCCTCAATAGAGGCAGCTTTCAAAAACTAAAACGAATCTTAGATTGCATATCCTACCCCAGAACATGTGATCTGAACAATTAAAAAAACAGCCAAGTGTTTGAGTTTGTCAGTCCCATAAACTTCATGAGGACAGGTCTGTTCTGCTCACCAAAGTATGCACGGCAGCAAATGCTAAAGAAATCTGTCTTGAACAAATGAATGCTGCATTAACAAATATTCACTGAGTACTTACTATGTACTAGGCATGGGGCATACACCAGTGAACTGGATAGAGACCACCTCTACCAGGGTCCTTTGACAACTAAGTGGGAAATACAGTTACAGGTGCCAAGCTGTTATAAGAACCGTGGGGCATATAAAAGGGGCACCTGACCCAGCTTTTAGGCTTTCTGAAAGAAGAGACACTTAAAACGAATCACGTGAAGGAGGGAGGGGAAGTTGGGGGTTGAAAGCATATCCTGGGCATTTGAGAGGAGGGGAGAGACAGCATGGCCTGCTCAAAGGACTGAAAAAGTTTCCATGTGCTTGGATTACAGAACTCAAGAAAGGAAATAAGTAACAAGAAATTGGGGGTACCCTGGTGAAAACGAGGGCCAGATCTTATGGGATCCTACAAAACATGTGAAGAGCTTGTACCTCATCCCAAAAGCAGTCAGGAAGCCATTCAAAGCTTTTAAGCAAAGCAGTAGCATAATCTCTTTCTTAATAAGATCTCTCTGGCAATGGTGTGGAGAAACAGCAGGAAGCGAGGCTGGGAGACCAGTTAGGAGGCTGATACATTAATTAAGACATTAGCTAAGAGTACCCTTAAAGACGGCAAAACCACGGCTGGTCTGAAAAGAACAGCAGCAACAACGAAACCTGTCTGTGGAAGACTGTTTGGTGGCCCCCGATGAACCCCGCCTCCTAGTCCTCCAGCCTTTATGTAGTGCCCTCCCCTTGAATGACTTACGATAAAAGGCCCTCAGATGTAACACATTGGGTTAGGCTAATCAACAGAGAATTTCCTGTCACCTGTTTTATCCTAAGCCGAAATTTGGTCCTCTCCTTGTGTCCTCAGATTAAAAAAAAAAATGACCCTGGCATCTACCCTTGTCAAGGTTCTACACGGTCAGGATATTATAGAAACCATACTTAACTTTTCCCAGCCTGTGTCCCTTCCATATTTAATATCTAATTGTTTCAGCCAAACTGATAATGATCAAGACACTCCAATATGAAAAAGGGTAAGACACTTGATCCCTGGCTTATCCTAGATAAAATCCCTAAAAATAAAAGCCTAAGTTTTAACAATGTCTGGCATTCTATGTGCCCCCTCAGGCTACATCTTTGTCTATGGTTTACCAATCTTGGGCCTCTGAATGCCTTGACAGCTGGCACATAGGTGGTATTTGTTTATTGGGATCAAAATGTTAACTTGAAACTGGGAACAAACGAATATTTTCAAATGAGTGCTAAACAGTTTCATTCCACAAGCCCTAGTTGGGTCTATGCCCCTTATCAGCAGGAAGTATCCAGAGTGGTAATCGCCCTTCTTCCCTTAAGATGGAGGAATGATCAAAAGATAGGGGGGACTGAAACCAAGGGTAATCATTAGTCAAATCCATTTTACCTGTAACCTGCCTTCACTAATCAAAGTCCTTTTAAGACTTGCAAGTCCTCCAAGCAGCACTTAGCCTGAATAAGATGTTTGCCCAAGTTGTTGTCTAGGAACTTGGAGTCAGCTGTGTCTGGTTCCAACTGAGCTGGTTAAGACTGGTTAGGACCACTGACCCTCCAATTGGGCATGCCCAAGTGTCCGCTGACCTTTTGGCATCAGAGGGCTGAAAACTCCACCCTCAGAGCATGCTAAGCACCTCCATTTTGGAACATGCAGAGCCCTGTAGCCTAGCTACACTTGGGCAGAATGACAATTACTGCACCTTTTTCCAATCACCTTTCCCCAGCCTCAGACCGCCCTGCTGCTTTATTCTTTATCCCATAAATACACCGAGCCCCTTGCCTTCGCTCAGGTAGACCTGAGACTTTCTCCTTGCATGGCTGCCTTGTGAATAAACCCTCTTTTTGTTGCAAACCTCGGCATCTCAGCGTTTTGGCTTGCTTGTTACACTCTGGCAAAACAAACCTGGCTTGGCAACAATAGCCCTTAAACAACAGAATGCAACAGACGTGACACTTTGCCAGTTCCAGGCCTAAACCTTAAGAAAGCTTGGCAGCTTCTGCTTTTGCATTCTGGGAGAAGATGACCACCATGTAAAAAAGCTTAACTGTCCAGAGACTGCAATACTGTAAGAAGCTCAAGCTAGCTACGTGGAGAACTAAGGTCTGGGCCAACAAGCTGCCAACCATGTGAGGGAGGCCATCTCGGATGCAGATCCTCCAGCCCCACTGAACCATCCCAGGTGACACTAGGTAAAGCAGAGAAAACCTGTCCCAGATGAGCCTTGCCCAAATTGGAGAATAATAAGCAAACAAAATAGTTATTGTTTTAATTCACTACGTTTTAGGAAAGTTTGTTCAGCAGTGACAGATAACTGACACAGTGCCCTGAATTCTTGCATAACCCTATGTTCTAATAATAATCAGCACACCAGTGGAATGAAAATGCTGATTACCAACACAACACCCAGCATTTTCTCACCTGAACAGCATCACCGTTGAAGACCCCATCTATTATGAAATAAGTCCAGAACACAGGCCATTCACATTCAATGTTTTCAAAGAGCTTGAGTTCAGCAGGGTCATAATGCAATCGGTTTGGGTCCTGGAACCAAACAGGTAAACCCTCTAAAAGGTAATGTCAGATTACATACATAATACCACTGTACCTCACTGGGTGTCCCTTGCTTTCTGATTCAATGAGCTTTGAGGCTGGCATGATTAGGATTCTGCTATAATGGGGAGATGCTATTTTTGGCAGTTTTCCATGGTAAAATTTCAGAAAAGTAAATCAAATGTACACAACACTCCTGGGTAGTTTATTATTTTAAGCTTACTATATCTCTATAACAAATAAATAGCAATTTGCCTCTCACAGTGCTGGGCAGACTATCTGTTTTATTGATATCATTCTATCAGTCACTATGGCAAAGGAACCCAAGGAGGCCACAGGTAGCCTTTTAAAAAAAGTGTGAGCCATAGAACTGTTTGTCCTTGTCTACAAGCTGGTTTTAAACCACCAGCTTGCTGTCCTCCAGATGATCTTACTATTCTATTGCCTAACTCCAGCTTGCTGACTCCAAAATTAAGACTTCCTTCCAATATTCCAACGTGTAAGTTTTATAATCAACAGAGGGAGAACACCACAGTGGCAACTTAGATATGAAGCAGTTAAGGAATCAGAAGAAACAATCTTTAAATACAACCTCTCTTGGGGTTTTATAACCATCTCGAAGGAAGCGACAGCATCCATAACGCCCCTAAGAAGATAAAGAAAAAAGATGCATTTGATGAAACAGAAGAATTTCTTTGCCTCTTTGATTCAAGTCAGCCCTTCACCCCCTTTCCCATGAATCTTTTAGTAACAAAATGGGTACCAAATGCTCTTTGCTATCAGTACAAAAACTTATTTTTAAGTAATAAAGTAAATTCAGGTTTGATCAGTGCTTGGAAGGGAATGCCAAAACCTTCCATTAGAGTGGCAGTCAGGGCTGAGAGGTTAATTACCGATACTTCACTGAATGACCATCCTTTCATTCTGATTTGCTGTATCGTGCAAAGATGCAAAGGGACCCTTACTGCTTGGAGAAGCCACCAAGGCAGATACGTGGATTGATTGGACTGCTTCTACTGGAAAGACTGGAAAGCCACAGGACATTCCAGACTCCTCGCAGTTAGGCTCTGGATGCAAAGAAGCCTGCACCCGGCGAGAAGTAGGTGAGGGAGGTGGTGGGGCTTCCTGTGGCTTAGGGCCATCGCTGCTGGTTTTCCTGCTGCAGGCTCCAGTGTTCCTCTCCAGCTTCTTGGGGGTCAAGAAAGAAGGACAGTGGCAGTGCTCTCTGAATCTGCCTCCCTAATCCCTGGATCGCAGTTTTGGGTGTCCATTGCCCAGTTTCTTAAGTATGTGGGGCTGCTCTAGCACCGGCCATGGAGGCAGGCACGCTCCTAGTGGCCAGCCCTGTAGTGTTCGGGGCATCCTGGGAGGCCCGGTCTTGAACTGCTCCCCTTGAAACACTTCATTCCCTATATTAATTCCCTGCCTACTTCCACAAACTAAAGAGGTTCTGTTTTCTCCACTGGCCCCTAACTGAGACAGTGCCTTCTTTTGGGGATATGGTTGGAGACCCTTTACCCCTTTGTTTCCAAAGGCTAAAAGCATTTTTCACCGAATCTAAGTAGGATCATCAACATGCAGATTTCAGTTTAGGAAACTTACATTCTTCAATCATTTTACTGATAACTTCAGTTGGCTGGAGTACTGAATAACCTTCTCAGTTTGGTGTAATGTGTCATAGTTCCTGCATTTCACCTCGGAGCAGGGATTTTTTTTAACCTCAATTTAACTTTGGGATCTCCAAGTCCCTAGAAATTGTGTGTAAAGTTTGAGGATATTGGGACGTGTACATTTTTTTCTGGCGGGGACTTTACCTTTCAAGAGATTCTTAAAAGAGTCTGTCTGGGATCTCTAAAGGGTTAAGAAGCTCTGCCTTAGAAGTACGGGAGTGATACGAATTGGGGTTTAAAGGTGCCAGCTTGAATTGAAGCTCTGCTACTTAGAAAGAGAACCAAGGCATTGATCACTCCAAGACTTATCCAGACTCAGCTTTGGATACCTCAATCGTGAGTCAACTTAGATACTGAGCGATTGACCTCAGGGAGAACCAAGGCCTGGGTGAGCTGCTCCACGACACTGTCTGAAAGGGGCACTTAGCACAGGGCAGAAGGGCACCAGTGTGACCAACGCTTACCTGGAGCTTGGAAATAATTTCATTTTTGGTCACATTCACAAGGTTCACATCTTCCACTGCAAAGGCCGGGAAAGAAATAATGGAAAGAAGCCCAGCATCAATCTCTTTAGATGTCGATGCTCTTGGCAGCATGGAGAACAGAATAGACTGAACGAAAAACAAACAGGTGGCTTTAACCTCGGAAGCACTAATAGTTACATACAATATCTAGAAACGACGACTTTACCCCAAGGGAACATTTGAATGAGTTTGCCAATTTTTAGTAGAGCTTTTTCCTACCAACATGGCCCCTGCTGGGCGACCTCGCTACCCAGCCAATGCTTCCTGCTCCTTGCAGGAGAAAAGGGGGCTGGGGAGAGCAGTAGTGTGCCTGGAGCCCGTGCTGAGAACTGTTTGTCTCCCTTCCTTTCGTGCCTTTTGTTGACTTCGCTGGGCCTTTAGGACATGCAGGGAAGGGACTAAGGACTACCTTGTCAGTAGGCTAGCGTGTCCTGGCTGTGAAGATAAGAGACAGAGAAGAACACACATATGGGACCAGCCTGGAGAAATGTCTGGCTTCTGTGGAATGTGACCAGTTGGACTGGGTGACTTAAAGGAGTCAAATTCAGAAGACCACACGAACAGGCAAAATGGTTTAGTCAAAACAGAATTAGTTTAGTCCTAGAAAGAATGGGTTACTTAGTGGCACTATAATATGGCCTCAATTATAAGGTGGTTGGATTAGGTACTGTAAACTAAAGGAAGGTGAAATTATAAAGAAAAGTTTGGGAAGGGAAGGGAGCTAACACTGAGATCTAACATGTACAGACATGGGACTAGACCCCTGCAAACATAAGCTTATTAAATCTTCTGTATGAAGAAGGAATTCAAGAACTATGTCCAATTCACACGTGAAGACTCTGAGACACAGAGACTCATGCCTAAGGGCATGCAGCCAGTCTGCGACAGAGCTAGGGTTCTAACCCAGGTCCAGCTGGCTACAGAGCTCATGCAATTTCCACTAGGGACTACACATCTATTAAGATGCATACCAGCTTGACTTTATTAAACCACACTCAAAGAAATAGCAGACTCCCCATTAAGGACTATATAATGGAGGGAAATGGAAAGAGCTAGAAGGAGTTAAATATGGGGGGGAGCCCTTCAGCTTCAGAACAAAGCTTCATTTTCTATAGCCAACTGACCCCCAAGCCCAGTTCTTTAATTAGTCACTCTCCCTCGGCTCTCTGCCTGAAACACACACTCCCACCGGAAGTGCTCTGCTTACAGGTTATGTATCTCACTCCCACAGCTCTAGCACAGTACCTGGCATGCAGTAAGCCCTCACTAAATAAGAGTTTGCTGATGTGTCAGCAACTGGTGACCTACTGTCTGCTAAATGGAGTCCCCTAATCTGCATCAAATCACACCTTTCTCTGACTGGTATTTCAGGGAGATTTTACTAACTTGCCATTTCTCCCATATCATCTCTCCTCCACCATCCATTCTGCCCATTCCCACTCACTCCCCGAGTGAACTACTGCCTGCTAGTCATCCAATTTGGGGACCTCAGAAATAAACCTGAGAGAAAACCACCTACATGCTCAAAAAACATAAAACCGATTTTGCCTCCAACGAAACAAGGTTGCCTTGATTATTGACTCCATATACAACATCATCACTGTGTCTTATGTTTGCACAGTCCTTTCTGGTTTACAAAGTACTCTGACAAACTAAGTTGATTTACTCTGATCCTTATGACCACCTTGTGCAGCAGGAGGAGAAGGTCTCAGTATACCCATTTTATGGATGAGGGAACTGAAACTCAAAGAAGCCAAGTACCATCAAGCTAGGAAGGTGAGGATCTGAACTGGAGCCCAAGCCTTCCACTTCATGAGTCTCCTTCCCTACTCTCTGGAACGTGAGAGCCTTGAGCCATTACCTGGCAGTGTTCGACCTCATCGGGCAGAACGTGGATCACGGACTTGCGACCTCCACGGGCTCCAAAAAGGTCCAGTTCGTCAATTGCCTCTAGGGCTGCCTACAAGCACAGGTATGAATTACTTTTTCTTTCTAGTACACATACACTCCCATATCTGGCACCCCTTTTTCATTAAGCAATCTAGCATATATGTTTTCCCAAAGGTGATAAAACAAATCTTTAAAATCCACTAAAGTGTCTTATACTCGTGTTCTATCCTTATTTTCAGTGGATAAGAGCTTTCCTGTGTTTTGCTGCTCACTGCAGGAACAAGAAAGAGAAAATAGAAAACCATTTCCCAAAATGAAATTACTATTCTACCCAAAAATGAAACATTAACAACACAGCATTGGTGTGTAAGGGGTGGAGGGCTAAATTCATGGGCGGCTTTTCTTTCACCTATTTTAGCGGTTGACTTCTAATATTAGCATATTTGGCACTTAAGAATGTTAACTTTTTTTAGTATTAAGTATGTTTTCTGTCAGTTGGCCTTAACAGAGCAAATTTATTGTTGCTTTAAAAATTCTAGTTCTGGAGTCTTTACTCTGTCTAAAATTATGCTTCAGTCTTGAGGAAGAGGGGAGGGAGGAGGCGTGCTAAATGTCCAGGGCAAGACATGTCAACTGGTGGCCAGCAGGCTGAATCTGCCCTACAGGCATATTTTGTTTGGCCAGAGGAAGTTTTTAAAATGATTTTGAATTAGAATAGCTATAGAGAGAGTTTGCAGCATCCTCAATACCCCCGGATATTTTTCTATCTGGCCGGCTTCACTTGTTTATATTACTCGCCTCACCTGACCCTGTAGACTTTAAAACTTGTGAGCCCTGTCCTACAAAGTGGTCATATTCTTCATTCCCCTTTATGACCCAGAAAAGAAGACTAGACATCATACATCCAGCTTCTTCGACAACAGCAAGAGCTTAGATGCGTGGGTGATAACAATGGATAGTAAGGAGGGAATGCACTTATTTTCAGGTACATGCAGATTTCGGTGTAAGAAACCTACATTTTTTTACCTATAATTTCAGTTGGCTGGGGTACATGTGCCACTTGAATTCCATACTTGCTGCTGACTTTTGAAAAATATGCTAATCAGATCAAATCCAAACCCCTAATAATGAGAACCAAACCAAAGCAGTTAAAGATGCACAGAAGGAAGAACAAACAGGACGAGACTGTCACCTTGGCCATTCCTACAGAGCTTGCATTCAGTTCTGGAATGCCCTGATTGGTCTTATCTCCACGTTCCCACATTCCATAATCCTGCGGGAGAAAAAGGGAAAAAGAGGTATATGAAAAGTGCTATGGAAAAATGATTCGTTCATGTCGCTGCAGGCATAAAGAAACATGAATATCTCTTCTCGAAGGCTACTAAATTCATGGCTTTACATATTCGAGCTGTGTTCTCGATTTCAGTTCATTTGACCTCTGGGTAGAGTTTTGGAAGTAAATACTCAAGTGGAACAAAAATGCATACGAAGACACTCTCAATTTTCTTACTTCTAAAGTTAGTAATTTGTAAGAAACTCTTGACTTGTAGAGACCAGAACATTTTATCTTAAAATAAAAGGCTGCCCTTTACTTATCTAATACGTTTGAACTTGTATTAAATTGTAAGATGGAATAAAGAAACTTTAACAAATGGGTTGTAACTAGGTGAAGCCAACCAAACCATTTAAAATAATTTAATACCTATTTTTAACATTACCTCTTGGGAAAAAAATGCTCAGCAACTAACAGGAGCCAAAGTCAAAACTGAGGCTCAGAATACTGAACTTTCCTGGTATTTTGAAACAAATTAATAGGAACTGGCTTAGAACAGCCCATCCACATAGAGGACTTGATACATGCATACCTAACTTTTATAGTTCATATTTTCACTGAAGAAACCCAAGCACTGGATACCGTTTTGAAATAATGCTATATGCACTACTGAAAGATTGCAACCCAAGAAGAACAGGACCAATGCCAAAATTTTGGCATTTATTATTATAGAGAAAGATGAACATTTTCAAAATGAGAAATTTTAGACTTAGACACACGAGAGTGACTTCAGACTCTTCCCTGCCAAGCAGGCCTTGTCGCCGAGCCCCAGGACCCCTTCCTTTAGTACTCCTCACAGCTGGGCCTTTCCCCTCCAACCCGTCCTCACTCCAACCTTGGAGCCAAGTGACTGACTTATCCTTAAAAACTGCTTTGATCAGCTCACTCCCCAGCATAAGAGTCTAAAATGACGACCTGTTTATTCCCTAGTGGATCACGTTCAAATCTCTCTCTCTCTGTATGGCCATACCTCTATTATCCAGCCCCACCTCCTGCACGTCCACAAGCTGACTTTACTTTCTACTATTCTTAAGTACTCAGCTTTCACCCTAAGAATACTCCTTCACTCTGCACCCCCTGTCCCCAAGCTGTTCCCATGCTCACAGCCTGTTCCTGCCTCTGTTATTGTTCCTGCTACTCCCACACCCTTTTCCCTCCCTTCTGCCAATCTAAACCCTACTCATCCACCAAGGTCCAACTAAAGTCCCGCCCTTTCCACAAAGACTTCCCAAGTTTCTTTAGACCAGGGTTTGTCAACCTCGGCACCACTGACATTTGGAGCTTGATCATTCTGTGTGTGTGCAGCTGTCCTGCGCACTGTAGTATGTTCAGCAGAATCCCTGGCCTCCACCCACTGGATGTCAGCAGCACTCTCCCCAGAGTGACAGCCAAAAACGTCTCCAGACATTGCCAAATGTCCCCTGCGAGCGGAAGACTGCCCCTGGTTGAGAATCGCCGCTTTAGACCTGGGGTCAGCAAACTACGGCCCTTGGACCAAAACAGTTTGCCACCTGTTTTTTGTAAATAAAGTCTATTTGGGACACAGCCACGTTCACGAGTTCACGAGTTGCCTATGGCTGCTTCTGTGGTACAATGGCAGAGTTGAGTAGCAGCAACAGAGACTGCAGAGCTGAAAAAATTTACTCTCTGGCCCTTTACAGAAAACCTTTGCTGATCCTTGCTTTAATGGCTTTTTAAAAAAAAAAAACCAAAAAAACAAAAAACCAAACTCTACCCTTTCCTTACTGCTCTTATGGTCAGCTTTACAGTTTAGCTGTTCTCTAGAAGTGTGTCAGGCTCCACTCTCTGTAGCAGACAAAAGCCTGGAGGAACTGAGTTTCTACATATTTGCACCCGCACACACCTGGCCCAGGGCACACATCTGGCTCCAGCCTCTCTACCTGTGGGCTGCCTGGGGTGATCCCCACGGCACCGCAGCTCCTGCCCAGGTGCCGATGGTGTTGCCCTCCATTCTGATTCAGGCTGGCCTGTGGACGTGCCACAGGACATTTTAGAGTCTTATTTAAAATAAGCGTGATGGATTCAAACAGAGCATGTGGCACATTCCAAAAACAAAAGCTCCCCAGCTGAGCTCCTGGACAGAAATGAGCACTTTGTGTGCAGAGGTGACGTCATCTTATAGCTCTAATCTTGCTAACCTTCTGGTCAGCCCCAAACAGCCTGGCCCTCAAAGAGCTGTATGATTTTTATTCTTTTTGACACTGGGACACCTGAAAAAAAACACTGGGTTTGACACTTACAGCGACTTTATATGCAGCTTCTATGTAAAAAACAAGATTCTGTATGAAGGCCACCTCGTCAAGAGTGAAAATAATACGTAAGCCTAGTAAAGAAAAACAAACAATGGAGTTACGGAATTATGTTGTGAAGAGAGAGCTGCCAATTACAAATTACAAATATTACACTAGGAAATAAATCCTTTTACCCTCATTTTCATTTTTCTTACTAGGGCATCAAAAATTAAGTATGAAGTAAACTGTAACAGTTAATGTCTAATCTCGGAAGGAAGGAAGGAAGGAAGGATGCGGGGAGGGAAGGGAGGAAGGAAAGAATGGCTCCACTTTTACGTGTGTGCCTAGAAGTAGAAAGGATTGAAAGAGAAGATGTGGGGCTTTCGGGTATGTGTTGGATTTGTGCAGAGAAGATTCCACAAAGCAAGCATTTTAGCCCAGAGCAACCACTGTCTTATCTTTGAGTGAGCCAAAGGGCGGGTACTTTTCCCCAATGGCAGATGGGGAAAGTAGAGCCCTCAACTACAGGAGATGGCTTTTCACCTCATGGAAAGGCCAGCTCCCAGGATCTGCCCAGGCGGCTACATCAACGTGCTAAAGCAGGCAGTGACCAGGAGAGCTGGTTTTTTGCTTGGGTCCTTGAATGTATAGCTGGTTATGACAAATACATGTTGTTTTTTTTTTTGGTTTTCCTCTTGGATTTTTAAATTTTTATTTTATATTGGAGTATAGTTGATTAACAATGTTGTGTTAGTTTCAGGTGTACAGCAAAGTGATTCAGTTATACATATACACCTATCTATTCTTTTTCAAATTCTTTTCCCATTTAGGTTATTACAGAATATTGAGCAGAGTTCCAACATGTACTTTTATTTTTTTTAAATTAATTAATTAATTAATTTATTTATTTATTTATTTATTTATTTTTGGCTGAGCTGGATCTTTGTTGCTGTGCGCAGGCTTTCTCTAGTTGCAGTGAGCGGGGGCTACCCTTTGTTGCGGTGCGCAGGCTTCTCATTGCGGTGGCTTCTCTTGCTGCGGAGCATGGGCTCTAGGCGCGTGGGCTCAGTTGCTGTGGCTCGCGGACTCTAGAGCACAGGCTCAGTAGTTGTGGCGCACGGGCTTAGTTGCTCCGCGGCATGTAGGATCTTCCTGGACCAGGGCTCGAACCCGTGTTCCCTGCATTGGCAGGCGGATTCTTAACCACTGCGCCACCAGGGAAGCCCCCAACATGTATTTTTAAAGTATGAATTCTTGAAGCTGGTATGGCCACGGTAAGATATGCACCCTTAACATCACTGGGGGAAGTTTAACTAGTAAACTGCTCTGAAAACAATTTAGCAATAAGTATGAGTAGCCTTTGAATGATATCTAACTAAGGGAAGGAAGCAAATAGAGATGGGGGTCAAAGTTGGTATTGCAACATAGTTATAATAGCAAAAAAAAAAAAGAATAAAGGAATAGTTAAACTAATTATGGAATATCCACTGATAAAGTCACTAAAATTATGTTTATAAACAGCTTGTAATATCAAGGGGGAAATGGTTAAGTTATAATGCTATGTAATAAAAAGACTATATTTATGCATACAGTATGACCTTAAATATGTTTTTAAAATGCATAGAAACAAAAACTTGGAGGAGACACATTCAAATGAAAATTGGCAGTGAGATTTTTTTTCTATGTATTTCGTTATATTTTCCAAAATATCTACAGTGAGCTCATATTAACTTCCATAACCAAAACATATTTTTTAAAGTGCCTGGTTTATTCACGAAGCCATAACAGTATTATTTACTGACTTCTCCTATTTTTAGAGTTTCACATTTGCAGCCTGAAATAAATGGGAAGCCTCTAACTCAGGAGCGTGAATTTAGGGGACTGGAGATAAGAACTCTGAGACACAGCAGCTAAGTGACCTAACTTGAGGCTATTTGGTGCACAGAGCAGGGCAGCAGCTTGGAGCTCGGGAGGCCTGGTGTCCAGGCCTCCATGAAAGCCAACAGCTTGGGCTTCAACGAGAACAATGCTCACCACCCAGAAGTTTTTGGCCCACCATGGGTGCTATGGACTGAAAGACAACTCTGGGCACACTGCTGACTTCTAGAAATTATGTTGTTTGTTTATAATTTGGATAAACGAGGGTGTGTCTAAAGAGGGTGACAGGGTAGTGAGAGAAAGAGCGGAAGGGCTTGCTACTCCTGGAGAAGAAAACTCTAAAATGGAGCATGACACCGTCTGCAGATATTTGAACTGTTGAACGTAGATCTGATCTAGGTTGGTCCAATAATTAGGCGACAGAGACAGCAAGGAAGCTTTGGGATCAACCAGTGAGATGCTGACAGAGCTGGCGCAACAGCCCTCGTCCTACAAGGGTTCAGGAGGCTGACTGTCAACAGAGCCGCAGAGTAGCGCACATAATGCAACGCAAAAAGAAGCATGCTTTTTCTTTACAGAAATAGCTTATTTTGAATACTGATCAATGCCTGCCCCTCCCCGCCCCCTTCTGGATTGTCACTCCCAGTACAATGAGGTCAGTCAGCCCTGGCTCACCGGAGGCAGTCATCTGGGCCAGAAACAGGAGGAAGAGGGAGGTGGCATCAACCTGGAGGTGGCCCCACTGGTCGTCGCCCACCACGGTGCTGCAGGTGGCGGTGTCGTACTTGGCATGCAGGCTGTCCTTGGTACTCTGAGTGTGCTTGAACCTCTCCACTTTATCCACCTGAGAAAGCAAGTCGGCTGCTCGCAACTAAGGGGTTCATGGCTGCCAAGGTCAACCTCTTGGATCTAGACCTTTTATCTGTTATCTCTGGGAGCCAGGGGGATGGAAGGCAGGGGATGGATGTTCACTAGTGAGCACCACACAGAGAGGCTGTGCGGGGGACTCTTCCTGCCCATCAACAGAAATGTCTGAGCCCAGTGCCATTTTAACAAGTTCTGCAGGGCTGAGGGGTCAAGCCGCAGGGTTTCCTTGTCTGATATCTCCAGCATGAGCTGTGACACACAGTAGGAACTCAATGAGAGGGAGGGAAGAGGGGAGGGAGAGGACCCTCCTCTTCCTCTTTAAATTTCCAATCTTGTTTCCTTATGTTGAAAGGGAAAGAGCAATGTCGTCTTTGAAGACTAATGAGGCACGTGCCGATTAAGGGTCGGGACTGTATCATATTTATCTTGGGATCTGTGTAGATCCTAGTATGATGTTCTGTATACAGTACATGCTCAACAAATTGTTTTATTTACCCCTCACTGAAAATACCAATAATATTAATGTCAAGTTTTAAAAACTCAAGCATTTCAACTCAAAAGAAACCCTTTTATAAACTCAACAGAATAAACAATAGTACATGGCTTTCTAGGAGTGGCTTTTAAAAACAACATTTTCTTCCCTGTTTAAAAAAAAAAAGGGCACGTTCTCCTTTTACACAAGTTAACTCTTGAAAAGAGATTCTGAGAAAGTATTCTTTGACTCTGGTTCAATAGCATAATAAAATTACTGAAGATAATTTTAAAAAGAGAAAGTAAGCAAAATATTTTCAATTTCTCTTCATCTTGAGAAGAAAAGTTCAAAACACTTTAAGAGTGTTAGTTGTCACCATGAATATGAAGTGCCCACTCAGATGATCCAAAAATACATCTGTCGTTTTCCGCCTACCTGTCTCATCATGCACTGGAGAAGACCCCGCATCAGTTTCACCACGTTCTATGGACATAAAATGGAGTAAGTAATAAGGCCAGCTTCCCTGCTCCATGAAAACAACCTCCTCACCACGTGGCTGGTAAGCCAGTGCTGCCTGGAGCCTTCCCCGAGAAGGCATATACATGCATTCTGATTGTTTACATTATTTCTACCTCTCCACTCCATCACAAAGAAATTCTTGACGAAGTGACTTATCTCAAATAAAGGAACTGGACCAGATGGCACCTCCTGGCACTGAAATCCAGTGACTCCTGCTATTTTAGCAAGACAATTTTTATAAGTCTAGTACCCTGGAGCTTTATATCACAATTCTTAGTAATTTATTTTTGTTATACTAAGGATGAAATAAGTCCACCATGCCTGCCCCAAAATAATGATGCTTTGCCAAAATAGCCATTTGTGACACCATTACTGGACTACTGAGTAAAGTTCTTACAAAATGCAAGTAGCTGCCAACGTTTCTTAATAATATGTATTATTATTATAAATAATATCAATATCACTATGATAATCAGATGTTCTGTCCTGGTATTGTACAAAACACTTTACCTGGATTCCCACTAATTCTTGCAACACCCTTATGAGGTGGGTGTTAATATTTCCCCACTTTATAGATGAGGAACCTGAGGCTGATGAAGCAACATTGCTAAAGCCTCTCAGCTGGCAGGAGGTGCAGCAAGGACAGAGCCCAGGCCCTCCGACTCCAGAGTTTGAGCTCCTAGTCAATACACTGTGTTGCCTCCCACTTCCTCCACAATTCAGGCGCACTGAAAGACTGGTCTTAATATGTCCTATTAAAAACTCTATATAACTACTTCACAAGTGGCTGGAGAATGGGATATTTTTAGGTCAAAGTAGCCTGGCTGAAAGAAGTTCCCACCCAGGGCCATCAGTGTCTCCTCTCCTATAGAATGCACATGGTTTGCAGGGGAAGACATAGTGAAGGGCCACGAAAGTTAATTGCCAAAGTCTGAAATGGATCACCCTTCAGATTCTTCCATCTCTAAAATCCTAGGAGTCTAGGGTATAATCTCACTTTATGTCATAAACTCTTTTGATGCAGAAAATACTACCTCATAATTAAAAGGTATAATTAACACTGTTATAATTAACATTTCCTATGGTGTGCAACATAAACATTTGCCAATCAACTTCCCCTCAAATAAAGAAAAGTTGTTTTCCATTGTGAACAAGCACAGTGGTTCCCAACTGGTGGTGACATTACCATCCCTGGGGGTGGGGGAGCATCTGGAAATGTGGGGTGGAGGCATTTTTATTGTCACCATGATGGGGGTGGGAGCTACAGCCATTTAGTGAGTAAGGACTAAGGACACTACATGTCCTGCAACTCATGGGACAGTCTCACACAATAACAACTGTACTGCCTAACCCCAAATGCAATAGTGTCCCTGTTGAGGATCATTGGAAGAGCCCGTGTTATTTTCCATAATCAAGGGAGATGTCTCCTTTAGTTATTAACCACACTCAACAAATCAAACAATGTGGCCTATTTTTGCCTCTCTATCGTCAGTCACAGATCGGCAAATCTAGTCTACTCTAACCCAGATCAGAAATTGCTTACAGAGGAGAGGTAGTGGTGTGTGTGTGTGTGTGTGTGTGTGTGTGTGTGTGTGTGTGTGTGTGTGCGCGCGCACACATGCGTGTGAGTGTGAATAGACAGGCATGGGTTTACTCGGATTTTGTGTCAGAGGAGGATAGAAAGTTTGGAGGACATGAATATCAAATTATTATACTGTTAAATGAATGATTCCCTTATGTAATAGCCACCCAAGTTCTTAGAGGAGCATTCAGTGCTTGCTGTATGCATTTTATTTTCTTCTTTTTAAAAATTAATTAATTAATTAATTTATTTATTTATTTATTGGCTGCGTTGGGTCTTCGTTGCTGTGCGTGGGCTTTCTCTAGTTGTGGCGAGCAGGGGCTACTCATTGTCATGATGTGCGGGCTTCTCATCGCAGTGGCTTCTCTTGTTGCGGAGCACAGGCTCTAGGCATGTGGGCTGCAGTAGTTGTGGCACGCAGGCTCAGTAGTTGTGGCTCGCGGGCCCTAGAGCACAGGCTCAGGAGTTGTGGCGCACGGGCTTAGTTGCTCTGCGGCATGTGGGATCTTCCCAGACCAGGGCTCGAACCCGTGTCCCCTGCATTGGCAGGAGGATTCCTAACCACTGCGCCACCAGGGAAGTCCCTATATGCATCTTAAATACTACCCATTCTTGCCTTACCTCCAAGACTGGGTGATTTCATTACCTCATACTCAGCATGTCTAGTCAAATCCAAACTGTCCTTTCCTTGCTCGCACAGACAGGCTTCCTCTCTTAGCTTCCCTACTGCTGTCAAGGCTGCCCGCCACTCATGCCCACTTTGGTTGCTATAAACAATCACCAATTGGGCCGTAAGAACTCTCCCTGGACCTGACAATCCACTGGCTGTGCCAGCCAATGAGAAATGATCAATCAAAGACAAATCCCAAAGGCTCTCATGCCAAGAGATCTATATTTTTATACATTAATGCTCCTTACTTCAATGCTATTACTCAAAACACTCTGAAAATACTTCCTGTGCTCAGGCGCAGATTATTTTCTTACATACTTAGTGATGGCAAGTCTTCGCTTTGGTGGGTATGATGGTTTCCGATTTTGGAAAACAATAAAAGGTCTTCATTGTGCTGTATGGTAACACAGGCACAAAAATTGGACAACACCAATGCAGTTCAAAATTAAAGGGTGACTATAAATTTAAAAGACTGCTTTGGAATGATTCAAACTGAGAGGCATTTTTAAAGGAAATTCCAAACATGTTTTAAGCAGTGGCAATAATGTTTGGATAAATATCCTTTCAACATGATTACTCCAAAGAGTATACACTTTGGAATGTGTACTTCTGGTGTGCTGACTCTTTAAAAACTATTATATTAGTTTATAATGACATCTTGTATATAAGTATGTATAAAACTGACAGAGCAAGAGTGAGAGAAATGTAGCTAGTTAGAAATTTGGATGTCTATTCAGTGTGATTTTTGTTGTTTTTTTATGGAGGGAAAAATCTCAAAAGGAGAGACACATCAGAGGTTGAGACCACCAAAGTGCCTCCCCAAAATACACTATAGCAGAAATGGAGGAGAAGCCTGTACCAGACTGTTTTGCATACCACAGCTACCTCCTTGTAGGCTTTTCAGTTCAAGGAAAAGGTGCTGAGCGGCCAAGCCACGGCTGCCAGTCAGCCTTACCTGCTCCAACTCGTAGGCCTTGGCCTTGTCCTCGTCGCGGTCAGCATTCTTGCGGTAGGCCATGCCCAGGCCCCACACGGCCAGGATGCTGTAGATGTTGTCCCGCACCCAGGCGTCCTTCTGCTCATGACTGGCTGACAGCAGCCCCGTGACGGGGTTCTATCAGAGAAGAGACATAAAACGATTCAGCACCGCCCTCCACCTAGCTCCTGGGCAATGAACGCTCACCCATTATAATTGGGGCACGAGGGCTGGGGCGAGAAGTGAAGAGACCAGCGTTCCAGTCCTTGCCCTGCCACCAACAGCGTGATCTTGGGTGAGAAGTGACATCACTTTTTCTAGGCTTTGGTTTTCTCATCTGTATAATGAGGATATTAGACTAAAAAAATCTCTGAGGGATCTTCTAACTTGTGAGTACTTGTTCTTTTGCTTTCAGACCAGACCATACTGTTGTAAGTAACGAACAGAAGAAACAGCAAACAGAAAAAGCCTTCAAGGCTTTTATAAATCTGTGCATTATAGAATTAGATCTTCCTCTCCCTTTGTGTTTCCACACCATTTGGTAAAGCATTGAACATGGGAGCAAGAGGCCCCACTCTACCACTCTAGCTCTGTGTGACCGGGGAAGCTGCCTACCTTAAAAAGGAGGTGCTGAGCAAGGGGCCATCAGGGGCTTCCCTGGTGGCGCAGTGGTTGGGAATCCGCCTGCCACTGCAGGGGACATGGGTTCGATCCCTGGTCCGGGAGGATCCCACGAGCTGCGGAGCAACTAAGCCCATGAGCCACAACTACTGAGCCTGCGCTCTAGAGCCCGCGAGCCACAACTACTGAGCCCACGCGCCTAGAGCCCGTGCTCCACAACAAGAGAAGCCACCGCAATGAGAAGCCTGCGCACCGCAACGAAGAGTAGCCCCCGCATGCCGCAACTAGAGAAAAGCCGGAGCAAAGCAACAAAGACCCAACGCAGCCAAAAATAAATTAATTAATTAATTATTTTAAAAAGGGGGGGCCATCGGGGTTCCTATGTAGCTATGGTATCACCAGTATTTAAAAGGGCAGCTGAGTCACTAAAAAGCCAGACCTTCACAAAAAAGTGTACACAAATGTTCATCACAGCATTATTCATAGTAGCCCAAAAGAGGAAACAACCCAAGTGTCCATCAACTGATAAATGGATAAACAAAATGTGATCCATACGAACAATGAAATATTATTCAGCAATAAAAAGGAATGAAGTACTAATACATGCTACAGCATGGATGAACCTTGAAAACATTACACTAAGTAAAAGAAGCCAGTCACAAAAGTCTACATACTGTATGATTCCAATTGTACAGAATGTCCAGAATAGGAAATCTATAGAGATAGAAAGTAGATTAGTAGTTGTCTAGGGCTGTGGGTAGGAGTGGGATGGGAAGAAATGGGGAGTGAGTGAGTGAGTGACTGCTAACAGGTTTTTTCCTTTCTGGGGATGATGAAAATGTTCTAAAATTGACTGTGGTTATGATGTACAACACTGTGAATATGCTAAAAACCATTAAATTGTACATGCTAGATGAATTGTATGGTAAGTAAATTATATCTCAATAAAGCTATTACTTTTTTAAGAATCTAGTCTTAATAAACTCTGTGCCTAGAAATAAAATGGATAAGATAGGAAAAGAGTCACATAAAGATAAAGCCTCTGTTGACTTTTCCTGAAATTATGCCAAGAAATATGTATCTAATAAAATACATCATAGCAATCAGAACCTTGCCAGCTTAAATTATTATTCAAAAGGGTACCAAATTATTTACAAGAGGGCTCATTAAAAAACGCTGCTGGAAGACGGGAATAAAGACACAGACCTACTAGAGAATGGACTTGAGGATATGGGGAGGGGGAAGGGTAAGCTGTGACAAAGTGAGAGAGTGGCATGGACATATATACACTACCAAACGTAAAATAGATAGCTAGTGGGAAGCAACCGCACAGCACAGGGAGATCAGCTCTGTGCTTTGTGACCACCTAGAGGGGTGGGATAGGGAGGGTGGGAGGGAGGGAGACGCAAGAGGGAAGAGATATGGGAACATATGTATATGTATAACTGATTCACTTTGTTATAAAGCAGAAACTAACACACCATTGTAAAGCAATTATACTCCAAAAAAAAAAAAAAACGCTGCTGGGGGCGCTTCCCTGGTGGCGCAGTGGTTGAGAATCTGCCTGCCAATGCAGGGGACACGGGTTCGAGCCCTGGTCTGGGAAGATCCCACATGCCGCGGAGCAACTAGGCCCGTGAGCCACAATTACTGAGCCTGCGCATCTGGAGCCCGTGCTCCGCAACAAGAGAGGCCGCGATAATGAGAGGCCCGCGCACCGCGATGAAGAGTGGCTCCCACTTGCCACAACTAGAGAAAGCCCTCGCACAGAAACGAAGACCCAACACAGCCATAAATAAATAAATAAATTAATTAATTAATTAATTTAAAAAAAAACGCTGCTGGGTACTTTCAAAGTGATACTGCCAAGGTTACTGGGTAAAAAAAATATTGGCATAGTTTCAGATGATCCCACCTAAGGAATTAAATATTTGACTTCCTCCTTTAACTAATCTATGCCCTCTTCAAAAACATCTAAAACGCAACTGATATGCCTTCAGGGGCAGCAACATTCAGTGTATTGACACTGTTCTACAGCCAACAACTACAGACCAATGATATTAAAGTCAACCAGAAGTGAAGTCTAGGAATGGCTGAGGGAAGGTATGAGTCATTCCAATAGTGGACTATTGGAGTTCTTTTTTAAAAAATCACTATGCACCAACAAGGTATAGCGTAAGCATTTTTATCTGTTCTGGGTCCTGTTGGATAAACTCAGGGCAGGAAACCATCAGGAGGTGCACAGAAAGAACTCAGCCCCTTCCTGGCGTACCCATCAACCGTGAGTCCACTGAGACAAACAGCCTTCCAATGACACAGCAGTGACCGCTTACACACAGCGCCAAGGGTGGTTTGGATTATGAAATGTCACTGTCCTGTTAACTGAAAGTCACCTCTTTGGTTCTTTAGTTTGGGTTTAACTGTAAGTGGATTAGTTCATCCCCACCCAGAGCTAGACTGTCTCAGCCTCATTCCACTACAGAGAAGCAGTCTGGGTGTTTCAGGGGATCCCCATATTCAAAACTGCATACACAAGCCATGTTAAACTAGAGTGCTGCTGCACTCAGCAAAAGGAATACTTACTATTATGAACTGAAAGCCTGTGTCTCCCCAAAATTCATACGTTGAAATCTAATTCCCAATGTGACAGTATTTGGAAGTGGGGCCTTTGGGAGATAATTAGGTCATGTGGGCAGAGCTCTCATGAATGGGATTAGCGCCCTTATAGGAAGAGGAGGGGGCAGCTACGAGGAGAGCTACAGAGAGTCAACGGTAGTGTCCCAATGCAGTATTAGAGGAGGTAGCACAGACCTGCACTGGGACTCAGCACTCCTGCTGTAGGGGAACTGACAATGACATGCTTAAACTGTAGAAGAGGTCCAAAACAGATGAGCCTAACATAAACTGTGCTTCATCAACAGCAAGGGGCCAACAGCTGGGCAGTTTCTCTCTTAACTCCAGTCATTTGTCAGCCCCTCTCCAACATTTGTTCATTTCTAATTTAGGGGAAGTGCCTTTCCTGGCTCCTGTTTATGGGAAAAAAGGGTAGGACCCTAAGGCTTGGAATGGACTGGGCCCAGGGCTTGGCCCCTATACTGTGGTAACAACACTAAAACCTTGGTGGCTTATATTTCTCGCCCATGGCTTGTGTCCATCCCTGTTCAGCTGTGGTTCTGCTCTGTGTTACCTTCCATCTAGGAACCAGGCTACTGGGACAGCCTTATGCCCACAACACTGCCCATCTCACGGCAGAGGAGAAGAAAGACACAGTGAACCATGAGCTGCCTCTTACAGCTGCTGGTTAGAACTGACACATATCACCTCCTCTCTCATCTCATTGATGAAAGCAAGTCACATGGCCATTCCTAAGTTCCACAGGGTAAGGATGTGGAAGCCTCTCCCAGGGATGAGAAGCAAATAACTGTGAACAACCATTATGTGAATAATTATTATTATTATTATTTTTTAGGTATAAAAATTATATTTATTTCAACCAAGGAAAGAAATCACAAGTTATGAATTTTAAAAGCTGACCAACATCACAAAATCTGTAACTGCCTTAGATACTTCTGTAATACTTTTTATTTTTGAATTGCTGAATTTTATTTTATTTACTTTTTAATACAGTTTAATTATTTTATACGTATTAGTGTATCCATGTCAATCCCAATCTCCCAATTCATCCCACCACCACCACCACCCCTGCCACTTTCCCCCCTTGGTGTCCATACATTTGTTCTCTACATCTGTGTCTCTATTTTTGCCCTGCAAACCAGTTCATCTGTACCATTTTTCTAGGTTCCACATATATGCGTTAATATACGATATTTGTTTTTCTCTTTCTGACTTACTTCACTCTGTATAACAGTCTCTAGATCCATCCACGTCTCTACAAATGACCTAATTTCGTTCCTTTTTATGGCTGAATAATATTCCATTGTATATATGTACCACATCTTTTTTTTTTAAACATCTTTATTGGAGTATAATTGCTTTACAATGGTGTGTTAGTTTCTGCTTTATAACAAAATGAATCAGCTATACATATACATACATCCCCATATCTCCTCCCTCTTGTGTCTCCCTCCGACCCTCCCTATCCCACCCCTCTAGGTGGTCACCAAGCACCGAGCTGATCTCCCTGTGCTATACGGCTGCTTCCCACTAGCTACCTATTTTACATTTGGTAGTGTATATATGTCCATGCCACTCTCTCACTTCGTCCCAGCTTACCCGCCCCCTCCCCGTGTCCTCAAGTCCATTTGATACGTCTGCATCTTTATTCCTGTCCTGACCCTAGGTTCTTCATAACCTTTTTTTTTTTTTTTTTAGATTCCATATATATGTGTTAGCATACGGTATTTGTTTTTCTCTTTCTGACTTACTTCACTCTGTATGACAGACTCTAGGTCCATCCACCTCACTACAAATAACTCAATTTCATTTCTTTTTATGGCTGAGTAATATTCCATTGTATATATATAGCACATCTTCTTTACCCATTCACCTGTAGATGGACACTTAGGTTGCTTCCATGACCTGGCTACTGTAAACAGTGCTGCAATGAACACTGGGGTGCATGTGTCTTTTTGAATTATGGTTTTCTCAGGGTATATGCCCAGGAGTGGGAATGCTGGGTCATATGGTAATTCTATTTTTAGTTCTTTAAGGAACCTCCATACTGCTCTCCACAGTGGCTGTATCAATTTACATTCCCACCAACAGTGCAAGAGGGTTCCCTTTTCTCCACACCCTCTCCAGCATTTGTTGTTTGTAGATTTTCTGATGATGCCCATTCTAACTGGTGTGAGGTGATACCTCATTGTAGTTTTGATTGGCATTTCTCTAATAATTAGTGATGTTGAGCAGCTTTTCACGTGCTTCTCGGCCATCTGTATGTCTTCTTTGGAGAAATGTCTATTTAGGCCTTCTGCCCATTTCTAGATTGGGTTGTTCATTTTTTTAATATTGAGCTGCATGAGCTGTTTATATATTTTGGAGATTAATCCTTTGTCCGTTGACTTGTTTGCAAATATTTTCTCCCATTCTGAGGGTTGTCTTTTTGTCTTGTTTGTAGTTTTCTTTTCAAAAGCTATTAAGTTTCATTAGGTCCCATTTGTTTATTTTTGTTTTTATTTCCATTACTCTAGGAGATGGATCAAAAAATATCTTGCTGTGATTTATGTCAAAGCGTGTTCTTCCTATGTTTTCCTCTAAGAGTTTTATAGTGTCCAGTCTTACATTTAGGTCTCTAATCCATTTTGAGTTTATTTTTGTGTATGGTGTTAGGGAGTGTTCTAATTTCATTCTTTTACATGTAGCTGTCCAGTTTTCCGAGCACCACTTGTTGAAGAGACTGTCTTTTCTCCATTGTGTATCCTTGCCTCCTTTGTCACAGATTAGTTGATCATAGGTGTGTGGGTTTATCTCTGGGCTTTCTATCCTGTTCCACTGATCTATAGTTCTGTTTTTGTGCCAGTACCATACTGTCTTGATTACTGTAGCTTTGTAGTATAGTCTGAAGTCAGGGAGTCTGATTCCTCCAGCTCCGTTTTTTCCCCTCAAGACTCCTTTGGCTATTCGGGATCTTTTGTGTCTCCATACAAATTTTAAGACTTTTTTGTTCTAGTTCTGTAAAAAATGCCACTGGTAATCTGATAGGGATTGCACTGAATCTGTAGATTGCTTTGGGTAGTATAGTCATTTTCACAATATTGATTCTTCCAATCCAAGAACATGGTATAGTTCTCCATCTGTATGTGTCACCTTTGATTTCTTTCATCAGTGTCTTATAGTTTTCTGTGTACAGGTCTTTTACTTCCTTAGGTAGGTTTATTCCTAGGTATTTTATTCTTTTTGTTGCAATGGTGAATGGGATTGTTTCCTTAATTTCTCTTTCTGATCTTTCGTTGTTAGTGTATAGGAATGCAAGAGATTTCTGTGCATTAATTTTGTATCCTGTGGGGCTTCCCTGGTGGTGCGGTGGTTAAGAATCCGCCTGCCAATGCAGGGGACACAGGTTCGAGCCCTGGTCTGGGAAGATCCCACATGCCGCGGAGCAGCTAAGCCCGTGCACTACAACTACTGAGTCTGCGCTCTAGAGCCCACAAGCCACAACTACTGAAGCCTGCGCGCCTAGAGCCCGTGCTCCAAAACAAGAGAAGCCACCATAATGAGAAGCCCACACACCACAATGAAGAGTAGCCCCCTCTTGCCACAGCTAGAGAAAGCCCATGTGCAGCAATGAAGACCCAATGCGGCCAAAAATAAATTCTAAAAAATAATAAATAAATAAATAAATAAATAAATAAATATTGTATTCTGCAACTTTACCAAATTCATTGATTAGCTCTAGTGGTTTTCTGGTGGTATTTTTAGGATTCTCTATGTATAGTGTCATGTCATCTGCAAACAGTGACAGTTTTACTTCTTCTTTTCCAATTTGTATTCCTTTTATTTTTTTTTATTCTCTGATTGCCGTGGCTAGGACTTTCAAAACTATGTTGAGTAAGATTGGTGAGAGTGGACATCCTTGTCTTGTTCCTGATCTTAGAGGAAATGCTTTCAGTTTTTCACCACTGAGAATGATGTTTGCTGTGGGTTTGTCGTATACGGCCTTTTTACGTTGAGGTAGTTTCTCGCTATGCCCACTTTCTGGGGTTTCTATCATACCTGGGTGTTGAATTTTGTCAAAAGCTTTTTCTGCATCTATTGAGATGATCATATGGTTTTTCTTCTTCAATTTGTTAATATGGTGTATCACACGGATTGATTTGCGTATACTGAAGAATCCGTGTATCCCTGGGATAAATCCCACTTGATCATGGTGTATGATCCTTTTAATGTGTTGTTGGATTCTGTTTGCTAGTATTTTGTTGAGGATTTTTGCATCTACATTCATCAGTGATATTGGTCTGTAATTTTCTTTTCTTGTAGTATCTTTGTCTGGTTGTGGTATCAGGGTGATGGTGGCCTCATAGAATGAGTTTGGGAGTGTTCCTTCCTCTGCAATTTTTTGGAAGAGTTTGAGAAAGATGGGTGTTAGCTCTTCTCTAAATGTTTGACAGAATTCACCTGTGAAGCCATCTGGTCCTGGACTTTTGTTTGTTGGAAGATTTTTAATCACAGTTTCAATTTCATTACTTGTGATTGGTCTGTTCATATTTTCTATTTCTTCCTGGTTCAGTCTTGGAAGGTTATACCTTTCTAAGAGTTTGTCCATTTCTTCCAGGTTGTCCATTTTATTGGCATAGTGTTGCTTGTAGTAGTCTCTTATGATGCTTTGTGTTTCTGTGGTGTCTGCTGTAACTTCTCCTTTTTCTTTTCTAACTTTATTGAGTTGAGTCCTCTCCTTCTTTTTCTTGATGAGTCCGGCTAAAGGTTTATCAATATTGTTTAACTTCTCAAAGAACCAGCTTTTAGTTTTATTGATCCTTGCTATTGTTTCCTTTGTTTCTATTTCATTTATTTCTGCTCTGATCTTTATGATATCTTTCCTTCTACTAACTTTGGGTTTTGTTTGTTCTTCTTTCTCTAGTTCCTTTAGGTGTAAGGTTAGATTGTTTATTTGAGATTTTTCTTGTTTCTTCAGGTAGGCTGGTATTGCTATAAACTTCCCTCTTAGAACTGCTTTTGCTGCATCCCATAGGTTTTGGATCGTTGTGTTTTCGTTGTAATTTGTCTGTAGGTATTTTTTGATTTCCTCTGATTTCTTCAGTGATCTCTCGCTTATTTAGTAACATATTGTTTAGCCTCCATGTGTTTGTGTTTTTTATGCTTTTTTCCCTGTAACTGATTACTAATCTCATAGCATTGTGGTCAGAAAAGATGTTTGATATGATTTCAATTTTCTTAAATTTACCAAGGCTTGATTTGTGACCCAAGGTGTGACCTATCCTGGAGAATGTTCCGTGCACACTTCAGAAGACAGTGTAATGTGCTGTTTTTGGATGGAATGTCCTATAAATATCAATTAAATCTATCTGGTCTATTGTGTCATTTAAAGCTTGTGTTTCCTTATTACCTTTCTGTCTGGATGATATGTCCATTGGTGTAAGTGAGGTGTTAAAGTCCCCCACCATTACTGTGTTACTGTCGATTTCCTCTTTTACAGCTGTTAGCAGTTGCCGTATGTACTGAGGTGCTCCTATGTTGGGTGCATATATATTTATAATTGTTATATCTTCTTCTTGGATTGATCCCTTGATCATGATGTAGTGTCCTTCCTTGTCTCTTGTAACATTCTTTATTTCAAAGTCTATTTTATCTGATATGAGTATTGCTACTCCAGCTTTCTTTTGATTTCCATTTGCATGGAATATCTTTTTCCATCCCCTCACTTTCAGTCTGTATGTGTCCCTAGGTCTAAAGTGGGTCTCTTGTAGACAACATAGATATGGGTCTTGTTTTTGTATCCATTCAGCGAGCCTGTGTCTTTTGGTTGGAGCATTTAACCCATTCATGTTTAAGGTAACTATCAATATGTATGTTCCTATGACCATTTTCTTAATTGTTATGGGTTTGTTTTTGTAGGTCCTTTTCTTCTCTTGTGTTTCCCGCTTAGAGAAGTTCCTTTAGCATTTGTTGTAGAGCTGGTTTGGTGGTGCTGAATTCTCTTAGCTTTTGCTTGTCTGTAAAGCTTCTGATTTCTCTGTCGAATATGAATGAGGTTCTTGCCGGGTAGAGTAATCTTGGTTGTAGGTTCTCCCCTTTCATCACTTTAAATATATCGTGCCACTCCCTTCTGGCTTGTAGAGTTTCTGCTGAGAAATCAGCTGTTAACCTTATGGGAGTTCCCTTGTATGCTATTTGTCATTTTCCCCTTATGATTTCAATAATTTTTCTTTGTCTTTAATTTTTGTCAATTTGATTACTATGTGTCTCGGTGTGTTTCCCTTGGGTGTAGCCTACCTGGGACTCTCTGCGTTTCCTGGACTTGGGTGGCTATTTCCTTTCCTATGTTAGGGAAGTTTTCGACTATAATCTCTTCAGATATTTTCTCGGGTCCTTTCTCTCTGTCTCTTCTCCTTCTGGGACCCCTGTAATGCAAATGTTGTTGCATTTAATGTTGTCTCAGAGGTCTCGTAGGTTGTCTTCATTTCTTTTCATTCTTTTTTCTTTATTCTGTTCTGCAGCAGCGAATTCCACCATTCTGTCTTCCAGGTCACTTATCCGTTCTTCTGCCTCAGTTATTCTGCTATTGATTCCTTCTAGTGTATTTTTCATTTCACTTACTGTACTGTTCATCTCTGTTTGTTTGTTCTTTAATTCTTCTAGGTCTCTGTTAAACATTTCTTGCATCTTCTCCATCTTTGCCTCCATTCTTTTTCCGAGGTCCTGGATCATCTTCACTATCATTATTCTGAATTCTTTTTCTGGAAGGTTGCCTATCACCACTTCATTTAGTTGTTTTTCTGGAGTTTTATCTTGTTCCCTCATCTGGTACAAAGTCCTCTGCCTTTTCATTTTGTCTATCTTTCTGTGAATGTGGTTTTCCTTCCACAGGCTGCAGAATTATAGTTCTTCTTGCTTCTGCTGTCTGCCCTCTATGTGAACAATTATTATATGAATAATTGTGAACAACTCTGCTGTCATGGTGACCTCACCTGCTAGCTGTGATGGCCTGGGAAACCCCCCCACCTGCCGCCTCCACAGCCCACTCATTACTGAATCTAAAGTGCTCAGAGATTAAAATGGTGATGAATTACTGGCCTTTTGCTTTTGGGCTTATAAAAAAATTGTTAAAGTAATAAACTGAAATCCTACTCTTTAGGGTAGGGAGAAGAGGGGAAAAGAATTGAGATATTAATATCAGACAAAGTAGACTTCATAGCAAAGAAAATGACCAGGGATACAGAGAGATGTTAGATAATAATGAAAGGGTCAGTTCACTATGAAGATATAATAATCCTAAATGTGTGTGCACCTAACAAGAGGAAAAGGGATACACACATAGGGCCTAGAACAGAATAGAGACCAGAAGTAGATCCACACGTATATGACAAATTGACCTTTGACAAAGGTCTAAACACAAAGGGAGAAAGAACAGCCTTTTTAATAAATGATACTGGAACAAATGAACATCCATATGCAAGAAAATGAATCTGAATCTAAATCCCACACCTTACACAAAGTTAACTCAAAATGGATCACAGATCTAAATGTAAAATGTAAACCTATAAAACTTCTGTAAGAAAACATAGAAGATGGGACTTCCCTGGTGGCGCAGTTGTTACGAATCCGCCTTCCAATGCAGGGGACACGGGTTCGAGCCCTGGCCAGGGAAGATCCCACATGCCGCGGAGCAACTAAGCCCATGCGCCACAACTACTGAGCCTGTGCTCTAGGGCCCGTGAGCCACAACTACAGAGCCCGCGTGCCACAACTACTGCGGGCCATGTGCCTAGAGCCTGTGCTCCGCAACAAAGAGAAGCCACCGCAATGAGAAGCCCGCACATCACAACGAGTAGCCCCCGCTGGCCACAACTAGAGAAAGCCCGCGCACAGCAACGAAGACCCAACGCAGCCAAAAATAAATAAATAAAATCATTTAAAAAAGAAAGAAAACAGAAGAAAAATCTTCATGACTTAAAATTAGGCAAAATTAGCCATGACACCAAAAGCACCATCTATAGAAGAAAAATCGATAAACTGGACTTTATCAAAATTAAAAACTTTTTCTCTGTGAAAGACACTTAAGAGATAAAAAGACAAGCTATAGACTGGGAGAAACTATTTGCAAGTCACATGTTCAACAAGGGAATTGTATCCAGCATATGGAAAGAACTCTCAAAACTCAACAG
Organism: Eubalaena glacialis; assembly: GCF_028564815.1. Taxonomy (NCBI): domain Eukaryota; kingdom Metazoa; phylum Chordata; class Mammalia; order Artiodactyla; family Balaenidae; genus Eubalaena; species Eubalaena glacialis. The sequence goes on from NC_083736.1 coordinate 16,233,740, forward strand.
TAAGAAAACAACTTATTTAAAAATTGGTTGAAAAGAAACTTGAAAAGGGCTTCCCTGTTGGCACAGTGGTTAAGACTCCGCCTGCCAATGCAGGGGACATGGGTTCGAGCCCTAGTCCGGGAAGATCCCACATGCCATGGAGCAACTAAGCCAGTGCGCCACAACTACTGAGCCTGCACTCTAGGGCCTGTGAGCCACAACTACTGAAGCCTGCGTGCCTAGAGCCCATGCTCCGCAACAAGAGGAGCCACTGCAATGAGAAGCACGCGCACTGCAACAAAGAGTAGCTCCCGCTCGCGGCAGCCAGAGAAAGCCCACGTGCAGCAATGAAGACCCAACGCAGCCAAAAATAGATAAATAAAGTAAATTAAAAAATAAAAGAAGGCCAACATCATTAACTATTAAGGAAATGCAAATTAAAACCACTGTGAGATAGCACTACATACCTATTGAAATGGCTAAAATAAAAAAATACTGCCAAACCACATGATCATTTCAACAGATGCAGAAAAAGCATTTGATAAAATTCAACATCTATTCATGTTAAAAACTCTTACCGAAGTGGGTATAGAGGGAACATATCTCAACATAATAAAAACTATTTATAACAAAGCCACAGCCAACATAAGATTCAATGGTGAAAAGCTGAAAGCCTTCCCGCTAAAATCTGGAACAAGAGAAGGATGCCCACTCTCACCACTTCTCTTCAACATAGTATTGGAAGTCCTAGCCATAGCAATCAGCCAAGAAAAAGAAATAAAAGGTATCCAAATTGGAAGGGAAGAGGTAAAACTGTCATTATATGCAGATAACATGATACTATATATAGAAAACCCTTAAGACTCCACACAAAAACTAGTAGAACTAATAAACGAATTCAGCGAGGTAGCAGGATACAAGATTAACATACAGAAATCTGTTGCATTTCTTTACACAAACAATGAAATATCAGAAAGGGAAAGTAAAAAACAATCCCTTTTAAAATCACATAAAAAAATATCTAGGAATAAACCTGACCAAGGAGGTGAAAGACTTATATGCTGAGAACTATAAAACACTGATAAAGGAAATTATAGATGATTCAGAGAAATGGAAAGATATCCCATGCTCTTGGATTGGAAGAATTAATATTGTTAAAATGGCCATACTACCCAAAGCAATCTACAGATTAAATGCGATCCCTATCAAGTTACCCATGACCTTTTTCACAGAAGTAGAACAAATAATCCTAAAATTTATGTGGAACTATATAAGACCTAGAATTGCCAAAATAAGCCTGAGGAAAAAGAACAAAGCTGGAGGTATAACCCTCCCTGATTTCAGACTATACTACAAAGCTACAGTAATCAAAGCAGCATGGTACTGGCACAAAAACAGACATATGGATCAATGAAACAGAATAGAGAGCCCAGAAATAAATCCACACACCTATGATCAATTAATCTTTGGCAAAGGAGGCAAGAGTATACAATGGAGAAAAGACAATCTCGTCAGCGAGTGGTGCTGGGAAAGCTGGACAGCCACATGTAAATCAATGAAGTTAGAACACTCCCTCACACCATACACAAAAATAAACTCAAAATGGCTTAAAGACTTAAATATAAAACATGACACCATAAAAATCCTAGAAGAGAACATAGGCAAAACATTCTCTGACATAAATGTAGCAATGTTTTCTTAGATCAGTCTCCCAAGACAATAGAAATAAAAGCAAAAATAACAAATGGAACCAAATCAAACTTACAAGCTTTTGCACAGCAAAGGAAACCATAAACAAAACGAAAAGACAACCTACGGAATGGGAGAAAATATTTGCAAATGATGTGACTGACAAGGGCTTAATTTCTAAAATATACAAACAACTCATACAACTCAATAACAAAAAAACAAACAACCCAATCCAAAAATGGGCAGAAGACCTAAATAGACATTTCTCCAAAGAAGACATACAGATAGCCAATAGACGCATAAAAAGATACTCAACATTGCTAATTATTAAAATCAAAACTAGGGACTTCCCTGGTGGCACAGTGGCTAAGAATCCGCCTGCCAATGCAGGGGACACAGGTTTGAGCCCTGGTCTGGGAAGATCCCACATGCCGCAGAGCAACTAAGCCCGTGTGCCACAACTACTGAGCCTGTGCTCTAGAGCCCGCGAGCCACAACTACTGAGCCCACGTTCCACAACTACTGAAGCCTGCACACCTAGATCCCATGCTCGCAACAAGAGAAGCCACTGCAACAAGCTCACACACCGCCACGAAGAGTAGCTCCTACTCGCTGCAGCTAGAGAACGCCTGAACACAGCAATGAAGACCCAACGCAGCCAAAAATAAATTAATTAAAAAAAAAAACAAATCAAAACTACAATGAGGTATCACCTCATACCAGTCAGAATGGCCATCATCAAAGTCTACACGTAACAAATGCCGGAGAGGGTATGGAGAAAAGGGAACCGTCCTACACTGTTGGTGGGAATGTAAACTGGTACAGCCACTATGGAAAACAGTATGGAGGTTCCTTAAAAAACTAGAAAGAGAGCTACCATGTGATCCAGCAATCCCACTCCTGGGCATATATCTGGAGAAAACTGTCATTTGAAAAGATACATGCACCCCAATGTTCACAGCAGCACTACTTACAATAGCCAAGACATGGAAGCAACCTAAATGTCCATCAATAGATGAATGGATAAAGAAGATGGGTGATATGTGTGTGTGTGTGTGTGTGTGTGTGTGTGTGTGTGTGTGTGTGTACACAATGGAATACTACTCTGCCATAAAAAAGAATGAAATAATGCCATTTGCAGCAACATGGATGGACTTAGAGATTATCATACTAAGTGAAGTAAGTCAGAAGAGAAAGACAAATACCATATATCACTTACATGTGTAATCTAAAATATGATACAAATGAACTTATTTACAAAATAGAAACAGACTCACAGACATAGAAAACAAACTTATGGTTACCAGAGGGAAAAGGAGATGGGGAGGGATAAATTAGGAGTTTGGAATTAGCAGATACAAACTACTATATATATAATAGATAAACAACAAGGTCCTATTGTATAGCACATGGAACTATACAATGGAAAAGAATATGAAAAAGAGTATGTAAATATATAACTGAATCACTTTGCTGTACACCAGAAACACAACACTGTAAATCAAGTATACTTCAATAAATAAGTAAATAAATAAATAAAAATTTAAAGTATAGAAAAAATAATGCCAATACTAAGTGTTAACAGGGGCATAGAGCCACTTGAATCCTCATACATTGTTGGTGGGAATGCAAAATAGTGCTGCCATTCTAGAAAAGAGTTTGGCGACTCCTAATGAAGTTGAACAGACATTTACCCTATGACCCAGCAAACCTGCTCCTAGGTATTTACCCTAGAGAAATGCAAACCTCTACATGCATGTTTAAAGCAGCTCGATCCATAACTGCCAGAAACTGTAAATAACTCAAATTTCCTTCAACGGGTGAATGGATAAACACACTGTGTTATGTCCATATAATGAATACTACTCGGCAATGAAAAAGAACAAACTACCGATACACACGACGACTTGGATGAATCTCGGGGGCATTATACTAAGTGAAAGAAGCTACTCTCAAAGGTTACATACATATGATTCCACTTACATGACAATCTTGAAAAGACAAAACTATAGTGACAGAGAACAAATCAGCGGTGGGATGTGTGACTATAAAGAGGTAGCAGGAGGGAGATTTTTTAGTCGAAGGAACTGCTTTGTATTTTGATTATGGTGGTGGTTACATGACTCTATACATGTTTTAAAATTCATAGAACTGTAGTCTTTCTTTAGGAAACTCTGAAGAAGCATGAATCTTGGGAATGATTCAAACAGGTGGTAAATCCCAATTTTTGCTTTATAAGTAGAAAAGTGGGTAAAACAGGGGAGTTGCTTCAAGCATAGGAAATGGCTTATCCCTAGATTGAGAGATGAGATGGGTGAAACAGAGAACAGTAAACTCAAAGGACAGAGGTGAAGTTTAAGGAGGCAGAAGTTAGGGCAGTGAATTTCAGTGAGGGTAACGGTACAGTGGTACAAGGTGACCGAAGAAGACAGTGTACATGGCTCCCTAGGGTGGCGGGTGTGTAGTTTAAAAACATATATTCAATGTTAAAATTATCAACCTGAAACATAAAAATAATGAAAGCTCAAGTCTTCATCATATAAGCTCAAGAAACAACACTTATACAATCTTCTTGGTTGGTGGCAATACCAAGATGATACTGAGAGCAATCAGGGGATGGGGAAGATTAACAACAGAAGAGAGCAGCGATGTTGAAAAGGTGGCATCCACTGCTCCTGAGAGGGCGTGTGCATGTGAGAGGAGGGGCAGGTAAGGGCTGCAAAGTGGATGCTGACCGGAACAGCAGAACACTTAAGGACTTAGACAACAGGTTGAAACAAAACTAGATAGGATTCAACAAGAATTTATTTATTGGGCTTACGTGTTCGATAAATGTCTGCTCAACTAATTTTAGTAGCAATCACTCCCACACATTTGAGTTGACTCAGCTCCCTTTACACATACACTCCCACTCCCAGGGCCCCAACAACTCTTTAAACAGAACCTCTTCTCTTTTTTCCAAATCACCCCCCTCCAGCTCCCCCATCCCAGCAGCTACCCTGTGACCCAGCCACATCTTGCCCCAGTATTTAGGTACAAGAAATTTCAACTATACAACACTGCCTGCAAGTTTTAACAACGACCTACAAACAGCATGTGAGTGGATACCAAAAAATCAAGGCTATGTTAATGGAAGTAGAGTTTTCAGAACAAGGGAAATGAGCATCTCACTGAACTGCCAGCCTGGCAGAGCACACCTGGCATACTGTCACTGCCAAGCACCATGTTTGAAAAGGGATATTCCCTACCTGGAACATACCCAGAGGTTGATCAGGGCTATGAAGAGGCTGAGAGCCACAGCTCATGAAGGGAGAATAGGGTGTTTAGAGAAGGTTTAAGGGAGAGCAAGTTAGCATCTTTAAATTGCTGAAAGGTTGTCCTCTGAAAGAGGGATTCAATTTTTTTGGCTACTCAAGTCAGATTTCAACTCAACATAAGAGCTTCCTAACATTTAGAATTTTCCAAATAGAATGGACAGGGTTGTAGGTAATGTGAGCTCAGTCTCTGGTATTATTTGGGCAGAAGGTCCCTGAAGGCCGTTCCAAAAGGGAGGCATAGTATATAATGCAGTGTTTAAGGCCACAGACCCTACACTGTGTAAGATACACCTGGGTTCAAATCTGCTCTGCCACTTATTAGCTATGCGATCTTGGGCAAATTACTTATCTGGCCCTTGGTTTCCTTTTGTATAAAAAGGAGGGTTCGAAGCAGACTGGAGACCATGGGTCGGGCCCCCTTGGGCACTTTACTTCATCCCCATTCTAATGGAAACCACTGTTGCCTCTGCCTGTCCAGTAACTGTTCCCCCCTTTTCTGGTAATGGCCTATAATTTCCCCTGCTCTGATTCAGTGTGGTTCTGGGGAGGGGAGGCGGGGTTGACCCCATCACTGCCTGCCCCCTGGCCACAGCCACAGCTGCAGGGAAGGACGTGTGACCCAGCCTGGCCAATCTAGGCACAGTTCAGGGATGTGCACACGAACCAAGCTGGACCAACTGAGAGCCATTCACAGTCAGGACTTTCTCTGGGGGCACTATAGGAAAAGCTTTCTATCTACAGTGCACCAATCTGAAAGAATATAACCTGGAGCTGCCAAGGGACCACTTCTGCCACCACTTGAGATGAGCCTGCCAGAGAATAAAGCCCACTCTGAGTCAAACAGGGCCAAGTAATACAAAGAGATATACTTGATCATTTGAGCTCCTAAATCCAACCATGCCTGAATCTAGCCCAATCCCTTGGGATTTTCAGTTATTTGAGCAATAAATTCTCTTTTGTGCTTAAAGGCCATTTGAGGTGGGTTTGTGTCAGTTACATCTGAAAGAATCTTGACAGATACAACTACAAATGCCTATTAACTGGTCACGGTGAACTAGATACCGTAAAAACATTTGACGCTATTAAAGAAATCTGAGATTGAGGCAATATTAAGGCAAAATACATAAGCTAGATGGTAGCACCAAACTACTTAATTTAACATTTTGCAGTTCAATTTCTAGCTGGAGGGCACACAGATGAATACTGTCATCTACCCACCAAAAACGGCACAGAGAGGATAGATTCCTTCTTCTCCTCCCTCCGTCCCAAAAGAAAATCGGAATAGCTCCTTACTGATCTCTCTGCCTCTAGTACTGGTTTCCTTCCAATCCATCCTCCACAAAGGGAGGTCACCGAAAGACCTAGAATCTCAAGACTTCATTGCCCTGCTCAGAATTCTCCAACCCTACAAGATAGAACCGAAGTCCCTCGGGTAGCCATACAAGGCTCATCATGTGCTGGCTCTTCCTCTCACATCCAGCCTCATCACCCGTCGCTCCCGCCTTAGCCCCCCAGAAAACCCGAATTAATATTTCCTGCACATGCTCTGCTCTCGCACTTCTGGGCCTGTGCACACACTCTTCTCCCCGCCTGTAATGCCCTCCAGCAAACGCCTCTCCTTCACATGCTCCCTCCTCCATGAAGCCTTCCTGAAGCTCCCTTTCCTATGCTCCAAGGGACAGAGGTCAGAGGTCTCCGGCTAACTCCTACCCTTGGTCCTCTTTCCTTTGGATTAAGAATAGCTAAGTGCATCCCACCACCTTGCTCAGTTCCAAGGGAGGAATATACTGTTCAGTTATTCAAATGAAATGCCCAAAAGAAACTAGGATAAATGTTGAAAATACATGATTACTCCCCCAGCCCCCTGTTCCCTACCGCCCCCGGGCTGGTAAAGCAAAAGATAGAATGTGAGAATTTCTATTACAAAAACTCCGAAAACTGGTTAGATTCATTTGTTGTATGGGAATTTTGTTCTAGCAACTGCTGTTTGAAATGTTAAAGGAGATGGGGAAGGGCAATGCCTTGGACTTGGGAGAGGTTTTTTAAAGTGGGAATTACAGCTACAGTAATCAAGACAATATGGTACTGGCACAAAAACAGAAACATAGATCAATGGAACAAGATAGAAAGCCCAGAGGTAAACCCACACACCTATGGTCAACTAATCTATGACAAAGGAGGCAAGGATATACAATGGAGAAAAGACAGTCTCGTCAATAAGTGGTGCTGGGAAAACTGGACAGCTACATGTAAAAGAATGAAATTAGAACACTCCCTAACACCATACACAAAAATAAACTCAAAATGGATCCGAGACCTAAATGTAAGACCGGACACTATAAAACTCTTAGAGGAAAACATAGGAAGAACACTCTTTGACATAAATCACAGCAAGATCTTTTTTGATCCACCTCCTACAGTAATGGAAATAAAAACAAAAATAAACAAATGGGACCTAATGAAACTTCAAAGCTTTTGCACAGCAAAGGAAACCATAAACAAGACTAAAAGACAACCTTCAGAATGGGAGAAAATATTTGCAAATGAATCAACAAACAAAGGATTAATCTCCAAAATATATAAACAGCTCATGCAGCTCAATATTAAAGAAACAAACAACCCAATCCAAAAATGGGCAGAAGACCTAAATAGACATTTCTCCAAAGAAGACATACAGATGGCCAAGAAGCACATGAAAAGCTGCTCAACATCACTAATTATTAGAGAAATGCAAATCAAAACTACAATGAGGTATCACCTCACACCAGCTAGAATGGGCATCATCAGAAAATCTACAAATAACAAATGCTGGAGAGGGTGTGGAGAAAAGGGAACCCTCTTGCACTGTTGGTGGGAATGTAAATTGATACAGCCACTCTGGAGAACAGTATGTAGGTTCCTTAAAGAACTAAAAATAGAATTACCGTATGACCCAGCATTCCCACTACTGGGCATATACCCTGAGAAAACCATAATTCAAAAAGACACATGCACCCCAATGTTCATTGCAGCACTATTTACAATAGCCAGGTCATGGAAGCAACCTAAATGCCCATCGACAGACGAATGGATAAAGAAGTTGTGGTACATATATACAATGGAATATTACTCAGCCATAAAAAGAAACGAAATTGAGTCATTTGTTGAGACGTGGATGGATCTAGAGACTGTCATACAGAGTGAAGTAAGTCAGAAAGAGAAAAACAAATATTGTGTGTTAACGCATATATGTGGAACCTAGAAAAATGGTACAGATGAACCGGTTTGCAGGGCAGAAGTTGAGACACAGATGTAGAGAACAAACGTACGGACACCAAGGGGGGAAAACCACGGTGGGGTGGGGATGGTGGTGTGCTGAATTGGGTGATTGGGATTGACATGTATACACTGATGTGTATAAAATTGATGACTGATTAAAAAAATAAATAAATAAATAAAGTGGGAATTACAGTAGCATTGGTTTTAAAATGACTGCAGCTGTAATTGAGACTACTGGTTGTGTGAGTAACCTTTCTTTTTTCCATTATTTATTTATTATTTACTTTTTAATAAATTTATTTTATTTATTTATTTTTAGCTGCATTGGGTCTTCATTGCTGCACGTGGGCTTTCTCTAGTTGCGGTGAGCGGGGGCTACTCTTTGTTGCGGTGCACGGGCTTCTCATTGTGGTGGCTTCTCTTGTTGCAGAGCACGGGCTCTAGGCGCACGGGCTTCAGTAGTTGTGGATCGCAGGCTCTAGAGCACAGGCTCAGTAGTTGTGGCGCACGGGCTTCAGTAGTTGTGGCTCGCGGGCTCTAGAGCGCAGGCTCAGTATTTGTGGCTCACAGGCTTAGTTGCTCCGCGGCATGTGGGATCTTCCCGGACCAGGGCTCGAACCCATGTCCCCTGCATTGGCAGGAGGATTCTTAACCACTGCACCACCAGGGAAGCCCCTTTTCCATTAGTTTAAAAGATAGGTTTTGCATAATTTGATATGTAAACCTCAGGCTTTCAGAGAATAATGTTGAAAATTTAAGCTCTAACATGCAGCAGCCTCATGCTTTACCTAAGGAGATCACAGGTGTGCAATTTTCACTTTCAAATGATGTCTTTTTCTAAATTGCTGCCGATTAGATTTCCCCCTCTGGGTTTACAAATAAAGCACAAGCTGCAAGCTGTCCTGGGCCGACGCATTTGTATCATCTCATACGACTGAATGATGGCTTACAGGGAAACAAACTGGGTCGGAAGCCAAGCGCTGCAGGCATCCACTTCATTTTAGCTTTGTTCTAGCTTCGTTCCAGATCCCAATGCTCATCTTAAAACTTTCAAAATTCACAGAAACCATTCTGGGCCCCTTAGCTACAATCAAATGTGCAAATGACTTTACCACTCTTTTAGGAGATTTTAATTCTTTGACTCTCTTGCCAATTCCTTAGCTTGAGGTATCAGTCCTTAGCCTGGTGTTGTGGAAACTTACAGAACACATTCAAACTCGGTAGGGCTGTCAGAATCCTCCTGGCCACACCTGAAGTCCGAGGTATCAAGGGATTACTGGGCGCCACACTAGTAACCTTTCACCTGAACAGGAAAATTGCAAATGTCACCATTCGATATTTTCAATGACTTTTATTCCATTAGGTTCGGGTTCAGAGCATGGTGGCATCACACACGTCACTCTGCCTCTGGGCTCTCCGGGAGTCCATAGATGGGCTTTGTGGGGGCAGGGAGCTGGAGGTCCTTAGACTCCTGGAACTTTTATGGAGCATTTTTCCCAGGAGAAGATAAGATATTCAGCCATCATCAAATTCTCAAATGGGTCTGTAACCCATTTGATCAAGGAATACTTCTCTAAATGTGCTTTATGAACATTATGTTCTCCCTACATATTATGAGGCAGATGTGATATTTACTTCACTCTATTAGTGAATGTAACTTTATTTCACAGCAATCTGGTATGTCTAAAGTATTTATCTCTACTCTTTGGCCTGTTTCCAAAAAGACGGAGCACTTATCACCGGGCTGTCAGCTCACCAAAAGGATGACCTTGAAAAAGGTCCCCTCAACTCCCTTGGCTGGAATTCTTCAACTGTAAAAGGAGATTAGGTGATCTGACTAGATGACCTTTTGGATCCCTGCAAAACTTGAAACAATTCTAAATCTCTCCCTCGTATGGGTCTATTATGGTCCTTTATTTGTAAATGGAAGATTCAAGGACTTTTTTCATTGAATTACTCTAATGTTTTTATCTGGCACTAAAATATTTAAAGGCTGTCCTGAAAAGAGCACAGCAAAAGCCCCCCTCCTGGCTGCACCTAAAAAGAACTGAAGTGGGAGATGGCAGAAGGCAGGGCTGGGGTTGATACTAGGTTATCTATCAAGTGCTCTCTTTCTCGAATCATCGACACACAGACCACACAACCATCTGTCAGACAGTCCCTGTCTGACTATGGACGAAAAATGTCATTTCTGCCCTTTTTGGACTCAGTGCTGCCCGGAATGCTTGTACATGCCCTGGCCCACAACTGTTCTCATTCCCATCGTGACTATTAAATAAATTCCTGCTAGATTAAACTGAACTAAGGACAACGGACAGACAGGTTGCAGCAACTTTGGCCCAGTCGCTTTTTATGGAAATACAATTAGGTTCTAAGAACCCCCAAATGATGGTTGTATGGTAGAGGTCTGATGAATAATAATAATAACAAGAGCAGTGGTCATTTATTAACTGCACATACTACAGCACACAGACTACGTGGTTTAAGCATTTTATTTCATTCATTTATTCATTCAATCAATAACTGTCTTTAAAATCTCTACAACTGCCAGGCACTAAGTGCTAAGGACAAAATGGTAATTAAAAAGAAATCCTTGGTCCTGTGCAGCAGACTTTATAGCCTAGTGGGAATTCATTCATCTTAAGTCACACAAATAGATGTAAAATTCCAACTCGGTTAAGCGCAGCAAAGGGGATGTGTGTCACGCTGTGAGGGCATCAAGGAGGGAGGGAGGGAGGGCTTCCCCGGTGGAGCCGGGGTGGAAGGGAGGTTAAGATGTTACCCAGAGTGAGGGTGCGGCAGGAGGGCATACCTGCTTTGGAGAAGACCACTTTGGCTGCAGTCAGGAGAAATACCGGGAGGGGACTGAGAGTGGCTGCAGAGAGAAAACAGGCTGGGAAGCTAGTACCGGAGTAGAGACTGGCAAGGCTGGCAGCTTAGACAAGGAGGGCGCTGACGGCAGAGCGGAGCGGGAGCAGCAGACGGATTCGAGAGCCATTCAGGAGCCTGAATCAGCAGAGCTTGGTGACGGAACAGATACATGTGGGAAAGGAAAAAAGAAGGGGCCAAAAAGACGCCTGGCTTGCTGACTCGTGGCTCCGAATGGGTGGTGGTACACAGATTTGTTGGGAAAGATCAAGAGTTTGCTGTTGGGCATGAGAAATTGGGGGTGGTTTTCTCTCATTCTCTCCCTCCTGGTATGGCTCTTGACAAAGAAGCCAAGTTTTCAAGTCAGCTGAGCCAGCTGTTAAGCATTTACCAGCACACCACTGACGGTGAGTGAGAAGCTGGTGAGCTAGGCTGCAGCTGGACTGCAAAGTTTGATAGAACTCTGCATTTTATTCTAGGAGTGACGAAAGCCATGGCAAGTTGTAGGCAGGAGAGCAGTGTAGTCTGGTGCCTGATATAAGGTTGCTTACTGCTGGGGAGGAGGGGCCAAGAGTGGAAGCAAGGAACTAATCAGGAGGCTAGAGGGGCAGTCCAGGCACGAGATGATGGTGGCCTGGACTCGGGTGGGGGCAGTGGACAGGGACAGAAGTGGGCGGACCGCAGAGAGATTTTAGTGATCTAATTCATTAGGACATTCTCTCACTTTTTGGTGGGGCATGAAGGAACAGAAGAAACCCAAGCTGACTCCTGGGTTACTCCTGGGTTACTGGTTAGACTATGTTTATTAATATGGCCTTAATTTTTACAACTTAATAAAATCTCAAACATATAGGAAAGCAGAGAGAACAATATAACCAATATCCATCACTCAGATCCAACAAATGAAAGCATTCCACCATGAAGGAACGGTACAAATTCCTTCCTTTTTTAAAAAAGAAATAAAATGTTACAGATAAAGTTGAAGGCTTTTTCTCCTTTATTAATGTGGTAAGTTACATTAATAGATTTTCTTAAAGAAAATTTCCTTGTGTTACTGAGATAAACTTTACTTGATTATGCTGTATTTTTAATACATTGCTGGCTTCATTTTATTAATAATTTACTTTATATTTTTGCATCAATATTCATAAGTGAATTTCCTCCATAAGTAATATTTCTCATTATGTCTTGTTTGACTATGGTATCTTGGGATATTAGCCACATAAAAGGAGTTGGTAGTTATCCCTCTTTATCTTTTATCTGAAACAGTTTATTTAAGATAGGGGTTATCTGTTAATCTCTCGCCCCTCTCTCACTCCATTGTAGTCACCACGCAAAAACCCGAGCTCTGGTTAAATCTGACTCTTTGCCTACCGCTGGGGGTGCACCTGCGCAGCTGGAAAAAAACACACAGCCATACTGGTTGAACTTGCTTGACATTAATGACCCTTAATGCTGTCCAACAATCATACTAGAAATCCCTGGACCATCCATTCCCTTCTTCTCCTAAAGAACAATTTCAAACTTTCTCCCCTCTCCCCTCTCCTCAAACCTCTGATAACTCCTCTCCAACTCCTCTCCAACTTCACTCTCGGCTAATGACGGTGCCTTGTGTTTCACTGAGAAAGCAGAAACAATCAAAAGAGAACACTGAGCCCGCGTACCCTGCCTTCCCTCTTGTTTTGATGGATAAACTATCTCTGCTCCAGTAATTCCCACTCTCACTCTTGCATTATCAGTTTTTCCCTATCTACTGGATCATTTCTACCAGATATATAATTTCTCACATAAACCCCTCTCAAGCTCACATCTCCACCCAACCACTGCTCTCCTTTACAGCAGACTCTTCAAAAGAATCGTTTCAACGCAATCTTTAGCTCTTGTTCTTCCCTTCTCTCTTGAGCTCACCTCAACCAATTTCTGCCTCTAATACTCACATAAACTGCATGACAAGATCACCAACAACTTCCACACTGCTAAATCTAATGGTCACTTCTCAGTCTTGTTGCTACTTGTCTTTGACCCATTATTAGTCTTTCCCCCATCTGATACTCCTCCTTGAATCACTTTCCTCACTTGGCTTCTAGGATGACAACCACCTTTGGCTGGTTTTCCTACTTCCTCATCTGCTGTTTCTCAGTCTCCCTTGGTGGTTCCTCCTCATCTTCCGGAGCTCTCCATTTTTGGAAAGCTCCTCTTTAAATGTCATCTCTTCTCTGTTTAACTCACTCCTGTGATCTCATCCAGTCTCATTATCTTTCATTACATATATGTGTACCAACAGCTCCAAGATTTTCATCTCCAGCCCTAACCTCTCCCCTGACTTCTAGACTCATATATTCAACTGCCTATTTACCATTTCCCCTTGGATGTCTAATGGGCACCTCGAAATTAATAAAACTCCTTATCTTCCCCCAGAAGCTTGCTCCTCCACAGTCTTCCCCATCTCAGTAAAAGGCAATTCCATCCTACCAGTTGCTCAAGCCAAAAATCTTGGAGTCTTTCTTGACTTTTCGTTTTTCCATACATCGTACACTCAATCCACTAGTAAAACTTGTCTCTATCTCTGAAATTTTCCCCAAACTCAACCATTCCTATCTGTCTCTACTACAACCACCCTTGTCTGAGCCATCATGCTCCAATTGCAGAAGCTTCCTAACTGGTCACCCTGTTTTGCATCTTGACACCTTATATTCCATGCAGCCGGTGGAGTGATTCTTTTCAAATATCATTCAGATGATGCCACTCATCTGCTCAAAGTCCTCTCATGGCTTCCCTTCCCACTCAGAATAAAAGCCAAATTCCTTAGCCTTCAAAGATGAATGAATAAATAAACCTCTAAATGTTCCTTGGTCCTAGTCTATAAACTCATCTTGGACTAGGATTTTTTTCACTCATTCAATTTTCTTTAATGGTTATAGCCTAATTAGGATGTAATTTTTTCTTGCTTTACATTGGTAACATTTATCTAGAAAACTGTCATTTACGTTTTCAAATTTACTGCCCAAAATTGTTCATAGTATTTTTCCATTTTCTCCTAATATTATTTGTCCCTTTTCCCATCCCTCCATCAACAACCCTGATAGAAGTTTGCCTTTTTATTAGTCTTTTTAAAAAACTAGCTTCTGATTTTGCCAATCTTTATTACTTGTTTTATATTACATTAATTGTTGGTCTTGTCTTTATTATTTCCTTTCATCTATTTCCTTGGGTACACTCTGTTGTCCTTTTCTCAACTTGAGTTCATTAATTTGTAAATCTTTCTTCTTTTCTAATATATACATTTCAGGATATAAACTTCTCTTCACATCCCACTTTAGCTATATTCCATAAATTGGTATTTGGAATGCCTTTGTTTTTATTCAGTTCTAAATATTTCATAATTTCCATTATAATTTCTTCTTAGATCCATGACATCGTGTGTGTACATATATATATATGTATATATTCATGACATACATATCCATTATCTGTTTAAATATATTTAGATATATATATTTAGTAGGATTCCAAACATATTTGGGGGGGGCTTTAGCAGTCATTGTTTATTGCTCTCTAATTTTCTTGCATTTTGGTCAAAAAATGTGGTATGCATAAAGTTGATTCTTCAGTATTTTTTGAGGTTTCCTTTATACCCTAATTTGTCATCAATTTTTGAAAAATATACTTTGCAAGGTTGAAACAAATAAGTATTTTCTACTGGTTGGGCACAGAATTCTACGTATGTATACTTGATCAAGTTTGTTTCCTATGGAAGTGTTCAAATTTTCTATGTCCTAATTATTTCTCTGCTTTATTAGTATCTGAGAGAAGGGTATTTAAAAACTCCCACTATGGTTATGGATTTGTTAACAATTAGGTCAAGTTTTGCTTTATACATTTTGAAGCTATGTTGTTAGTATTCTGTGGGTTTAAAATTACTCTGTTTTTTTTGGTGAATTATCCTTTTATCATCTAGTAATAACATTTCTTAATCCCTAATAGTAGAATTCTTTTAAATTTCAAAAGCTTATCTGCCTGATGTTAGTATCAATATAATTACACCAACTTATTTTTGGTTAGCATTTGCCTAGTATATCTTGTCTAATTACTTTCAACCTTTTGGTATCCTCTGTTTTAGGTTTGTCTCTTATAAATCACATATATCTTTAAAATTTTTTAAAAATTAATTTCCATTATCTGGTTAATTTAAAATTTTACATCTATTGTGATTGCTTTTTTATTAGTCTTTTTAAAAAACTGGCTTTTGGTTTTGTCAATCTTTATTATTTAGCAGTAAGTACATTTGGCAAATGACTAATGGAAAAAACTGTCTTTCACAGACACAGGAAAAGGAAGTAGTTGAGATGCTAGCTGATATGAACAAAGTATTGCCTCTAACAAAAGAATAATTATGAGTTTGATATATTTAACACTGAATGATTTCTAACAAGTGAAATCAATGTAAGTTGATCTCAACTTAAAAAGCTCAACATCACTAATCATCAGGGAAATGCAAATCAAAACCACAATGAGATACCACCTCACACCTGTCCGAATGGCTACCAAAAAGAACACAAATAACATGTTGGTGAGGATGTGGAGAAAAGGGAACCCTAGCACACTGTTGGTTGGAATGTAAATTGGTGCGGCCACTACAGAAAACAGTATGGACCTCAAAAAACTAAAATCAGAACTACCATATGATCCAGCAATTCCACTCCTGGGTATATATCCAAAGAAAACAAAAACACTAATTTGAAAAGATACATGCACCCCAATGTTCATAGCAGCATTACTTACAATAGCCAAGATATGGAAGCAACCTAAATGTCCATCAACAGATGAATGGATAAAGAAGATGTGGTGTATATATACAATGGAATACTACTCGACCACAAAAAAGAATGAAATTCTGCCATTTGCAACAACATGGATGGACCTAGAGGGTATTAGGCTTAGTGAAATAAGTCAGACAGAGAAAGACAAATACTGTGTTTTATCACTTATATGTGGAATCTAAAAAATAAAGCAAACAAACAAATATAACAAAACAGAAATGGACTCACAGATATGGAGAATAAATTAGTGATTACCAGTGGGGAGAGGGAAGGGGGGAGGGACAAGATAGGGGTAGGGGACTAAGAGGTACAAACTACTATATATAAAATCAAGAAGCTACAAGGATATATTGTACAGCACGGGGAAATATAGCCCTTATTTTATAATAACTTTCAATGGAATATAATCTATAAAACTATTGAATCACCAAGTTATATACCTGAAACTAATATGGTAAATCAACTATACTTTAAAAAAAGAAACAACAAATCAGAAACAGGTCAGCCTTGTACCAGCTGACAATGAAAACTGCCTCATAAACATCTGCACCTATCTACAAGGGATGGGAAATATAGTATAAACTTTAGAAACCACTCATTCAGAGTCCAGCTCATTCATTTTTTATTCTGGTAAAATATGCATAACATAAAATTGCTCATTCATTCTTACACAGTGGATAGGTGACCTGCCTAAGATCGCTCAGAAAAGATGACCAGGCCCTAAATGGGTTAGGGCTCTACAACTGTGAAAACTAGCTGTTGGGGCGGGATGGGTGCGAGGTGGGGGAAAGTGGGAAGGAGTGATTCTGCATGTGCAGACTCACGGGATTTTCCAACAGAACCGTACTTGGAGTGTTCTGGTTAACCAGAAAAGCTTGACTATGCAGTCAGGAAGGGAAAAACAGGGCAAACATGAGGGCTTCTCACCAACTACCCCCAAAATAAATACAACTAAAGGCTCAGACAACTTTTTTTTAATCATTAAAATGTTGGAGAGGAAAGTCCAATGCTGCAGATTTGCTTTAATGGGAAGACAGTTCTTTTGCTCCTGAGGGAAGGTAAGCTTGGATCGATAGCTGGGTCATTAGGATGGCTCAGAGCCTGCAGAACATATTTTATCAACAAGGACTTAAGGGTACTTTTCATGAGCCTGGAGCACTGCTTGATGCAAAAGGAATGAAACTGATGAGGTCTCTGTGCTTAAGGATCTCACAGAATCCATGCGGAGACATAATTATGTTCAAAGACCAGAAATCAATTAGTAGCTGTATCAAGGCCTTCAGGAAAAAGAGCATCCTGGGCCAGGGTGGTGAGGTGAGGACTTGTGGCCTGGATATGTGTGGCCTATATCAAAATCATAACACCACCAACAGCATTCACTATTTGCTAACTGCCTACTGGGGGGGGAGGCAGGCAACATACTGGGCAGTAATCACAGGTGTTTATATCCCCATTTTACAGATAAGGGCATAGACTCAGAGAGGCTGGGAAACGGTTACACCTGTAGTTGAAGGAGGAGCTAGAGATTCAAACCCAGGTGTGACACAAGAACCAAGCTTGATCAGTTCTCCTTAAAGGCCCTTCCATCACAGTAATGAAGGGCAAGGATTTTCAACTTGGATTTTTAAAACACTTTGTAGAAGTAATTATAATATATTCCAAAGAGGAAGGCAAAAAAAAAAAAAAATCACCCTCATTTGCCTGCCTACTTCTTCTTCAGTTCTTAGCTTGAACATCGTCTCTTCCAGGACTCCTCCCTGCTTCCCAAACTGGGCTAAGCTCCCAAAATAAGAACCACAGTCCTTCATGTGCAATTTCAAAAGCCAATATGCTCTGAAAATTTAAAGTGTTTTCATAATTTTGCAGCAAGCTCGTTTGGTGGCAAAAGGTGACCTGAACTGATGTGAAACTACTTTCAGTCTTTAATTTTCCTACTCAGTGTGAATCTTCTTATTCCAATGTGGAAAATAATAATGTGTTTGATTAAGGGTGCTGCCTAGACTTCACTGCAGTTACTAGAGAATATATATATATATTACCTTCCTAAAATCCAAACATTGCTGACTTGCAAACCACATCTGACCCCAGGAGTTTCAGACAAGGGACTCTGGACCTATTCCCTACGCATAAATCTCACTGCATTACAAGTATTTATTCTTCTTTGTAGGCCCAGCACCTGACAGAGTGCCTTGCACATAACAGGTACACAATAAATATTTCCTGAATGAAGAAACAAGGCTGTGAAATTGGCTATAGGGAAAAGGGTCAGTGGCTTGGGAGTGACCATGGCTCCCAACTTGAAGGCCAGGCCTCTACCCTGGAAGGCCACTTCCTTCTCTGACATGGAGGTCCTATAAATAATTGCTGTTGATTGAGGGCAAGCAACATAGCTGTTGTCTTCATTAGGAATAAAAATAGTCCAGTGGTCTTACATGATGGGCCCAGATATAACTTTAGCCGGGTAATACAAAACAGGAGACATTCCATACCTCAGACCACATGGGCAGCTTCGAAGATCCCCTCCAACTTGGGAGAAGACCTGCGTTTGGGTCTAACCCTGCTACCTGCAGTAACCTTTCTGGCCTGCAGTTTTCTCATCTGTAAAATAGCAACCAGAGTAAGCCCTAAGACCCTCACAGGTGGGTCTCTAACAAGATAATTCAAGGGCAGAATAGCAGCAGTCGCCACACAGGCCGGAGTGGGATGCACACCTCAGGAGTTTCTTCACTCCTGTCTACTGTCCTCGCAGTCCAGAGCTCACCCTCCTCATTCAGTGTGCTCTGTCCAACCTACACACACCTCCTTCCATCCAAAAGACGCAGAGTCAATGCAGAAAGACGCATTTTGTACCCAGGGCACCCAGGGGGCTCCTTCTATCTTCGATCCCAAACAGTGGTCAAAGAATCCTGTGAAGTGTAGCCGCACAGCCCTTAGGTCCCCTGGCTCGTAAAGTGGACGGGGTGGGAATGGGGGTGGGGAGAAACCATCGGCCAGCAAGGACTGGATTTAAAGAGGAAACCTCTTAACTGCAAAGTCTCAGGACACGAGAGGGGACTGGGTAGGAGAATAAGTGCCTCGAGATGGCAGTTCGGGGTGGTCCCTCCTTACCTGGTAACACAGGATTGTTTGCTGCACCAGCCGCGCGTATCCGTCTAACCGGACCCCGGAATTGCTCCTGCTCCTCATCTCCGCGTTGCTCCGGGGCCTCGGCGTCCGACCTGCTGCAAGGAGGTGGGACGCCCGGGCTGCGGCCGCCGAGCGGGCCCGGTTCCCAAGCACTCACAGCCTCGGTCAGTTCTCGAGATGGAGCCCGGCGTTACGAGGTAGGGACTTTTTAAAATGACAGAACCAAACTATGATTGGAAAGCAAGCCAACTAGAGTTTCTTACTGCTGAAAGGCGCGGGGGCGGAGATAGGGGCTGGCGCTATGGCTGCCCCGCCTTGACCAGGCCCGTAGCGCTCCCGACGCTCGCGGGTCTCTGGCGGCCCCGCGGGAGAAGTGGGGAACTGGGTTCCGGGAGTGGGGCGACGACGCCCCCGCCGAGCCTTTTTTGTCTTCGGGCTGTCGTGAGGCGGCCTCGGGGCGGGCCGCGACCTCTCTCTGACCCGCCTGCCGCAGCCCACTCGCAGCCCAGTCCCCGGCCGCGCCCCCGCCGCGGAACGGAACCCTCCGAGTCGCGGCCAGTGGGGGAAGGAAAACGAGGTGGCCCGCGAGAACAGCGGGGAACTTGGCTCCGGGCGGGAACGTTTGCGTCTCTGAGCTCCTTACCTCCCCGCCTGCCGCCGACCTCAGCAGGGGCTGTTGAAACAGGTCCTTCCGTCTCGGGCATCTGAACGCCCCGGACCCGCCCCCGGTCCCGCCCCCGGCGCGGAGCCGAATCCGCGGAGCCGGGCCTGAGGCCCAGAACACCCCTAACACGCTCTGTCGCTGGCGGCCCCGCCCAACCCTGAGATGAGCTTACAACCCCGTCCCTGGCCTCGCCCTCTAGCCCCACCCCTAGATCTGCCGCTGCGGAGCAGAAAGCTCGGAGTTGGGGAGATAAAGGACTGGCTCTGGGCGGGGGACAAGGCTGCCTTCCCAAGCGGCCGTGGGGAGGGCGCCGGAATGGGCTGCCAACTTCACCAGAGGTGGGAGAAATAGGTCCGCCCACTGCGGCTGCCTGGGCGCCCCTCCGCGGGCCATAATAGTAGCTCTGACCCTGGCGCGTCTGCGCCCACGAGCGGAAGTAGAGTAGTGGGGCCCAGGGGGGAAGAGGAGAGGGGGGCGACTGGGGCAGAGCAGGGTCCCTCAGCTGCCCCCCGCGCCTGCGGCCTCGCCACTAGTCACCTGGGAGAAGCTCACCGGGCCTGGCCTGCAGTCCATCTCCAGACCTACAACTTGAAACTCGGCATTACAGTTTCTCGTGGCCGATCATTACCCACAGTTTTTACAGTCTTCTGCCCACTATTCATTTTCCACCAAAATCTGGTCCCATATTAATTCCAGAGGACAGCTCAGCTAATATCCTTAACTCAAGCCCTTTGCTAGTCTCCATGCATTTACTGTATGCTTGACCCAGTAGGCCTCCTCCTCCTCCTTGCCTATCTGAAGCCTGTCTTTGCTTTAAGGGCCTGCTCGGCTCTTCTCTATTAGCCCTCCCCATTCTCTGAATTCCCATAACAATTTCTTTAGTAAGAACTTAGGTCTTGGAGTCAGTTCAAATTGAGTTCAAATTCCAGTTCTGCCATTTACAAGTGGTGCGAGCTTTGGGATGTTTTAGCTGTTTGATATTCAATGCTCTCATCTGTAAAATGGGGATAATAATAGCACCTACCTCCTAGGGTGGCTTTGAACAAGAGGGTGAATATAAAGCACTTAGCACCATGCCTGGCTCATAGAAAAGTACTTCATAAATCATAGCTGGTTCCATCATCATTTGACAACAATGTACTGCCTCGTATTGTTTTCATGTGAGGCATGTTTTTCTAACTGGATTGTAAGTTACTCATTGAAACAGTTTTGGTATCTCCTACCGTGCCTGGTACAGTGTTGAGCATGTAGTTGTAGCTCAATTAGTACTGAATGAATGAATGAAAGAAAATAAGTCATGTTCAGCTGGGTCCCCTATGTATCATCCTTAACCAAGTTCATTTTCAAAATTCCATAACGTAAATCTGTGTCACTCGACTAAAGCACCAAACCCATTCTCTCACTTACTTTTTGTTTTCTTACTATTGGCTCTTAAATAATGCAGCAATCCACGTGATGTGCCTCCGTGCAAAATTTGCTATGGTCTAGGGGTAAATAAAACTAGACATTAAGTTATCACCATTAAACCTCTTGGAATGTGAATATGTACTCTTACAGAACTCTCACATATACTGTATCTAAAAGCTGGGATTATTGCTTCCTTTCATTACTGCCTTTGTTCACAGTGAGTTCTTCTTCAAGAGTCCATTTTGCAGCCACGGGGGAAAATAACTGATGACCTTTACATATTACCTGACATTTCCATCCAGGATAGAAACATTTTCAGTCTCTTGATCTCATTCTTTGTAAATTCTGCTACACACATACACCCCTTTTGGTGTATAGCCAGCCTACATTCTTAGGCTTTGGTCTATGCTTTAATGTATATTATCATATAAGCTGTATTTTTCAATAAGCTTGAAATTCAGGGATAAAACCAAAAAGAAGGCAGGCTATTACTTTTTAGCTTTTAAATCTCCAAGCAAATTTCAGTGATTCTTTTTGGACTACAAGCTGTGCTATATAAAAATCAGACTCATATCTTAGAATTCTATGTCCCTGAGATATAAAACCTCCATATCTTGGTCCCTATATCCATGAGGCTGTTCTCTGGTTGTTTCCCAATAGAAACCCATCTCCGAGTCATTTCTCAAATATATGTTAAGAATCAGATATGGAATGTGATGGGGTATGCTGTTGTTTCTGAAGCTGATTCATGATCTTTATAAAGATGAAAGCCTGAAACTAGACACGGAGGTAGCACCATGTATAACTTCTCTGACCCCAACCAGAGGGTCTGCCCCTTGTCCTGCCATGGGGGGCTTCTGCCAAGGAAGTTCCCAGGGAGCCACATGTCAGCATCCAAGGTGGAAACCAACAAATGTTTCTCTTGGAGGGTTCAGGTCTTTGACTCTAAAGAAAAGCACTCCATCTTTGACACAGAAGAGAGGGTCCGTTCTGAATCAATTTGCCGAAAATAGCCAATTTGCCAAATTATTTCTATGACAAATTAATTTTAGTTGACTGGAGATCATTTTGGTTTTTATCACAATATTTTAAAGAATGCTGAATGTATCTCTGCTCCAGCTTCCTGCAGCTAGTTTGAGACTGAGAGGTAAAGAGAGAAACACCAGGGAGCATAAGATTTCTTCACAGCGAGGTATATATCTATAAATATTTTATTTTATTTTTATTTATTTATTTATTTTGGACTGCATTGGGTCTTCGTCGCTGCGCACAGGCTTTCTCTAGTTGTGGTGAGCGGGGGCTACTCTTCATTGCGGTGCGCGGGCTTCTCATTGTGGTGGCTTCTCTTGTTGCAGAGCACGGGCTCTAGGCGCTTGGGCTTCAGTAGCTGTGGCTCGCAGGCTCTGGAGTGTAGGCTCGGTAGTTGTGGCGCATGGGCTTAGTTGCTCCGTGGCATGTGGGATCTTCCCGGACCAGGGCTCGAACCCGTGTCCCCTGCATTGGCAGGCGGATTCTCAACCACTGCGCCACCAGGGAAGTCCTATAAATATATTTAAAAGAACACATTCTGGAAGAATGTATTCAATTTTTGTCCACCCCAACTTTTTGATGCTGTACCTAGAGACTGAGGCGAAAAGAAAAAAGAATATACTGCTAAGAATTCTTCCCGTTCAAGATGATGTTCTTATGTCCACTCAGTCTTGTCTTTCTCCTGTCCGTCCTTCAGACTCCAACCGCAGTAGCTAGGAGCTGAAGCAGAGACAAACTCAATAGTCCTTAAAATGCTCTTATGGAGACAAAGTGACAACGTGCTAGTCCATTTGATAAATTGCTTGTTCAGGAAATTAGCTCTTTGTGGAAATGACCTTCAACAAACTAACCTGCCTCCTAGGTGACCTCGTTAGACACAATCCAGTATCTCCAATGAAGACATTTCACCCTTTTTACTGAGAACAATCATGATGCTGTTCATTGAAGTTAACAGAGTTACTTTGTGGGATTAATGAATGCAGTGCTTTGGGGAAAAAACAAAACAAAACAAAACAAATTCTCGAATGTTCTGAGAAAATACTCCTTCAAATACTGGCCACTGTTGTGATACTCCTTGCCTCCTCATATTGCCACCACCTTTGTCTCCTTCAGTAGGGTCTCAGGTTGTGGGACCAATTTGAAAGCCAAAGGAGGATGCTTCTCAGGAACATTCTCTCTGTCCTGCCCCTTATCTGTCTGAAGTAAAAATACAGACGAGAATTTGGCTTAAGGACTGTAGCCAGACACAAAACACAGTAGGAAAAATAAGGGGTGGGGGGCAGGACCTAAAGGTTGTCAGACATTGTGTATCCTTTTGTGTACACTTTGTTTACATAATCTGCTTTGGGAGATTTGGTTTCTGATATCTCACCCCCAAATCTAGAGTATCTCACCACCTCTCTCATCAAATTAGTACTCAACATCTTTGAGGCAACTGAGCATCGTGGAAGGAGAGATTGCTCAGAGACCCCTTGTAGAGTTGAGGCCAGCTTTCCCCATTTGTGGCTCCTATATGCTAATCAGCTCCCCAGAAACCCCAATTCCGATCCTCACCTTCTTGAAATCCTACTGTTTGATGCTGAGGAAGCAGACACTTGGAGGGGATCCAAATCTGGGGCTTGTGTGAGCCAATGGCAACGTACGTTAAAGAGATAATCTTGAAAGAGCAAGAGGAAAATGAAAAAGAGACCTCAGAAAGCAATCTCGGGAGGCAGGACAATCCTTACTCTGACTTCACGGTCACAGCGTGCCTGCTGCCTGCCAAAGGATGCTAATGTCGAGTTGCTTTCATCAGGGTGGTCCTACCGCTTCCAAGCTCCACCACCAGGGAAAGAGATCACAAATGTTTTCCTTTTGTGAAAGTTCTCAAACTTAAAGGACTTAACTGCGAATTTATTTTGGCAATTTTAACATTTTTGTCAATTTTAACATATAAATACAAGACAATTAAATAAATCGGAGAAGAAATATTGCAAAGACAAATCAGCACTCACATTATTACTGTGGTTAGTCTGGGATACAACATTCACTTGAAATATATGCAAGGGAACCTTAGTGAAAGACCTAACTAAAGGTTTTTGAAATGTTCCTAATAAGGACATACTTGAGGCACTGCTCAAGCAGTTGTAGGTAGGAAGCAAGATAGACTCGCTATGACTAGGAGCAATCAGGGTTTGATACATATGGAAACAATAGCATTGCAGGATAGTTCACTGTTCCCAATAGCTGCTCCCCCTTGTCACTATACACTCATCAAGACAATTCTTTTAAAAAAATAATTATAGCTCTGGCTGGGCCAGAGTGTACCAGTCATAGCAATCAACAAAGTACCATGCAGTTGCTTTTTAAAGAACAGCAATACGATTTTTTTAAATGTACATCTCTTTTAAAAAGTAATCCTACTCTACTCCCCTTTTCTGAAAGGCTCTGGGGATTTGAGAAGTGGCAGTGTATGTATCTCTTCCACATTCACGATTTTTCTACCATATGGTCTAGATTACAGTTCCTTCCCTCTCTGTGACCAAGGTATTAAGCTAAACATCTTGGTGCAGCTTCCATAATCTGATGATTAGGGAAGAGGTCAGGAGATGGGTGTCGGTATTGGATGCTATGTACGGTTGTACAGGTGGTACCCTGAACAACGGTGCACCCAAGAGGGTGAGTGGGGCTAAAATATGGCCCTCATTCTGTTTGCCAAATCATGAGCCCATGGGGCTGTGTCTGCCCAGTGGCGGCACCTTTTTCTAACTCACTCCAAGGCACTGTATGAGCTAATTGTGGCACTATCTGCTTACATTTTTCCAGTCTGGCTGGCGTCATTATTTCTTGATTTCAGTGAAGTTCCTGTATTTCACATCCCATATAATCTCCAAAAGGAGCTTAGAGTTCACTGAATCAGCAAGGATTTTCTGAATTATCACATTAGACACAACAACACAACCGTGATTCTACAAAGAAAGAAATTTACACAGTAGAAAATAAATACCAAAAATGTAGAAGTAAGATTTTTGACATGTGGGTCACTAGAATTTAGCTTATTTACAACAAAGGCATGCACAACGAAACTCACCAACAGGCTGAAGTCAACAGTGGCTTTATATAATGTTATCAAAGATAACTTAGCATCTTTAACTGGGGCTGGAAATGAACTACTTTGATTTTTTAAAAACGAGTCTTATTCTTAGTGTGTTGTTTAAAACCAGTCTTCTTTTAAAATGAAGGATAAGAAACCAAATCACAAATGTCTAAGAACCAAGGTATAATGTCTTGGTTTCCTCTTCCAACAGCAACCATTGCCCTCAATTAGCTTATGCTCCTCCAGAAGTTGCTGAGTATAAAATTAGTTGATTTTCATACAACTCACATTGTGTAAAAAGTAAGACTGGACATTTTCACACTGTCAAGCAACATGCTTTGATTTTAGGAAAAGGAATCACATTTGCTCAATAAAGTGTAAGCTTCCCCGCTTTGAAGTCCTTCTTAGAGCGATACGGTTTTTACCATTGCAGGAATCTTCTTTCTCGTTAAACATGTGCTGTTTTCCAGTGAAATCATGGAGGCACACATCTCCATTCTGAAGACTGAAAGAAAAACCATTCTTCTCTGTAGAAGCATTCGCTGTATGAGGAAAAACAAAATCAGCGTCATGAAGTATCCACAGAAAGCATTTTCAAAATAAACAAACGTGACTTTATTCTTAAGTATGCACATGTAGAGCATGTCTTTTAAAAAAAAAATAGGTCTGATATATTGTCATATTTTATTTACTTTTCATTCCTTTCCTAAGACCACTCAAAGTAAGCAAAACAAATTGGAGAATGATTCAGAAACCAGCTCTCTATGGCAGCTTTTTTTAAATGAAACGGTCAAAATATGAAGCAAAGCAATGTTTTTGATTTTAAAAGGCCCATTTCCTAACTCTGGTTGAACATATATTGCCTTCAAAGTAGTAGCGTATGTGTAATATAACTTAAGGTAATATTCTGGTCTCTCCCAAAGGTTAACAGAGATCCCTCACAAGGTTCTCGGTTCCCTAAGATTCCTATAAAGTAAAACTTTGTACCAGAGAAACCCAGAGTGACAACAGTCCTGGCAAGAAAAAAAATCATCTCTCATACACTAAACCAGCCCCTCTGACTAAATCAGGATAAGACTGATTCCCAGGAGGAAACAACACGGTCGAACCTCAGAGTCCAGGCCAGGGAGCAGGTGGGCCTCCCCAACCCCAGGCAGGCCCTGAAGAGAGTGTGTGTGTGTGTGTGTGTGTGTGTGTCTGTGTGTGTGAGCGGGGGTGGGGTGGGCACAGCTGCTGAGATCCTCTAGCTCCTTGGCACCATCTTTTTGACCGTTACACCGTTTGAAGACAATGTAGAAAGCTGAATAATAAGCCCAATTGTTAGTTCGTGCCGTAATTATACTAATAATGACAGTGCTGAGAACTTTATAAGAATTATCTCATTTACTACCCTACGGGATGAGTGCTATTATTATCCCCATTTCACAGACGATGGAACTAAGGTGTCAGAAAGTAAGTGCTTTGCTTAGGGTTACATGGCTCAGAAGCGAAAGAGTCAACATGTGATGTCTCTTCCAAACTGTGAGCTTGGGGCCCTGTGTACTGAGTGAGATGGCTGCTAGTAGCCAAGCGTCCAAGGCATAACTGAAATATGTAGTATTCACCCACACTAGGTGATGGATGTGGCTACCACAGCTCCATCTCTGCGCACAGAGATGGGCAAGTGACTGTCTGAGGCTGCTGTTCGGATTTAGGCATTTTGGTTTGAGGACATTCTTGTGCGGTAACAATTTGACCTGGTGTAATAAACAAACCGTTAAACTTCCAGCTTCTTTTTCTGTCATCCATCCCAGATCCTGATGTGCAGACTGAGGAGTCAGGGATGTCTATCTGATGTCCAGGTTATGTGGTATTAAACACGTGGCCATTTTGGTGACCTAAAATGTACCCCACCCTCACTGTCAGCCATGGAAAATAGCTGTGCGAAATCAGCCACGTCAAACAGTTGTACAAAATGTGCTGCCTCCATTCAATCTGATTCCCCGAAGGATGGCAACATATTGGTAGGCTAGGCAAGTGAGGCTTCATCTCTGAGTTCTTTCTAGAATATGGAAAAATCTGGCTTTAAGAGCCCCAAACACTTCTATCCAAACCAGTAGGCTTGACTGATATGTTGTGATTCTTAGGGATCTTGATGACTCAGCTCACACCTCTGATTTCTCTACTTTGAACTTGGTTTCTCCCACTAACTTAGGAATCAGCATTGACTGCCACTGCCTCTACTGTGTTTACCTGCACTGAGTCACTCCCGCTATAGCTACTTGGCATAGAGCCCAGCTCTCCCTCTGGTATCTACAATAAAGAGCTAAGGCCCCATGGCAACTGTTTCTCATCTGATATGGCAATGGTTCTCAACAACCGGGGGGTGGGGGTGTTTTATTCCCCAGGGAACATTTCACAATACTGGAATATATTTTTAGTTGTCACAGCTGTGGGGGGTGAGCGGCTGGGTGCTACTGGTACCTGGTGGGTGGAGACCAGGGGTGCTGCTAGACACTCTCAAATGCACAGAACAGGCCCCACAACAGAGAGATATCTAGCCCCAAATGTTAACTGTGCCGAGGTTGAGAAACCTTGATTTAGAGGCCTCCTCTTGTATTTTATTTTATTTATTAAAAAAAATTTTTTTAATTAATTAATTTTTGGCTGCGTTGGGTCTCCGTTGCTGTGCGCGGGCTTTCTCTAGTTGTGGCGAGCAGGGGCTGCTCTTCGTTGCGGTGCGCAGGCTTCTCACTGCGGTGGCTTCTCTTGTTGCGGAGCATGGGCTCTAGGCACACGGGCTTCAGTAGTTGTGGCTCACAGGCTCTAGAGCACAGGCTCAGTAGTTGTGGCACACGGGCTTACTTGCTCCGCAGCATGTGGGATCTTCCCGGACCAGGACTCGAACCTGTGTCCCTGGCATTGGCAGGTGGATTCTTAACCACTGCACCACCAGGGAAGCCCCTCCTCTTGTATCTTAAAAGTCTATACAAACCAGTAGGACCTCCCATCTTTGGGAGGCTAGAAAATTATCTGGTAAGTATATGAACCTTCTCACAAATTTATCTGAATTTGTCATGCAAATAACTAATATTCTAAAATGATAAGTAAAGGCAAATTCTCCAGGAAAGGAGAAAGTATACCAGCAGAATTTAAGTTTTTATAAAAATGCAAAAGACATATTAAGAAGCCAAAGAAGAGAGAAACAGATAAGTTTTTATGAGTAATGAACTGCCCAGTCTTATGAAAGAAAGAAAACGTAATGGAAGTTCTAGCTAGAAATGTCAGAATTAATGAGTAAAGGAGGCACAGCAGCAATGATCTGTACGTATATTGGAGACATATATAGTCACCAATACAGGTCACAATTCATCTTTCAGTATTTGATATATTCATGGGGATTTGGGCACTGTCACAAGGCAGCCACACTGTGGAAAAGAATGAACAAACAGGACAAGCAAAAAATAGGAAGGTTTAAAAGTGTTGAAGATGTGTATAATTATAGATATACTAAAAAATTGATATAGTCTTACTATTTTAGGTACTGCTTGCACAGAAATAGCATAGGACTGAAGTCTTTGGGCAATACTTAAGTCAGGATTTGCCACATTAAAACTTTTAGGTCGTCATCAATTCCCATCGTGAAAAATTAAATCTTTAAAAAAAAAAACAACCCCTAAATCTTAAAAAAAAAAACTGCTCTAAAACGAATGAACTTGGATTAATAAACTTTCTCTTTTATAAGGGAACCACATTTTGATCCACTAGTCATACATGTAATTATACACTTTGCTTAGCAAAAATGCCATTAAAGGATAAAAGTGCTTTAATACAACAAACACTAGCTTGAGAAATACTGTATTGAGACATACGTACCGTTTCCGCTCGTGAGTCCTGAGCAATCATTATTCACTAGCAGCGTGGTGGACTGGGTAGAATTACTGTTTGACTGTAAGGAATTTGAAGAGCTCGAGACTCCTTGGTTTACAGTCTGCTTCTTTAAACCATTAGTAGCAGTTTTACTCCAGTCTACAGTAGGGTAAGCATTACAGAAAAACAGGGCAGAATGTTGAAACTCAGATGCAGAAGACAGGTCACAGCCTAACTCGTTCTAAGCAACTGATCTCTCGCTTCCAATCTTACAGAGAATCCCACATTTCACAGGTTGGTGTGATAAAATGTATTTTCATTTAAGACCGTATACATTCGTCCTTTAAATGACTGCCTGGTTAAAAGTAACCTATGTTCTCTGGGAACTAAAGGCCAAGCTAATTTGATTGTGTCTATAAATATCCACTGAATTAGGTAATATTTCAGAGCCAGGACTGTCTTTACAAGAACACAAATCAACCTGCTGTGATGACTAATGGCTCTTCAATCCAGGCAAATGATGGAACTCTAGGTACTGCCATTTTCCAATCTTGTGCAACCAGATCTTTGCAATACCGCAAAGTCTGTATTCATGGGTAATATTTATGCAAAAGGAATTTAGATTTTCAAAGAGTACTTCGTTTTTCTTATTTTCTTAAAAATGAGCTATTTGCTCTATAACCCAGCAGGGCATAGCTGAAAATAACTTCAAAATAACCAAATGTATGCTAAGGCTTATATATAAAGTCTGGCCCAATAACAAATAAATGAAGTCACTGACAACCAGGACCTGTGGAAAAAAGGTTGAGTCAAGACTTAAAAAGTTAGGAAGGTAAATATTAAAAATTTCTTTGGACAAATAGAAAGCATGCACTCGAAAGGAAATGAATTCTAAAAATTTCACTGTTGCTTCGTTCAAGAAGCAGCCAGGCCACTAATTCTATTGCTCACTAAGTTCCCAGATGTGAATAATTGGTTTTTAATTCACTAGGTTTTTTTTCCCTAATGTTCACAATGGATATTTTGTGTTGAGCAGGCTCCATTCATTGATTTCCAGATCCGATATTCCTTTGGCATTAATTGCTTTGGATCTTAACTTATACAATCTTTTCCTCAAGCTTTAAGAGAAGGAGAAAAAGTAAGGTAAATCTTTACCAGAATTTTCAGCCAGTCGTAACTTTCCACAACACAGATACCGCCTCCACTGCTTTCTGACATTCTCTTTTGCTACACAGTAAAAGATGAATATGAAAAATCCTATGGGGAGGGGGGAAAAAACATAACACAATGAATTCCAAACTAAGACTTGAATGTCATGAGCTTACTCTGCACAAAAGATAAAATCTTTGGCAGCCATAGGCAAAATGAAATTTTGCAGATTGAAAATAAAGCCCAAAGTCCTGGGAAAGTTTGCTATTGAAAGGCACCCTGGGAGGACTCTCTTTGTAAGATTAAACAAATACTTATAAAAAGAATATCACTCCATATGTCCAAAATTAAACTCATTGTCACCTCTCACATCCTGTCATTGGCCTTCCCTATCTTTGGAAATACGAGCCATCTACCCAGGATGCCAGCTCAGACCTAGGCTCTGCCAACTAAAGAATGTTGCTGGCCATCCAGCTCTACAAGGATTGAGTCATAAGCCACTGCAGTCACTGACCTTCAACACACCCTGAAAGGATTTCAGGATGGAGATCAGGCATGAGGTGCTCTGTGCTCTGGGAAAACTGGTAGAAAAGGCCTTCGGATAGTTAGGTATTTTCAGGAGAAAATTTTATGAACCCAGTTTCTTGCATCTTCCCACACTTAGGAAAGCACTAAAAGCATTAGCTAAGATATCTGTGCCTTGTGACAAGCAGTAACCTTCTGCCGAGATGTGTGCTTGACTGTACATACCCCTTCTCCAAACTCACACATATGCTGATCTCCCCCCTTACCTCTTCAGAGCAGTTCTTCAGAGCTTTCTGAGCGGCTGTCTCCCGGACTATAGTCCCCCAAAGAAAACTGAAACTCACAGCTCTCACATTGTGCTTTTTTTTTTTTTTTAATATTTATTTATTTGGCTGTACCAGGGCTTAGTTGCGGCATGTGGGATCTAGTTCCCTGACCAGGGATTGAACCCAGGCCCCCTGCATCGGGAGTGCTGAGTCTTAACCACTGGGCCACCAGGGAAGTCCCTGTGCTTTTTTAATTTCAGTCCACAGCTCCTACCTCCCCATCCCTCCATATGCGTAATCGATTTCCAAGTTCTGTCAAATGCCATCTCCTCCTTTGTCTCACATCCCTCGCTCCTCCTCTCCAGTCCACAGCCACATCCCTTCCCTGGGCCTTCCCCTCTTCCTCCGAAGCCTGGGGCACTGCAGCCATAGTCTTGTCTACCTTCCAGCCTCCCTGTGACAGGCTCAAGGAAATTCTCCAGTGGTGTCCTGGCCACAAAGAGAGCAACACTACAGACCTGAAGAGGCCCTCAGGCTCTGCCTCCACTCCCCACTGCATGCAGGCGCAGGGCTCCCCACACAGCCCCCTCGCTACCACGCCCCAAGGCTTTGAACGCAAACAAATATCAGCAGAATGAATGTGCGAATTGAGTTCTCCTTCTCCCCAGCCCCCAATCTATCTACTTTAAAACCTTCATGTTAAAATATCAGCTTTGCTTCTAGTAAGGTACACGTGTCCAGCCTAAAGACTGATATCTCAAGTACTGCACACCTTTGTCCACCTGCCACCCTGGGCAGCTACACTTGGTTGCATTAGGGGAGAGATCAAAATGGGGGTACCCAAGGCCCAAATCAGAACCTGTACACATCTCTCCTTTTATCAACCCCAAAGCCCTGTGAATTAGGCTTTAGTTCCCTTTTACAAATGAAACAATACATTCTTTCTGTCCACTCATATTCTAATGAGAAGTCATTCTAGGGAAATGAAAAAGAGGCAGGTTCAGTTTCCACAGTAAATATGTGAGGGTAGGTACCTTGCTTTCATGTTTACGATTAGTGTGATTTGGGCATATATGTTTTCTCTTTAAAATAAGTGTCTCTTACTTTTAGCATGCCATTGTTGGCAAATAAAACTTTTCTAAGTAGTCCAACACCTGGATATACCAGTTCAGGAACTGTACATTGTAGGTAAAAATGAACAACTGTATGTAACCAGCAAGCACATTAACTGGCTTCCTCCAAATAAAATAAGAACCGGTAGCCAAATTAGGCATTTGAATTCAACCTCAGGTTAATGAACTATATTGCCTGAAAGAACTACAGGAGAATGCTATGGGAGCTAAAAGCCACCAGGAAAAGATGAAAACGAGTGGATGAGAATGCAATTAAAAGGCATCCCCGCAGAGGATTTGGAATAAAAGGAAACCAAGGGACACGAATGATTGTTATTGTAATGTAAACTTATTAGCCTGCTCTGCTTTTAATGCCAAAGTGCATCCATGAACAATTAATCACAGCTGGGACTTCCCTGGTGGCACAGTGGTTAAGAATCTGCCTGCCAATGCAGGGGACATGGGTTCGATCCCTGGTCTGGGAAGATCCCACATGCTGCGGAGCAACTAAGCCCGTGCGCCACAACTACTGAGCCTGCGTGCCACAACTACTGCAGCCCACGTGCCTAGAGCCTGTGCTCCGCAACAAGAGAAGCCACTGCAATGAGAAGCCCGGGCACAGCAACGAAGAGTAGCCCCCGCTCGCCGCAACTAGAGAAAGCCCGCGCGCAGCAACGAAGACACAACGCAATCAAAAAAAAAAAAAATTGAAAAATAATTAATCACAGCTGACAACTCTTTTATAATGCTGATCTAAAAGAATGAGTAATTTGCTTTCCTAAAGAATACAATGAGACCAAAGGGAAAAAAAAAAGAATACAATGGAAGAGGGTTCCCAAATGACTGCGGCTGGGCTTCATCAACAAAGGGGAAGCTCCGAGGTCAAGGGTCACACACAGAGCCTGCCCTTCTCGCTGCATGTCAGGGCAGAGCAACTGTGCGGGATTAAGCACTGGGCCAGGCTGCTACCATTGACTTCACATTTATCATTGTCTTCAAATCAAACACAGACCTAGGTCAGAGTGGTGAGACCTCACGGAGACATTTATGGGTATGTGCACTTTTCTGTATGCATGTTCTACTTCAATAAAAAAGTTAAAGGAAAAAAAGGTAAGGAACCAGGTGAAGGAAGAGTGATTGACTCTCCCAGAAACAGTTCCTGGTAGGTTCCCCTTGATATGTTTATTCCCTCCCAGGAGGTAGTGATGGATAAGGAGGAAAAAAGGAGCACTTCTTGAATTTAGCGAATTTAGCCTTTCTTCCAAGGCTCTCAGAGCACCTTTTCTCAAAGTTAAATCTGTTTTTCAATGATTATATCTTAAGCTACTAAGTAAGCCACTTTGCAGATACTCTTTTAGTAGCAATATTTTTCAGTTCGACTGGGTCATTCAGTGTGTATTTAGTGCTGTAGAGCTTACCTTGTAAGGTGTTAAAGATGGCAAAGAGATACATGAAGGTGACATTAACTGGTCCCCAGGCAAAGAAGGCAAAGCCCCAAGTAATTCCTAATAAAAACGTAAGGCCAGCGACGCTCCTGAGATCTTGAATACTGGTTTTTCGCTGGGCTCCCAGTTGCTTCTTCTTTTTAATTCGACAAAGTTGAACCAGGACCACAATGAACATGCTGACGTTCAGCAAAAATATCACACAGAAATATCCCACAACCGTAATATAGAATACAGCATTGCTGTTGATCCAGCAACTGGAATTGGGGGGAAAAAACAGGGAAAACATATTATGTTTTTTTTGCTGAAATATGGTTCAAAATGATAACAATGAATCTATATTGTTTTACTGAAACATTTTCCTACAATTACAAGAGAAAAAAAAAGATAAAACCTCTGATCTCCACAGCCATTTATAGCTCTATGGGAAAAACTCCAAGAGGGTTTATTTTAGGACACTTGGTGATTGAAAGTATTTAAAAAATATTCTCTGAAAACATTAAAAGATTTTATCCCCCTTAGACCCTAGTAACTCTATTCCATGAGTCTTTACTAATATAGTGTAGCTGGTATTTTATTTTTACGAGAGGCTTATAAAAGTATTTTTGAAATACTTTCTCCTAATTCATTTTTTTTAATACTTACATAGTAGCATGACTTTTCTAACTAGCTGATCTCATTACATATATAACTGCAAAGTCTGCTGTAAATGTTACTGGCTTTTATTAGGATGAGAGCCAGTTGATATGCTGATTAGAGCCTCCATTTTCTTGGAGAATTCTGCTTTCCAGTTCACTTAACATTCCGTGGGGGGCTTTGTACTCACAAGTCATCAGGTGACCCGTTGGGGAATTTCCCATAAGATCCAAGTCCATAGTTATCTGGAGATATAATCAGGACAATGGTCACAACCACAGCTGGTACCCCTGGAAGATGGGAAACATCGGTCACACACAGTTCTAATAACCAAAGGTGGTGAGAAGAAAGAATAGAGATCACGTTCTATTTTCTTCTGAAATAGCAGAGACTGGTGAGCTGTGGCTGGCCATCTCCCAGCCTCTCTTACAGCTAGGAGTATGTGGCCACTTGACTAGGTCTTGGCCAATGGAACATGGACAGAAGTGATTTGCTCCACCTCTTGGCCTAGCCCATAAAAACCTCCAGTGAGATTCTCTACTCTTTTCTCCCAAATTCAGAGCGACCTTGGAAGCCCTGTCTTGAGGCAGAGTCTCCAGCAGCTTGGCTCCTGAAAAATCACAAGACCAGAGACCCCTCCACTTCTGCTAACTGGACTGCACATGAGTGAGAAATTATCTGCTCCTGACATTTCAGGGTTTGTCTGCTATGGTAGCTAGTGTTAGCCTTAACTTACACCCATCTGGAATGTAATTTTAAGGGTCAGGTGGCAGGCCAAGTGAAGGACTCCAAAATATACACCAAAGAATCAACCTGTTAGGGTTACCAGCAACTTCTAGAAAATCTTTCATTATGAACCCCAAAGTCCTCAACTGATTATCTGGAACCCGTTGACGGACTGAGATGCCTGACCTGATTGATTTGGGGGTGTTGATTGCCACTACACTGGCTCTCTCACTGGCTCTCCCAGGGCACTTGGGCTAAGAGGAAGCATAATGAAAAGGCTCCTCCCCGCTTAAAGTGACCTTGGGCTGGGAAGGAGTCCGTCTCACCCCTCTACCCCATCACTCCCCACCCCACGCTGACACTTCACACTCTGTGCACACAGACCAGCCCAGCATACAATCTCAAGGCTCTGGTAGATGAAAAACAATTCCTTCTCACAGCCAGGTTGGGCTACCTGGTACCATCTAACATAATATTTCATTTAATTCTTTTGTATTTGTACCTTACGGAGACACTGACATATGGTGACTTCCTAAGTGAGACACCTTCCTAAAAATAAAATACTGGGGGTGTGGAGCTTTTCCTTGACAAGGGAATCTGACCGTTCAGGATTGTACAAAGAAGACGCAATCCGTGCCCAAGATCAGAGGCAGTGACTTCTTTTTCTGGGAATAAGTGACTTTCTAGAAAGGTGTTGTTCTATTAC
The DNA here is from genome assembly GCF_028564815.1 of Eubalaena glacialis. Lineage (NCBI taxonomy): Eukaryota > Metazoa > Chordata > Mammalia > Artiodactyla > Balaenidae > Eubalaena > Eubalaena glacialis. The sequence goes on from NC_083736.1 coordinate 16,269,387, forward strand.
TCTTCACAAAGATATAATAACAAGCAGGATGACAAGGGAGGTAAAGGGTCTGCAATCCTATTGCATAGGGAATATCTGAAGGAATATTTACATATATTTTTAAATATGTTTTGATGTGGACCATTTTTAAAGTCTTTATTGAATTTGTCACAATATCACTTCTGTTTTTTGTTTTTTGGGTTTTTTTGGCCCGAGGCATGTGGGATCTTAGCTCCCCAACCAGGGATTGAACCTGCACCCCCTGCACTGGAAGGCGAAGTCTTAGCCACTGGACCGCCAGGGAAGTCCTTGAAGGAATACTTAGCCTGAAGAAGAGGAGGGAGTCTGGGAGGGATGGCGGCTATAATACAGTGGAAGGGATATGCATAAGAAATTAGAAAGCCAGCCTCGGCTGTTCTCGAGCTGTGGAAATTAGGGTAAACCACGTCATCACTTTGAGCCAGGTTCTTCACGTGGTATTAGCAATAACTGCCTTGCTAACTTCACTGACTTGTCTCCTATGGGGTTACTTGTGTGAAAATACATTGAGAAATAGAGCATTATACATATATATTACATGTAGATTATCTAAAGGACTCTTTGGCAGAAGAGGTGTCAGCTTATTTTTTTTTTCCTGAGAGAGCAAAACCAAGACCGCTGGGTGAGTGCCACCAGAGAGCCAAGTGAACTTAATGGAAAAACAGACCTGCAGAGCTTTAGAAGATAGTCATTGGCTGCCTTGTAAGGTATTAAAAACAAGACAACAGGCCCAAAATGGATTCACAGGTCACCAAACTGAGACTTAACTCCATTACAGAGTTAAGTCTTCGGCTCTTCCAGAAATGGAATCTTAAACCAGTCAATCCAAAATCACCTTATCAGCACTAGGTAGGTAACCTGCCTGATAGACCCCTGCCACCCCTGAAGGAAAGTAACGTTGCAGTAACCAACCCACTTTATTGCCCAGAATGACTTCCTTGTTCCCGCTCCCTTCTGCCTATAAAAAGTCTTTCACTGAGTACAGCTCCTCAGAGCGCCTTTCTATCTGCTAGATGGGATGCTGCCCTTCATGAATTGCGAATAAAGCCAGTAAGATCTTTCAAATGTACTCAGTTGAATTTTGTTTTGTTTTTTTTTGTTTGTTTTTTTTTGTTTTTTTTTTAAATTTTATTTATTTATTTATTTATTTATTTATTTATTTATGGCTGTGTTGGGTCTTCGTTTCTGTGCGAGGGCTTTCTCTAGTTGCGGCAAGTGGGGGCCACTCTTCATCGCGGTGCGCGGGCCTCTCACTATCGCGGCCTCTCTTGCTGCGGAGCACAGGCTCCAGACGCGCAGGCTCAGCAATTGTGGCTCACGGGCCTAGTCACTCCGCGGCATGTGGGATCTTCCCAGACCAGGGCTCGAACCCATGTCCCCTGCATTGGCAGGCAGATTCTTAACCACTGCGCCAGCAGGGAAGCCCCTGAATTTTGTTTTTTAATGAAGGTAATGAGCTCCCCAACAATAGAAAAATTCAAGCAGAGGTTAAATTATCTTTAGTCAAGGGTAAGTCAAGTCCAGGAGGCTCCTACATTTGGTGGGGAGTTGAATGAAGAAAGCTTCAACATCTTGGGGGCGTCTAAGACTTTGTGATCCACCACTGACAGGTGGCATGATCTGAAATACCGGGCCGGCGTGGTGATGAAGTTACATTAGGTTTTATCTGTACGTTCTCTCGCTCTGCCCTGCTGAGCACACTGCCGTGCACATGTGTGAATCTGGGAGGTACAGAACAGAGTGAGGCTGGCTGGGAGCTTGGGGACGGACAGTCTGGCCTCATTATCACCAAGCTAATATTTTCAATTGATTGAGCACCTTCTATGTGCCAGCCCCAGTTCTAGTTACTGGAGATAAAGAGGATTCATAGCCCTAACCTCAGAGTGTTGTGGTCATAACCAATCCAGGGTAAATATACAGGTGTTCTAGAAAGAGACTTGACGAGGTTGCTCTCTGGGCAGTGAAACATGAAAAGGAGAATAAAGCTGTTTTAGAAACCTGCCAAGTATGACCTGCTTCATCAATGTCTCTGATTAAAAATCAAAACACTGGAGAAAAAGCAGAGATAACCCAGGCACTGTGTGAGCAAAAATTATACATACCCCAACCAACAATGCAGAATTTAAGGATGTATTTGCGGATGTAAGTATTAAACACTTTGACAAGGGCCAGGTACATATGGAACGCTTCCAGGCCCATCCAAGTGAATGAGACCAAGAGAAAATAATGCAGAAATATAGCCACTGAAATGCAGAGGCCTCTTATGTCGTACAAAGCAATCCACGAGTCCAAGAGAAACACCAGGTTCAGCAGGAGCAGAGCCGCACACAGCTGGATGAGGATTTTGGAAGGGTAATCCCTCCGGATCTTTCTAAAAGGAAAGCACAAAACAAGAATTAGCATCACAATCTGCCAACGTTTATGTGAACATATCTGTGTTCTAAGCAATTTATTTTTATTTTTTGGTAAATGTCTATATGTATAAATTTCCTCTCTTTGAGCGTGGGTGTGTATGTGTGGGGGGGGGGAGGCATTAAAGCCAACGATAACAACAAAGGAAAAATCGAAACCGAATCATCTGTGATAACCATATGGAAAATTCATGTTTATATTTCTGTGGAACCTTTTAATACATGCCGACTATTGACCCATCCTTTCAAATAGTTTGTAGTGGAATCTTCTGAGCACCCCCCTCCATTTCTCCCAAACTACTTCTAGAAGCATGTGCTGCTTCTCATACAATAGGCTCCTCTATTCAGATCTTCAAAAAGCCAGATTCTCCTGTTATCTTATGTTAGTAGTTAAAATGAGATCATGGAAAGAAGAGTTCAAACTATAGCTAAATGAAACAGCCATAGGAAAATACAGCTAACTGATGACATGTACATGTTTATGTGTGTGAAATTACATCTGGTGAGATCATTCTGAGTAATGGTTGGCCTTATAGTAATTTAGTCTCATTAATCATATTTCCAAAGGTCCACTAGAAGATCTGTAGTCACAGCTGGACCCTAAGTTTGGCACTAAAAGTAAATTTGTGCATTTCCTGATCAGTGTCCAAAATCTAAATCCCAGAACTTACATATTATTTCATTTAGTTAATGCAATAAAAGTGCCTATATTTCTTTTCTGACAAAATTTATTGGAATCCCCCCCAGAAGTGACCAAAGGGACCCTTCTGATAAGCCAAGGAGATGCTGTCATTTGGAATGTCATTCTTGCTTTGACCTACAAAGCCACACTCATTGAGTATCTGTATTTTTCAGTGACACTTGATACCCTTTATTCTTCTTCATCCCCACACCCGTTAATGCATTTAATCTTTTGTGTTTGCTCAGTATTATTTAGAAACTTAACATATTAAACACAGTTCTTGTGCTGTACATGGAGCTATGGTCTATTTCACATTGTAAGCTCTTGGGTTTCGGGGTCTGCATCCATCTTTCATTTCTCACTTAATGTCAGCTAGGTACCAGGCATCATTTTAGGGTACAAGGATGATTAAGACACAACCCCTGCCTTCAGTGAGTGCACAAACTAGTGGAAGGAAGGAAGTATATAAACCAAAAAGTCCCATGAAGTTTTACATATAGGTGGCCCCACTAGATGGGTGGACAGGATAAGCTAGGCCAAGGAGCATGCTTAATTAATACACTTTGGCAATTGAGGTGCTATGTCATATAATCCAAGTTTCCAGTTGTGGATACTCACTCAAAGGCTATGTAGGTTACAAGAGTAACTGACAAAAAAATTGATGAAAGCCCACAACCAATATAGGTGATAAATGTCAGGGCCATTATCTGAGCTGGTGGCAAAGATGTTCGAGACAAGTCCTGGAAAATAAAATGTTGCTTTCAAGACCAAATATTTTAAAATAAATAACAGAGTCATAATTTACATTTATTGGGTATTCAGGTACCCGTCCATAGTTCGTTCAACAAACCTACAAGATAGGCGCAATTATTATCATCATGTAAAGATAATAAAACTGAGGCCCAGAGAGGTTAAGTAATTTGCCCAGGGTCACACAGCTACAAAGTAGAGGAGCCAGGATCCAAATTCAGGTCTGGCTGACTCCAAAGCCCATGTACTTGATCACTGCATTATGGTGCACTGGAAAAGCACCAGGCTAGAAGCCAAAAGACTTGAATTTGGCTTCTGGCTCTTATATTTCTTAGTTCTATGACTGTGGACAATTACCTAACAAGTGAGTCTTAATTCTGACTTCATTAAAATGAAAATAACAACTCCCTATTCTACCTATCTTGCTGGATTTTTGGGAAGATTAAATAATTTATGTCAAATGTTTTATAAAATTTTAAAGTACATTACAAACTATTTTTATTACCCATTTTAATCTGAATTCCCTAGTTCTCTTATAGCTATCTTAAAAAGAAAAACTTAAATGTAAAAATAGAATGCGAAAAAATACTTTTATGTTCAAGTATTTTCCTTCAAGTACATTTGCTTATTAGAAGAGTCATTTCATTGGTCTATAACTTTGCCACAATATCATGAAATCTGCTGATCTATCAAAGTTATCCATCAGATTAGACATCATGGTATGATGCCAGCTAACCCTCAGACCCAAATCTAAGGCCAGGTAGAGTGGGGATATTACCAGTAGGACGCCGAAGCTTGTAAGGTGGCTGCAGGTACAGGTGGTTTCATTTAGCCTCCTGTCTTTGACAGAGCAGCCATCAGATGACCAGCCTCCTCTGCCACCTGTTGGCATTGGAAAGAGTGTCTGCCCCATCAGCAAAGCCAATGCACCAATCACTGCTCCTCCCTCGTTGCTCCCCCTCCCCCTCCCACTCAAGACTTTGAAAAAGTTATGTCTGGAACCTACCGTTTCTGCCCAAGTCCCAAAATACACATCTCACTGTTAAGTCATCCTGTAACAGAAAGATAAACTACAAATAATTAATTTACAGAACTGAAAAAACTGGAAAGCGATTAGAAAAAAAACGATATTTTAAAATTTCAGAATCTCATTCCCGATTTTAGGAGAGTTCTTATTTTACACTGGTCTCTAGAAGCAAGTGAGTCTCATATAGGTCAGCACTTAAACTCAGCAATCGTGCATAGGAATCACCTTGAGGCCTTGCTAAAAGGCACATTCTGATTCAGTGGGTCTGGCGTAGGGCCTGAGAGTCTGCATTTCTAGCAAGTTCCCAGGTGATGCTGATGCTGCAGGTCTGCAAACCACACTTTGAACAGCGAGGTCATAGATGATGCCCAATGTGAACTGAACTAAGATGCTTTCTCTTTGGAGGTGAGAATCAGACCTGTAGCCGCAGATATAAAGCACTGAAAACTGGCCATAAGAGCTTGCTTTTTACACTGCTCCTTCTTGGAAATTAGGAGGGCAGTTATTAGGCATGCTGAAACCCAGCGGAGTGACTATGTGATTCTAGTCTTACGCACTGCCCTAACTGGGTCTAAGGTTCTGCTGAATCTACTTTTTTCAGGCAAAGTCTTACAGGCATAGTTTGCATGAGGTGTTCTGGTCAATGAACAGACCAGACAGGCCACTCCCACCTGGCTCCGGTGGATGTGCTTTAATGTAACCGTCACGTTTCTTGTCAAATTCTTGACTGTCAGGTTCGCCACGCTCGAGGAAATGACATAGCTGATCAGAGAGAGGTTCTCCAAGGCAGGGTCCTAGCACACCAAAGAATCAACAAGATGGCAAGGGAAAATGAAATGTTATCAGAGAATTTTAGAGCTAGAAAGGACCCTAAGGACTATTTAGTCCACATTGTTTATTTTACTACCTAGGTCAGGAATTCAGGGGCAGGGAGTAAAGTGACTTTCCCAAGGACCATAATGAGAAGCAGAGCTTATTCCACTATACAATGCTCTAAATGCTGAGTTAAATTTCACAGATTGACGCAACGAGACCCTCGTGAATCTTAAAGGGAACATAACATTAAGCCATTTAAGCCATTTAAGCTGTGTGTTCCTGAGCAAGTTACTTAACCTCTCTGTGCCTCCATAGCCTCATCTGTAAAACTGGGATAATAGTTCAATAGTTCCTCCCTCATGATGTTGTTGAGAGGATTAGAGTTAACACTTCTAAGTGCTTATGATACTGCGCGGCAGTTGATAAATGCTATGTGAGTGTCAGTTATTGTTATTTATCCTCAGCAGCATCATTAGGTCCTGTTTAAAAATAAACTACAGCTTTTCAGCAATTCATGTGACTTATAGCAGGCTTAAGAATATGTGAGGATTAAAAGAAATAAAACTCCCCCAGTCTCCCCCAAAACCTAAACCAAAAGCAATTAGAGGCAACTTTACCTGAAACAGGGCAGGTGTTTCAAAAAAGTTGAACTGCACCCTGGAAGCCAGCTCCACATCATTAGCTGGTAAATTACTCATCAGCGATGAAGGCACAGTAATAACACCAATACTATTCTCAGGAGCCTGAGTTTCCAGAGAAACCTGAAAATCAAGTAAAAGATCATAAGGATGTCTGGGGCTAGTATAATGAAGAGATGGAAAACACAACACCTAATTAAGACGGAGGATCCTGTAAGGGCATTTATTTGTGGTGTCTCTATGTACAATTGGTTCTTCTTGTTTCTCTGATTGCTATGAAATTAGAGGATGTGTAATAGGGAGATGAGGCCTCGGAGCAGGAAAGGAAACATTTTAAGGATAAAGGATATACAGAAACAGTCAGAAAGTGCAGGATACTATATGTCAATTATATCTCAATAAAGCTGGGGTGGGAGGGGAGAAAGTTCAGGATAACTGCAGAGCCCAGGGAGACCACAGCAGCAGACACACCAACTTGGTGACCTGCTGGGCAAAGTCATCATAGAACCACATGCACTAAACTTGTAAAGGGAAGACTATACAAATTAAGTTTAAAGGCAAGACTTGGTTTTACTTGCATGTTTCCAGCCCCCAATCCCTCTAATAGAAAACACTAGAAGCAGGATTGATATACTGCACCACTATTCACACCAGTGTAGTCGTAACACTTGTTAAAATATTGAAATGGGGACTTCCCTGGTGGTGCAATGGTTAAGAATCCGCCTGCCAATGCAGGGGACATGGGTTCGAGCCCTGGTCCGGGAAGATTCCACATGTGACAGAGCAACTAAGCCCATGCGCCACAACTACTGAGCCTGCGCTCTAGAGCCCGCAAGCCACAACTACTGAGCCCATGTGCCACAACTACTGAAGCCCGTGCTCCGCAACAAGAGAAGCCACCGCAATGAGAAGCCCGCGCGCCGCAACGAAGACCCAATGCAGCCAAAAATAAATAAATTTATATATTAAAAAAAATACTGAAATGGGTTGAAAAGTAGCTGGTACCAAATGTAAAATAGATAGCTAGTGGGAAGCAGCCGCATAGCACAGGGAGATCAGCTCGGTGCTTTGTGACCACCTAGAGGGGCGGGATAGGGAGGGTGGGAGGGAGACGCAAGAGGGAGGGCATATGGGGATATATGTATATGTATAGCTGATTCACTTTGTTATACAGCAGAAACTAACACACCACTGTAAAGCAATTATACTCCAATAAAGATGTTAAAAGGAAAAAAAAAGAAAAAGCAAAGTAGCCGGTGTCCCTGCTCTCTCCCAACTGCCTAGAACCCGCTGGACACCTCCCCGACTTGACTGCCCCCCCCAAACTTCCATAAGCCAGCTGCTAAAGGGCTAACACTGGGCGCAACGAGGACCTCTGAGATCCTGCTCCAGCCAAGACCAATGTCCTTTTTTTTGATTCTGTGGCGCTCCATTGTTCTAGATGTTAAATATTTTGAATATCACCCCTGAGTATAGCAGTAATTGCCTCAATCATGAAGTATACAAGGACTATAATCAAATACAAAAAAAGGTCTTTTCCACAATAAATTAGGATGTACCTGAAGATTTGCAGGGTCTTGGGCAGCAAAAGTAGTTGTGTCAAAATTACTGGCATTCACTCTGATCACAGCCAGAGCCAAAGAAGGGGAGGTCAGACTTATGGTCTTGGTTGAAAAATTCAGCTGTAAGCCAATGTCATCCACTACTTTTAGCAATCTGTAAAAAGAAGTAGCCGTTCAAATTCAGCACTCCCACTTTGTTTTCCCCAGTCTAAGCAGAATATAGAGTAGAAACTTAACAAGTCATCATGAACCTCGTACGTGGGAGAAAAATATTTGGCTTTAATTAATCATATAGAAGCATCATTATCATTAGAGGGTCCCCTCTCATGACCACATCAGTTTGCTAAGTCATACCTTTGGGCCAAAGGGGCCAGCAAGGTGGGTGGGGAATGAAGGAGTTTGCTGACTTGGTTTATCATTTGTCCTGCGAGGTTAGGCGCCAAGCTGCCTAAGGAAAGAAGCTTCTCCATCCGGGACACTTGGTTCTCAAGCTCAGAAACACTGACGCTGCTGGTGTGAACAATTTCTATAACAGAGAGCCAAATCACTTTATGAACACATAATAGAAAAATCACTAATGAAGAAACACACACAGACTCTGTGACCTAGCAAACCCACTCCCAGGTATTTGCCCCAAGGAGATGAAAACCTGTCTTAAGAAGACATGTTCATAAATGTTGATAGTAGCCTCTTTCATAATAGTCCCAAACTAGAAACAACCCAAATGTCCATCAACTGGAGAATGAGGAAACAAACTGTGGTCCATCCATACAGTGGACTATTATTCAGTAATAAAAAGGAATGAACTGCTGATAAATGCAACAACATGGACAGGTCTCCAATAGTCCAATGTATTATGTTACATGAAAGAAGCCAGACTCAAAAGGCTACATACTGTATGATTCTCTTCATATGACATTCCAGAAAAACTGAAAGCACAGGGAAACGAAACAGATCAGTGGTACCCAGAGGCTTGGGGTAGTGGGTAGGAGTTGACTACAAAGGGACACGAGGGAACTTTGGGGATAGTGGAAATGTTATATATCATGATGGTGGTTACATGACTGTGGGCATTTATCCAACCTCGTAGAACTATAAAAATTTCATTCATCTATAGAACTGGATGAATTTTATTGTAGGTAAATTATACTTCAAGAAACCTAACTAAAAAAAAATGTAAAAGCACATTAGTGTATTTAGTGTATATTTGTATAAGCATAAATATACATGTATTTAATTTATAGCATGAATACAGAACTTTATGTGGGTAACTAAAAGCTCTTTTTGTGGAAAGGAGAATATTATGAAATTAACAGCTGGACTACCAGCTGTAAGCCTGATTTTTAGTAGTGTTTTTAATTGGGATACAATGATATAAACCTGTCTAACAACAAAGAAGTCTCTCTTTTAATTTTATTGAAGTATAGTTGATTTACAATGTTGTGTTAATTTCTGCTGTACAGTAAAGTGACTCACTTATACATATATATATTCTTTTTCATATTCTTTTCCATTATGGTTTATCACAGGATATTGAATATAGTTCCCTGTACTATATACAGTACAACGTTGTTTATCCATTCTATATATACTAGTTTGCATCTGCTAATCCCAAACTCCCAATCCTTCCCTCCCCTACCCCTCTTCCCCTTGGCAACCACAAGTCTGTTCTCTATGTCTTGTGTGTCTGTTTCTGTTTCGTAGATAAGTTCATTTGTGTCATTTTAGATTCCACATATAAATGATATCATATGGCATTTGTCCTTCTCTTTCTGACTTACTTCGCTTAGTATGATAATCTCTAGGTCCATCCATGTCGCTGCAAATGGCATTACTTCATTCTTTTTTTTTTTTTAATTTTTATTTATTTTTTGGCTGCGTTGGGTCTTTGTTGCTGTGCGCGGGCTTTCTCTAGTTGCAGTGTGTGGGCTCAGTAGTTGTGGCACACGGGCCCTAGAGTGCGTGGGCTTCAGTAGTTGCAGCGTGTGGGCTCTAGGGCACGCGGGGTTCAGTAGTTGTGGCACACGGGCTCAGTAGTTGTAGCTCGCGGGCTCTAGAGTGCAGGCTCAGTAGTTGTTGTGCACGGGCTTAGTTGCTCCGCAGCATGTGGGATCTTCCCAGTCCAGGGATCGAACCTGTGTCCCCTGCATTGGCAGGAGGATTCTTAACCACTGCACCACCAGGGAAGTCCTATTTCATTCTTTTTAATAGCTGAGTAATATTCCATTGTATGTATATGTATAAAACACATATATATATAAAACATATCTTCTTTATCCATTCATCTGTCGATGGACATTTAGGTTGTTAACATGTCTTGGCTATTGTAAATAGTGCTATGAACACAGGGGGTGCATGTATCTTTTCAAATTTTAGTTTTGTCTTTGTATATGCCCAGGAGTGGGATTGCTGGATCATATGGCAACTCTATTTTCAGTTTTTTGAGGAACCTCCATACTGTTCTCCATAGTGGCTGCACCAATTACATCCCCACCAACAGCGTAGGAGGGTTCCCTTTTCTCCACACCCTCTCCAGCATTTATTATTTGTAGACTTTTTAATGATGGCCATTCTGACCGGTGTGAGGTGGTACCTCACTACAGTTTTGATTTGCATTTCCCTAATAATTAGTGATGATGAGCATCTTTTCATGTGCCTATTGGCCACCTGTATGTCTTCTAACAAAGAAGTCTCTTAATTTCACCATCTAACATCCTATTTCTTATTTTGCATATTCCCTTCTAATCTTTATCCACCTGTTATAACTTACTATTACAAACATGGTGTGCAAACTATTTACTGTCACGTTATTTTCACTTCCCTCAAGACTTGAAAAATGCCCCAAGTTTCTGTCTAGCTGTTCTTATGCACAGCTGCGTAATAGACATTTTGTTGAGGTGGCATATCATATTTCATCATTCCTCTCTTGTGGAATTCAAAAACATCTCCAGTCATTTGGCTCCAAATCTCCTGGGGATGCTTGCCCGGGGCAGAGGAGGCAGGACCACAACTCGAGCTCCGATCTCATGTCGCCAAGAAGTTGGCTTTGCCTCCCACCCTCCAAATTCTAGAGGAAGGCCTGCTTCTTACTCACTGGCTTGAAACTCCAGAGAGCATCCAGAATTCTCTCTGCTTCTTTCCCTCTTCCCTTTATCTTTTTACCCCTAAGCCTACTTTGTGTCCGGGGAGCCCCGTGCAGTTTCCATGGCATTCTCATGTCCGCCATGGTTCCAAACCTATGAGGTTAGTGAGATTATTTCCATCTTGAGGTAGAGCAGGCTAAGTTAGGAGGAGCTAAATGGCTTATTCTGGATCCCACCGCCTGTGAGGGCCTGGGCAGACCCACCCCTAGGTCTTCTGAATTCTCTTCTCCTCCTCACGGCTACTTTGGCTCAGTCCCAGCTCTGGCACTCTGTGACTGACTGGTTTTCAGGAACATCAATGTTTTCTTTTGTCTTCTGTCTAAATGGAGTTAGTGTGTTTAATAGTTCAAAATCTTTCTCTTCAGAACGTTGAAAACAGTGACCCAACAACCTTTTGTAGAAAGAAACCTATAAAATAACTCATCTTGATAAAATGAGATCTGTGTTTGCCTCAGAGCTATTTCTCTTGGCCAAACAATCAAACTCAGCCATATCTATGTTCTAAGAATGCCCAAAGGGAAGCTCTCAAAATCAAGTAGACATCATAAAAGCAAAGGCTTAACGTGGTTTCATTACAGGTACGTTGATTTGGCAGGCTGGCTGCTGGGTTCACGTGACCAGAATTACAACAAACGTGGGAGCAGCGCTGCTCCTCATATTTACCTGTCTTGTCAGGAGGTGTGCTGGTCGTGTTGACATTCACAGGGGCAGACGTGGTGGGAGAGGGAGGTAAGGATTTCACAGGTGGCAGGGTGTGGGAAAGATCAGTTGGAGGCACAGGGGAAGAGATAGTTCCAGACTGGGGGAGCATATCAATGGCAGGGCTGGAAGCTATGGGAGCTGAAGGCTGGGGAGAAGGAAGGGGAATCACCCCTGTTGGAGAGTGAGGGCTCTGGATTACAGGTGGATGAGCTAGAGGCTCAGCAAAAGAGAAGGCACTGGAGGTCTGGGACACAATGGTGGCCTGAGGAGCAACTGGGATGGAATTGCTGGAAGAAGAAAATGGTGGACCATGTGGATGACCAGCAAGACACACAACGGGATCCTGCAGGTCACTAAAGGAAAGAATCAGAGAGATGCACGTGAGACACGAATGAGCTCCAGAGGCTAATCTCTTCTTCTGGCAACCATCTGACACCACCACGGTGACATGACTCCACCAGGGACCTGCCACTGCACATCCTCTGTGTACCTGCTACTGGCCTCCTGCCCCTGCCCACTGCCACCACCTTCTCCCTGGGAGGGGAACTAGCCAGGAGGGATGCTCTTTCATGAATTCCCAGTTCTGCTTCACTTGTTCACTGCTGCTCCCTGACTCTATCAGTCAGTTGAGGAGATCTTGTAACATTTCCAGGTGCTTCTTGGGGAGAGGAGCTATTAAATGCCCTGCGACCCAACTGGTAGTTTCCATATACTAGGAATCTGTCTTTTTTGGTGTTTTTTTGATTTTACAAAATTTACTCTCAAAAAAAATGGAATCACATGCCCAAACTGTTCCCAACATACTTAAAATTTTTCTAAAAACTGAATCAAATGCCAAAATACCATTATCCTTTACTATTCAAATCCACACTGACAAAACTGGCTCAATTTTTGGAACAACTGATTTGACTTAGAAGCTAAAGCATACCCATTTCAAAACTATGTCTGTCCATAATAGATTCACTAACTCTTGTGTCAACTCAGTATCAACAATGGCTTCAAAGTGGTATGGCGTAAACTGAAAAGCAGTTCTAAATTTACCAGTAACAACAAAATGTTCTTCAAATTTTTCTTACAGTTTTTGCAACCAAAGTACATAATTCTGTCAATTACAATTACAATCTTCTGCATATTGATTGATAGAAGAAAAAAATATGTAGAAATCACTATTATTAATTTGTAGAATGGAATTTTTAATTCCAGCAAATTCTTGTACTGGTCTTGGTGGGTCACAAATAAGCCTTTCCTTTCCAAGAAACTTCAAATTTAGGTCGTTCACATGCACTGGTGATACTGGCTAGGAAAGGTAAATCACACTGCCATTTTTTTTTCTTCAACTTATTGAATTTTGTTTCAAGAAAATCTTGAATTGGAGTTAATGATACATAAATTTTTGTGAAACTGATGAGCATAGGAATCTGTCTGAATCAATTTTATACTGCTATAGCCTGCCATGGTCCTAACCAGCACATAGTATGTGAACAAGAAACGTTTGCCGAATGAAAAAAATGGATCAAGCTGGGGCCAAAGGGGTGGTCCCCAGCTTGTACATCAGCTACACCCTCAATGTTACTGTAGCCCAGTGGTTCTCAACCTTGGCTGTGCCTGAGAATTACGTAGAGGACTTTTTAAAAAACAGATTTCTGTGGCCTTCTCCTAAGTATCTGATTCAGTTGGTCCTGGGGTGGGGGTGAGGTTCCCAGGCCCATGTATTTTCATGACATGGAAGACTGAGAAGAACTCATCTACCATCTGGCACAAAATCCACCAGTCTTCAGGGGAAAAGGCAACAAATTATCACCCAGGGAAGACTCTGATAGATCCAGTTTTAGATGGTGACTTAGAACACCAGTGAGAATGTATTCTTGGAGCTTCTCTTGGGTTAGAGGAGGGAGGAATATCAGGTTGAGAGACCTAAGGAAAGTCATACCCATAAAAAGAAATGCTGGCTCAACCCAGTCTGGGCCAGGCACCCAGCTGGAAGCCTCTCCCCATGGCCTGATGTTCGGGAAGCAGTATGGACAAAGGGGTGCCAGACAGAAAGATGATGAGTCGCGAAGCCTTGGCTGGGGCTCCAGCTCTCACTACTCCTCTGGGCAATCCACCCAACTTCTCTGAGCCTGCATTCCCTAAATTGTATAAAGCGGCAACCCATCTGGCCAAGCTGTGGCAAAGGTGCTTTGAGAAGTGTAAATTAAATTTCCTCCATATTATCTGGGGGCTGCAGCAGCCGGACCCCTTAGCATGGGGCTCCCATTCGCTGGGCTCAACCATGATGAGGTTGCCCTGTATTGCTCTCATCACTTGTGCTAATCAGAGAGCCCTTAACCCACCGGGTGAGGCACGTGGTGAGCAGCAAAGCAGTGGCGGGCAACGCCACCTATACGTTAGAAACCTTGGAGCACTTCAGCACCAGTGCCGGGGCTCCCAACCCAAACCAAATGAATGAGAATCTCGGGGGTGGGTGCAGGCATCCCTATTCATTTTAATGTGTTTCTTTGCTGAGGCATAGCCTAATACAGTAAACTGTACTAATCTTACATTTAGAGCTTGAAGAATTATAAAAATTGTAATTATAATATGTATACACCTCTATCATCACCACCCAGATCAAAATATAGAGTATTTCCAGCACCCCAGAAGGCCATCTTGACACATCAGTTTTAAAAGAGCCCCATGTGTTTCTAATGTACAGCCAATCTTAAGAACCAATGCATTGGAAAGACATTGGGCCATCATCTAATTCTAGCTTAATTTTTAAAAAATCCAGAAAACTAGGCTGCACCCCAGACCAATGACATCCCTAGCTCTGCGGGTGGGAGGCAGGCATCAGTGCATGTATGTATGTATGCATGCATGCATGTATGTATGTATGCATATATGTACATGCTGTGCCGCACGGCTTGTGGGATCTTAGTTCCCTGACCAGGGATTGAACCTAGGCCCCAGTAATGAAAGTGCCAAGTCCTAACTCGGACCCCAGCAATGAAAGGGCCATCATCTAATTCTAGCCTAATTTTTTAAAAATCCAGAAACCTAGGCTTCACCCCAGACCAATGACATCCCTAGCTCTGAGGGTAGGAGGTAGGCATCAGCGCATGTATGTATGTATGCATGCATGTATGTATGTATGCATGCATGCATGTATGCATGTATGTATATGCTGTGCCGCACAGCTTGTGGGATCTTAGTTTCCTGACCAGGGATTGAACCCGGGCCCCAGCAATGAAAGTGCCAAGTCCTAACCACTGGACCGCCAGGGAATTCCCAGCATTGGTATTTTTAAAACTCCCCAGATGATTCCAACATACAGTCAGGGTTGAGAACCACTGTTCTACAGTCTAGACCCCCACTACTCAAAGTGGGGTCCATGAACCAGCTTCACCTGGTTCCCCCAATGTAAATATCTAACATTTGGAGTTTAACCCAAATAGTTACCAAAATTTAGCATATGACAAAGGTGGCATCTCAGATGACTGAGGAAAAGGTGGACTTTTTAATAAATGGTGCTGGGACCACTAGATAGACATTTGGAAAAAGATTAAATTAGACCCATACCTCCCACTACATAAGAATAAATTCCAAGTGGATCTAAAGTAAAATAAAAAAAGAAAAGAAACCATACAAGTACTATAAAAACACAAGGGTAAATTCCTCTATAGCCAGACGTAGGGAAAGGCTTTCTAATAATGCCTCCAAATCCACAAGCAATAAAATAAAAGATTGGTAAATTTAACTCCATAAAAAAATTTTTTAATTTGCATGACAAAAACATCATAAAGTCAAAAGATAACTGACAAATTGGAGAGAAAATATTTGCAACATATACCACAGACAAAGGGCTAATATCCACAATATAGAAATATATAAATTACTCTTAAAAACTGATTAAATATCTAGTGGGAAAAAGATATGAACACACAATTCACAAAAAGAATACAAAAAATGGCCCCACATATATGAAAAAAAAATGTTCAAACAGTTTTAATAAGAGAAGTACAAATAACACTAAGACACCATTCCTCATCTACCACACTGGAAAAATTTTTCAATATGAGGACACATTCAGTTGGTGAGGCTGTGGGAAGTCAGAATACTGTCAATGCTACCCAGGTGATTCTAACGTGCAACCAAGATTGCAAACCATTGGTTTAAAGTAAGAAACTTCATACAAAAGAAAACTGTGCTTTTTCCCTAAAATTGAAAGCCCTTCTTCACCGTCAAAATTTCAAATTCCTTAGCCAGCATGGCGATTAAGTATTATTATTATTAGGAAAAGGGTCAGCAGATTTGCTACATACCACTGCAGTTTTTCTAACTCTTCCGGGGAGGAAGGGCAGGGGATCCTGACAGAATAGCAGCACTGTTCTGCAGGAAACAAAAAGAAAGAAGAAAATGCATGGTCAAGAATAAGGCAAGGTAGAAGCTCAGCTCCGTCAAGTATTACAGTTCTTACACTGATGTGATTTTGAAGAGCATTAGTGTAAAACAGGTGATAAAATAAACTGGATTCCATTATATTGACAATTATATATAAATAGTAGGTGCTCAAAAATAGTTATTCAGTGAATAATTTGGGGTTATATGCACACAGTATCAATCGCTCTTCAGCAACTCCTAAGAGAAATTCAGGAGTAAATATATCCCAGCAGCAATCGATCGAGCACTCCAAATAGAATTCTCCCTCTCAGTAGGGTTTGTTTTATCATGATTTCCAATACAGCATACTGAAACTTTACTGAGAAAGCAGGAAAAATCACCTTTTAGAGCTCCTTAAAAACTGCCCAAGGACAAAAGAGTCAAAACAGAAAGCTGTAACATATGTAAATGTATTCATTGTATTTTCAATTTTGAAAAGAACACATCAAAGTCATGTGAAAATGAACACAGCAATAAAGATAGAGACAACTTACCCATCGGTCGAATCTTTACTGTTTGCAAAGCAACCATCACAGCACATATGTTCATTGTCTTATGCAGTTTTATCGTGAATGTACAATTTAATGTGCTATAAAGAGAAATATATATAACCAGAGTGTTACTAAACTGGAAACCTACCTACATATTTGTAATTGCTTTTTCAAGCTTAGAGTGAGGAAAGGGGGCATTGACACTGTTAACTTGCAATGTCACCCCAATAAGCTTGTAAACACCCACCTATCATGGGCTGAACTTTACCCCAAAGACTTTCTAGGACTAAGAATTTATAGAGGTTTACATTCACAGGGACTGCAAACCAGAGACACTCTGACCACACACAGCTGCTGAGTCGTTTTTCCTGCCCGCATCATGAACATACAGGGGTGAGACCTGGTTGCAAAGACAAGCATCCTGACATCTAGAATCTTACCACCCACCCGCACCGCCTGGTGTCTGGAGGCATTTGTGTTTCCATCATGAGAGCCCTTTCACATACCAGCCTAGATGAATAGCAAGGTCTCTTAAATCCAAAATCTTTCTGGCAGTTCAATTCAGGTCATCAGATAACCAGGAATTTGACATTCTGTTTCTTTTTTACTTTCGTCTTGGTTTAGGTGAACAAAATATTAATGTTGCAAATAATGAAAAGTGAAATTACTAAATACGTATAGTGAACAGGAATCCGATCTACAATTTCATGGAAGACTTGCCTTTATTTGTACCAATGAACCGTCTGATGAGTAGAAACTGTTATTTTCTAGGACTTTTACTCTCACAGAATGCTCAAGATTCGGGTAGTGAGATTATCGACCTAAAAGCCATTGGCTTATGCAGCCAGGACAGCCAATGGACATAATTTCAAATGATAATCTGTGTAACCTCAAATAGCTGTCAGGCAATCTCTGATTCATCCTTGCACACACTTTTTTTTAAAAAATAAATTTCTTTCTTTCTTTATTTTTGGCTGCGCTGGGTCTTCGTTGCTGTGCGCGGGCTTTCTCTAGCTGCAGAGAGCGGGGGCTACTCTTCGTTGCAGTGCGTGGGCTTCTCACTGTGATGGCTTCTCTTTTTGCAGAGCATGGGCTCTAGGCGTGTGGGCTTCAGTAGTTGTGGCTCATAGGCTCCAGAGCACAGGCTCAGTAGTTGTGGCTCACAGGCTCTAGAGCGCAGGCTCAGTAGTTGTGGCTCACAGGCTCTAGAGCGCAGGCTCAGTAGTTGTGGCGCACGGGCCTAGTTGCTCCACGGCATGTGGGATCTTCCTGGACCAGGGCTCGAACGCGTGTCCCCTGCACTGGCAGGCGGATCCTTAACCACTGTGCCACCAGGGAAGTCCCGACCCTTGAACACACTTTTTATTTTCTTCTTTTCTCTTTCTTTCCTATCTTTTCCTTCCCCCTCTCTCCTTTTCTCTCCTAGCTCCATAGTATGTTCCTTCTTCCCTGTGTGGCCTTCACCCTGACTGGACCACTGGGAGCCATTTGTTGGTCCTATTGGTGGCCTGTGGGGCTAAGGGCACTGATGACCCTTAGCTTCATAGAACCAGAGGCAAATGGCCCAACACCACCCACCTCTCTGTGCTTCATAAAGAAATGAGAATATGGATGTGACAGTGATATGTGTTTGGAAGAATAAAAAATTATATATCCAAAATGTCACTAATGTGTATTTATGTTAGAGGAATGCTTTTGAATTTGCACCCTAAGACTCCTTGTACTTTATTTCTCATGAGTAGAGAAATAAGGTTATTTATATAAAAGTATTAAAAATGACTGACCTTTGGGCCTCTGCTGTAGCACACACTATAAAATAAGTCTGAAACAAAAGAAAAAAAATACATGTTAAGGTTTGACAGATGAAAATGTCAGGCAAGATGACCCAGGACTAATCACAGCATCACAGAATCTTAAAACCACAAGAACCCCTAGGAATCATCCAGTTCACATTCCTACCAGATTAATGACATATGATCAAAGCTATTCAGGCCATACAGGCTCTACTTGGATACCTCTAGTGTCAGGAAACTCTCTACCACATAAGGGAGCTCATTCTCCCGGAGCCCTGATTTTAAGAAACTTGGTTTTACATACAGGAAAATCTACCCCCTTGTAATGTCCATCCATTGAGCCTAGTTCTGATTTTTGGAGTAATGGAACTAGCCCATTCATTCTTATACATGACAGATTTGGGGTAATTTGAATACATATCTCCTCAGGAATACAGAACTCCATGCTCTCCCCCAAATAATAACAATAATTATAAACAAGTACAGGATGTACTATGATTACCTCACTTAAAGTTTGCAGGGTTTTGTTGAGTTCTGATCGTCTGTTAATAAAATGAGAAATTGATATGAAGGAGATCATTGGTGATGTTAAGTTCAAAATAAGTTAGATTTTTAGCAATTAAATTAAGCATATGGTATTTATTGCTTGCAGTGTTCACTTTGAAGAAATACTGGGTATAACAAGAGATTCCTATGTGGGAAAAATTAATTATTTATATGACAAGGGAAACTAACCAGACAGAAGCTGTATCGGTTCTAGCCAACAGCAAGATATAAATTCTGGTTGAACAATCTTATTTCATTAGGCTACTGCAACCCCCAGGCAGCTGCTTCTGGCAAAGGGCCAGAGGAAGAGCTGGCCGGAGGCAGAATTTCTGAGAGGGGCCAGCCACTCACCCTGGGGGCCCTCTGTCTCTGACTTCTTCCTCATTCTCTCTCCAACTGACTCCACCTGCCCTCTAGCACTCCCCAGCCCTGCCTTCCCCTCCTCACAACTCCTCTTTAGGAATTTCCCTCATTCCTCTCCTCCAATCCCACTCCAACAACAGTTTTATTTCTTCAATGTGGCAGAGCTTCACATGAACTTAGGATGAAAGAAATCTAGTTAAAGAACTCATGCTAAGGCAGCGATTCTCAACTGGGGTGACTCTGCCCCCCCCAAGGGACATCTGGCAATATCTGGAGACATTTTTGATTGTCACAATTGGGGGCAGGGTGCTCCCTGCATCTAGTGGGTAGAGGCCAGGGATCTGTTACACATCCTACAATGCTCAGCACAGCCCCACATAACAAAGAATGATCAGGCCCCAAATGTCAACAGTGCTGAGGCTGAGAAATCCTGCTCTAAGGACTGGGCAATAGTTCTTGGCTCCAGGGAAGGTCTGGAGAGGAGAGAAGTATCGTGGCAACAGTAGTCAGCTAGCTTTTCAAGCTGGCAGGAGCTGCTCCTGCATAACTGTGCTCAGAGACCACCTTCTTTCTGGGGTTTCCCTGGCCACTCCAGTCATGTCCAACTACTCTGCCTACTCTATATTCAGACACTCAGAACATCCTTTGGTAGCCTGTACGTGTCACCTTCATTGCAGGGATTATACTGTATTGTTATCATTTGTTTGCTTCCTGCTTCTTTCCTATCAGACTCTGGACTCCTGCTTCTCAAAATTGGCCTCGTGCTGGAACCACCTAGGGAGTTTTCAAAAATACCAATGCCTGCAACTCAGGCCCCAAATACCGATTTAATTGTTATGGAGTGTGCCTGGATAGCAGGCGTTTTAAAAGCTCCCCAGGTGACTTTAATATACAGTCAGGGTTGAGAACCACTGCTCTAGACCCAGCTTTCCATCTCAGAGAGTTCGGTTTATCCCCATTTGTATCCCCAAGGCCTAGCACACAGTAGGTGTTCAATAAATGCTTGGTGGCTTTAAATGAATTCATCTATATTTCAAGTCTAGCAATTAAAATGAATTACTTACAAGTATGCTAGGCTGTGTTCTATTTACGAATTTGTGAGTTTAAAAACGTTTCCTATCACATGTGTTTTGTTTTTATTGATACCTTGGAAAAGTTTTTCTCTTCAGTGTCATCACAGATACTCCTCAGAGCTTCTGGATTTGGTTCAAAAGTTTACAAAAATCTCTTTTGAAAGATAATAGCAAGGTTGAGAGTAGATGAATTTCATCTCTGATGCTGCTTCCCTGCACGAGGGCGAAGACATGAAGTTTCCCCTTCCAGTGACAGTCAAGGTAAGACTGTCTGCTGGCCGACATTTTGACCTATTGTCTAACTAGGAGCATTTATTTGTAATGCATTTCTTATTGTCTGTGCTTACCCTTGTAAACTGAGGTCTACTTAACACAGACCTCTCTCTGACTTTTGAATGACCGATGCCTCATGAAAGCATGGGTAAATGATATACATGGAGTCCTACCTTGAACTCTTATTTCAACCTGGCTGGCTACCAAATCATATAAAAACCCAAATACCATTTCAAATGGAGCTCTTGAAACCGTGGGTAATTATTAGTCAAATCCATTTCACCTATAACCTGCCTTCACTAATCAAAGTCCTTTTAAGACCTGCATGTCCTCCAAGCAGCATGTAGCCTAAACAGTAAGATGTTTTCCCGAGTTGTTTTCCAGGAACTTGGAGTCAGCTGTGTCTAGTTCTAGCTGAACTGGTTAAGACTGGATAGGACCTCTGACCCTCCAACTGGGCATGCGCGAGTGTCCAATGTCCTTGGCGTCAGGGGGCTGAAAACTCCACCCTCAGATGGTGCTAGGTGCCTCCATTTTTGAACATGCAGAGGTCTGTAGCTTAGTAACACCTGCACAGAACAAAGATTACCCAGCTTTTTCCAATCACCTTTCCCCATGCTCCCCACGCTCCCCACGCTCCCCACGCTCCCCAGCCTCAGACTGCCCTGCCACTTTATTCTTTACCTCATAAATACCCCAAGTCCCTGGCCTTTGGGGAGGCAGATCTGAGACTTGTTCTCCTCATGTGGCTGCCTTGGGAATAAACCCTTCTCTTTGCTGCAAACCTTGGCTTCTCAGTGTTTTGGCTTGCTGTGCACTGGGCAAAACGAATCTGGTTTGGTGACACTCTTACATAATTCGATAGCATCAAAGAGAACAGCCTCACAGGGATATTAGTTGAAGACAGGTGACTATGGTTAGTTTGCAAAGATCTCAAGAACCAATTCTTTATGACCTCTGGGGTCTGTCTCTTTCCTATTCTCAGTTTCCAAAAGTACAGATAGCACAACAAGTATCTTTCCACAGTTGATGTCTTAAGTTTTAAATCAAACAGCAGATTGATTACTCACTTCAATTCCCTTAGAGACAGGATTCCAGTTGAGGTGCCATTAGCCATAACTTGATTCTGCTAGAAGCACAAAATCATTAAGAATACAACAAATATTGTTTTGTTTTATAACACTTTCTAACAAGAAGCTGTTCTTCAGTTTTGTTGGGTGCCCAAAGAACTACACCCCAAAGACTGTGATTCGTAACTGCATGGAATATTGTCTAGCAAACGATCAAATACATAGTGGCTGAGTCAGTTTTTGTTTTTATGTTTTCTTTTAAAAAAATATTCTGAATCAGCAAGTCTGATGTGCTAATTTCTATCTTTTATTGTTCCAAGGGTTCCCCCAAAAGAACACTATTAAAGTTCTCTATGTGAATGTAAAAAGGGACACTTGGTAGCAACCATCACTGCATTTCTAGCACCTAGCTCATTGCCTGGCACATAGTAGGTGCTCAGGAAATATTTACTGAATTAACAAACCATATTTAGCTGGGATCTTCTGAACCAATCTAGGTTATGGGAAGGCTGATACTACTGTGTCTGAATCCCCCATGGGGTGAACAGGATCAGATTGAGAAGACAATTTTTAGATTCAATAGATTACATTTCTTATTGCTAGGAGTTTCTAATATAATTTTAAATTTTGACTGGCAATAGAACTGTATCATATAAACACTCTATTCAGCATCAAACCTAGTGAAAACTAAAATATAATTTTTAACAAAATACCATGATTATCATGAAGTCAAGCCCTCTCAAACAAAGCTAATGTTTCAACAACACGTACTTTATTTAAATTTGGTGATAAGATGTCCCGGCGAGGGGATTAACCAAGATGGTGGAGTAGAAGGACGTGCTCTCACTCCCTCTTGCGAGAGCACCCGAATCACAACTGGCTGCTGGACAATCATCGACAGGAAGACACTGGACTTCACCAAGGAGGATGCCCCACGTCCAAGGACAGAGGAGAAGCCACAGTGAGACGGTAGGAGGGGCGTAATCAGAGTAAAATCAAATCCCATAACTGCTGGGTGGGTGACTCACAGACTGGCGAACACTTATACCACAGAAGTCCACCCACTGGAGTGAAGGTTCTGAGCCCCACATCAGGCTTCCCAACGTGGGGGTCTGGCAACGGGAGGAGGAATTCCTAGAGAATCAGACTTTGAAGCCTAGTGGGAATTGATTGCAGGACTTCGACAGGACTGGGGGAAACAGAGACCCCACTCTTGGAGGGCGCACACAAAGTAGTGTGCATCGGGACCCAGGGGAAGGAGCAGTGACCCCAGGGGAGACTGAATCAGACCTGCTGGTGTTGGGGGTCTCCTGCAGAGGTGGGGGGTGGCTCTGTTTCACCGTGGGGACAAGGACACTGGCAGCGGAGGTTCTGGGAAGCGCTCCTTGGCGTGAGCCCTCCCAGAGTCTGCCATTAGCCCCACCAAAGAGCCCAGGTAGGCTCCAGTGTTGGGTTGCCTCAGGCAAAACAACCAACAGGGAGGGAACCCAGCCCCACCCATCAACAGTCAAGTGGATTAAAGTTTTACGGAGCTCTGACCGCCACAGCAACAGTCAGCTCTACCCACCACCAGAGACTCCCATCAAGCCTCTTAGATAGCCTCAACCACCAGAGGGCAGACAGCAGAAGCAAGAAAAACTACAATCCTGCAGCCTGTGGACCAAAAACCACATTTACAGAAAGATAGACAAGATGAAAAGGCAGAGGGCTATATACCAGATGAAGGAACAAGAAAAAACCCCAGAAAAACAACTAAATGAAGTGGAGATAGGCAACCTTCCAGAAAAAGAATTCAGAATAATGATAGTGAAGATGATCCAGGACCTCAGAATAAGAATGGAGGCAAAGATCGAGAAGATGCAAGAAATGTTTAACAAAGACCTAGAAGAATTACAGAACAAACAACCAGAGATGAACAACACAATAACTGAAATGAAAAATACACTAGAAGGAATCAATAGCAGAATAACTGAGGCAGAAGAATGGATAAGTGACCTGGAAGACAGAATGGTGGAATTCACTGCTGCAGAACAGAATAAAGAAAAAAGAATGAAAAGAAATGAAGACAGCCTACGAGACCTCAGAGACAACATTAAATGCAACAACATTTGCATTACAGGGGTCCCAGAAGGAGAAGAGACAGAGAGAAAGGACCCGAGAAAATATTTGAAGAGATTATAGTCGAAAACTTCCCTAACATAGGAAAGGAAATAGCCACCCAAGTCCAGGAAGTGCAGAGAGTCCGATACAGGATAAACCCAAGGAGAAACACGCCAAGACACACAGTAATCAAATTCGCAAAAATTAAAGAGAAAGAAAAATTGCAATCATTGTTGCTTTTGTTGTGGTCATCCATGTACAATGCTTGGTGTCAGTCTACTTATCTCTTGTAAAAATAAAATACAGTGTGTGTGTGTGAAAAAAAAAAAAAAATGTCCCGGCATTTCCATATACACAAAGTATATGTACATGCCTTCCCACACAAAGACATATACAAACATGCTCTTAGTAACATTATTCATAATAGCCCCAAACTGGAAGTAACCCAAATGTCCATCAACTGGTAAGTGGATAAACAAATTGTGGTATATCCACACAATGGAATACTACTCAGCAATAAAAAGGAACAAAGTATTAACACATCCAATAATGTGGGTAATCTCAAACACATTATACTAAATTAAAGATATCAAACACAAAAGACAAAAAATAAATAAATAAATAAATTTGGTGATAAAAGTAAATATGCTAAATATCAGAAATAATTTGAACCTTAAATCTTTAAATACATGAAAAGTCACTTTTTAAATTGCAATTAAAAAATCTTTAAAACCTACCTGGGTAACATTGCTTTCTTCATCATACTGAAACATGATCTCACCTCTAAAAAAGGCTAAAAATAAATTTTCAAAAAGAAATTTGAAACTTGCATCCTTAAAGTTTGAGAAATAATACAATACAGAAAAATATTATCAGATTACTTTATAAACAATTTCATCAAATTCTTTGTTATTCACATTTACTTTCTTTTCTATCAGAAAGTTACTCAACGATTATCAATCAGTATAATTTTCAGGAAATATCAACTATACATTTTATGTGAGAATGCAGAAAAAGAAAAAACTTGTCCCCTTGTCAAGAAATTTTATCCCTATCTATGTGCTTCGCATCAGGACTTTGTTTCCCTTAACGATGTTAACTGGGGGAACTGTGGCTCTAACACTGCAAATCTTTTTAAGCTGTTATAATTGCAGTTATGGGAGACATGGGAGGGAGGGAAAAAGGATTTCTCAGCAGTTACACAGCCTTATGAAAGTCTATTTATTCCTTGCCATTTTGGGTTTTTCTTTTTCTTTTTAAAATACAGCTACCAAATGCACTATCTTTCCTGGGAGCAAAGTTGAGATTTTGCTTTGAAACCTGAACAGAATGCAGAGCAAATCCTTTCTTCAGCTGAACAACTCATTGTGGCTTTCGTCCCAGAAATGCCAGAAAACCCTGTTCTGAAAATGCTCGCCTTGGGAAACACTGAACTCAATTTCAGTCAATGCCATTTCCTGCAGGGTATACTCCGAAGGGCTTTGGCTCTATCTGGAGACAAATAAAACGTAGACTCCTTAACAGAAGTACACTGTGTGCACTTCATAATCTACAGAGAGAAAAAACTGGCCTCCTGATCAGAAGGGCAAGGGATATCATATAAACTAGAGCAGGGTGCAGCCAACTTTTTTGGTAAGAGATCAGAAAGTAAATATTTGAGGTTTTGTGGGCTATATGTTCTGTGTCGAAACTACTCAACTTTGCGGTTGTAGCGTAAGAGCAGCCATTGACAGTATATAAATGAATGGCATGGCTGTGTTCCAATAAAACTTTATTTACAAAAACATGTGGCAGGCTATTATTTGGACTATGTGCAGTAGTTTGCTAACTCCTGAGCTAGAGGGTGGAAGGCCTCCCTGTCTCATCTTTTATTGCACTACAAAGTACAACTGATTCCCACAGCCAAGGACCCAGTGGTCCACTTCCCCTTAAAATGGCTGACAACGCCACTAGGCCAGTGATTAACATGATTTATCTATTCCAGCAACCTTTCTACTGAGAACCTCAAACTCTGCATATTGATACTGAAATTTCAATTAATGCACTACATAATTATTAAAAGTAAAGATAATTGATGGGGCTTCCCTGGTGGCGCAGTGGTTAAGAATCCACCTGCCGATGCAGGGGACACAGGTTTGAGCCCTGGACCGAGAAGATCCCACATGCCACGGAGCAACTAAGTCCGTGCGCCACAACTACTGAGCCTGTGCTCTTGACCCCGCGAGCCACAACTACTGAGCCCACGTGCCTAGAGCCCGTGCTCCTCAACAAGAGAAGCCACCGCAATGAGAAGCCCAAGCACCACAACGAAGAGTAGCCCCCGCTCGCCACAGCTAGAGAAAGCCCGAGCGCAGCAACGGAGACCCGACGCAGACAAAAATAAATTTTAAAAAAAAGATAATTGATACATGCATAGAATTGCTCGTACATTTTTGCAAAAATCTTAGCTTTTAAAAACTTATTTAGTGCCTGTGTGTGTGTGCTGACACCCACAATTTTTCTCCCTCACCTCTCCATTCTGCAAGTTCATCCCTCAGTCTTATTCAGCACATGCTGAGTTTCAAGAATGTGCTGGGAGCACAGGGGTAGCAGAGCAACCAGGAAGCCACCACCTTCTGACCCTCAGCCTAACTCTACCTGGTCAGCTCTCAGTTTTTTCACCAGCCTCCATTTCCCTTAATGAATCCAGATTGGAATCTGAAAGAAGTGGAGGTTTCTAGTTTCTGGCAGGATATCGTGGAATTTCTGGTGACAAAACAGTAGGTCCCCTGAAGAGGCTGTTGTCACCAGACACTAAAACAAATGGTCAATTCAGTAGCTTAACTGGGGAAAACATTACTCTAACCAGCTTCCTGGCATCTGTTATTCAAGATGACCAGTTTTTTTTTTGACTTAATGTTCAATTTTCAGTTATCAAACATGATGTAAACATAACACTAAGCTAGACATTAGTCACCAGTCCAAAACATAGATGAAGCATGAAAATAATGAAATTATGGAGAATTCAGTAAAGAGAAGGGTAAGAGAGGAGGGAGAGGAGAAGGAGGAGAGAAGAGAGTTCCACAATATATGAAAGTGAAAATGTATCCAACAAGTTTCTTCTCCCTTTAATCAAAGCCAGCTAACACTTTCCTGCTATATTCGACCTGGAGCATACTATCAGCAGAAAGCTCATGTAAGTAAACCTCACATTCACATAAATAGAAAGTGTTTGTGGAACATTCTTTCAATGGAAGTTTTCTTGTTTTCTAAACTATCCAACCTTAACTTACTTCACTTGAAATTGTTTCCTATGTTTTTCAAACAAATTATTAAACTGTTAAAAGGAACAGAATAAAAGGAAAACATTCCTATAATGATTGGCTTTTTTGTATCACTGGAGCCACACTAAGACTTTAATATTATAAAATACTTTGTTACCTTCCTCTTCTTTCTTCCCATGGTGCAGTTCTGACCTGCCACACCATGTTTTTGTTTTTCACGTCTCTTTCATTGGTTTTAATAAGGAAGGGAGCCCAGAGAGCCAAACCAACATCAGAAAAGTGGTTGTTTCATTCCTTCTGGCCCACGGCAGGAGGGAAAATATTCCGATTTCAAAAGTAGCATGTTCTCAAGCGATTGCCATCTTAATTTTTAAAAATAGTGGACAGTCTAGTTAGAGATGGCAAGATACACTATGGGCACTACTGCAATTAGCATCCAATTAAACTAGGTGTACGTAAGATTTTCAACATTCTAGTAGAGTGGTTTGTTTTATTTTTAGCAAAAGACAACATCCTGTTTCTAAGTTATAATACTTAAGGTCCTATGGAAAACCTTGAGGATTTTATATACAAGAACTGGCTTTCAATAATTAAGTTCATTATTATGTTCATAAATCAACTCTAAGGGCATTAGCTATGGATTTAAAGCTATGGTGAAAAATATTTGGTGCAGAGCTTCATGTTCTCATATTAAGGAAGTTAACCCATTATCTCACTTTCAGCCTGTTCTAAAATTTGCTTTTGTTTTCATTCGAGACTCTTAGTAGCCAGGTGTGATGAAAGGAGATAAATCAGAGGAGCACACATCACATACTCAACGGCAGGAAAACAAACCATTTCTCTGTGGAGCTAATTTATCTGGTAATGTGTAGTGTACACAAGAACTAACCTGAGTCATTGCAAATAGATGACAAATTGCAGATATTTCTCTGGGGTTTGACACCTGCAAAGAAAACACAACACAGCGGGTTAAGCATGTAAACACCTGCACTTACACACTACATTAAGAGAATTCACAAATTCAAGCATTAAGCGTGTACCCAAAATATTATATGTTGGATATAATTGGCTGGATGAATTCCACAAAGACTAAAGGAATGAGAATTTTCATTTCTTAGTAGTTCAGCTATGGAACTGGACTCTACTATTCTTTAGTATGTCAGTGTCTGATCCCCTACTCCCTAAAATTTCTTTGTCCCATTCCCAATTAATCCCTCTTCTGTCCAATATAAAAGGAACAGCATGAATACAATCGAGTATAGAGACTTTAAATGAAATAGCCCTTCCTTACTCATAGGTCTTCCTTCCTTTCCTAGGCAGGGGAGTCCATGAACACTCTAATGCTGGTCTTAGCTCCTTATGCAAATGTATGTATGAAATAACATCAATGTCATGATGTCATTTCACATGGGCAAAAACTAGAAAATTCAAAAAATGTTTGCTGAGCACCTACCTTATTCTATAGGCTTTGGGAGGTTCCAGATACAGACCCTGCCCTCAACAAGCTTACAATCTAGTGAGTGATACTGGCCAGTAAATAAAAAGTTATAGTGAGGGCAAAATGGAGTGATGGCCAGTACAACAGACGACGTAGGCATACAAAGGAGGCAGAGACGAATGGGAGGTGAAATAAGCCATGTTAGAAAAAATACTTCATACATATTAACCTGAGAAATACTTTCTCCTTTGGTGAAAGGAGAGGTACATCTCTTCTTTGATATGATTTACTCCGCTGAGAATCTTCCCTTCATTAATTTCATCCTTTTGGCAAAGTATAAGAAATCTATAATAAATGTGAGGGGCAAATGCTGATAATGTATTAGCAGACTGCCAAGGGGAAAAGGTTGTCATATTAAGAAATATGTTGATGTCCCTGTTAGGTCTGGTTTGGTCAGAATTAACGTATGCAATGCCTGATTGCTATTTTATTTCTACAGTACTTTATGAGTGCTTAATTCTTTCCTAAGAGAACTAGTTTGGACACAAACTAAAATTATAATTTGAGTTAGTGCATGCAATGTGGTTCCTGCCAGAATGATTTAATTGACATTTGGTGTGTAGGCATCACATTTCAGCTAGGAGTTTTGATTCTGTGAGCAAACTGAATTTAGGTGCCAAAAGTTACCTGACATGTAGATTTCTATATTGTTCCACAGCAATGTTACCCACACCAAAAGAGAAAGATTTCATTTTAAATATACTTGCTTATGGATATAACTCACTAGAAACATATACTATGCAAATACTATAGATTACTATGGATAGTAATGCTTTAATGTTCTTGGTCAACCATTGGTCTATTGCTTACTAAGCTTTTCATTCTATCATCTCTCATCTTTCTCGAAATTTTAGTAGCACCTTTGTTTCCAGCGATGCGTGTCTTTTGCTACTCATTCATACTGAGAATTTTCTTTCCTATTGCTAGGGCTGTTATCCATAATTTCCTCCAAGTACATGGCCACAGGTCAGCCTTTAAATCATGAGCGAGAAAACTCTGGCTGTAATGGGCCAACCCTACTGTAAATATTTTAGGCGTTGTGTGTCATATAGTCTCTGTCGCAGCTACTCTACTATTCCTTGTGGCGGGAAAGTAGCCATAGACAATGTGTAAACAAATGGGCATGGCAGTGTTCCAATAAAACTTTATTTACAAGAACAGGTGGTGGGCCATATTTGGCCCACAGGCCATAGTTTGCCAACCCCTGCTTTAAATCAGCTGGAAGCCTTTGTTAAGCAAATCATGTATCCTTAATCTTATAATAGGCACTTAATAGTACATCCCTTATTTGATTTAAAAAGAGTTTGAGGTTCACTCCTCTAAGAATCTTTCCTTCATAAATTGCATCTCTCTGATAATCATTAGCACCAGCCCTTCTATCTCTCATGATTCTTAACCATGTCAGAAACACTTGTGAAATCATTGCCTTTATCTGCACACATGTTCATGCTGGTTATCTGTTTGCCTTGTCTCTCCTCATAGACTAGAAGATTCTAGAGGGTGGACATTGTGTCTGATCATTATTATATAACCCCAAACACTTAGTACAATTTAAGGTACCCAGTGCATAAACATCTACTCATGAAGAACAGATTTCATTTTTAAAAGACAGGAAAAAAGAGAAAGAAAACATAAACACCAGCCATTTGTTTAATTTTACTTTAGTTATAAAAAAAGAAAGTCTTGATATTGATAATAAGTCATACCTGATGCATTGAAGGTTTTTACTATAGTGATTTTAGTTTTTTCTGCAAAGAAGCAATTTAAATATTAGAGCAGAATTGTTATTTTTTAAAAACAATTTGCCATGAGTATCATTTTAGTGAACTGCTAAGAAAATCATACTGTTGACACATTTAAGACACTATTGGTCGTCGCAGCAGCAGAATGAATGAGAATTACATACTCAGATCATATAGCATTGGCAGAGGGTGGGTCTGGATTCGGATTCCTATGTTTACCCAGTTAGATCACTCCTGTTACTCACCCCACTGCTTGCATAATTCTACTGCAGTTTCCATGCGCTGATGCTAGACAAATTAATGTGAACTTACACTTCAGATATGCAGAATTAAGTCACTATCAGGACCTTCAGGTGATAGGTTGTAAGGAGCAGGTGATTCAGAATAAAAATTAATGGAAACAGTAAACACAGGATCTACTATCAAAATATTGCTACTATACCCTAATATCAACAGTGTCCTGCTATCTTCTTTAGGAGTTAATAATTATAATAATATAATATTATTGATAGATAAAATTATTCTCAGAGAGGTTGAGACTATCCAACTACAGTCATACAACAAGCTCACAGCAGAACCAGGACAGAATTGTTCAAAGTCAATGACTCACAGGCAAATATTAACACACTCTGAAGAAACGAACCTTAGAAATATCTTCCCGACACACTTTGGGAACAGAGCCCGTGGCTTATTTCCCAGATAATAGAGAACCAGGCTCAGAAATCCTTACTGTAAGGATGGCCAATTAGAAGAGACTGTGTTCCGGGCACAGACTTACAAAGAAGGTCTGTCTCCTAGGGTGAGTAGCAAGTTCTGAAGAAAACACAAAGCTCAGATCTTGGAGAAACACTTAAGAATGATGACGTTATCCTGACAGTTTCAGAAATCTCATGTCTGTATGTGTTATTGACAAGCTTCTGTTTCAGTGTGTGAAAGACCCATGGGCAATGATTGGTGGTAATTATAAAAGCTGACAGCATTTTGCATTACTATTAAGAATCCTTTTAATATATTATTTTGTTTTGCCCTGATACTTTCCTTTCCGGAGCAAACAAAACACAACTGTGAAATGAACTTCTGATTCCAGTAAAAAAATGCTTTGGGGGAAAAATGTTCAACCTCACAAATATGAAAAGATGCAAAATAGAACCTAAGGAATTGAGAGGAAGATCTAACAGTATATGACATAGTCTCAGCTCTAGGCAAAGGTACGGTTACACAGACATTTTCATCCACTGCAGACAGGAATGCTGTTGGGTGCAACTTTTCTAGAAGGTAATCGGGCAGTTGGTATCAAGGGCCTTAAAATATTCATAATGCTGACCCAAATAAGTCCAATCCTTGAAGAGCATTCTACAGAAATCAGGGAGAAATGCAAAAATGTTGGCACAAGGATGTTCACTGCAACAATTTCTATTTAAAAAGTAGAAACAGGGACTTCCCTGGTAGTCCAGTGGTTAAGACTCTGCGCTCCCACTGCAGGGGGCACGGGTTCCATCCCTGATCGGGGAACTAAGATCCCGCATGCTGCGCAGTGCAGCCAAAAAAAAAAAAAAAAAGTAGAAACAAATTTAATGTTCACATATGGTACACGACGGAATATTATCAAGTCATTAATAGTAAGGGATGCTGGAAAATACTTATAATTTAATATGAAGTCAAAAGGGCAAAATATAAAAATTTATGTAAACTATGACTGTTTTGTTATATACTTACATAGTGTGTATATATATATATATATGATACTGAATGGAAATATACCAAATTATTAACAGTAACAGTCTTAGGAAAGTAACATTAAAGATGATTGCTATTTTCTTCTTTGCATTTTTCTATATTCCCCATTTTTTATGAGCTAAGATGTATTACTACTGTAATCAAAAAAATTGTAAATGTTATTTTAAATGGAGTGCTATAGCCATAAGAGTTTGGAAGTTCAGGAGTGTGGTGACACCAGAATTATAGTTCAATGTCAAAGTAAAACGAGTAATAAATCAACAGTTGGAGTCATAGGAAATGGGCAAGGAGATAACTTTTACTAACCCAGAAGACCACACAAGTGAGAAAATCAAGAAGCCACAGAAGACAAGTTATTATATTTAGAAATAACTTGACATTACCTGTTTTGTTCAAAGTAGATAATACGCTCGAAGTAGCATCTGAAATAAATTAATAAAAATTAGCACAACTATTGGCATGGTTAACAAATACATGCATCTTCCTAGGTTCCTTAATCATTTCACTTTTCCCCAAATCCTGGAGAAGTTAGAGACTTTTGCAAAAGCCAACCGGTCCACCCCCTCACAACACTAGCCATTCCCCAACCCCCGCAGACCATCCTGAGCAAGTATTCATTTAAAAATGTGTTTCCTGAACACGTTTTATGTGTCTAAAACATAGCAGCACTCCTATAATCATTAGATTTAAATAAACCCATTTATGTTGTTTAATATTTTGTCCCATTTTTTTCTCTATTATAATGAAAGTCTCTAAGGGATATGACATTTCCGTAGTTAGTAGTAACTTTAATATTATACATAGCCCTGTAGATGCTTAATGCATTTGTACCTAAAGGTATACTCTTATAAAGCAATCTTTAAGAAATTCTAGTTTAAATTTGGAGTTCTTGAACATGATATTCAACGAACTTTTAAGGAAACCTCATTTTGATCGTTTCACTTAAAATCCAATTTAAAATCTACCCTATTGGTATTTCTCTAAATGAAAATCCTTCTAGAATTTATTATTCTGGATGAAACTTTAAGGGGGGAAAAAAAGGCATGTACTACATTATCACACTTTAAAAAAAAAAAAACCCACATAAATGGGATCCAAAAACTACTGCCAAGGCGATTTTAAAGATGTTTTTTCACTGTAAAAAGTAATTGCACATAAAAATGATAACGTCTTCCCTTCCCACTGGACCAAATGTGAATTTAAACCAGTTTTGATCGGCGTGAGTTGCATCTATGATTGTTTAGCTCCTTAACCACCAACCACATGGTGAGATTTCCTCTTAACTAAGGGATTGTGAAGAGTGTTGGGTTTTGACTGCAATAAGATGGAAGGCTGTCTACCCACAGAGAAAGGGAACAGAATGTGCTGCCCTGCCCACCTCCCTCGATTATAGCCCAATTCTTTGCCCCTTTCCCTAGCATGAAGCCAGATTTTCTTTTTCATTTCATATTATTTAAAAATTGATAAAATCATCTGTAAAAAAAGGCTGTCTCTGAACACTTTGTGCCTCTAAATCCAGGCTGAATCACATTAAAGTCACTGGATGTGCTTTTCCCATTTAAACAATCTGTCCTGTAAAGTGTGTTGGCATAGTGTTGGAGAGCAAGTAGAGCTCTCAAAATGTGATCGATATTTCTTTCCTTTCACAGCACAGTTAGAATGGTGGACGGCTGTCCTCCTTCCACAATAAGAATTTTATCATTTAACCAGAAAGTTTAGTTTGCTCTCCAGGGTCGATGGTCTGGGGGATTTTTTGTGTTTGTTTGTGTTTGTTATTTGAATAAGGAAACCTTCAACACCATTCATTATACTTATATTCATATTAAGGGTTATCAATTTTCACTTGCTTCAGAAAAATTCTTACCATTTAGGCTTGTAGTTTCAACCTCTTTTGTCCCGAGGAAAAACGACAAGACAAAGGTATAATTAAATCAAAAACTTAACAAATTGGGGTAAATCTAGGTTTAAATTTTTTCAAAATCTTGTCTGGAGTACCATTGGAGTAGGGGACAAAACCAACAAGAGATGATTCAGCTGCAGGAGAAAAAAAAATTCCAATTAATACTTTGAAACAATTATTTATTGAATTTTTAAGGAGTTAAACTTTTGAGATATAATTATGAAAAGTAGAAAATGTGCTATCAGACCAATATGTAGTTAAATCTGCAAGTCCCATAATCACTCAGTGAGTATACATTTAATCAGAAAATCATAAAGAAAGAACCCAAGAGATGAAATGAGTACAACTGTTTCATTTTACACGTAAAGAATATGAGACTCATGACCACGAAGCTTGCTCTGACCTATGGAATATTATGGAAATAACTTTAGGAACCACAACAAAATAGAGACATACTACTTTCAAAATTTTTCAGCCAGAGAGTTCTAGAAAACATTTTATAGTTTAATAATTTGTCACACTACAATTACGAAACATATTGGCACATAGGTTCTACTCTGTTTATAATGACACCTGGTAACTTTTCTCATAATGAATTTAAGATTTAAAAAAATGACACTGCTATCACTCAATACTGTACTACCTAACACAACTTCCTGGTAAGTTATTTTAAAATATGGCTGCTGGGACTTCCCTGGTGGCGCAGTGGTTAAGAATCCGCCTGCCAATGCAGGGGACACGGGTTCGAGCCCTGGTCCGGGAAGATCCCACATGCTGCGGAGCAACTAAGCCCGTGCGCCACAACTTCTGAGCCCACATGCCACAACTACTGAAGCCCGCATGCCTAGAGCCCGCGCTCCACAACAAGAGAAGCCACTGCAATGAGAAGCCCGTGTATCACAATGAAGAGTAGCCCCCGCTCGCCACAACTAGAGAAAGCCCATGCACAGCAACGAAGACCCAACATAACCAAAAAATTTTTTTAATTAAAAAAAAATAATAAAATAAAATATGGCTGCTATTAAGACAATCAGGTTGTAAATTTCCCATGGAATAACTCTATTTATGCTAAGAGATCAGTCTACTGCACACACTTTGCTTGTTTAAATATTAAAAAGATCCAATGGCTTGACCTCTCCGTATACACAGGACAAGTAAACACTTTACAACTAAACTGAGCTTTGCAATAGGGAGCCTGATATTCAGCTGGTAAGGACAACATTTGGCTGTGTCGAGGTGCTTGGCTGGCCTGTCTGTTTTAGACCAATC
The DNA here is from genome assembly GCF_028564815.1 of Eubalaena glacialis. Classification (NCBI taxonomy): domain Eukaryota; kingdom Metazoa; phylum Chordata; class Mammalia; order Artiodactyla; family Balaenidae; genus Eubalaena; species Eubalaena glacialis. The sequence goes on from NC_083736.1 coordinate 16,304,673, forward strand.
ATGCGTTGGCTGAAACACACACACCCTGTCTGTCCTACATTATTGCTTCCAAATTTTGTCATTCACTACATTTTTTTAAATTGCCAAGTATATTTCTTGAGAAGTAAGACAGTTCCTGAGCAATGAGATTCAAAGCCTGGGTATGGAATCCTTTGCTCTTGGGGCAGAACAATATAATTGGCCAAAGGTGGTTTTTAATCAATGACTATTCATTTTTCTGACTGGAGAGGAATGGTGACACCATCCAAAGAGGCCTGCGGGCACAGCCGCCTGTCCATCCCTGGATGTGTGCTGCCTTTCCCCTGGGGCCCCGGGGCTGTGCCTGGCATCATTGTGTGCCTCCAAACCCTCGACCTCATTCCATGCAAACAGAGCTTTGCAAAGATATCACCATGATTAAGTCTGAGAAGGCTACTGCAGCAGAAGAAAAATACAGTGGTTCATTTTATCCTAGAAGTTTAACAAGGGGGCAAACTGGCTTAGCAAAAAGAGCTTGGGCTTTGGAGATTTGCAGTCCTGGGTTTGAATCTCTGCCCCATTACTTAATAACTTAATAATAATGATCAGAGACTTCCCTGGTGGCACAGTGGTTAAGAATCCGCCTGCCAATGCAGGGGACACGGGTTCGAGCCCTGGTCTGGGAAGATCCCACATGCCGCGGAGCAACTAAGCCCGTGCACCACAACTACTGAGCCTGCGCTCTAGAGCCCGCAAGCCACAACTACTGAGCCCGCATGCCACAACTACTGAAGCCCACACACCTAGAGCCCGTGCTCCAAAACGAGAGAAGCCACCGCAATGAGAAGCCCGTGCATTGCAATGAAGAGTAGCCCCCGCTCACCGCAACTAGAGACAGTCCGCGCACGCAGCAACGAAGACCCAACGCAGCCAAAAATAAATAAATAAATAATTTTTTAAATAAATAAATTTGTAAAACTAATAATAATAATGATCGTTATTACTTACTGAGGGTTTACTCTGTGCCAGGCACATGTGTTATCTCATTTCATCTTCACAACTTCCCTATGAAGCGAGTACTGTTATTCTCTTCAATTTACAGATGAAGAAACTGAGGCACAGAAAGGTGAAGGAACTTGTCCAAAGCCACACAGATAGCAATGGAGGTGGGGGGGGTGGTGGCCAAATTCAAACCTAAGTAGTGTGGCTCCAGAGAATGTGTGAACATGAGCAAGTTTCATCCTCTCTGACCCTCGGTTTCCTCATCTATAACATGAATATAACGATCCCTATACTGCAAGATTGGAAGCAGAATGAGATGTTGGAAGACTCCCAGACATGTAGTATGTGCATGAGCAGTAATAGCGATTATTACTAATTTTAGTTAAATGAATTAATAACAGTAGAAGCTCATTTTCACACAACTAAGGACAATGTGAGTTGACTCACTCCTTACCGTAAAAGATTGTTCTGTACTATATGGTATATATATTACAGAATGAAACACAGAAGTAGGAGTTAGAGAAGCCACGTGCTGCCTCTGTGATGTGGGGCAAGAAGCCGTGTGAACTTAGATAAGTTATTCAGCCTCTCCAGGCTTCACCGAGTTATTAACTAAGGGATGGGGTGGGACCATTTTATCCCTGAGGTCCCGGTGTAGCCAGCAGTCTGGAATGCAGGTTCTGCTCCTGGTTCCTGCCAAGACGGGTCCTAGTTATAAATTTCTCTTTATTGATTTGCCTTCCCATTCTCATGAGTGCTAAGCCTTTAGAAGCCTTTTGAAAAATATTCATTCAGTGGGGTGCTGAGGAAGTATATTTAAGAGAATATCTCAACCCTCAAATATAGGAACATTTGGCATGTTTATGTCCTTGATACTCTTCATGAGACATGAACTAGAATACTAAAAATAACACTGAAGAACTGAAGCAGTTACCATGATGAAAACCCACAATTTAGTCCCTAGCTTTGTTTAGCAATGTGGGGGGATTGATAGACTATCGTGTTGTCTGTGTCTGCTATTGATTTTTCGGGTGTAGGTTTAATGACAGAATTTAATTAAGCTTCATAGAAGAAAACAATTTTGCTGTATCTGACATTGCATGGAGAACTTTTAGAATATTTTGCTGAAATTCCCCCAAAGTCATGAAATAACAATCTTACCAGAAGGTGATAACAAACTGGAATTATCAGCATGCTCTGTTGAGGAAAAAGGTGATTTAAAATTAGTTTAGTTTGTAGATTAAACAACAGGGACCTACTGTATAATACAGGGAATTATTACAATATCTTGTAATAACCTATAATGGAAAAGAATCTGAAAAAGAATATATATATATATATATATATATATATATATATATATATCTGAATCACTGTGCTGTACACCTGAAACTAACACATTATTGTAAATCAACTATACTTCCATAAAAAAATGTAAAAGTAAATAAAATTAGTTTAGTTTGTACATGAATTTGTAGGAGATTAACATCTTTAACGGCAGTGAATGTAAAATGAGTTGCAAATAGCTACCAAAAGAGGGCAGTATGTTAACTTACTATTATTTTCAACAGCCTAATCAGTTCTTTCAATTCTCCACAAAGACATATCTCTGGTGAAGCAATTCTTCCAATTTAACTGTTGATGGTGCTCTATATATTTTGTTATATAATGGTTTAGTACATTTTAAAATAAAAATGATGACTAAGAACTTCGGTTGTTGGCAAATGTTCATTAGAATGTGTAAATGTATACATCTGCATAAATTAAACTTCCCGTAACTGTACTTCTTTTTATACCTATTAGTGCAGACTTTAACCTTTAATTAAGCCAATCAGACACCTCTGGGTATATAAACTACAAGAACTGCTGTGTTATTTATTTTGGGAGGATGCTAGATTCCTTAAAAGAAAAGTAATTCTATTTTTTTCTCTATGAAAAATAATACACTTATTGGAGAAACTTCAGAAATTACAGATAAACAAAAAGAAGAAAATTAAAACCACCTATAATTTCACCACCCAGACATAAATGACATTAACATTTTGACATATATTCTTTTCTCTTTCTATGTGTTAATATATATCTACATATGAATATAAATATATGAATGTATGTGTATACATATGTACTTATATGTACGATAAGAAAGATCATGTCACTTAAAACTATTTGTAACCTGATTTTTCTCATGACACTATATCCTGAACATTGTTCTATATCATTAAACAATTTTCCCCAATACCATTTTGTGATGACTGCATAGCATTTCATTGATTGGATGTACCATTAATTTATATAACAAATTTCCTTTTGATGGACATTTTAGTGTGCACAGTTTTTCATGATTACAAACAATGCTGCAAGAAATCCTCTTGGTAAATTTTTGCATACACACTTGGCTACTTCTTTCAGAAATTCCATGAATTTTGATTGCCAAGATGCCTTACAGAAAACAAACCAATTTATACCGCTCTTTGCAGTACATCAGAGTGTTACTTTCCCAAACTCTCACCCAATGGGGTATTACCTTATAAATTCTTAAACTGTTTTTAATTACAAAGGAATGGTTATTTCCATAGTGGTATCTTGAGATACAATTAAAAAGAAAGAATAAGTATATTTAGAAACTAAAATTGCACAGTGAAACATACCTGGTAGCTTCCAGGAGCCTATTTTCCTTAAATGGTGGTAGGGTACTGATTATTTCCTGGTATAATTAAAACACAGTTCTGCTTGAAAGCAGGACTGAATGAGTGCTCAAGTGGTTAGCGCAGAGTAGTTAGTGTCTTGATGCCCTAATTTAATTGGCCTTGTCTCTTCTTAGTCTCTGTCCTTCAATATATCCCTCATGCTACCTTAAATATCCCACCAATCAAAGAGTCTGTTGAATTAACAGGAGTTTAATTCTGAGAATGCTCCTGGGAGCACTAAGGGGAAATCAGTCATTCACAGCTTAGTATGAATTAATTCCAATTGGCTGAAGTCTTCTGATTATGTAGCAAAGACCTACCATACTGGGCCATGTTGAAAATTTCCGGGAAGAATCAACATTCAATATGGGCTACTTGAAAATGACACATCAGTTTAGGCAGGTGAGGTAGAGTGGTGTGGGAGTGTGGCACAGGCAGGGAACAGCATGAAGGCACTGAGGAAGAGTTGAGTACCAGGGAAGAGGGATGGAGAGTGATGTTGAAGGGCAACAGGGGCTAATACTGCTTCCTTTTCAATTTTGCCCAGTGGCTGACCAGAGTCACCAATTGTTCAACCTTCTCCATTGCTAAATCCTTTGACAAGAGCTGTATACCCACAGGGAAAGGGGCTCATCTGAGTTTTACCTCTTTCTTAGATGCTAGAGGAAATGGACAACTCAAGGGTAATAGGAGAGCCAGAGTGGAGAAGGAACTTTCCTGGTTGGCCGTCTCTGGGTAGACAGGTTTGATAGGCATGGATTCACAATCAAGAGGTAAAACCTGATCAAAACATAGATCAAGGGCCAGACCAGCCCAGCCTACAGGGCTCCCAGCGGAGACCTACACTGATGAAGGGAGGGAACCCAGTAAATAAAAGTTAGAGGTTTTTAAATTGTTATTGTCCGCTTTTTCTCTTTTGGCATTTTTTTTCTTCTAGGGGCCCGATTACTCAGTGACTAACATTTTATTCACTTTTTCTGTCTCTCATTATAATGCTCCACATCACTCCTCCTGGTCCCACATAGAGACGTCCCATAGGCCTTACATTTTCCTGAGTATCAGCCTCCGTTTCTCTTGGGCTCTCTCCTAACTCACTTCCCATTTGTTACAACCAAGGAGGTGGTCGGCATTTCCAGTGAGTCATATATTTGAGTTCCATGCCACTCTTAGGAGACAAAACATTTCCATTGTTAAAAAGATTTGCAAGCAAAGAAAGGAAAAATATTTAAATTTTTCAGATTTTCCTTTGGAAACTTACAAAGAGTAAAATTTAAAGCATTATTCATTTATTGAAGTCTCGATTTAAGTCCATAAATAAAATTATTGTGAGCTGTCGATAAAATTTACTCAATATGACTCCCTAGTGATTTTTTAAAACAAAGTCCATATATTGCAATTATGATGACTGGGAGTTTGGCATTCCTAAGCTTCGAATGGACGCCAAACAGAGGAACTGGCAACTCAAGAAGGTGGCCCCCCTCGACGGGGTCTCTTTCCCTACATCGCCTCCCTGGCACATTCTTTCAAATTTATTGCTACCACCTCCCCAAATCCAATCCCACATGATCAAGTGTGGTCTGAGCACTGCCATGTGAATGCCTTACTGTCATTGCCTCTCCAACCCCATATATCCAAGACCTTGTCCCCCATCGCCCCACAGCATTTCCATATCATTCTTGAATCTGATGGACCGCTGGTAACACCAGCCAAACAACTGAAACTGTTAAATTCAGTATATTAGTTTCCTGTTGCTGCTGTAACAAATTACCATGAACTTAGTGGTTTAAGACAATGCAAACTTGTTACGTTAGAGTTCTGTAGGTCATTAGTCCAACATGGGTCTCACCAGACTAAAATCAGAGTGTCAACAGGCTGCACGCCTTTCTGGAGGCTCTGGGGGAGAACCTGTGTCCTCCTTATTTGGATAACTGGCAGAATTCAGTTCCTTGCAGTTGGAGGACCTAGGTCCTCATTTTCTTGCTGGCTATAAATTGAGGGCCATTCCTCGATTCTAGAAGCCATCCACACTTCTTGGCTCGTGCCCCATTCCTCCATCTTCAAAGCTAGCAACAGTGGGATGGGGTAGGGGGAGTCCTTCTCATGCAGCATCCGTCTGACTCACTCTTCTGCCTTCCTCTTCCACTTTTAAGAACTCGGGTGATTAGACTGGGCCCACCCAGGCAATCCATGATCACCTCCCCATCTCCCAGTCCTGAACTTTAATCACATTTGCAAAATCCCTTTTGTCATGTAAGGCAACATAGTTACAGGTTTGAGGCATTAGAAGGGGACATCTTTGGGGAGCCATAATTCTTCGTACATACTCAAAAATCCAGTTTTTTAATATTATGGAGAATACGAGTTGCAAGGAACCACACTTTAGGAAGAAAAATCCCACAGGGGTTAAGTGAAGGGCCCAGAAAACTAGAGTCAGTTTCAGCAATACAGCTGAGTCTACAAACCGAAGGCTCACTCTCTGGCCATTGCTCTTGACTCCTCCTGTTCTCCACCTCCCACTCCCGCCCCCAGATTCCGTCATCCATCCTGTGCATTCTTCTCACCCTAACAGGGAGCTGTTGCAAGGATTAAAGAGAAATGATGTATGTGATGATAGCAAGAGTGAACACTGATTGATGCTTCCTGTGAGCCAGGCTTAACACACGAAGAGCTTCATACACATTTTATTATTTAATCAGCCAACGACTCTATGAAATATGTGGATTCCTTAGCATCAGTCCTTTTTAGTGCTTGAGAAACTGAGGCTGGGCAAGGTTCTGTGAATTGTTCCAGGCCTCCGTGGGAATTCACTGTAGAGCTGGGATTTGAACCCAGGCAGTCTGACTTCAGAGCCTACCCTCTGGGCCTCTATTTTATCCTACCTCCAATGACAAACTCTGTAGACCATAAACTAGTACATAAATGGAGGGTATTAATATTCCCTAATCTCTCTCTCACCTCTCCTTTCTTCCCATGCCCACTGCCCCCTTCTAAGCCCAGATCTTGATCGCCTCACACATAAGTGAAATATTAGAACCCGGAATCTTCTCACTGGCAAGGATCTTAACGTTCTTTGCATCTGACTTCTCACCCAACTCAGTAAGCCATCCACCGAATGCACATCATTGGCTCCCAATCCCAATTCAGCTCCCCGACAAGTTCTATCTTGCCCACACAATGGAACTCACACTGAAGTTTTTGAAAGTTTGAATTACTTACCAACATTTAAAAATTAGGAGATTTCAAATAAAATTCCAAATTCTTACCCTTCCAAAATTGGAAGTTTTAGATGACCCCTTTCTGTCAGCTCTCCAGCCCTCTAAAGCATGCCCTGGCACGAAACTGATGGAGATGGCTCTTTCCTCTTTGTATCTTAAAGTTCATTCATTGGCTACACCATTCACTTGGCATTTGGACATATACTGTTAGGCATTGTTATTTAACTTTTCCACTGTATGTCTTGTTTTCCCAGCTAAATGCTAAGCTGCTTGATTCTTTATTATCCTCCAGGAATCCAGTGCAGGGCTTTGTATGTGGTAGATATTCAAAATATTTTTGGATTGACTGATGACATCATTAAGGAGTCTCCAGCAGTCATGAATATATGACAGGTAGTTCAAGAGCAGGAATTTAATGCAAATATTGCAAGGGGTCAGGTCCCTGTGATACAAAGCACAGCAGGGGACAGATGGGCAAAAGATCTGAGAGCAATGAGGCAGAGTCCATGAAGGAAAGACTTGAGAATACTTCTTAGATGGCTATGGTTCAGAATCTGTACTTTGGAATCATAGCTATAACTGCCAATCACAGCAGGTAGCTTGCTTAACAGATCTTCCAAACGTATACTAAAATGGCCATTCAACTGCCGTATCACAAACGTTGCCTACAGCAATGATCTCAATACTGTACCCTTTATCGACCTTTCCTCTGTTCCTAATGCCCTCTCCCTGCTCGCTCACTCCTGATTCCTGGGATCACCTCCCAAATAACCTGCACCCAAGTCATACAAGGTCATGTCTGAGGGTTCTGAGGTTTTCATTTTTCTTCTGCTATTTGATATGTGGGAGATGTAAGACTTAAAATGTCAGACAGTTGGTTCTCTTTACACCCAGCACATTCTCCCCGAAGTTGGATGGGAAAGATAAAGGCTTAATCTTCTAGGAGTGGATCTAAAAAGAATACAACTAGTCCCCCTTGCATGAATGTTTTAGAGCCAACTAAAATTTGTAATCTGGTGACAGTCCTTCTCTGGATTGAATTACTGTTGCATAGAGAGATGATTCAAAACAAGGCGCCACGCCTAGGCACTCTTATACAGGAACCCCAAACAAAACAATATTATTATGATAGTGGCTCTCCAGGGCTTGGGACAACAGACACTCTTACAAGAACGGTATTTTTCAGATTCTACTACATAACCAACAAAATGACTGAAAACATTTCTACTTCGGCACAGCCAAAATGTGTTTACTTGAGCTGTGACCATCTCACATCACCGTGCTCAATAAATACTCTGACACAACGTTTTTATTAAACAATTGATAATGACATCCCTAAAGAAAACTTCAGCTCCTAGGCTGGTGGAATTTCCCAAAGTGCAGACGACTGGCAATTCTAGGTGGGCCTTGGCCAAAATGCGAAGAGGGTGAAACATGGTCTTGATTCCCCAGCTCCTGGGTCTTGCTCCTCTCCCGTCCTCACACGGTACCACTCACCCGCCCTCTTGCCCCTTAACCCCTCCAGAACTGATCTGGCCTCTCTCAGGGGTTAACAGACAGTCCCTCCCTTGAGGATCTAGGAGATGCATTTTGGAGTGTCCATAAATGCCCTAGAATAGAATGCAAATTTGTGTGTATTCATATGCATTTTTTTTCTGGGAAGGGTAGAGTCCCAAAAGGGACTCTATTTTAAATTAACAAGCATGTATATAGCATTACTGTGACCAGGCACTTCATAAATATTAACTCATTTAGTCCTCATAACAACAATACGAGGCAAGTTACCCCATTTTACAGATGGGGAAACCGAGGCACAAGGAGGTCAAATAACATGTGTAGTAAAGGGACAGAGCTAGGATCTGAGCCTAGGCTTTCCAGCCCCACTATACTGAGCTGCTTCTCATCTTGGGCTGTGGTCTAAAACAGTGAAGAGCCACTGACCTGCGGTCATCCACCCCATTCCACTGGGAGGGATGTACACTTTAGGAAGGAGGAGAGCCTTGAAATAAACTGTTTCTGACAGGTGGGGGATATTAGGGCATCATCCCCCCTTCCCAGCCCCCCTGAAGTGAGACACATAGACAGTAATCTAGGCTGCCCGTCAAGGCCAGTGCAGATAATGGAGTATTTAGGTTGTGCTTTCCATTACAAAATGCTAGCCACAACTTGGGTTCACTCTACTGAAGGCTGGTAGCTTCTGGAGCTTTTTCAGTCTGAAAGGCAAATGCTGCTTAGTGTTTCAGGGGGCAGGGAGGGAGAGAGGCAAACTGGTCTCTATTGAACACTTACTACAGTGGCATTATACCCATGTTTCTTCATGGAATCTCCCCACATGCCCGTGAAACATGGCCCTCTATCCAGACCTCATCTCCCCCTCCTCTCCCCTCACCCAACGACTCTGGTGTCCCTGCTGTTCCTCCAACACAACACACTGGGCATAGTCCCACCTCAGGGCCTTTGCACTTGCTGCTCCCTCTGCCTGAAATACTTTTCCCACAGAGAACCCCTGGATTGGCCTGCTGTCCCTTTCAAACGATGCTCAAATATCACCTTCTCTGAGAGACTGATCCAGACCACTCTATTTAAAATCACAACACTTTCCCCCTTTGCCCGACCCTTTCCATCCCCTTACCCACAACACTCGTTGCCAACCAAGCAGTATGTATATATTTATGTACGTGTGTATTTATGTATGTGTGTACACACACACACACACACACACACACAGCCCTAAGACGGGGTGTCTCCTAACATTTTGTGCCCTAGACCCCTCACTTGCCTCACCCAAGTCCCAGCCCTGTGTAATATATAAGATTTTGGGACTTCCCTGGTGATGCAGTGGTTAAGAATCCACCTGCCAATGCAGGGGACACGGGTTCGAGCCCTGGGCCGGGAAGATCCCACATGCCGTGGAGCAACTAAGCCCATGCGCCACAACTACTGAGCCTGCGCTCTAGAGCCCATGAGCCACAACTACTGAGCCCGTGCGCCACAACTACTGAAGTCTGCATGCCTAGAGCCTGTGCTCCACAACGAGAGGAGCCACCGCAATGAGATGCCTGCGCACTGCAACGAAGAGTAGCCCCCACTCGCCGCAACTAGAGAAAGCCTGCGCACAGCAACGAAGACACAACGCAGCCAAAAAAAAAAGAAATATATATATATGATTTTTTTGGCCCCCAAGAACCAATTTTCATTCCCATGGGGGCAAAGTGGCCCCCCCATAGAGAATGCACGCTCCAGGGCTATCTCCGTTTCCTCCCGAAGAGATCCAGCTTAAGGAAAGCAACATTTGCCTGGGTGCCCCTCTCCTCCTGGATCCCCACTAGTGTCTCGGGTGATTCTGCTGTTAGTCAGCTGACATGTTCTTTCACTCCAAAGCACCTGTCATTTATGGGTAGTGAGAGTTCCCTGTGGTAGATGTTTAAGTGCAGAAGCACCTGGAAGTGGGGGGGTGGGGAACCAGTGGGTAGGGTACAGAAACTCTTCCAGTCTCCCTCAGATCACGCCACTCTTTGCCAGCTCACACGTGAGCAGTGACCCCCTTGGCATCTTAGCTTAGGTTCTCCGGGGGTGTGGAGCCTAAGGTAAGGACTTGGCTGCACAATGGACTCCCCATTCTCCCCAGCCCCTGGCACAGAACAATATTTTTTTTATACAGCTATGAAATAAACGAGGAGGGTGATCTGAAGTGAGACGGCCAGACAGCAGGCTATTGCAGTAGATTAGCCAAGACATGATGACGACTTGAACCAGTGCTTGGGAAGCTGGCATGAAAAAAGAGGTTCAACAGACACTTCTAAAGTAAGATGAGAGGATGTAGGGGATGTTGCGGTGAGGGAGAAGCAGAATAGTTAACCTATCAAACCCCAACAGTCCAGATGACATTGCTCTGAATCCCTCAAGCGTGGCAGGTAGGTTAACAAATAACAAATGTTGGCAAGGATGTAGAGAAAAGGGAACCCTCGTACAGTTGGTGGGAATGTATATTGGTGCAGCCACTGTGGAAAACAGTAGGGAGGTTTCTCAAAAAGCTAAAAATAGAACTACCATATGACCCAGCAATTCCACTCCTGGGTATATATCCAAAAAAACCCCAAAACCACTAATTCAAAATATTCTGAAGCAATTAGAACAAATGGCCTATAGCTGTACTGTTCAATATGGTAGCCACTAGCCACGTGTGGCTATTTAAATTTAAAGTTAAATAAAATATAAAATTCAGTTTCTCAGTCACATTTCAAGTGCTCAATGGTCACATGTGGTTGGTGGCTACTGTACTGGACAGATATAGAACACTTCCATTATCACAAAAACTTCTGTTAGATCATGCTGGTCTCTAGTGATGACGGCTAGTTTTTACGGCGTTCTTACAACGTGTCAAATGCATTTCAGCCATCTGTTTTACATGCATTAACTCATTTAATCTGCATATAACTCTATGAGAGAGATACTGCTACTTTACAGATAAGGAAACTGAAGCACAATGATTAAATACCTTGGTACAGTCAGAGTTAATAAATGGCAGAGGTAAGACTTGACCCCAGGAAGTCCAGAGCCTGTAGTCTTAACCTTATACCATATTGTGGAGGTCCCAGTGGCCTGAGTTGGCACAAAGGGAGTGGGCAGCTCTGGTGGAGTCTCCTGACTACAAATGACTCTCTCCTGATTGGACAATGATAAGCTGGTAGTGCCCAGAACAGCCTCCTCCAGCTTTCTTAGATTGTATGAACCTGGGTTCATACATGATCTCAAGAAAGAAGGGATGCCTAGCCCATCCCACCCCACCTTCCAATGGCAGAATGAATGAGACGTACCAACTACCCTGCCTCATTAGTTAAGGTAAGGCAAGTTGCTACAATAAATAAACGCTGAAATCTCAGACACTTAAAAAAAAAAGTTAATTTTCCAGGTGTAAAGTCCAATCAGCAGCCTAGAGTGGAGGGCAGGGTGGGACAGAGAGAGCAGCATCTGCTCCATGCAGTCATTCAGGGACCCAGGCTGACAGAGGCACTGCCATTTTCAACATGAAGATTCCAAGTTTGCTCTGGAGAGCAACATCCAGCCAGGCAAACAGGTGGGAGATTTTTAATGGCTAAGCCCGGAAGTGGCAAACATCATTTCTCCCCACACCCACTGGCCAGAACTCAGCCACATGGCCACTTCTAACTGCAAGGGAGGCTGGGAAATGTAGTCTAGCTGTGTGCTAAGGAAGAAAAAATAAAGCTTTGGTGAGCTGCCAGCCAGTCTCTGCCACATCAGATTTAATTTGAGTGCTGTAGAGTAATGATATCCATTAAACTAATGATAGGACAAAATTAATGCTAAAATCACTCTCCCCAGTCATTTTCTCTCCAGTTCTTTGCCCTTATATTGACTAGGTCAAAAGTCAGGGAATCAATATGAATCAGAGGAGGGGGAGCCCTTGCCACTCTGAGGCTGAATATGAATCCCCCCTTCTTTGTGACTCACTTCCCCAGCTTTGCTCCTAGCTAACATCCATATCATGTTTTTTTCATGACCCCCAACTGTAGAACTCCTATGTGACAAACCAGGTCTGTAAACAGTGATATACTAGTAAAAGCCACAGAGAACGGCTGAATTATGGATATTCTTGCTGCATCCTACTTAGTTGAAAAAGTTGTATTTTTGACTTCCCTCTGGTTTTTTTTTTTTCGCAGTTGCATTTTTATTTATTTATTTATTTATTTATTTTTGGCTGTGTTGGGTCTTCGTTTCTGTGCGAGGGCTTTCTCTAGTTGTGGCAAGTGGGGGGCCACTCTTCATCGCGGTACGCAGGCCTCTCACTGTCGCGGCCTCTCTTGTTGCGGAGCACAGGCTCCAGACGTGCAGGCTCAGTAGCTGTGGCTCATGGGCCTAGTTGCTCCGCGGCATGTGGGATCTTCCCAGACCAGGGCTCGAATCCGCGTCCCCTGCATTGGCAGGCAGATTCTCAACCACTGCGCCACCAGGGAAGCCCTTCCCTCTGTTTTGAAGCCATGTAAACCTTAACCTTTGCTGTAGCACTTCTGGGTAGAAGATTCTTAGGAGGCCCTTAGGCCTTTGTATGTTGGTGGCTCCTGTTCTACTGTTTTCCCCTTCTATTGTCTTTGCCTTGTCATGAGCTTTGAAGTCTGATCTGGGACTCCTCACTTTTAATAATGTGTAACTCTTGAGTCAGTAATCTCCGTGTGAATAAAAGGCCCATGTCCATTTATTTCCAATGGATGAATGAGCATGCCTCCTTAACCAACTTTAAATGTGATTAAGAGACTAGGCTCTTGAGAGAGAGGTCCAAATCCTTGCTCTGCCTTGAGTAAGTTTCTGACATTTCTCTGCTTATATTTCTTCATCTGTAAAAATGGGGATGATTACTTTGAATGAAATTATATTACATTTACAAAGTATTTTTATCACAGTTCCAACAGTAAGTTGTAATTATTATTTTTTTTTAATTTTTATTCATTTATTTATTTATTGTTTGGCTACACTGGGTCTTTGTTGCTGCGCATGGGCTTTCTCTAGTTGCATCCAGCGGGGGCTACTCTTTATTGCGATGCGCGGGCTTCTCATCACGGTGGCTTCTCTTGTTGCAGAGCATGGGCTCTAGGTGCGTGGGCTTCAGTAGTTGTGGCACGCGGGCTCAGTAGTTTTGGCTCGCGTGCTCTAGAGTGCAGGCTCAGTAGTTGTGGCGCACGGGCTTAGCTGCTCCGCGGCATGTGGGGTCTTCCCAGACCAGGGTTCGAACCTGTGTCCCCTGCATTGGCAGGCGGATTCTTAACCACTGCGCCACCAGGGAAGTCCCTGTAATTATTATTAATTCAGTCTGTATGATTCTGTGTCTTTGGATAAAGTTTACCTTTATGTAATAAACTGTTTTTTTTTTTCTTAAACAACGTGATATCAGTAATTTGCAGAGGGGCATTTTGAAAAAATCATAAAGATAGTTTCTTTCCAAGATTTGCATGTATGTGATTTCCATTCTAACTTTAAAACATTCCTATCTATTCACTAATGCTTGATTAGTGAGAATATCTATTACAACACTGTGTTCGTCTAATTCAAGTTTCCATGGCTTAGCATCATAGGAAGACATCTCCTAGAAAGACCGTGGGGTTCCATCACTTTGTATTACACATCAGGAAATGGAAGTTCATAGAAATCCATTTCAGAGGTGAAGGAGCCTTGAAGATGACCTAGTATAACATTGTAAATCTAGAAAAGTGGCAAAGGTAGTCACTTATACTATATTTCTTTACTTCAAAAATTGTTTATTTACCCACAATAGGCTGCATGAGAAAGAAAATAGAGTGTGATGTTTGCTTTGTTTGAAATTATATCTCTCCTGGTTTTCTACTACTGATCACAAACACTGGATGCAGTTATCTTTGTTGTCTTTGCTCAGCACAAAAATGGGAGGAAAATTTTACTTAAATAAACCCTTTGAAAGATAGTATCTTTTAGGACTTGGAGTTCACTGGAAGCAAAGAATTACAACAGAAGCCATAGGTCTGGAAAAGACTAAATACCAAACTAGTCCAAGCCCCTCAGTCTACAAGGGAGGAAAGAAGCTCAGAACATGAAGGGATTTGCCCAAAGCTTATTCACTTATTCCAATTTTTGAAGGCCAATTGTATGCCAGGCACTGGGGTTATAGCAGGAATAAAACAAAACCCCTGGCCTCAAACAGAGTTTACATTTTAGTGATATTATGCAACTCACTTGAAAGTTTTAAAATTCTACTTTGAAAAAAATCCTATGACTGAAAGTTCTTCACTAATTCAAACTCATCCCTCCTGCCTGCACACCAAAACCCAGAATTGGTTAGCCTTTACTGTGAATCCAAATCAGTAACCAGTGTAATGACAAATCATATTTTACATTAGGAGCAAGGCAAAAAAGGCTATAGAGTTGGGCTTCCCTGGTGGCGCAGTGGTTAAGAATCTGCCTGCCAATGCAGGGGACACGGGTTCGAGCCCTGGTCTGGGAAGATCCCACATGCCGCGGAGCGACTAAGCCCGTGAGCCACAACCACTGAGCCTGCGCGTCTGGAGCCTGTGCTCCGCAATAAGAGAGGCCGCGATAGTGAGAGGCCCGCGCACCGCGATGAAGAGTGGCCCCCGCTCGCCACAACTAGAGAAAGCCCTCGCACAGAAACAAAGACCCAACACAGCCAAAAATAAATAATAAATAAATAAATAAATAATAATTTTAAAAAAATTTATATAAAAAAATGTATAAAGCAAAAAAAAAGTGGACAACAAAAAGAGTAATTAACACAAACAACATCATAATGGATGACTTCAACATACCTCTCTTAGAGCAAGTAGAGAAAAAAAGATATAGAATATATTTATTAAAAAAAAAAAAGGCTATAGAGTTGAAACACAAGACAGCTATGTGTTCAGTCCTTGTTTATTCAATTAATCAGATAATTATAAGCAATTCTCATTTATTCACCAAAGCAAGACCACCACCCATTTGATAGTTTTCATTTCTCTCCTCCTTAAATTAACAAAATTCTATACTATACTGAATACTAGAGCAACAAGAGAGTAACTTTTACTTTATGCTGTGTGCATTCCTAAAAGGAAAGAAGAGGGAAGGGTATAGGTCAAATAGGACACTGATGTTAAAAACAAACACAATTGCCACAGACATTGTTGTAAAAGCACCATCAATCTATCTTGATGGGTTTTTTTACAGCGCTGTGATCTTGTGAACATGAGGCTTCTTGCCAAGATCAATCTGTTTCTTGTTATTTTCTTGAAGGAAAAGATGTACCCACATCAAGGTAGATTTCAACAGCATGTTCTCTTGGAACATCAACTTACTTCTTAATAGATTAAATCAGTGCAACTATTGCTTTTATTCCTCAGATCTCTCTTAATCTTTATCTAGTCCTTTGGAGGTACAAAGCCATCCCAGGATAAATGAATATGGCAAAGTTTCAGTCAAAGTCGTGTAAAAAAACATTTTCAACTGCTTCAGGGACTAAACACTGAGGAAGTGGTTAAGGACACAAGTTCTAAAATGCCACCACTTCTACTTTCCAGCTGTGTGAACTTGGAAGTGACTCAAACCGTCCAAGCCTCAGTTCCCTCATCTAGAAAATGAAGGAGTAACACCTGACCGTAGCTATTCTCAGGATTCACGAAGGTAACGCGCGAAGCATTAAAGCGACGCGACACACAGGAAACCTTTGTAAAGGTAACTCTTAGATGTGTTAGAATGCTTTCAGAGGCAAGTCGCAGAACATTCAGTTAAAAGTATCACAAACATTAAGGACAGTCAATTACCCCACCTAACAAGAACTCCAAAAGCAGACAGTTCTAAGGCTGGTCCTACAGCTCAGGGATGGCAACAAAGATCCAGGCCTTTTCCAGCCTTCTGTTCGTTCATCCTCAGGATACAGTTAGTTCAGGGACTCAACCTTTCAAAAACTCAGGTTATCTCCTTTTTCTACTTGCACTCCCTAGCGCCTCTCAGTGTTTTTAAGACGGCTACCACTGTTCCAGGCATCAAATCCAAACACGAAAATGTCTAGGCACAGCACTATCCAATAGAACTTTCTACAACAATGGAAATATTCTCTATCTGCACCGTCCAGTACGGCAACCACTAGCCCCATGTGAACACCGAACGCTTGAGATGTGACTTAGTGTGACTGAGGAACTGAATTTTTAATTTCACTTAATTTTAATTAATTTAAATTTAAATAGCCACATGTGCCTAGTGGCTATCATATTGGACAGTGCGTGTCCAGAGGAAGAAGAGAAACTCTTTTTCATTGAGTCTCAGGAGTGGGGCTGTTTTCCTAGAAGTCCCCCAGCAGATTTTCCCAGGTGTCTTTTTGGTCAAAAGGCAGTCACATACCCACTCCTAAATCAAGTATTGGCAAGGAACAGCATTTCCGCGGGTGGCTTAGAATAATCAGGATTTACTCCTGAGTGTGGAAAGAGGGGAGCACCCTACGAAGCCAGGCTTAGCCAGCAAGAGAAAAAGCAAGGAATGGTTGTAACATAAATGATCAGTAGTAAGTGCCGCACCACTTCTGCACTGTCTAGATCAGGAGTCTGTAAACTACAGTCCATGGGCCAAATCCAGCCCACCAACTGTATTTGCAAATAAAGTGCCACTGGCTCAAAGCCACACCTATTCATTTACATATTGTCTAGGGCCGCTTTTGAGCTGCATGGGCAGCGTTGAGTAGTTGCCACAGAGGCCATAAGGTTCACAAAGCCAAAATATTTATTATCTGGTTCTTTAAAGAAAAGTTTGCCAACCCCTCATTTAGAGGGACATTGCTCATGGTTAAAGTCACCCTTGTTAAAGATCTTGGCTAAAACATACTCCTATAGCCAAAGGCAAGCACTTCGTGCAGGCTGGTGTACAAGAAAGAGTTCTGGAGAGCTGCTTTCAGCACCTTGATACTGTTTCTTGCTGGGTAACCTAGAAAAGTATCCTTTGCTTTGAGCTGCAGTCTTCTCATCAGCAAAGTGGGGATAATACAAACTTCTCCACCCACCTCAGGGGGACATGAGGAGATGATGTATGCCAAGGTGCTCTGTAGACCATGAAGACCTACAGAAATGTCCAGATGGGTTGCTACTGCTGTTCTTAATGTTCAGTGCTATGTGCTGTTGCCACTGGATCCTACAAAGAGACACTGGGACTTTTCCATGTACAACAAGGCAAGGATAGCACTGGCAACTGGGAGATTTACCAGTCAGCAAAAGCCATGTCTGGAGCTTTTATCAATATGGAAATCAAGAGATTCACTGGCTTGATTGTAACTTTAAGAGCTTTCGAAATCACATCAAGTTAAAAAAAGTAGTCTGGAGAAAATAGGACTTTTAAATTGTTTCCAATTTCATATTAGGAACTTTGAATAGGAGAGCAGCCTTAAAATGGGATTGCAGAGATGAGTGGTTCTTAGTTCGAGGCAGACCTCAAGGATCCCCGGTATCCCAGGACAACAAATCAGGAATCCAAAGACTGATCCTACTGGGTAATTGAACTCACAATGTCAAAGTGTGAAGGACTCTTAACAGGCAATCAGCTGAGCCCCTTCATCACATGGAGGAAAGGAAACACATTCCTTAAGGGTAATTGGAGCCAATGTACAGCCACCTCACTGAAGTCTACACAAAAGTTTAGTGGAATATATGTTGTATCAGAACTCATGGGGTTCAGATAAGGATAATGCTGGTGGTGTAAGCTGAGGGGAGCAGTCCATGTTTTAGCGTATCTCTAGGCTTTAGACTAGAGCCACAAATCAAAACCAACCAACCAGCCAGTTTATTGAGCACTTACTATGTGCTAACACTATGGAGGATACAGAGAGGACCTGACCAGATATTCCTTCATACCTGCAAAGATAAAACCAGGAGGAGGAGCAGAATTCAGGATATCATGATGGCCTTCATCATTGCTAGCAGTGTCCTGACACATCCTAAGTGTTCAGTATGGATGTTTTAGAGTTACTTTAAAATGTATAGACATAATTTAGATGTACAAACAATAGTGACAATAAACAAATTAAAAAGAAATCCTTGAGCTTTCCTTTGATGTCTAGGATGACTCCATCTTGTTTTGGAGCCTCCATTCCAGAAGTACAGGAAAGGGATCCTTAAACCTGATGATTTAAGGTAGCTCTCTCTTCTGCTCTAAAATGGTCTCTAGGTAACTCAATGTCTTCCAGATAAATGCGCAATCTTCATTTTCCCTCCTCTTCCTTCTGGTAGTCAAGATGGCTTCCAGGTTAGGAATGGGGTGCCAGTGTTCTGCACAGCAGGGAGAAAGGACCTACATCACCTCGGGCTGAGCCCTGGGTTCTCAAGGGCCTCTCCAGGGATCTCCCTCACCCTGCAGGGTTCCTGGGGGTCCAGCTGGCATCCACTGCTGAAGGCTGTGTCCAGTGGGCCCCATGTTCTAGTCTCTCAGAATCCCACCCTGGCCTGGGGGTCCCTCTCTTGCTGACCTAGGTCCTCTCAGCTCTCACCACTGAGTGTCTGTCACATCCTCCATCTGGCCCCTGGTCTCAGCTGTCCACACCGTCATCTCTGCAGCCCTGTCCCTGCCCCTGGCTCTCAACAGAGCTACCCACTAGGAACACGGGGGCAATTTCGAATCCCTTCCCTGTCACACAAGAGATGAGAAAGACCTGGAGAGGACACCACCTCCAGCCTTCACTCTGCCTAAACACACTGCGCCACCATTTCTCATCTGTGCCACTGCCCCATATTGATTTACAGGCCACTGTGAGGGGTTCTCATCTGGAGTTCTAAGTGGAAAGTGGGATACAATGTCCTCTGCTTTCAGTTTCCCCCTCAACCCATCTAGATTCTCTGTCATTCCTTGTTACCACTTCTACCTGCCAGGGAAAGAGTCAGGGCCCAGCAGAAGTGACCTCATGCCTATGTGGAATTTTGGGGGCTTGGGAGATTGGCTGAGTATCAGATCAACACTATGGTATTTATAATCTCAATTTTACAAATAGGAACGTGAGAGACAAGGAGACCAGCACTGGGTTTGGAAAGAAGAACAAAGACTTGGATGGACAAAGCATGAGATGGTAAGAGGAGACAAACCAGTGAGGCCTTGGAGAAGGGGAATTAGAGAGAAATCTATCACTAGAAATGCCTTCAGCACAGAAAGATCTAGATCCAGCCCAGAAAGACAGTAAGTTGGGATTATAGCTCATGAGGTCACCAAACTGGCTCAAATGTGTACTTGTTTCCAAATGGGGATGACAACTCTGCAAGAATGAAATTATAACCATCTTCCACTAATACGTCATCTCACGCTCTGGAAAACAGCTGTACCTAAAAGAAGACCTTCTTGAAAGACAAAAAAGAAGAAGCACTGGAAGGAAGAAAGGAAGGAAGGAAGGAAGGAAGGAAGGGAGGGAGGGAGGGAGGGAGGGAGGGAGGGAGGGAGGGAGGGAGGGAGGAAGGAAGGAAGAAAAGAAAAGAGGTATTGGCACAGCCCAAGAGAGCTAGAGGCTAGAGGTAAGTTACCTGCCAAAACTGATTTGGGCTTCTGGTAGACCAAGAATGACTCCCTCGAACATCACCAAATTACACAACTGGAAGTGTCAAGGTCTAAGGGTTCTCTCTGTTGGCCAGTGGCCTAACAAGAGAGTGTCAGTCCGGGGAGAAGATATGGGGATATATGTATATGTATAGCTGATTCACTTTGTTATAAAGCAGAAACTAACACACCATTGTAAAGCAATTATACTCCAATAAAGATGTTAAAAAAAAAAAAAGTGAGTGTCAGTCTGATCCCTCCTCACTGTCAAGAGCTACTGAGTCATCTCTCAGGCTTCCAGAGCGAAGCTACTGTGTTTGCAGTCCAGATACCCCAGAGCCAGGGGCAACGGCTGCGCTCTGGCAGTTTACTTCAGGCTCCCTCTCCCTCTTCTCTCCATGCCTCAGTGCCACGTTCATTCAGTCTCCACTTACTGGGCAACCCGGTATAGTATGAACAGTACGGGCTACTGATTCCAATGGGGGATCCTCCAAGCTGTGTGACTCTGGGCAAATGACTTACTCTCTTTGACATTCAGTTTCTTCATCTGCAAACTGAGACTTAAAATATCTACCATAAAGAGTTTTTGTGAGGATTAAATGAGATGATCTACATCACGGCCTGCCCCAGAGCAGGCCCTCTGCCTGCTTTCACCCCATTAGTTTCCCATCCACCTTGCCAAACCTTCATTCTCCCTTCTCACCTGGCACAGACCATATGCTGAAAGGACTCATGATGCAAAGGAAGTACATCATGACATGATACAAAGTGACAAACATAAAAAGACATGGATAAACAGGAAAAGGGAGCTCTGGAGGAAGAGATTTAATTCTTGTGAAGACGTCAGGGGAGGTTTCATAGAGGCAGTAATACTGGGCTGGACTTGGAAAATGAGTGTGTTTCCAAATGGGGATGACCCCAGGAAGCAGAGGGAGGGAGTAGGGGAGTGAGGTAGGGAAGAGAGTAAAGCCAATAATGGGTACATTAATTAGCACACTGCTACTATGGGCAACTGTGGCCCAATCCAACAATCTCCTAGGTGTATAGAACACACCTTAGCATTGTCCCACCAAGGGACAGGGAAGCTGGCATAGGTAAACACGAACTCCCATTCTTCACTGCTTTGGGGTATTAACTCCCTGGCACTACTAGCTTGTTCCATGTACAGGCCAAGCATGGGCGCACGGGTACAGATCATTCTCAGTCAGGGAGACATGGGAGCCACCAGCATGTGCAGGATCTGTCTGTAGGTGACCTCTGGGTGGGCCAAGGGGAGATGGGCAGAGCACCAATAGCATCTGCTACAGGTGGCTTAACATTTAACTAGACTCACCCACAGATTTGGCCAAGGGCCGTATGTTAAAGCCCTATAGCACTGACTCACACTTCAGGATTTAGTTACAGTTTGTACTGTTCTCATGTGTCATAGTCATGTACCTCCAACTGGAGTGTAAATTTCCTGGAGTCAGAGATGATGTCCTCTCAGCAGCCAGTCATGCTAGGCACACAGCAGGCACTCATTACCACGCAACTGATTATCCAGTGTAGAAGTAGCAGGTCCCCTTGGCCTTCATCAAAGACCAGACCTAAGCCATCCTGAACCGAAAAGAACCTGCCTCAGTCCAAAGCTGTTCAGAGAGATGATGCCTATAAGCCATCTGGATGATCCAGTCCAATATCCAGTCCAAAAGTGGATTCCAACTTTATGTTTAACCTACAGCTACACAACCACCAAGCAGAGTACACAACCTAGTGTAGCAGGAAGGTTAAGAATGCTGAAGACAGGATAGCGTAGTGGCTAAACACACAAACTTTGGGTCAGATGGCCTCAGTTTGAATTGCAACTCTGCAACCAAAATGTTTAACCTAGGGCAAGTTGCTTACCCTCTTTGTGCCTCGGTTTCCTGTAAGTCTGTAAAACGGAGTCTAATACTAGTGCCTACTTCAAAGAACAGCGGCTGGCACAAGGTAAATATTATCAAAGTGATTATTAAATATCATGAATACTCTTAGTTGGAGTTCTGAAAGACAATAACAAATTCCTATTTAGCCCTTTCCAGATCCCAAAACACTTCATTCAGAAAAACCTTTGCATATGCAATGTTATATGTCAATAAAGCTGGAAAAAGAAACAGAAAAAAGAAAAAGAAAAACCTTTGCCATCATGGAGGTTTTTTTTTTTTTTTTAACATATATTGAGCCTTAACAAGAGCCCAGGGCTTCCCTGGTGGCGCAGTGGTTGAGAATCTGCCTGCCAATGCAGGGGACACGGGTTCGAGCCCTGGTCTGGGAGGATCCCACATGCCGCAGAGCAGCTGGGCCCGTGAGCCACAACTACTGAACCTGCGCGTCTGGAGCCTGTGCTCCCAACAAGAGAGGCCGCGATAGTGAGAGGCCCGCGCACCGCAATGAGGAGTGGCCCCCGCTTGCCACAACTAGAGAAAGCCCTCGCACAGAAACGAAGACCCAACACAGCCAAAAATAAATTAATTAAAAAATAAAAATAAAAAATAAAGAAACTGCCAAAGTGTTTAAAAAAAAAAAAAAAAACAAGAGCCCACTGGGGGAGCTCAGGATTACACCCATTTTGAAGATGAGGAAATAGAGTCCCATATCAGTCTACTGGCAAATAGAGATCATACAAATAGCAGGTGGCAGGCACGGGGAGAGCTCTAACTCTAGATCTCACCACCTTTCTACTATATCATGGGGCACAGTAATGTTTCAGCCAATTCTTTAAGACTGTGGCTCTCTGAGCATGCATCAGCATCACCTGGAGGGATGGTTAAAGCGCAGACTGCTGGACCCCACCCTCAGAGTTTCCAATTCAGCAGGTCTAGGCTGGGCCTGAGAATCTGCACTTCTAAAAAGCTCCCAGGTGATGCTGATGCTGCTTGTCTGGGGGCCACACTCTGAGAACCACTGCCTTAAGAAATCAATTCATCAGAGAGCCAGAGCAAGAAATACATTCAGCGACCTTAGCATCCACACAGGTTTTCCCTACTCAGGCTGGTTTCAGAGCCATGCAACTCTGTTTACCTGCCCCATTTTCATAATTTTTAAATATACTTTTTCAAAAAGACTTATTTCTACCAAGCAGCTTTCCTTTTGGTGATTTTTTCCCCCTGTGTTCCACTTTCCTTCCTCATCTACTCTGTGGTGGAAAAAGCACTGAAACACGAGACCAAAGATCTAGTATCTAGTCTGGCTCCGCTGGTTCCTAACCAACAACGTCCCTGGGGACATTTACTCATCAGTAAAGTGGGGACATCTGATTTTTGCCCTAACAATCCCACAGCGGTGTCTTAATGTCCCAAGGAGATGATGTGTGTGAGCACAGTTTACATGAACGTCACATGGCCATAAAAGAATTTGTATCCCATGATATATATCTGGAGGAGTTTTCTCTCCCTACTTATGTCTTCTGCCAGCTGTGTAGGTAATGGTATCGTCTCTGAACCAGTCACATCAACATCACCTGAGAACTTGTTAGAAATGTCAATTCTCAGGGCCCGCCCCAGAGCTACTAAATCAAAAACTCTCAGGGAAGGACCCAGGAATCTGTCTTAACAAGCCTTCCAGGTGATTCTGATGCACACTCAAGTTTGAGAACTCTGGTTTTGTGGTTAGGAGCACAAAATTCCAAGTTGGGTACAATTCCCAGCTTGGCCACTCCCTTGAGCAAGTTACTTATCTCTCTGAGCCTCAGTTTCTTGATCTGGGAAATGGTGCTAAGACTAGGATCGCCCCTTAATAGATTTGGTTGAGCAGCTTAAGGGAGTGGATGTATGTAAAGCACATAGGAACCCAGCACATTGTAAGCAGTCAATACAGATTTAGCTCTTATTTCTTTGTGTGAAGTATCATGGCTTCTTGACAATATGCCCCAGTGCCTACTTTTGAAGGACAGTCAACTATGTTTTAGTCTGTTGCAAGTTTTCCATTTAGTTTGTGTGCATCTGCGTGTGTGTGTTGTATTTATGCTGTTGTTTGCTGCTAGTAGATATTTGCTTTATCCAACAAAGATTCCTTGGTCTTGCAACTCTCTTTTAAATAAGTAAGCTATGGGGCTTCCCTGGTGGCGCAGTGGTTAAGAATCTGCCTGCCAATGCAGGGGACACGGGTTCGAGCCCTGGTCTGGGAGGATCCCACATGCCGCGGAGCAACTAAGCCCGTGAGCCACAACTACTGAGCCTGCGCGTCTGGAGCCTGTGCTCCGCAAGGGGAGAGGCCGCGACAGTGAGAGGCCCGCGCACCGCGATGAAGAGTGGTCCCCGCTCGCCACAACTGGAGAAAGCCCTCGCACAAGAAACGAAGACCCAACACAGCCAAAAATAAATAAATAAATAAATAAATTTAAATAAGTAAGCTATTTCTCTGTGTGTCCTTAATGTCTTCTTAAATACTGATTCTTTATATTTGCATAGCACTGTATTCTTTTGGCAGTTGTACCCAAAGATATTGCAGCCCTGGGGTTTCTGGACTTTTCATTGCCTTCCTCAGGTACCTTTTCCCCTTCTCACATAAGCTTCTAAGGATCCTCTTTTCTGAAATGGAGGCTGCTTCATTAGGGTGATTCTCTGTCTCCCTTAAATTTCCATGCAGAAGTGCCTTCGAGTAGGTACTTTTAAAAACAAACACCAGAAATATACCCTCACATATATGGTCAATTAATTTTTGACCAAGGTGCCAAGAACACTCAGTGGGGAAAAGACAGTGTTTTCAACAAATGGTACTGGGAAAACTGGATATCCACTTGGAAAATAATGAAGTTGGATCTTTACCTTACAACATATACAAAATGAACTCAAAATGGATCAAAGGCCCTAAACATAAAAGCTAAAACTATAAAGTTCTTAGAAGAAAAATAGGGAAAAATCTTCATGACATTTCTTGGATATGACAGCAAAAGCACAGGCAATAAAGTAAAAATAGACAAATTGGACTTCATCAAAATTAAAAACTTCTGTGCATCAAAGAACACTATTAAAAGAGCGAAAAGGGACTTCCCTGGTGGCGCAGTGGTTAAGAATCTGCCTGCCAATGCAGGGGACACGGGTTCGATCCCTGGTCCAGGAAGATCCCACATGCTGCGGAGCAACTAAGCCCGTGCGCCACAACTACTGAGCCTGCGTGCCACAACTACTGAAGCCTGCGTGCTCTAGGGCCCGTGCTCCACAACAAGAGGAGCCACCGCAATGAGAAGCCCGCACACCACAATAAAGAGTAGCTCCCGCTTGCCACAACTAAAGAAAGCCCGTGCACAGCAACGAAGACCCAACGCAGCCAAAAAAAAAAAAGAGTGAAAAGACAACTCACAGAAGGGGGAAAATATTTGCAAATCATATATATAATAAAGGATTAATATCCTGAATATATAATGAACTCCTAAAACTCAATGACAACAGAAATCCCCAAACAACCCAATTCAAAAATGGACCAAAGATTCGAATAGTCATTTCTCTAAAGAAGATACACAAATGGCTAATAAGCACATGAAAACATGTTCAAAATCACTAATCACTAAGGAAATGCAAATAAAAACCACAATACCATTTCACATCCATTATCAAAACAACAGAAAATAACAGGTGTTGGTGAGGATATAGAAAAATTGGAATCCTTGTGCCTTGCTGGTGAGAATGTTAAATGGTACAGCCTCTGTGGTAAACAGTTTGGCAGATCCTCAAAAAGTTAAACATAGAATTACCATATGACCCAGCAATTCTACTCCTAGGTATATATACCCCAAAGAATTGAAAGAAGGGACTCAAACGGATACTTATACACCAATGTTCACACTAGCATTATTTATAATAGCCAAAAGATGGAAATAACCCAAATGTCCATCAACATTGAATAGATAAACAAAATATGTACATACAATGGAGTATTATTCAGCCTTAAAAAGGAATGAAATTCTGGATCATGCTACAACATGGATGAACCTTGGAAACATGCTAAGGGAAATAAGCCAGACACAAAGGGATGAATATTGTATGATTCCTTATACTTACATGAGGTACCTAGAATAGGCAAAATCATAGAGACAGAAATAACAGAGGTTACCAGGGCCTGGGGGGAGGGGGGAAGGGAAGTTATTGCTTAATGGGTACAGAGTTCCTATTTGAGATGATGAAAATGTTCTGGAACTGGATAGTGGTGATGGTTGCACAAAATTGTGAATACATTTAATACCAGTGAATTATATACTTAAAAATGGTTAAAATGGTAAGTTTTATGTTATGTTTATTTTACCACAGTAAAACAATCCCAAATACACACACAAACACACACACACACACACACACACACACACACAGATAAAATAGGAAAAAGATGAAGGAAAATGGGCACCTTACCTTCCAGGGATGTAACCAGAGTGACATGAAGACAAATGATGACAAGGAATATCTTGAACGTCAGTAAAAGTTCTTCAGGTCTGCCAACACGGCCACACTGCCCGCCAGAGAAAAGCATCCTGGAATAAAATAGGGGGACACATCATCACAGCTTGCCATAATCACGACACAACAATGCCCAAAAGGCCAGTCCCTCAAGCAAGACAACCTGCAACCTGCTTCCTTAAATTACTCTAGTTCAGAGAACTGGCAATGCCAGGTGGGCACTGGCTACAAAAAGCAAAACCCATGTTTATTACGGGAGGCCCACCCAGTGGGATATTATAATAAAAATGATAAGCAAGGTAGTCCATGTAGATTTATGGAGAACATCAACACATGCAAAATATCAAGAAAAGAATTTAAAAACACAAAATGCTGCATATATAATGATTACCACTATATAAAGGCTGGTTAAAAACTATGCTAGGAACCAAAAGAGGTCACAGAATCTTATAAATGATCTATCCCATTTATGTCATACTGTAAAAGGATGGGTACGCTGCATTTCCTCTTTATTATATGTTAATTCATTATCATCGCTTACATTTTTAGTAGTGGGGAGGGCAGAGTCAACATTTTTTAAAAAGTGAAGTTTATATCAATACTGAATTTTAAAGTCTCATTTACCGTTCATTTATTCATTTCCTTCCAACGAATAATCATCGAGGGCCAATATATACCAGATGAGATGTGAGGGTTAACTAGGCGGTAACTAGATGAAATACACATGGGGGAGGTGGGGCAGAGGCTGAGAGGAGCTCGGCACGCGGAGAAAACTGCAGATGCTAAGGCTGCGTCCGTTCCTCTCCCGATGGAGGAGTTGGCCAACGGAACCCCGTGACAGGCAGTCAGCACCAGCAGCAGGCGCTGGCGGGGGATACTGAGGGAGGAAGAAGCCAGCCAGGAAATCACATCCCACCCACGGGGCTCGGGCAGTGAGAGCCCACTGAGCAGGCTCCTTCTACGTGGCCACAGGGGAAGGGGCCGGGACAGACCAGGCTGTGTGTTCTCAGCTGGCAGAGCTCCTGGCCACAGGGCACCCAAGCACCTGGCCACCACCGCAGCTTCTGTCGGCCTGAGATAGAGTGTGCAGGCACCGCGGTGAAGGCTAAAGAGCATGGGATCAAAGGTCCTGGCTCTGCCACACAATGTCTGAGTGACTCTGGATAAGTTATTTCCGATAGCCAAGATTCCCCATCTAGCAAACTGTGATAATAGCACCAGCCTGATAGTGTCGCTGTGGTGAGTAAACAAGAGATCTGGGCACAGGGGCTGGCACTGTGAAGGCACTATAAATGCTAGCTGTAGACCCTTCAGTCAGTCAACAAATAGCTATTTTGCTCCTCATACGTGCAGGGTTAAGATAGTGTAGGGATTACAGGGATAAGGACACAGAAAGGTGGGAATAAATCACGATTTCTCAGTCTCCAGGAAAAGCTGGCAATCTTTAAGAATCCTATAATTTAACAGCCATTGCCGGTACCAGAGGAATGATTCTTTCCTTGGACATGGCATGATAACGTCTTAGAGCAGGAAGTGAATCCTTCTCCTTCCAAAGAGGACTTCTATTTTTAAAATCAATACTGTAAATTGTATTATATATTAATAACACACTATATTAATAAATTATAAAGTGTCTCTGGTTTCTCTCCAGCACTTTCATCCTCTCTCTGTTCATAATGGCATATTACTGACCCTCCCGAATGAGTCACTTGAACAAAACGTCGTTGTGCAAAGATAAAGCAATGTCTCTCTGGAGGAAAATTTAAGTGTCTACTACAGCTACACACAATAATATTGATGAATCTCTGAAATACAATGTTAGATAAAGGAGCCAGACATAAAGGAATGCATGTTGTCCATGATCCCATTCAGATGAGGAACAAAAGCAGGCAAAACTAATCGATGGAATGAGGGTGGGAGCATGGTTACCCTTGGAAGGGGGCAGAGGATATAACAATTAGAAGTGGGCTCAGTGGGGCTTCCGAGGTTCCGGTAATATTCTGTGTGCTGGTTACATGGTGTGTTCAGTTTCTGAAATTCATATACACTAATATATATGTCATAAAAAGTTTCATATAAAAGTTTAAAAATTAATCTATTTTAAATTTTTAACTCAGCTCCCCCTCCAGAAGCATTCCCTTTTTTTTTTTTTAAGCTATATTTAATGAACCTCTACAAAAAAACTCTCCTATACAAATGCCTGAGGCTTGACTCTACCTGGAATTCACAGAGCTGATTTAGAAGATTTACTACACAAGTATCTAATTTTAGTTCTGGAAAGAGTATCAGAGCAGTCTGTTTCTGGAAAGGAATTCAGAATTCACCTAGCTGAGACCCTTATTCTACAGATGTAGAAAGAGGCCCAACGTGTTCTAGGGGATGGGTCAAGGTCATCTGGCTGTTTGGTGGGACTCCTACTCTTTCTACCAGGCCACAATGCTGGCCTCCTGGGAATTGATCTCCTTGGAAGTAAACTGTTTTGAGTTCGTCAGGTGAAATGAATCAACAAACTCAAAATGCTATTATAGAATTTTCAAAATTTCTGCAAACTCATTCTTGAGCGTTGCCAACTTCTAGGGTAGGGCCTAAGTGGTGTATAAGATATGGTCAAAGTTAAATTAGTCATGGCACTGAGTGACTGGTTAATATGTGCTGTGACTTGGGCCTCTGATCAAAATAAACCATGCTTTTCCACTGAAGAGAGCTTGTACTCAGCTCCCAGATGATGGCAGGAAAGGGCACAACGAAGGGTGATTCCAGTAACCATCTTGAAAAGAGAATATGGATCAGGAAGAACTTACTACAGACCTGGCGCCACTGAAAAGACTGCTTTCCACTGTCCATATTCCAAGCCTGTAATATGTTTCCTCAAGGCTGAATATATATTTCCTAATAGGAGAAGAAGTTTTATGGTATTTAAAATAGTGCCACTCCTACTGCCTTCTGCATAAACTAGAGAACATCCTGCTGGGTCATGACATCTCTGGGATCACTGATCAAAGAGGGAAATCTATGGATTTTGAGACCCTAACTCATTATATATAAAAGTCATTTTTATCTTTTTCAGCTGGAACTTTTCTTCATCTTCTGGTGCAAGTTGGGTTGCTTCAAGGCTATCTACGTCATCAACAAAGATGAATAGCCACTGGTTCTTAGCAAAATTTCAAGGTGCTAAGGATGGCTTGTGAGATAGCATCCATTACAAAGAAAACTATTTGCTAGCATTTAAACAGTAAAATCTAGACCTTGACACTAGATAACCACTCATTAACAATTACCCCAGGTTCATCTTTTGTGGTTGTAGACTCTGATGTAAATGGCAACCCCTAGGGTTGAACAGTACATAAGCTACATGACTGAATGCCATGGCCCTGCTTGTACCATTCCAAGAAATTATTCTAGATCTCTTCAATTTCATTAAATAGTATAAGTATCATATTTTTTAAAATGTAGACCATCAGTGCAACCTTGAATGGTAATAAATGATAAATCTATCTTTATCTAGGTATAGAATGAAGTTTAAAAGGAGGGAAATAGCTTGACACCACTGCAGAGCAGGTCTGGGTGAGGGTCATTCTCTGCTACCACAGGTTAACTGATGTAATCTGATTATACCATGGCTGCAATGATGTATGCAATTATCAATATTTTTGACTTGAGTAGCAAGAGGTGTGATAATTGCTCCCTAAGTGTTTTAGAAAATGTTACGCCTTTGAGATATTTACACTGATTCATAAGTGTTGGCTAACAAGACTAGCACAAGGAGGACTTCCCTGGTGGCGCAGTAGTTAAGAATCCGCCTGCCAGTGCAGGGGACACGGGTTCAAGCCCTGGTCCTGGAAGATCCCACATGCCGCGGAGCAACTAAGTCCGTGCGCCACAACTACTGAGCCCACGCACCTAGAGCCCATGCTCCACAACAAGAGAAGCCACCGCAATGAGAAGCCCGCGCACCGCAACAAAGAGTAGCCCCGGCTCTCCACAACTAGAGAAAGCCTGCGTGCAGCAACGAAGACGCAATATAGCCAAAAATAAATAAATAAATTAAAAAAAAAAAAAAAGACTAGCACAAGGAGAAATTATAAAGGGAGGTACTAAAGAGGTTCTCAGGGCAGATAAATCAAGAACTAAAAGGTGAAAAAGCAATTGACTCTGATCATTCAACTGTCAAAAAAGTCAGAGAATCTCAGGGCTGGTTTTCTTTAGAGTCTCTGGTTATATCTTTAACCACTTAAAAAAGAAAAAAGAATCGGGAAACTGTAAAAGCATAATTAAATTTCAACTTGAACTCTGCTAAAAGACCCTGATACAGCAAATATCTCCAAAATTCTTTTTTCTTCAATGTTCCAGGAATATGTTGGGTTAGGTTATTTAGACCAAACCTTCTGCTGAAGACAATTAAAAATCATGAATAAAATATTAAAAGCATTTTCTTAAATATATCAGAGAGCTGATAAGATAGAAAAGAATCACCAGGCCAAAGGTGAATCCAAAGCAGGAATTCAGGGAGGTAATATAAGCAAAGGAGACCCTTAACGCCTGAGGGCGTAAGGAAGCAAACTTGAGCTCCATATACAAAATACAAAAGAACAGTTCAGAGACATGGAGAAAAGAAATACAAGGTCTAACATACACTGAAACAAAATTCAAAGAGGAGAGAATGAGGAAGAGTCAATGTTTGAAATTATGATGACAGATTGGCCTCACACTGGTGAAAAACACCTATCCACAGATGCAACAAGCCCAAAGGACTTCTACAATAAATAAAAAGGGATCTACACCTAGACACAAAATAGTGAAATTGAAGAAAACCAAAGACACAGAGAAAATCTTGAAAGTAGCCAAAGAAAACAAGACAGTTAACCTTCAAAGGAGCATCTGTTAGACTGACAGCTATCTTCTCAGAAGCAACAATGGAAACCAGAAGATAAACAAAAACTGTGATATTGTTCACTACTTGCAAATCCTCACTGAAATAAATCCTAAAAGATATATTCAGGCAAAAGATGTAAGATCTGAGATACAATAAGAAACAAAGAACGAAGAAAGTAGTTAGTATGTGACCAGACCCATTCCTAACATTTGTAGTATACAGGTCAAGAGTTTGAGAAGAGATCCAGTTTGCCCTTATTCTTCCACTAAGTCTCCATCTCATACTACAAGAGGCTTTGTGCACATGGATGTGGACACCTCAGCCTATAGATCCAAACCCCCCTCTCTCCTTCAAGCAGCTATCCTTTGATCATCCCTTAGGTCTAGAGGTAGGTACACCTGCAGCATGGCTTGCCCTGGAGAAGAGGACTGCTCAGGTCCTGGAAATAGGCACAGAATATTTGGATAGGAAATTCCCAACTCCTGAGTTTCCAAAACATGACACAGAATCAAGGGTTGGGGGAGAAGAGGGGCGGGCTCAAGGCGGGCATGCCTTCTTTGTATCAAAAAGTTCTCATCCTTTGGAGAGGGGTATGACTAGGGAAGGGCCAGAGAGGGGACCTCTATAAAGCATGAGACACAGGGCAGAGGCCCCAGTTGCCCAGAGCTAAGGGTGGCACCATATAGTGGTAAATCCAAATGAACTTTGACTATATAAAATATTAATAATATCTTGCAGGGATAAGTGACATATGACAGAATAAAATATGGCAACTATATTTAATATATCAATTAGGAGATAAAAATGAAATTAAAAAATTAAAGTCGGGCTTCCCTGGTGACGCAGTAGTTAAGAATCTACCTGCCAATGCAGGGCACACGGGTTCAAGCCGTGGTCCAGGAAGATCCCACATGCCGCGAAGCAAGTAAGCCCACGTGCCACAACTACTGAGCCCACGCTCTAGAGCCCGCGAGCCACAACTACTGAGCCCACGTGCTACAACTACTGAAGCCTGCGCACCTAGAGCCCATGCTCTGCAACAAGAGAAGCCACCGCAATGAGAAGCCTGTGCACCACAAGGAAGAGTAGGCCCCACTCACCACAACTAGGGAAAGCCTGTGCACAGCAACAAAGATCCAGTGCAGCCAAAAATAAATAAATTAAATAAATTAATTTATTTTTTAAAAAATTAAAGTCTTCCAAGGTCCTTGTATTATCCTACAGGAGGCTAAATGTACTGATTATCTTCCAACATTGAAAACTTGAGTAGATGCTGTAATTTCTGTAGTAGTTACTAAAAAACAGAAGTGGGGTATATAATTTCCTAACTAGTGGAGGGGGAGAAATGGTTTTTAGAATTTCAGTCATTTGGAAAGAAGGCAAGAAAGGGGAGAAAAAGAAACAAAGAATGGTGAGGAAAAATAGAAGATGGTGGGTTTAAACACACTTACAAATCAATGATTCATTAAATATAAATGGACTAAATGATTCAATTAAAAGGCAAAGATTATAAGACTGAAAAAAATACAAAATGCAACTATATGCTATTTACAAGGACACAACTAGAACAATGATACAGCAAGTTTGAAAATAAAAGGATGGAAAAGATATGCAATGCAGATACTAATCAAAAGAAAATTAATGTGTTTATACTAATATCAGACAAATTATACTTTAAACCAAAAAGCATTACCTATAAATAAAATGGTTCATTCATAAAAGGTTTAATTCTATAAGAAGACTAAACAAATTTACACGTGAATGCAACAAATAATATAGCCTCGAAATACACAAAGCAATATTTTTGACAGAATACAAGGAGAGATAGAACAAATTCACAATCATATTGAGAGATATTCACACATGTCTATCAACAATTGATAAAATTCAAAGAAAGTCACTAAGGATATAGAATATTTGAATGGCACATTCAACCAACCTGACTTAAAGACCATACATGAACCTTCCAGAGTACATAACCTTTTCAAGTACACACAGAATATTTATGGAAGCCAACCAGGCCATAAAAGAAGTCTCACAAACATTTACAGATTTAGAAAAAAGGAGTATGTTCTCTGACCACAACACAATTAAGCTATAATAAAAAGTTAAACTATTATTTAACAAATAACTTTTGGGTCAAAGAAGACCTAATATATATTAGAAAATATCTGACTGGGTCAATAATAAAAACATTATATCTCAAAACATGTGGGATAGAGCTAAAGATCTTTAGAGTGAAATTTCTATTTTAAATGCACATATTTAAAAAAAGAGAAAGACTTAAAATTAATGAGTTAGGCACCTTCTTAAGAAGTTTGAAAAAGAACAGCAAAATAAACCTAAAGAAGAAGAAAGGAAATAATAAAAATAAAAGATAAAATGACATAAAAAGACACAAAGGTTATTAACAAAGCCAAGGCTGTTCTTTGGAAAGACAATTCTGGCAAAATTAAGAGAAGGGGAGGTGGGAGGGAGGGAAAGAGAGGGAAGAAAAAGAGAGAGAAGTGTAAGCGAATAACCAACAGAAAAAATTTAAAAAGCAACATAACTGAAAATGTTATAAACATAAAAGGTAAAAGGATCTTAGGAAGAACTTTATTCAATCATTTTGAAAATCTAGATAAAAATGGGCAAATCTCTAGGAAAAAAATATAACTTACCAAGAAGGAATCAAGAAGAAATAATAAACCTGAATAGACACATAATTAAAAGGTCTAGGGGACTTCCCTGGTGGCACAGTGGTTAAGAATCCACCTACCAATGCTGGGGACACAGGTTCGAGCCCTGGTCTGGGAAGATCCCACATGCCGCGGAGCAACTAAGCCGGTGTGCCACAACTACTGAGCCCGTGCTCTAAAGCCAGCGAGCCACAACTACTGAGCCCTCGAGCCACAACTACTGAAGCCCACGTGCCTAGAGCCCATGCTCTGCAACAAGAGAAGCCACCGCAACGAGAAGCCCGAGCACCACAAGGAAGAGTAGCCCCCGCTCGCCATAACTAGAGAAAGCCCGTGTGCAGCAATGAAGACTCAACGCAGACAAAAATTAATTAATTAATTATTTATTTTTAAAAAGAGGCATGATATTAAAAAAAAAAAAGAGTCTCAAAATTTTCCCCACAAAGAAAACTCCAGCCCCAGATGCTTTCACAGGAATTCCAACCTCACAAAATCTCAAAGAATAGAGAAAAAGGGCACAGCCTAACTTACTCTTATCAGGCTAGAAGAACCCTGGTGCCAAAACCTGACAAGGAAAGTCCTCACATTTTTATCTATTTTATAAATCAATTTAAGACTATTTACAGAATTCTCTGGAATGCTTACAAAACTGTCTAGCAGCAATTTCAAATCTTGTAAATTGGGGTAATTTGAAGAAATATAGGACAAAAGGAACCATTCCAAACTTCAGCAACAAAATTTTTTGAAGATAAAATCACCAAGAACTAAAGCCAGCCAACAATGCTGTAGTAGGAGAAATGGCATCCCATATGCCCCACCAAAAAAAAAAAAAAAAAAAAAAGAAGTCCTAAAGAGGACAGAAACTGGGTTAACTGTTAGGTGATGAATATGAACTCCAAAATGGCAGCTTTGGGTATCATTTGTCACAGTACAAAGTAAAGTTAATGGTGAACTATATGGCATGATGGTAATTTGAAGCTTTTGTGTCTCTAAAAGAAGCAAATGGAAGGAAAATGATTTGTTTGGTCTTTACAATGCAAAATGACTTTCTTAATAAGCATCAAGTGCTTTCTAATGCAGGGGGAAAAAGGCTTTATTCAATAAAACAAGTGAATCAATATCAGATATGTTAAGATTAGAAATAAATTATGCACTTAAAGTAAACAAATATTCACAAAACCTTGTGAAAGGTGTTATATTTTTCCACTCCCTCACTCATCTCCAAATTTCTCTACTGTCCTACCCTCAATCTATCCTCTTGATTAGCCACGTGTGAATTACCCAAGGCAAAGTGAAAGCCTACTTTCTCTCTGCCCTCACTCTTCAGGCTCCTCCCCCAATGCTCACAGTAAATATGTTCAACACACACACACACACACACACACACACACACACACACACACACACACAGAAACAGCATAGGGTATAAGAGCATGCATGAGAGAGTCATCTGCCTGCTTTTGAATCCAAGCTCCACCATTTACCGTGTTAAGCTTGGCCTGTTCCTTAACCTCTCTGGACCTAAATTTTTCATCTGAAAAAAATGGAGGTAATGATAGGATCTACCTCACAGCATTCTGTAGGGATGAAATGAGGTAATATAATGAAGGTCTTAGTATAGACAAGAAATGTTAGCTATTACAAGCGTAATTAGAAGACAAATTCATAGTACACTCCAGCACTAAATGTAAATAGATTTCGGAATTATTTCTTGCATTCATTCATCTAGTTTACAAATATTTATTGAAGTTCTATTACATACAAGGTACTATGCTAGGGACTCGATATTACAATAACCAAGACAGATATGTATCCTGCGCTCAAGAGCTCACAGCCACTATTTAGATTCACCAGTCATTGGTACGGCCAAATAAATGGTGATTTTTTTTTTTTTTTTTTTTTTTTACTTAAAGACACTTTCTCTTCATAGTCCATGAGACTCAACTTGGCCTAAAAACAAAAACAAAGCACCAGAACGCAATATCCTCTCCTATATAGACTTGGTCTCCACCTCACCCCAACCCCGGCAGCATGCAACTCCACCCACAGCAGGCACTCAAAACAGAGTTCTTTTTAATTTTATTTTATTTATTTATTTATTTTTATACAGCAGGTTCTTATTAGTTATCCATTTTATACCCATCAGTGTATCCATGTCAATCCCAATCGCCCAATTCATCCCACCACCCCCACCCCCCTGCCGCTTTCCCCCGTTGGTGTCCATATGTTTGTTCTCTACATCTGTGTCTCAATTTCTGCCCTGCAAACAGGTTCATCTGTACCATTTTTCTAGTTTCCACATATATGCGTTAATATACGATATTGGTTTTTCTTTCTGACTTACTTCACTCTGTTTGACAGTCTCTAGGTCCATCCACGTCTCTACAAATGACCCAATTTCGTTCCTTTTTATGGCTGAGTAATATTCCATGGTATATATGTACCACATCTTCTTTATCCATTCATCTGTCGATGGGCATTTAGGTTGCTTCCATGACCTGGCTATTGTAAATAGTGCTGCAATGAACATTGGGGTGCATGTGTCTTTTTGAATTATGATTTTCTCTGGGTATATGTCCAGAAAAAAGATTTTTTAAATTGATTTGGTCTGGAATTTATTGCTGCACAATAACTCCATGAATATGTAGAGGAGAGAAATAGGAGACTCCTTCAAAGCATTCTCAAGGTATTGATCAGCACTGGGGGGATGAGAGCAGGGATGAGGCAGAGCACAGGGTTTGGATCCTCAGGAGATCACATTTGAGAGGAAGTGAGGTAGTAAGGAAAGGGAACCACCCACCAATATTCTGTGCCCTTCACTGCTTTCGTCATCACATCATGCCAAGTCCTGCTTCAAGTTCCCGCTTGCCCATTTACTAGCTATGTGACTCTGCTCAGGTATTTTAACCTTGTTTCTAACAGTAACTTATTAGCATTTACTATAACTATGTGTATTATTTATCATCTAAATTACAATAGGATAATTATAATTTATATTAATTATAATAAATATTTTCATTGGTTATAAGATTTTTATTATTTATACCAGGAAAGTCCCATAAATAATCACTATTTATGAGTCTCAGAGGAAACAGGAAGTCAGTAGTGGCTTCAGAATTTCTATTTAGAAGGGAGTTAGGAGCAGAAATCTGGCTGGGAGAAGGCTTTGGAAGCTGTGGGAGCACCGCACTTCAGGTAAGAGAGAGAATACTTCAATGGTCCATTTCAAAACATGAGAAATGCTGTTGGAGATGGGAAGCCAGTCCAGGGAGATGGAAAGGGGAGAATTATGAAACAGACTCCCAAAGAGTTCTACATAAATGATCATTCTCCTTCCTCAGATTTTACTGCACCATGTAATTTCAAAATCCGTACCCATTACTGAAAGTTATTCAAAAACAATTGGATTACCAAGAAGAAATGGGGCAACAATAGAATCCCCACGGAAAAGAAAACGTCTGAAGAAAAGAAGGCTCCAAGTGGGAGTGAAGAGTTACAAACAAAATAAACAAACAACAACAACAAAAAGAATACAGTGGTTAAGGGCATGGGGATTTGAAATGAAGGGGGGTAATTTGAAGGGAAAAAAAAACCAAACATGTCTATCATTTCTACATTTTCACACAGAAATAGGTTCACTCACCTGACAGGAAGTTCAGAAGAAAAGATGGAGAAACTGCACAAATCTGAAAATTAAAAAAAAAAAAAAAAGGAAAGAATTAGATCAATAGAAACCAGGCCTTCTTGGCACCATGATGCTTCAGTACTACAGTCAGCACATTGGCCAAGGCCCCACAGACCCCTTACTATCTACCAAGGCTTGAATTTGGCAGCAGAGTTACAAAAGATATGGAGGAAGCAAACCTTACTTCTAAGGAACTTATTACAAATTGGAAGACAAGCTCAAAGCCAGCTTGGGGGCTGACCTTGTTAATGTTTTAGTAGCATGTATTACTGCTCAGTCTCAGGTTTCATTAACTGCATCACGGGGGCACTGGACAATGAAGTGATCGGATCTAAGGAGGGGTGGTCTCTTCTAGAGACCATGCTTCATTAACTATTTCTTCAGTTTTTGTGACTTAACTTCCCTAGAAACTAAACTCCTTGATATCAAGGATTGGGTCATTTATGTCTCTTGCATCCCCAAAGCCAGAGGCAGAATTCTTTCTCCACAGAGGGGCTAAATAAATAACTCTCTACTGATTGTTAAGTTTGGCTCAGAGTTGGAAGGGGGAGGCGGAGGCATTGGCAATTACCTGAGTGAGGGACAAGGCAGATGCACGCTGGGGAAAGGAAATTGTGTGCCCACCCAGGACAGAGAGCACTGCTGACAACCTGACTTGTATCTTTGAGAATATTCCATCATGCTTCACTTCAAAACCAAAACATCAGTACAGCTATTAGCTCAAAGATGACAGTCACTTCACACTATGATATCCCCTCATGTGAAATACAGACATAAAGATCAAGAGGTGCAAGAGGTTAACAATCTATAGGGTGATCTTGGAACCAACTGACCTACTCCTGGCTTCAGTCAATGAGCTGTTAAGACAGAAGTTCAATGCTCAAGGAGGATCCAGAATATGAATTCAAAGAGGAAATAAGGAGTCATGGTGAGTTTCTACTGATTATACGCTCTTTAAGAGGTAAAAAGAAGTAGTTCTTAATAAAGCCTAATATGTCAGAAAAACTTCATTAAGCAACGTTTAAAGAAGGCAAAAATGAAAGCCGAGCATGTTGTCCTGTTCTAGGATGAACAAATTACAAACACATGTACCAATATTCAACGTGGAATGAATGTAGGATCAACAACTGAAAAACATTAAAATAATCAAACAAGGAAGCAAATCAACTGTGACTTCGAGTATGGAAATAATTTCACTTCGTATTTGTGCAAATGAGAATTTTCTACATAGGGGTTTTTGATGAAATTTCACCATTCAAGTACATTGCCTCTTCCAAAACCTTATGGATAACCACAATAAAGCATGCTGAGTGGTTCCTGGTAACCAAGTTTATTAATAAACAACATGAGGCTCTCTTTGCTCCCTTGGAACACTTTCAGGTAGAAAAATAGGGCAAGTAACAATGAAATTTGTTTTGCCCACTGAATGAAAAAATTAAAAAGCCTAATAATACCCAAAGCTGGAGAGCATGTGGGGAAATGAACTCTTGTTTACACTGCTGGTGGAAATGTAAACTTTGAGAGAACAGTTTAGCTATGTTTTGAATTTTTAAATGTGCATACCTTTTGATCCAGAAATTCTAATTCCGGAGATTGTCCCTACAGAAATATTGACACACATACACAAAAATATACAAACAAATACTGTCATTGCAGCTTTGTGCAAGGGGGAAAAGCCTAAGTATCCATCAGTAGATGAATAGTTAAAAAATGATGGTCCATCCATATTCTGGAATATTATACAATGCTTAAAAAAATGAAGTTGATCTATATGTGTTGACACATAGAGATTGTCAATACATATAAGTCAAGTGAATACAATCAAATTTCTTAATAATATAGATACTAGGATATGTTAAGAAACAAACAAAGCTATACATATGTATGCTTATTTATATAGTGACAAGTATGGCTGCATACAAAAAAGCCTGGAAGGAAATCCACCAAACCTCCACAGAGAGGCATGTGATGGGGGAAAGGATGAAGCCCAATAGAACACCGGCACATGTTCATGTATTACTTATACAATTACAGGTATTTCTTCTAGCAAAAAGCATAACAGAGGGAGGCTGGGCCAAACCGTCCAGATTCTCCAAACAGAACTCGAAAATCAAGCTCGGAGGGAGGCTAACTAGGAGGTAATGGCATCACTTGCTCAGCTGGATACCGTCTCCCCTGGCCCTGCTCTAACACAATTAGAAAGGCCCCACTGAGAGCACAAAGGCTTCTGGTCTCAGAGCCAAGAAACCAGCTTCCCAGCCAGGGAGCAAGAACTCACCTAAGTAAGTTGTGGAAGAGAATGTCAAAAGCAATGATGTGAAAATGGCTGATGGACACAGACGCCTAAACTTAAAGGACTGTGCATCCGTCGGCCTCTGGATCCCTCTTTGCCACTATCGCCACCGCACGTCCACCGTCCTTTACCTCCGCGAGAAACTGAGCAGGACTCAGGATCTGACCAGGATCAGCACCAGCACTCCAGTAACAAAACAGAGTGCCTGCCAATGTCTGGGCTTCTTACCTCATTGAAAGGAAAAGGCAAGTCACAAAAGGAACCATATTGACTTATGTAAGACATGGCACAGGACAGAGAAGCTTCTCAGAGAAGAACAGCAAACTCACCAATTGCTAGGATTAACTGAAACCTCCCACAATTGCAGACTCCACCAAACCATGACATCAGGAAGGCTGGAAAGGCATCCAACTTCCTCTATTTATCAAGCTGGCTAAAACCCAGAGTAATACCAGCATAACCAGAAAAAAAAAAAAAAAAAAAGCAAGCAGACTGTACAAGCGGTTTGGGTGGGAAGGAAATGATCTCTGTATGTACTTAGAGCCTTGCTCCAGTGCAGAGGAAGCTCTCAGAGAGGCTGCATCCAAGAATTAGAACTCCTGTGAGGCTGCTCAGAGGCCCTGGGTGCCGACCACAGGGCCCACACATCCTGGAATAATCAGCAAAACAACGGGCAAAGGGCACAGGTAACAGCAGCCCCAGACAGTTTCCCACTGTCCTCCTGGGTAATGTGATGCTGGTCCAAGGAGGAACCAAAACAAGACAAAACAAAACCCAGTGACATGCAGCATCCTGAGGGCTCGGCGCTTCATTTAGAATCTAATGATTAATCGCTGGCCCAGACTGAGGGGCAGAGAGTGGCTCACACTTCCAGGCAATGACACCAACACCATGGAAGAAAGGACCAGAGGACAAAGGCCTTGATAAATTGAAAATGAGAGTAGAAATAAGCAAGGAGAAGCTTCTCCACACTAGTAGGAAAAGCAAATTGCACAGATGGAGAGAATGGTGAAGGTTAGGCTTGTGGGCATATACAGGAGAAGGTCAGGGATATGCAGGTCTTGGCTGTAGAGTGGTGGGTATGGCCATCGAGGAACAAACAAGAATGGTTCTCAAACCTTGTGGTGGCCCCATTACTGATGGGACCCCGTCTAAAAGGACCTTTACCTGCACAGACTGGTTTGTTCAGTTCTGGATGCCACCATTCAAGAGGAGTTAAATTGTGAGATGGCTCTGAAAGACTTCAAAGATAATTAATTCAACAAAACTTTACCAAATGCCTACTGTGTGCCAAAGAACAGGGCTGCTCTGTTTGGGTGTGCCAAGGGCACTTGGGCAAGAGGACCATTAGAGCCTGAATGCAGATGGCCAGGCTTTCTGGAAGCGCAGATGAACTGGCAGCGGGCTCTGTCACAGGCACAGCGGGAGCTCCAAGGAAGGGAACCTAACCTGTTGCAGGGAAACGGATCTGGGAGAGTTTCCTCAAGGAGATAACAGTCATGCTGCATCTTAAAGGATGTGCAACGCCCTTTACGTGAAGACATGGGAATGGGCATTCCAAAGAGAGTAAAGTACCTAAACCAAGACACAGAGTCAAAGACTGGCATGGAGGAGGCAGGGCTTAGAATCTGTTTGATGTTGCTGAAGCATAAAAAGCAAATCAGAGAATGGCCAGAAGGGACCTGGAGGGAAGGAGCAGACAACCGATGGAACGTATTAAAAATTTAATCTGTGAATAGACTGGGAAAAATCCACATTGCATGTCCAGGTGGAGGTTACGATGGATTATGAATAATATCCATGATGTATACAAGGCCCTCTGAGAAAGAACCATTGCAGCGAGGTGGTTTTCATCTCTGCCATGGGCACAAGGTGATGTCTAAAAGGTAGCTTAAACCACAGTCCAAGGGATTTAAATTAACAAGAGGAAGAATGTCCTGATATGGAGCATTGTTCAACTGTAGAAGTGACGAAGAGAGCTTTTGGAATTGCTTTCCAAAACATCTAAGAAGATGACCTCTTGGTCACCCTGGTGAGGCTGCGTCAGATGTGGAATGAACCAGGCCAGGGAAAGGAGCTGGTGGACCTCTTGCAACTGTTGGTCCGATGCTATTTTTCTGCAGCACTGAACACTTTCTTTTCTCTCCTCCCCTCTCTCCAGTCTTCTCGTTCTCTCTTCCCTTCTACTCTCCTTCATCCCACAGTTTCCCTCTTTTCCTTCCCTCCCCTTACCGAGCTTAAGGCTTCCCAAATGTATCGCAGGGGATGGAATATTGCTGCTTACCTCTGCCCAGAGCTGGAGAAGAGGGTATTAAAGAGCACACAGTGAGGGACCCACTTTCGAAGGACCCTGATCAGCAGACCCAACCCTCTGGGTGAGGCTACCACAGGCCTCAACACAACATGGTGGAACGAAAGGTGTTTCAAAACTTAGGGCATGCCAGGACGTCCTTGGTGGCACAGTGGTTAAGAATCTGCCTGCCAATGCAGGGGACACGGGTTCAATCCCTGGTCCGAGACGATCCCATATGCTGCGGAGCAACTAAGCCCATGTGCCACAACTACTGTGCCTGCGCTCAAGAGCCCAGGAGCCACAGCTACTGAAGCCAACATGCCTAGAGCCTGTACTCCGCAACTAGAGAAGCCACCACAATGAGAAGCCCGTGCACTGCCGCAACTAGAGGAAGCCCGCATGCAGCAGCGAAGACCGAACGCAGCCAAATAAATAAATAAATACACCAATGAATTCTTTCTCAGAGCATTCATTTTCTATTTCACAAAAAGAACACTTATCGGGCTTCCCTTGTGGCACAGTGGTTAAGAATCTGCCTGCCAAGGCAGGGGACATGGGTTTGAGCCCTGGTCTGGAAAATCCCACATGCCGCGGAGCAACTAAGCCCGTGTGCCACAACTACTGAGCCTGTGCTCTAGAGCCTGTGCGCCACAACTAATAAGCCCATGTGCCACAACTACTGAGCCTGCGTGCCTAGAACCCGTGCTCCGCAACAAGAGAAGCCACCTCAATGAGAAGCCCGCGCACTGCAATGAAGACCCAACACAGGCATAAATAAATAAATAAATAATTTTTTTTTTAAAAGAACACTTATCTACTTGATTTTTTTAATGACAGTCTTATATTAAGCTGTATTCATACAAAGTTAACTAGAGGTGAACTTTTTTCCTTTTCTATGAAAACATTTCACCAGGAAAACTGAATTTAGATAACCACCACCACGTTAAATCAATCCCAACTGCCAAATCAAAACTACAATGAGGTATCAAGAGATCACTGAAGAGATAAAAGAGGAAATCAAAAAATACCTAGAGACAAATGACAATGAAAACACGATGATCCAAAATGTATGGGATGCAGCAAAAGCAGTTCTAAGAGGGAAGTTTATGGCTATACAAGCCTACCTCAAGAAACTAGAAAAATCTCAAATAAACAATCTAACGCTACACCAAAAGGAACTAGAGAAAGAAGAACAAACAAAACCCAAAGTTAGCAGAAGGAAAGAAATCATAAAGATCAGACCAGAAATAAATGAAATAGAAACAAAGAAAACAATAGCAAAGGTCAATAAAACTAAAAGTTGGTTCTTTGAGAAAATAAACAAAATTCATAAACCATTAGCCAGACTCATCAAGAAAAAGAGGGAGAGGACTCAAATCAATAAAATTAGAAATGAAAAAGGAGAAGTTACAACAGACACCACAGAAATACAAAGCATCCTAAGAGACTACTACAAGCAACTCTATGCCAATAAAATGGACAACCTGGAAGAAATGGACAAATTCTTAGAAAGGTATAACCTTCCAAGACTGAACCAGGAAGAAATAGAAAATATGAACAGACCAATCACAAGTAATGAAATTGAAACTGCGATTAAGGATCTTCCAACAAACAAAAGTCGAGGACCAGATGGCTTCACAGGTGAATTCTATCAAATATTTAGAGAAGAGCTAACACCCATCCTTCTCAAACTCTTGCAAAAAATTGCAGAGGAAGGAACACTCCCAAACTCATTCTATGAGGCCACCATCACCCTGATACCACAACCAAACAAAGATACTACAAAAAAAGAAAATTACAGACCAGTATCACTGATGAATATAGATGCAAAAATCCTCAACAAAATACTAGCAAACAGGGCTTCCCTGGTGGCGCAGTGGTTGAGAGTCTGCCCGCCAATGCAGGAGACACGGGTTCGAGCCCTGGTCTGGGAAGATCCCACATGCCGCGGAGCAACTAGGCCCGTGAGCCACAACTGCTGAGCCTGCGCGTCTGGAGCCTGCGCTCCGCAACAAGAGAGGCCGCGATAGTGAGAGGCCCGCGCACTGCGATGAAGAGTGGCCCCCGCTTGCTGCAACTAGAGAAAGCCCTCGCACAGAAACGAAGACCCAACACAGCCAAAAATAAATAAATAAATAAATAAATAAAATTTAAAAAAAAAAACCTGAGCTTTAAAAAAAAAAAAAAAAAAAACTAGCAAACAGAATCCAACAACACGTTAAAAGGATCATACACCATGATCAAGTGGGATTTATCCCAGAGATGCAAGGATTCTTCAATATCCGCAAATCAATCAATGTGATACACCATATTAACAAACTGAAGAATAAAAACCATATGATCATCTCAATAGATGCAGAAAAAGCTTTTGACAAAATTCAACACCGATTTATGATAAAAACTCTCCAGAAAGTGGGCATAGAGGGAACCTACCTCAACAT
The DNA here is from genome assembly GCF_028564815.1 of Eubalaena glacialis. NCBI lineage: Eukaryota > Metazoa > Chordata > Mammalia > Artiodactyla > Balaenidae > Eubalaena > Eubalaena glacialis. Next base: position 16,349,246 of record NC_083736.1, read on the forward strand.
AATAAAGGCCATATATGACAAACGCACAGCAAACATCATTCTCAACGGTGAAAAACTGAAAGCATTTCCTCTAAGATCAGGAACAAGACAAGGATGTCCACTCTCACCACTACTATTCAACATAGTTTTGGAAGTCCTAGCCATGGCAATCAGAGAAGAAAAAGAAATAAAAGGAATACAAATTGGAAAGGAGGAAGTAAAACTGTCACTGTTGGCAGATGACATGATACTATACATAGAGAATCCTGAAGATGCCACCAGAAACCTACTAGAGCTAATCAAAATGAATTTGGTAAAGTTGCAGGATACAAAATTAATGCACAGAAATCTCTTGCATTCCTATACACTAATGATGAAAAATCTGAAAGAGAAATTAAAGAAACACTCCCATTTACCACTGCAATAAAAAGAATAAAATACTGAGGAATAAACCTACCTAGGGAAACAAAAGACCTGTATGCGGAAAACTATAAGACACTGATGAAAGAAATTAAAGATGACACCAACAGATGGAGAGATATACCATGTTCTTGGATTGGAAGAATCAATATTGTGAAAAGACTATACTACCCAAAGCAATCTACAGATTCAATGCAATCCCTATCAAATTACCAATGGCATTTTTTACAGAACTGGAACAAAAAATCTTAAAATTTGTATGGAGACACAAAAGACCCCAAATAGCCAAAGCGGTCTTGAGGGGAAAAAAACGGAGCTGGAAGAATCAGACTCCCTGACTTCAGACTATACTACAAAGCTACAGTAATCAAGACAATATGGTACTGGCACAAAAACAGAAACATAGATCAATAGAACAGGGTAGAAAGCCCAGAGATAAACCCACGCACCTACGGTCAACTAACCTATGACAAAGGAGGCAAGGATACACAATGGAGAAAAGACAGTCTCTTCAATAAGTGGTGCTGGGAAAACTGGACAGTTACATGTAAAAGAATGAAATTAGAACACTCCCTAACACCATACACAAAAATAAACTCAAAATGGATTAGAGACCTAAATGTAAGACCGGACACTATAAAACTCTTAGAGGAAAACATAGGAAGAACACTCTTTGAAATAAATCACAGCAAGATCTTTTTTGATCCACCTCCTAGAGTAATGGAAATTAAAAAAAAAAAAGCAAATGGGACCTAATGAAATTTAAAAGCTTTTGCACAGCAAAAGAAACCATAAACAAGACGAAAAGACAACCCTCAGAATGGAAGAAAATATTTGCAAATGAATCATCGGACAAAGGATTAATCTCCAAAATATATAAACAGCTCATGCAGCTCAATATTAAAAAAAATGAACAACCCAATCCAAAAATGGGCAGAAGACCTAAATAGAGATTTCTCCAAAGAAGACATACAGATGGCCAAGAAGCACATGAAAAGCTGCTCAACATCACTAATTATTAGAGAAATGCAAATCAAAACTACAATGAGGTATCACCTCACACCAGTTAGAATGGGCATCATCAGAAAATCTACAAACAACAAATGCTGGAGAGGGTGTGGAGAAAAGGGAACCCTCTTACACTGTTGGTGGGAATGTAAATTGATACAGCCACTATGGAGAACAGTATGGAGGTTCCGTAAAGAACTAAAAATAGAATTACCATATGACCCAGCAACCCCACTAACGGGCATATACCCAGAGAAAACCATAATTCAAAAAGACACATGCACCCCAATGTTCATTGCAGCACTATTTACAATAGCCAGGTCATGGAAGCAACCTAAATGCCCATCGACAGATAAATGGATAAAGAAGATGTGGTATATATATATACAATGGAATATTACTCAGCCATAAAAAGGAACGAAATTGGGTCATTTGTAGAGACATGGATGGATCCAGAGACTGTCATACAGAGTAAAGTAAGTCAGAAAGAGAAAAACAAATATCGTATATTAACACATATATGTGGAACCTAGAAAATGGTACAGATGAACCAGTTTGCAGAGCAGAAATTGAGACACAGAGGTAGAGAACAAACGTATGGACACCAAGGGGGGAAAGCAGCAGGGGGTGGGGTGGTGGTGGGATGAATTGGGAGATTGGGATTGACATGGATACACTGATATGTATAAAACGGATGACTAATAAGAAAATAAATAAATAAATAGATAAACGTACACAGGTTATTTGTGAGTAAAAAAAACAATAAAAAATTATTGGGTCTCTTTGAACTCCAGAATTCAATGGACACCTCTTATAGCAATGGATCGTGATTGTTACTAATAAAGTTCACTTGATATGGACATGCAGAAATTAAAAAAAAAAAAAAAACTACAATGAGGTATGGAAGCAACCTAAATGTCCATCAACCGATGAATGGATAAAGAAGATGTGGCACATATATACAATGGAATATTACTCAGCCATAAAAAGAAACGAAATGGAGTTATTTGTAGTGAGGTGGATGGACCTAGAGTCTGTCATACAGAGTGAAGTAAGTCAGAAAGAGAAAAAGAAATACCGTATGCTAACACATATATATGGAATCTAAAAGAAAATGGTTCTGAAAAACCTAGGGGCAGGACAGGAATAAAGATGTAGACGTAGAGAATGGACTTGAGGACATGGGGAGGGGGAAGGGTAAAAGCTGGGATGAAGTGAGAGAGTGGCATGGACATATATACACTACCAAATATAAAATAGATAGGTAGTGGGAAGCAGCCGCATAGCACAGGGAGATCAGCTCGGTGCTTTGTGACCACCTAGAGGGGTGGGATAGGGAGGGTGGGAGGGAGACACAAGAGGGAGGAGATATGGGGATATATGTATACGTATAGCTGATTCACTTTGTTATAAAGCAGAAACTAACACACCATTGTAAAGCAATTATACGCCAATAAAGATGTTAAAAATAAATAAATTAATTAAATTAAATTAAATTAAATTCAAGGTGAGGGCCTCAAACTCAGCCTCTATACTGCTGTGTCTCTGCCGACCTTGCCAGCAAAAGAAAGTTCTAGCCCTTCCCTTTGTGGGAGATTGCAAAACTGGCCATAAATTCTCCCTATGCTAATATGCCTGTCCATTTGCAATGTGACCTCAGCTCCTCCTAGCAAAAGGCGGAGTCTATTTCTCCACCCCTTGAATGTGGGCCAGACTTGCACTTGCTCTGCCCAATGGGACATTGGCAAATGTGATACAAGCAGAAGCTTGAAAAGAGCTTGACCGCAGCTTTCTTGCTGCTCTTGGAACCTTGAGCCACTATGTGAACACGGAAACGAGCCTGAGCTAGCCTGCTGGAAGGTGAAAGGCACGTGCCCAGTCACCACCATTATGCCAACCCCCAGAACGGAGTCATCTAGCTGACTGGCAGGGGACTGCCAGGGGCGTGAGTGAGCAAACTGACACCAGCAGGACCATCCAGCTGAGCCCAGCCCACACTGCAGACTCCAGAACTGGGAACAAATGAAATGGCTGTGGCTTTATTTAAACCACCAAATGTTGGGGTGTTTTGTTACACAGAGAAAACTAACTTATGTACCTTCCTTCTTCCTTTCCGTCCTCTTCATTCTTTCTCTTCCTCTCTGTCTACCTTTCCTCCCTTTCATTATTCCCCCCACGCTTCTTGCTTTCCTCTTTTCCTTCTGCAAGTACTACAAGTACCCGTTTAAGGACCCACTGGGTACAAAAGACACTGTCCCGGGCTAGTTCTAATTCAAGGCCTCATTTCCTTCTAGCCCACTCCCTCTGAAGCCTGCATAAGCAGAGTCTACAGACACGGTCTCTGGGACTCACTCATAAAGTGATTCAGCAAGATGTTTCTGGAGACTGGCAGGCAAGAGGGTGGACTCCTGGCAGAGTTGGCAGTCCATCTCTGGGCATTTGTTGGTGATAATCTCCCTGGGAGAGTCATTTATCACAGTGACCTGCTGAGTAGACTACTGAGGCATTCTAGCCCTTCCCTCTTGACCGGTCAACTCCTTGCCACCAGACGGGAAGTACAATAAGAAAACAGGCCTTTCATGCCAGACACCCAAGGTTTAAGGGTCATAGCCCAAAACCCCTTCCCTCACCTGACTGCCCAGCCTAAGCGACTGGAAGATATATTTATAACTACAGGAAACAATGCACTGTGAGTGGTAAAAAATGGTTAGATTTCCATTTCTTTACTATATGAATAAAAGAAAATCAATAGGATCATCTTGCTAATGACATCAAACCACTCAGAACAACTAAGAAGCCAGAAGAAGGTTATTTCTTAAAACGCTTCCTTTCCTCTTCCACATTTATAGTCTGTACTTTATTCCCACTCTAACTTATTTTTTCCCCTGAATGATGTTTTTTCAGACTTTTTAAAAGCTTACTTTTCCCTGGTGTCCTGGAACCTGTCATTTGTTTGTGGTTACAACATTAACGTTTAGAAAGGGCAAATTAGATGTCAGGGTTGGATAAATGTTCACTTTTTTTTTTTTTTAATGGTGTTTTAAATGGAACTCTTTTCTCCCTAGGACTCCCTGCAGAAGTTCGCTTCTTCTCTAGGTGCATGTGTGAATGTATTTTGAAACTGACCACCAACTGTCAGGTGGACAGAGATTTTAATGGCTTCCATCAACAGTAATAAATCCGAAGTATACCCTCTGGAGCACATTTCTAGGATTTTTCTCGATTTCTCAATGCCATCTTCTGGAAGAGCAGAGGAAGACTTTATTGCCTCAACTGTCTTCCAATATCTCCCTTCCCATGTTCCAAAACTGTCTATAGACCCTCCCTGTTTAAAGAGAACTATTTGCCCTCCTTCTCATCTGTTCTTGATAGTAATAATCCCTTCCATCTGTATGGTGATTTATGGTAGACAAAAGGCCAGGAGGTAGGTAATCAACCACCAAGACCACAGATGACAAAATGGCATTCTGTAGTCCCCTCCCCACACAAAGAAAAGCAGGTTCAAGGAGAATATAAATTAGAAAAGGAGATCAAAACCAAGGAGGGGAATTAGAAAACAAATAACACAGTCATGAGGCCTTCACATTTGTATTATCAAATATCAAACCACAAACATGGCTCTCTGGTGCCCATGGAGAAAAGGAATCACGTTCCATGCTGAACTCATCCATGAAGAGGAGAAAACACAATCCTTCAAGGAAGCAAAGTTTTTCCTTGTAACTAGTCCTTAACTGAATCTGCTCAAGGCTTGGCATACTCACAATCGCCACTTCCTCTCTTTCCAGCCTCTCTCGAACTGATTTCAAATAGGCTTTTGTGCTACTCTTATCAAGGTCGCCCAGGACTCCCACCTCACCTAACCCAGCAGTCACTTCTCAGTCCTAGGCTAAATCCTCCTGTCAGCAGCCTTGGATGTTTGATCACATCATCTACAGGAAGTTGTGGCTCCTAATTAAGACTCTCTTCTAAATGGAGGCCGGTCCATATTTGCACAGGGAAAGGATAAAGGGATATGTTCTGGGAAGGCAAGAAACATCTTCACTCAACCCCTATGCACAGATGAACAGTGTTATAAAATGCGCTCTAGTCCTAAGAGCACTGCTTTGAGGACACAAAGATGGGAGTGACCGACTCTTTTTGTGTTTGGGAAGTGGAAGACAGAGAAATGTGTTCCATATCAAAGGGACTGAAGGAGAGGATGCCCTGGTAAAGCTTGCCTAGAGTAGGACTCCTCTCCTACCCTCAAAGTTCTTAATTTCTGACTAATAACCAAAAGACCACCTCTCAAGGCTTGTTTTTTTTTGTAAGGCATTGCAACCCATTAAAGAATGCAAATTTCAATGACTGGGGTCATTAACAGACGAGTGTGACTCCATTGATCACATCAGCTTTGCTGGTGAGTAGGGATCCCACAGGCATGGATGACTCGGGAGAGCCCACTGAGGTCAGGCACAGACAACACAGGGGCACTGAGCTGGGAACCTGCTGTTAGCTCAGTGATGGCAAAGGGAGAGGGATGGGGAAGAGACCCCCAAGGAGGGTTTGCCTACATTATAGGTTTAGGTTTGCTGGGCTGGTCCTTAGAAACCAGAAGTCAATGCCATTCCAAGCAGCTCTCCTACATCCAGGAAAATCTCCCACTTGCCAGCTGGTCTTCTCCTCATTTTTTTCCAACCCTCATCAGGATGTTCTCTTAAAGCATCAACACTACCTGCTCCTTTTGTTTACATTGCCTTCAAGTGACTCTACTTGGCTCCACCGTAAGTGGAATTATTTTTTCAGACTGTAAAAAATAATGATGTAAAGTAGGGTGGGGAAAGCCTCCGACGGTGGAAACTCCTCTCTCACCAGGGAATTTGGCTATGACACCGAGCCCTGGCCTCACACCAGAGCAGGGCCATCCATTTTCTTCTTCTCTTTTTAGTGTTCCCCTCTTTGACCCGCCCAGGGCTGCAATTTGTCAGGGTGTTTTTCCAGGTGACCTGGCTAACAACAATGTGACAGGTTCAGTGGTTTTCATTCACAGCCCCAGTGGAGTCCTCCTCTGAAAACTGCAAAACTGGACACACAAACAGCCTATAAAAAAATCCTACCTCCCACAAGTGTCTGGACGCTGCCTTTTCCCTAATGACCCTCCAGCAATCATGCAGCATCGGGGGCTTTGCAGTATTTTTTTTTAATGATTTTTCCAAAACTGAGGTGTTCCAAGTGGTGAGACAGTATTATTTTTTTTCCTTGCAACAAGAGTCTAACTCCCCGGATATTTTTTGAAAACTGGAGCAGAACACATAAGTGGTCCCAAAGCTACTCACTTGCCACCAGACCTCAAAGTCTCCTTGAACCATGAGGCGCACTGGGCCTGCCTGTTATAAGGTCTGTAACTCTCTAATACACTGCAAGGAAAGCCATGTGATATCATGTGTGGGCCAGTTGGTTTGATCTTGAACTCTATGAGGGGTCAGCAAACTTGATAGTAGAAAGGCCACTCTCCAGAGGCAGCTCCTGTAAGTCCTTCTGCCACCCAGACCTCAAGCAAGAGTTGCGGGGGGCGGGGACAGCAAGACATTTTTACTGAGTCCTGATGAGAATGAATATGTAGTTTTAGCCTACCACAAGCTGCAGGATGAAGTCGTCTCAGATATTTAATGCCTCACCACCTCAGATTCCTTATTCATAAAATGGGAATAATCATCATATTTGTGTCCTAAAATTCTTGCAAAGGATTAGTGAGTAAGTACAGGAAGAGTGCTCAGCACAGAGTATGGCTCACAGTACATGCTCAAAAAATGTAGCTACTGCCTTATTGCCATCATCCACCGCTCAGGTGTGTCAGGCACGCGGCTGGTTGCTTCATCGGCCTGGGCGGCAGGTGAAATTGAACGAGCTTCTCTAGCAGAGACTAGAGAAGCCTGCGCGGCGGGCACGCTGCCCTTCCTGCGCTCTTTCCTCCCTGGCCATCCCACCTTGCAGGCCCTCTTCCACCTCCCTGCCCTGTGCTCTTCTCCTCATTCCCACCCTATCACCACTACCCCCTACCCCTCAAGACCGCAGCTAACATCCCTCTTGATCTCTGAGTGTGAAGGTCTGAATGAGCTTCCTGTCTCAAAAGGCACTGGTACTTGAAACCAACTCAGATGGTTGAATTGATGACTCTGCCATTTGTTAAAGGAATTGGGGGCCTGAGGGAGAAAGTGAGGATGATACTTGAGGGCCATCTTTTAGGGCTTCATTCTCTCGTAGCTGAGAACCCGGCACACGGGTCGTCCCCACCCTGGGCCCCTGCGCAGTGGGCGAGTGTGCGCCGCCAGGCTCAGTGGACTCCCCATTCAACAAATATTTAGTGAGTAAATACCATGTGCAAGGCACTACGTGAGGCACTAGGAACACAGCGGTGAGCAAGACAGATACAACTGTGCCCTTCTGGTACTTACATGCTGGTGGGGCACTCAAATAAAAATGTAAACGAACAAATATATGAAACAATTACAAGTTTTAAAGAGGGCTGTGGAGCAAACACACGGAGCTGAATTATATTCTTAGAGGAGAGAGTGACACACAAAGAATGTGCAACTTGCTCCATATTATAAAGGAAGTCAGCAAATAAAAAGTATGCCACCACATGATCCTTTCTATTAAGGCGTTCACATTGGCAAGAGTCAGACTAACACATTGCCAACATGCCAGGAAACCTTAATTCCAAGTGGGGAAACTTGCCGTCTCACTCAGCTGCTCTGCCATGTTTTTTTCTTTACTTCTGGGGCTGAGACCAGGCTGGACCAGTATTGCTTTGATATCTTCTCTCAGACCAGTTTCAGATGAAAATATGAAGAAAAGTTTATCTTAAAGGAATCAAAATTATAATACTTAGAAACATAGGAAATCTTCATTTGCTTATAAGCTGTTTAGCTGAAGCTCTATGATTAGACTAGAAAATGCATTCCCTCTAGAGCTGGTGTAAAATTGCTTTCTTCTTAATACACCTCAAAATGACAACCCTGGGGGAGGGGTGGGACTATGGGTGGATTATATTTGTTTCACTGCGGTTTTCTGTAATTTCTCAAATTTTAACAATAAAGCTACACTGTTCTTAAAAACAGAAAAATAAATCTCACAGGCATAGTGTATTTGTTTTTTTTTTCTTTCTATCCAACAGCAAAACAAAACTACACTAAAAATATTATTAGCCGCTCAATAAAATCTACATGTTATTAGTAGTAAGTATTAGGTAGAAAACTAAAGCAGGGAAGTAGACACGAAGTGTATGGGAGGGCGTGGCAAATTAGGGAAGTGGCCTGTGAAAACATCATGAGAAGATGACATCTGAGCAAAGACCCGCCAAAGGAGGTCAGGGAGTGAGCCCGGAGGCTCGCGGGGGGCTGAACACTGCAGGTGGAGGGCTCTGTGCCCTAGAAAAAGGATCCTCCAACACCTGTTAACCCAGACAGACAAAGTCGCTTCAGACAGAAACCAGTCTGGACTTAATGGAATCAAGAAATGAGTCAGAAGAAAACTAAGTGATGAGTAGGCACAGCACTGAGATAAGAAACCACTGCCACAGACTATGGTCAGGCAGGATTCTAAGTCCTTTATTTGTACTAACTCAATCCCAGTGACAACCCTAGCTAGGGTACGTATATAATTTAATGTCCAGACTGGAGCACCTGAGAGTAAAATGAGACACTATTAATTAACGCAGAGAAAACAGGCATAAACCAGGGTTGCCTCAGGCAAACTGGGATGTATCACCCCCGTACCCAGAAGGCATATTATTATAACTGCTTTATAGAAAAGGAAACTGTCGCAAGGCACAGAGGTCACAGAGGTAAGTGGCAGAGTGAGGATTTGAACTTGGGCAGCCAAGCTTTACAGCCCACACTCTTGATGCTTATGTAGTATTGCCTTTCTGTGTTGTGTACGCTAGGAAGCTCTCGGTGCTAAAAAGCTGGGTTTTATTTATCATCAGGAGCAGGCGATTAGGCTGGAAAAAGCACCAGCTTTTAGAATTAAACATCACCACTTGACAAGCGCAGCAGCCCTGGACAACCTCAGTAACCTCTCCAGTTCAGTCACCTATAAAACAAAGCTACTTAGACCTCTCCCAACACCGCTACCACACTCCAATGAGGCAGGGTTTGTAAAGATGATTTGGAAGCTGAAAAGTGCAACATGCATATTAATTCTAAAAAGTTATCATATATAAAAATCTGCATTTTCTCTGCAAAGGGCCAAATAGTAAATATTTGCAGCCCATATGGTCTCTGTTGCAACTAATGAACTCCACGGACAACATGTAAATGTATGGGTGTGGCTGTGTGCCAATAAAACTTTATTTACAGGAAAAGGTGGAAGGTTACAGGCCAAAGTTAGCCAACTCCTGACCTAGAGAAATGCTATTTAAAATTGAAGCCCCTCAATGCTCCCTGTACCTCTTTTCTGATTCATTTTCCTCTACAGATAGCACTAATCACCATCTAACATAATGTGTATTTTATTTACTTATTATCTGCTTTGCCCACTAGAAAATAAGCTTTGTTGAAGGCTGAGGGTTTGTCCTTTGGGTTCACTGTTGAGTCCCCAGTGACTAGAAGGTTGCCTGGCACATAGTAGGAACTTTAGAAATACTTGTTGAAAGAGTACATGGATGAATGAATGGAAAGATTTTGAAGGAGTTGGACATACTATTGGGGAAGAAGGGCAAATCCATGGCAAGTTAAAAAAGGAAACAGAAAAAGAATGATATCTGGAAACCTACGGAAAGAAAAACTACTGCAAATGAACTCAAACTCAACTTTGCAGTTCCTTGTAGGCCAAAGGGAAAAAGGATTATTTCCAAAACCAATTTTGTGGGTTGTGAACATTTGGAAGAACTAAAGCCTTATAAAACAATTTTCAAAAGAGCTGGTTAAAATCTAAATGAATTATTGGCTTGATTTAAGTTTAGTTAAGAGAATAGCTTGAGGTTTGCTGCAGATCAACTAATTATGAGTGTGTGTGGGTGTGTGTGTGAGTGTGTGTGTGCGTGTGTGTGCATGTTTAATCTCTCCTCTTCCACTACCCTGCCAAATGTGGGTTCAGTTTGTTCACTGGGAGTGGTCTGGGGAGTGGTAAGGAATTAATTCAGCAGACTTTGCAGGGAAACATACATATTTGTCCCTAGTTTAGTTCAGGGCTTGGCAAATTGTAGTGTCATTCTTTCTGATTTTTCTTCATAGCTCAACTCAAGCTCATAGTTAAGGTTAACATCAAAATATTGATTAACTGAATAAGTACATTTTTAAAGAGAGAAGGGTTCTTTATATACAGTGCTTTATGTTAAGTTTTTCAAATCAAGATCTATGTAACACAATCAACTGAACAACCTGATGTTTGCTGGAAGAAAATACAACTTCTCTTCTACAAAAGCAAGTATGCATATCTAATGCACAGCTCACAACCTAAATAATATTCCATTTCCCAGGCACAGTGCTTAGCAAAAGTTTGGCTTAGCATAAACAACATTGGAGAGATTCTTCTAAAGAACTCTGATGCTGAATCCTCTATTCTGGTGCAGTCAGCTCAATGTTTGAGCGCCTAACGCATGCCAGCAAGGAGTGAGGCTGAAGAACTTCGTTGTTAGGCTCATGCGTAATCATTTCATTTCATCCTTAACTTCTTAAAGAAATAAATTTCCACTTACTGATTGATTTAACATGGTAACTGTAAAAAGAGCACTGGATTTGGAGTCAAAAGACTTGGCTAAAGGACTGAAGAAATGAAGGAAAAGGAATAGAATGAAAAAGGAAAGAACATGAAAATGAAGAAAGGAAATGAACCCAAGAAAAAATGAGGAAGGGGAAGAAAAAGGTATGAAGTTCCGATTCATGACATGGAAGACTTGAAAACATGAGGCTAAGTGAACGAAGCCAGACACAGAAGGCCAAATACTGCATGATTCCATTTATATGAAATCTCCAGAACAGGCAAATCCATAGAGACAGAAAGTAGATGGGTGGCTGCCAGAGTCTGTGGGGAGGAGGGGAAAACGGGCAGTGACCGCTAATGAGTGCAGGGCTTCTCTTTCAGGTGATGAAAATGTTCTGGAATTAGATGGTGGTGATGTTTATACAACTTTGTGAATATACTAAAAACCACTGAATTGTACACTTTAAAAGGGTGAATTTTATGGTATGTGAATTATTTCTTAACAAAAAAAAGAGGAGAGGGATATAAAAAAAAAAAAAGACCAGGCTCTGCAATGGACTAGCTTTGTGAGCTGTGGGCAAGGCATTTAATTTCTCTAATATGTTTCCTCATCTGAGAAATATGTTTCCTCATCTGGGTAATATTAACCTACCTCTCAAGTTGTTGCAAGACACAAATGAGATAATCTATATCAAAGTAATTTGGAAAAAAATATATAATGCTACAAATTTAATTTCACTCAAAATCTTAATGAGGTTCTTTATGGAACTTGATGGTAACTCTAAGGTGTATAGTCGTCCCTTGGTATCCATGGGGGATTGGTTCCAGGAACCCCCGCAGGTTCCAAAATCCAAGGATGCTCAACTCCCTTATATAAAGTGGCATAGTATTTGCCTATAACCTACAAAGGATGTATACTTCAAATCATCTTTAGATTACATATACTACCTAATACAATGTAAATGCTATGTAAATAGTTGCCGACTTGCAGCAAATTCAAGTTTTGCTTTTGGGAACATTTTGGAATTTTTCTTTCCAAATATTTTCAATCTGCAGTTGGTTGAATCCTCAGATATGGAACCAATGGATATGGAGGGCAAAATGTGTATGTAAAACAAAGTGGCCAAGACAATTTGACAAAGAATAACAAAGGAGGGCTTGACTTACCAGATACCAAGACTCTTGAGAAAGTTACAGCAATCAAGGCTGTGTAGTATTCACTCAGGGTTTGAAAAATATACCAGGAAACCAAATTTGAGAGAGCCTGGAAGCAGATTCACACATATATGGGCACTTGATATAGCAAAGGAGGTGCCAGGGTAGATGCAGTTCAGGGAGGGCAAGGATCAACTCTTCAATAAATGATCCTGGGACAACTGGTTTTCCACATGGACAAACAATCCACACACAGATTCTTCCCTCAATTCCAATTAGACTAAAATTATTTCAAAAGCCAACATTTAAAACTTTTAGGAGACAATAGAGAAGAATATCTTTATGTCTTTGGGATAGGAACACAAAAAGTGCAAACCATAAAAGAAAAAAAGAAGAAATTTGACTACATTGAAAGACCTTTATCAGAAAACACCATAAAAAGTGAAAAATAAGCCACAGACTGGGAGACATTATCTATAACATATATCACTAAAAATCAGTATCCAGAACATATAAAGAACATCTACAAATCAATTTTTAAAAATACAGATAAACTGATAGAGAAAAGTAGGTAAGAAACTTGAACTAGAACTTCATGAAGACGAAACTTAGTCAGTGAACACTAGTATTGAGAGAAATGCAAATCAAAACAAAAAGAGATAAATATCATACCTATCATCTTAGCAATATTCAAAAGTCTGACTATGCTAAGTGTTGGCAAGGATGCTGAGCAACAGGAAGTCTCTTACACGGTTGCTTAGGAAAGTAATCTGGCAACAACTAGTACAGTTGAAGAGTCACATACCCTACCACCCAGTACTTCCATTCCTGAAAATAATCCCTACAGAAATATTTATATATTAGCACAAGGAAACATGTTCAAGGCTGTTCATAGCAGCTTCATTTTTAATAACAATATCTGAAGCAATTTAAATGACCATCAATAGAAGAATGTACAAATAGATTATATAGTTACACAACGGACTACTACAGAGCAAAGAAAAAGAAATGAGCTAGAGCTACATGTAGCAACGAGGACACATCTCACAAAAAAAAGATACTGAAAATTAAAGTTGCAGAATAATATGAGGGTAAAAAAGATACCAATCATATAAAGTTCAAAAGCATGCAAGTAGCATTTTCTCTTGCTTAGGGACATATTCATATATAAGTATAAAGAAATATATGAGAAAATGAACACCAGTTTCAGGACAGTGTTACCTCTGTGCATTTTTTTAAAGCTAATGTACGGCCAGGGTTAAAGACTTCTAGATGACACCATTGATGGAGCAGGTCCAAAGGAGATGGAATTCCATGCACTTTCCTTAACAGAACTGAAACAGCACTGACCCACCCTCTATGGGTCCCCCTAGGAGCAAAGACCACATGGGGTCAAAGCCATATGCCAGACTCATACACAGTGTTCTGATTAGCTGAGCTAATTATCCACAAGCAGCCAATCCCAGCAATAAGAAGCCACGAGAAGGGCTCACTTTACCTCAGGTACCATTTTGATGTTAGCGTGGGAGAAGGATGAAGTACTAAAATGGAAATATCCTGGTTGATAAAGGATTACCATTCAGTAACAAGCAGTAACCAAGACTTTATCAATATCACAGTTAATATGAAAATTATCCCATACATAACTTAATCTTTGATGATTCAAAAAGTACTTTAGGCTCCAACGACACATAAGAATCTTGACTACAAACAGCTGTTGTCATTACACATAATTTGTTGGCTAATAAAAAGTGTTGACAGAAGGCTGGATAAACCAATGAGAAGTTGTACTTCTACTTCTCCCTTTGCAGACAGTCAATAAGACTCCCTCTTTATCATTACTTTTTAAATTTATTTATTATTTATTTATTTTTGGCTGCATTGGGTCTTCGTTGCTGCGCGCAGGCTTTCTCTAGTTGCGGCGAGCGGGGGCTACTCTTCATTGCGGTGCGCAGGCTTCTCATTGCAGTGGCCTCTCCTGTTGCGGAGCACCAGCTCTAGGCGTGCTGGCTTCAGTAGTTGTGGCACGCAGGCTCTGTAGTTGTGGTTCACGGGCTCTAGAGTGCAGGCTCAGTAGTTGTGGTGCACGGGCTTAGTTGCTCTGCGGCATATGGGATCTTCCCCAACGAGGGCTCGAACCCGTGTCCCCTGCATTGGCAGGCAGATTCTTAACCGCTGCGCCACCAGGGAAGTCTAAGACTCCCTCTTTAAGAGGCAATGTCGGACTTCCCTGGTGGCGCAGTGGTTAAGAATCTGCCTGCCAATGCAGGGGACACGGGTTCGAGCCCTGGTCTGGGAAGATCCTACATGCCGCGGAACAACTAGGCCCGTGAGCCACAACTACTGAGCCTGCGCGTCTGGAGCCTGTGCTCCGCAACAAGAGAGGCCGCGATAGTGAGAGGCCCGTGCACTGCGATGAAGAGTGGCCCCCCGCTCGCCACAACTAGAGAAAGCCCTCGCACAGAAACGAAGACCCAACACAGCCAAAAATAAATAAATAAATTATATATAAAAAAAAAAGAGGCAATGTCGGACTTCCCTGGTGGCGCAGTGGTTAAGAATCCGCCTGCCAATGCAGGGGACATGGGGTTCGAGCCTTGCTCCGGGAAGATGCCACATGCTGCAGAGCAACTAAGCCCGTGGGCCACAACTACTGAGCCTGTGCTCTAGAGCCCACGAGCCATAACTACTGAGCCCGCGTGCCACAACTACTGAAGCCCACACGCCTAGAGCCCGTGCTCTGCAACAAGAGAAGCCACAGCAATGAGAAGCCTGTGCACCGCAACAAAGAGTAGCCCCCGCTCCCCGCAACTAGAGGAAGCCTGCACGCAGCAACGAAGACCCAACGCAGCCGAAAATAAATAATATAAATAAAAAATAAATTTATAAATAAATAAATAAAAATAAAAGGCAATGTCTTTCAGATTGTTCATAGATCCAAGAAAGCAACGTTAAGTACTCAGTTCTTTGATCTTAAGGGTTATTTTGCAGGAACTGATAAAATAATTCTTAGGACTTGAACAGGCCTTGGCAAAGTTAACAAAAAGACACTGCTCGGAGAAAACCAACTTTCTTTTTAGTACCCTTTCTCTCCTCTAGATGGGGCCCATTCCCAACTTGTAGGTACCCAGTGGCCTCCTACTTTTTGAACCCTACCTGCTCTCAGGAGCCGACCTCATATCAAGACACACCAACCAAATTCTGTGCCCATTTACATTTTAACAACTCTTTAAACCAAAGAAATGAATCTCAAATTGCGGAATTTCAGGATTCAGCTAGATGAATGGAGGGGTTGGAGGGGAAGCTGGGCATAGTTTTTGCTATGGACTGGACTGTGTCCCTCCCCCCACAAATTAATATGTTGAAACCTTAACCTCCAGCATGACTGTATCTGGAGACAGGGTCTCTAGGTGATAATTAAGGTTAAATGAGGTCATAAGGGTAGGACCCTAATCTAATAGGGCTGCAGCCTTATAAGAAGAGAAAGATTCCCTCCCTCCCTCCCTCCCTCCCTCCCTCCCTCTCCCCCCCCCCTCTCTCTCCACCATTTGAGAACACAGCAAGAAGGTGGCAGTCTACAAGGCAGGAAGAGAGCCCAAAGTCACAGGGAATCAGTCACCTAGCCATCCATCCTTGATGTTTTCATGGATGTTTACATTAAAGACAGTCCTACTGATGTAGTGTGTACTCTTAAAATACCAAATCCAAAGGAACAAGGGTCTCTAATCAGGAACCCCAAGAGGCCCAAACAAAGACATGGGTGTTCAGCCTGGTGGGCAATGCACCCTGGCAGGGGTACAGCAAGATTGTGAGCAATCCATTCTAGAGTGCCAGATCAGGCTACCCTCCCAAATGTTCCTGCCTGGTGGGGGTTCCCATCATACAAGGAACCACAGAAAGGGGAGTGCTGCATACAAGGTCTTGAGGGGAAAAGGCACACTTCTGAACATATAGAAGGGCTAAGATCCCCCATTTGGGTACAGGCAGTTCTAAAATGCACTCAGAAGTTTAAATTATGCCAAGGTTTGGATCCATTTCCAGTCTGGGGAAGAAGGCAGGAGGAGGGGGACAAGCTAAAGACACGGCTACGAGAAGCACTGATCATTGGTGCAAAGTTTGGAGAACAGGGGTGGTACGTCCTGAAACTTAAACTCAGGAGCCTCCATGCAGTAAACTGACGGTCCAAGAAAGGACTCCTTGTCCCAAAGGGCTGGGCAGAGAGCTCACAACAGAGAACCCCAGGGAAGGAGGCCTACAGAAAGGAGCATGGAAGTAGGATGCAGCCAGCATGAGGGTTGCAGGGGCCACAGGATGTGCTCAGGGCTCTGAGGCAGAACTCAGAGATACATGCCCCTGGTCAGGAGTCAGAAAGACAAGAATCAGCTCTGCTAGGGACCCCAGATATCAACTCTGTTGACAGTCCAGGAACACAGAAGCACGCTCTCCATGATCGGGCTTATGTCCAGCCATCTGAATGGTTGGTGTCATGCCAACAAAATAACTAGACAGTGGTGAAACCCCCTAGGACAAACCCAAGGGGCTCCCGTGTTTTCTTGTAATGGGGTTTTATTAAAACGAACAAAAGTACTTCCTGACTGTTGGCCTCAAAGAGCCTTGCCATAGTTTGGGTTCCTCCAGAAGGTAACTCTGAGGCAAAGATTCGAGAGCAAGCAATTTATTTAGGATGTGATCCCAGGACACAGGAGAACGGGGGAAGTGAGATGGAGGCAGGAAGGCAGCTAATACAGGTGCGTCATCAAGCCAGTTACCACTGGGGGCAGCTGAGTCTCAGTCCTGGGGAGCTCTGGGAGGCAGCGCAGACCGCCCATCCGTGTCAGTGGTCCTGCTCATGGGCAAAGAGCTGGACTCTTTATCTACCAGCTTTCATCAGGCGCTGGCTGAGGGCTGCTCCCGGGGTGGGCTGGGGATTGTTAATTCCCCAGCACTCCAGGCTGCCACATGGGCGGGCAGAGAAGTGCACAGCTAGTGGCTGGAAGGGGGCTGGTGTGTATCGCAGTGCTCGGCACCGGGATGTTGAAACGGACACCCAGCCTCTGTGGAATGAATGAGGAAGTCTAAAGCACTGAAGCCAGGAGAGAAGAGGGCGGCTTCGTGCCTGCCCTGCCCCACTCCTTCCTCCAGGTCAGTACCTGGGATTAAGTGTGCGCGCACCCGTATGGGCGAGGGTTGGGGTGTGGGTGTCTGTGTATGTTGGTTTGGCGTGCTTTTGAGGAGCGCAGTCGTTTTTCTTCAGGTGTTCGGAATGTTTGAGGAGAGACTAGGTGAGGGGAGATTGAAAGGAGTTGCTACTTGAGATTTAAAGAAACGTCCAAAGAGCACTGGGCTTTTGCGGCTCTAACGGGCGACTGCACACACCTGGCTCTTCAGCCCGCACTGGGAGGCCCACCCGAGAGGCACTGGGGCAGGGATGTTTATCACCCCTGCATGGGCAACGGACCAAGGTCTCACGTAAACCCGGCTGTGCTCTAAAGCCTCGCTATTCAAAGTGTGGTCCCCCAAAAAGCAGGCATCTCCAGCCCCATCCCAGAACCCCAGAATCCGCATCTGCATTTCAACAAGATCCCCAGCTGATGGATCTGTACATCTGAAAAGCAGTGCCATAGATAATAGTATTCGCTAAATGTTCTCTACAAAAAGAGTACATTCAGCGGCTGTGACTCCTACCAAAATCAAATGGAAGGTATTTGCTCGATTTCAGGCTATATTTGCTCTATTCAGTTTGTCGAGTTAACTTCAGATTTGCTGAATGGAGTAAGTTAATGCAATTTGGGACAAAGGGAGATAATAATGTCAACCTGCGGACCTGGGTGTAATCACAACAAAATAAAGCATACTTTAGTTTTTCAAAACCACTTTCATTCACTTTGTTCTTCCCTTTTTCCCCCCTTGGCAAAATTAGGAATCAGTGCTTAATAAGCCTGTACCATTCCAAGACTATTCAGGTGGGTAAACCTTTGCCTCAATATCTGCAAAATACATTTGACAGTTCCAGGAGTGTTTTTCATTTCAAAATAATTACGTGTGTGTGTGTGTGTGTGTGTGTGTGTGTGTGTGTCTCACAGGAAAAGAAAAAGTCAAAATTCTTGAGATACTTAAAAATGACATTTTGATATAGGTAGCTGGTAAGGTAATAAATGAACATAGAAACACTCTTAGAAAAAAATTAAAGTAGAAAAACAACTGATGCTAAAACAATTCAAGTTATGAATAAAAAGCCTCAACACTGTATATGGATACAGATATGTAAGTTTATGCAGAGGTGGTTACTAATCCTAATTGCATTCAGAGAAGAAAATAACTGACAACCATGAAAATGAGTAGAAATATATCTGAAGCATTCTTTTAGGTATTGAAGGGGAGCACAATATGACACCCCAAAATGTCTCTTTGGCATAAGAATTATCTTGAGGCTGATTATTTTTAAGAAACAGCAAACGAAGGAGAAGCTCTGAAAACCAAGTAGAAGTTATCCTTTTGTAAGAGACATTTACATTTATCAGGGAAATCTCCACTTAAAGGGTATCTCCCTTTCTGTACCAGGAAGAGAAGGGTGACTCTAAATCTCTAGAAACTCTTGTCAATGGAGAAGGCATGGACTTAAATCTGCATAATAACCTTACCCTTGTTTACTGTATTTTTCCTGATAATTCCTATAACTGGCCTCCTCCACCACCGCACCCCAAGATCTCCTTTTGTCTTTAGCTGAAGATGGTGTTGAAGGTGGTGGGGCTTGGGCCATTTTGGGGAGTTACTCAGTTTTCGTGGGTCTCTCCTATGTATACAGGAGGTATATATGTTACTAAACTTGTTTGTTTTTCTCCTGTTAATCTGTCTTTTTATTACAGGGGTGTCTCAGCCAAGAACCTAGAAGGGTAGAGGGAATACAGCATTTACCGAGTAGTAATGCACACATGTGTTTATCAAAAGATATGTACAAGGGTGAGCCTCACAACATTATTCATAAAAGCCAAAAACTAGAAACAAACCAAAGGCCCATCAAGAGTAGAAAGGATAGGACTTCCCTGGTGGCACAGTGGTTAAGAATCCGCCTGCCAATGCAGGGGACACAGGTTCGAGCCCTGGTCCGGGAAGATCCCACATGCCACAAAGCAACTAAGCCCGTGCGCCACAACTACTGAGCCTGTGCTCTAGAGCCCGCGAGCCACAGCTACTGAGCCCGCGTGTCACAACTACTGAAGCCCGAGTGCCTAGAGCCCGTGCTCCACAACAAGAGAAGCCACCACAGTGAGAAGCCCGCGCACCGCAACAAAGAGTAGCCCCCGCTCACCGCAACCAGAGAAAGCCCGCACACAGCAATGAAGACCCGACGCAGCCAAAAATAAATAAATAAATAAATAAATTTATTGAAAACAAAAACAGTAGAAAGGATAAATTGTGGTACACTCATATAATGGAATACTATTCAGCAACTGCAACACACAACACAACAATACGGATGAATCTCCTGAACAATAATGAGCAGAAGAAGTCAGATATCCTGTGTGGTACTGAAACAGGAGGAAAGGGGGCAGGGCACAGCCTTTTAAAAGAATTGACATAGCCACAGGACATCACAAAAACTGGTTAGAACCAACTAGGTCCAAGATGGCAGAAGATTCTACTTCCAGTAGACCTTGAGCCTCAGTGTACGCTCATTGTAATGCATTAGCTAAATGACACACCCACAAGCACCATGACAGTTCTGAGGCCAACCATAAAAAGCCAAAAGTGGGTGGTGGCCCAATTCCTGGAAATCTCTGCCCCTTCCCTGAAATAGCTGGAATAATCCTCCCACTCATTAGCCTATGAAATTACCCAACCCATAAAAAATAACCACCCCATATTTTGGGGCCTCTCGCCTTCTGAGATGGCCCACACTGTCTGTGGAATGTGTTTCTCCCAAGGTCGTTCTCGCCTTTTGAGACGGACCACATTCTGTCTATGGAATGTGTATCTCTCTAAATAAATCCATTTCTTACCTATCACTTTGCCTCTCACTGAATTCTTTCTGCGATGAGACATAAAGAACCTCAGCTTCATAAGTCCTGAGACCAGGTGTGTGATCTCAATTAAAAGACTGTGGGTTCAAGTCCCAATCTGGGTTTTGGCTGGGTTCGAGTCCTGGTACATGGGTTCAAGCCCCCATCTGAGTTATGCAGTTTCAGTACCATATATACGAAATTCAAGGACAGGCAAAATCACTCTATGACATTAGAATCAGAATAGTAGTTACTTTTGGTGGGGGGTGGGGGTGGTGGTGACCAGAAGGAGACATGAAGGGGGCTTTTGGGAGCTGCTCATGTTCTGATTCTTGATCTGGGGGCTGGTGACAGGGGTGTGTGAAGTTCATGAAAATTCACTGAACTGTATATTTACAATGCATATAATGTGTACTTCAGCAAAAAGTTTAATTTAAAAAACATATGTATACACACTTAATCCACTTTCACAGAGGAGTCAAAAAGAGTAAGACTCTAAATATATCCATGAAGTGCTGCTTGCCACACTTGCCTAGTTTCACTAAAAATGGTTGCTAGAAAAAAAATGACTAATAATGATGCATAGGTGATAAATACCAGGAGAGTGAATAATGGTACACACCTCTTTACTCACATATGAACTATGAATACAATAAGCATTTAATCCAATTTTTAAAAATAAATCCTACTGGGTCAAGGGTAATGGTTTCTCCAAATACCCCGAAACATGTGATGCATTCTGTCAAAAAGTTAATTATCTGTAAAACAAAATCACTAGTTGAGCTCATTTGTACTGATTGTTCCTGGAAGCTTCAATACTATAATAGAATCCACTATAAGCGTTTACCAAAAAACCACAGCTAATCTTCTAATAATGTCTAAAAGGGAAACCACTTCAGCATACATCCTCCCAATCTTTCTCCTTCTTACCCCATATATTCAATTTGTAAATATCTGGAGGGTTTAGAAACTTTACATGTCTAAATCCCAGGGTAAACATGTCAAAGTTTTTTAAAAATCTGAGAACCGATCTTATAGTTAGGGCCAAGAAAGTCTCCCACTAAAAAATGTGACACTGGTGATCCCTGGAATTTTATCACTGGTTTTTTTTTTTTTAATTTTCTTGGTAAAATGTAATTCCCTTTTGTCTGGAAACTCTAATAATTAGGATCCTAACACATAAATATGAATTTGTTTATCAGATCACTGTTCTCACCAGAAGCTTCTAGACTTAGCCCCAGAAACACGAGTTTCTGGAGAAAGAGAACATTTACTGAGTGTCTTTCATGTGCTGGAGATCATGTTAGGCAGTTTAAATATATCATTCATTCATTCATTCATTGATCTAACTGAATACCTACTGTATACCAAATACTATTCTAGGCACCAGGGATAAAGTGTGGGCCCTGCTCACATTCTAACGTGGGGGGAGGAAGAGGAGAGGGGAACAATAAATGTACAAATAAATAAACAAGAAAGCTAATATAATGATAAGTGCAGTGTTAAGAATTACAGTAAGGTGAGAATGATGTAGTGAGTGACTTGGTGGCTCTTTTGGATTGAGGAATCAGAGGTGATACTTAAACTGAGATATGAATGATGAAAAGCCAGCCATAGAAAGATGGGGGGAGGGGCAGAGAGAACATTCCAGGGAGAACAGTTAGTATAAAAGACCAAGAGGAGCTTGATGTGCTGGAAGAATCAACAGGAGGAAGTGTGGTCTGAAACAGGGGAGAGCAGGGGTCAGAACATGGTAGAACACCATAATCCAGCAGGGGAGTGACATCATCCAGTTAATGCTTCTAAAAAGATGTTCCAGCCGCTGTGCACGAAGTGGATTATAGGAGGCCACTACAACCATCCAAGAAAGAGAGAGTGGCAGAGGGAAGAATGGTCGAGGAGTCAAGGTAGAGAGGTTGGAACACCTGGAATACACTCTGGAAGCCAAAGTGACAAGATTTGTTGATGGGTTGGATGTGGGGCAGGAAACTTGTAGGCTTGGAGCTTGAACAACTGGATGGATGGTGGTAACATACACTGAGATGGGTCTCATGGGGAGAGAATCAGGTTTGGTGTGGGAGGTGGTAGAGAATCAAGATTTTGCTTTGGAAATACTGAATTTGAGATGCCTATTAGAGATCCATGTGGATTAGTAAGTCTTTTTTTTGTTTCAAGATTTTTGAATTTTAATATTTAAAAAGAACAAAATGTTTAAAAACACGATTCTCCTGTGCTTTCTTCCACTTTTCATTTCTGTAACTCTCATTTCTGAGCCTTTTAATGTTTCAAGTTTCCCCGAAAACTTTCAACATTCTTAGAATTGGTCAATTTATCAACATTGTTTTCTAGTGTTTCTCAATGAAATTTCTGAGGCAGTATAAAGATCTCAAAGATATTTTTGAGACAATTCCCACTACACAATAAGATCAATTCTACATTTTAACCTAGCAATGGTAGTGCAGTGTGAATGCCATGCAAAGGAGGCTGGAGTTTACCTCTTTTTTAAAAAAAAAAAATTTATTCATTTATTTATTTTGCCACGCCGGGTCTTAGTTGCAGCATGAGAGATATATTAGGTGTGGCATGAAGGGTCTTTAGTTGCGACATGAGGGCTCTTTTAGTTGCAGCATGTGGGCCCTTAGTTGCAACATGCGGGATCTAGTTCCCTGACCAGGAATCGAACCCAGGCCCCTTGCATTGGGAGCATGGAGTCTTAACCACTGGACCATCAGGTAAGTCCCCTGAGGTTTACTTCTTAAAATCGGTGGGGACAAGTGAGTTCTGGAGACCTAATATACAGCATGGTGACTACAGTTAATACAGTTATTGCATACTTGAAGTTTGCTAAAAGGGTAGATCCTAAGTGTTCTCACCACACACGCACAAACACACACACAAAGGTAACTGTGAAGTGATGGATATGTTAGTTAGTTTGAGTGTGGTGATCATTTCACACTATATACATATATCAAAGCATCAAATTGTATACCTTAATTATATATGATTCCTATTTGTCAATTATACCTCAATAAAGCTTGGCAGGAGGGTAGGGAGTACATACAAGTCTTTTAAAAGAATGAATTAGTTCCTACTGTATAGCACAGGGAACTCTATTCAATATCCTGTGATAAACCATAATGGAAAAGAATATGAAAAAGAATATATATATATATGTATAACTGAGTCACTTTGCTGTACAGCAGATATTAAGACAACATTGTAAATCAACTATACTTCAATAAAATTTTTTTAAAAAGAATGAATTAATAAATCTTGTGGGGTGGGAAAGGTCATGGCTGCAGGTACTGGCATCTAGATGGAATGTAAAGCCATAGACTGGATGGGTCATAACAGGAGAGAACATGAAAAGAGAAAAGAATTGAGTCCCAGTGCCTAGGAGGGACACCAACCTTTGTAGGTTGAGCAGAGGAGGGGGGGGCAGAAATGCAGACTTAGAATAAGTTACCAGCAAGAGTAGAAAAACCAGGAGAGTGTAGGATAATGGAAGCCACAAGAAGAGTGTTCAAAGAAGGAGCAAATGACTGTGTCAAATGCTGCTGCAAAGTCAAGCACGATAAGTCAGAGAAGGGACAGCTGCTGAATTTGGCAACATGGAGTTCATCGAGGACTGCCAAGGAGAGCCTCACTCAGGAAAGGACCCTGATTAGACTAGACAAGGGAAGAACGTGGGGCAATAAAGTATGTGCAGCCTTTTAAGAGGTTCCTCTGAGAAGGGGTGACTAGAAATGTGAGGGCAACTGGAGGGGATGTGGAGCCAATGAAGATATTGTTGATACATATTAGAGCATGACTGTAAGCTGATGAGAATGATACAGAAAAGAGAGAGGAAGTTTGGCAAAGCAGGAAAGAAAGAGGGAAACAGAATTTCTGGGCATATACCCAGAGAAAATCATAATTCAAAAAGACACATGCACCCCAATGTTCACTGCAGCACTATTTACAATAGCCAGGTCATGGAAGCAACCTAAATGCCCATCGACAGACGAATGGATAAAGAAGTTGTGGTACATATATACAATGGAATATTACTCAGCCATAAAAAGAAATGAAATTGAGTCCTTTGTTGAGACGTGGATGGATCTAGAGACTGTCATACAGAGTGAAGTAAGTCAGAAAGAGAAAAACAAATATCGTATATTACCGCATGTATGTGGAACCTAGAAAAATGGTACAGATGAACCGGTTTGCAGGGCAGAAGTTGAGACACAGATGTAGAGAACAAACGTATGGACACCAAGGGGGGAAAACCGCGGTGGGGTGGGGATGGTGGTGTGCTGAATTGGGTGATTGGGATTGACATGTATACACTGATGTGTATAAAATTGATGACTGATAAGAACATGCAGTACAAAAAAACAAACAAACAAACAAAAAAAACAACTAATACTAAACTTTCTTTGGGTTATTTGTATGGAAATATGTTAATATAAATGTTTCAGACATTACATGAAATTTCTAAAAATCTTATATGTTCTGGTATAATGTTATAAGTCATAATTCTAGTTATTACTTTAAAATGTATATCTCAGAAATAACTAAATTTTCTTGTCAATTGCATTATTATGAACTTTCATCAAATCTTTAACCGTGGTCATTTTTAAGTCTTTTGTCATTTACAGACAGTTCTGGGTGTACTCTGATGCTTTTGCAAATATGTTCCCATAAAAGGGTTTCATCTTCAAGGAATTCATGGAAAAGACTCTGACAAGTACAGGTTTCTGGTAACTGACTGTACTGCTGAACTGAATGAATAAGCATTTTCAGAACTCTAATGGAAAACTGATGAATTCATAAAAGTGCTAACAAAAGATCAAGATAAAAAAAATTAATTACATGCGACTGAGTGAACTGATGAGGATGATTATAATTTTTGTGACGTTCTGTTTGAATAAAAAAAAAAAAAATCCCACAAGGACTCAGAGGCAAAAAATATACAAATCAATTTTCACTGCAAAGTAAAGGAGCTGTTACAGTGGAGGATTACTGGACTGAATGTCAATATTATGACATAGTATGAGTGTGTTTCGTGTTTGGTAATTGCAATCACTGTTGCTTTTGTTTTGCTCATCTATTTTACAATGCTTGGTGTCAGTTTATTTATCTCTTGTAAAAATAAAATACAGTGTGTGTGTGTGAAAAAAAAGAATAAATTCCATAGGGGTCAAATATTTAAATATAAAAATGAAAGCATAAAAGTGCTAGAAGAAACCAAAAGGCATTTTTTTTATGATATCAATGTGAGGAATGCCTTCTGAGACAAAAATCTCAATATTTACTAAAATTGTTTTGGATAAATAAAACTCTGCATGGCACAAGCCACTATTATAAAAGAAGCATAAACAAAAACAAAACAAAACAAAAAAACCACAAAGGGTATGGTGAGGGGCAGGTACAGATGCATAGTCACGGCATGAAGCAGTTCTTCTGTGATGATGGAATGGTTTGTGTCTTGACTGTGGTTACACAAACCTATACATGGGGTTAAATTGCATTGAATCACATACACACATGAATGCAGGTTAAAAAAATTAGTGAAAACTGAACCATTAACATTTTCGATATTGTACTATAGCTATGTAAGATGCCATCATTGGCGGAAACTGGCTGAACAGTACATAGGACACTGTACTATTTTTGCAACTTCCTGTGAGTCTATAATTATTCCAAAATAAAGAAGCTTTAAAAAATTAAAAAAAAAAAAAAAAGAATTAAGTCCTTCACAACTTGAGCACCAAAATAATTAAGTACAGAAATGAATTACAAACCATAGAAAAAACAGGAATTTATGAGTCCATACTAAATAATAATAAATACATGATTAAATAAATAAATGGTAGATAACCAACAAGCACCTGCTGTATAGCACAAGGAACTATACTCAATACTTTGTAATAACCTAGGGGGGAAAAGAATCTGAAGAGGAAAAAAAAAATATATATATATATGTATATATATATACACACACATATATATATATGACTGAATCACTGTGCTGTACATCTGAAACTTAAACATTGTAAATCAACTATACTTCAATAAAAATATAAAATTAAATTGATACAGACACTATGGAGAACAGTATGGAGGTTCCTTAAAAAACTAAAATTAGAATTACCATATGATCCAGCAATCCCACTACTGGCATATACCCAGAGAAAACCATAATTCAAAAAAGACACATGCACCCCAATGTTCATTGCAGCACTATTTACAATAGCCAGGTCATGGAAGCAACCTAAATGCCCATCGATAGATGAATGGATAAAGAAGATGTGGTACATATATACAATGGAATATTACTCTGCCATACAAAGGAACGAAATTGGGTCATTTGTAGAGACGTGGATGGATCTAGAGACTGTCATACAGAGTGAAGTAAGTCAGAAAGAGAAAAACAAATATCGTATATTAACGCATATATGTGGAACCTAGAAAAATGGTACAGATGAACCGGGTTGCAGGGCAGAAATAGAGACACAGATGGAGAGAACAAACGTATGGACACCAAGGGGGGGAAAGTGGCCGGGGGTGTGGGGATGGTGGTGTGATGAATTGGGTGCTTGGGACTGACATGTATACACTGATGTGTATAAAATTGATGACTAATAAGGACCTGCTGTATTAAAAAAAAAAAAAAGTTAACATGACATGTTCCTCGTCAAAAAAAAAAAAAAATTAAAAATTAAAAAATAAAATTGTGAAAAAATAAATAAATGGGGAGAAGGAGGGACTCTTGCTGAGGACCAACTGATAAATGTGGAGGGAATACCAGAGTTGGAAAATCATTAATTTCAACTACCATAGTAAAGATTGGATCAGACAAAAATCATCACTGGATGCTAAATGTAGAGGGAAATACTGATGAGGAGCAGGCTGCTTGTGTCTTCCCACAGATTGCTGGGTAGGAAGGTAAAACCCAATAACTACTCAGTGGAGAAATTAGACAACACCTTGACCAGGTGATCAACAGTAACACTCACTGCCAACGAGGAAGAGATGGGCATCTGGACATTGTGGGCCCCCAGATGTGATACCCTGAGAAGGACACAACATCACCTATGCAGTATTCTGGCCCCAAATGCATAACCTGTATCTAATCATGAGAAACATCAGACAAACCGAAAATGAGGAATGTTGTATTAAAAAAGGAGAGGGGGGCTTCTCTGGTGGCGCAGTGGTTGAGAGTCTGCCTGCCAATGCAGGGGACACGGGTTCGAGTCCTGGCCTGGGAAAATCCCACATGCCACGGAGCGACTGGGCCCGTGAGCCACAACGACTGAGCCTGCGCGTCTGGAGCCTGTGCTCCGCAAAAAGAGAGGCCGCGATAGTGAGAGGCCCGTGCACCGCGATGAAGAGTGGCCCCCGCTTGCCACAACTAGAGAAAGCCCTCGCACAGAAACGAAGACCCAACACAGCCAAAAACTATATATATAAATAAATAAATAAATAAACAAAAAGCATTTTAAAAAAGGAGAGGGAAGTGGTCTGTTTTCATCCTAAACACTAAAGGGGAGCAGAATATGACACCCCAAAATATGCCTCTTTGGCATATTGATTATTTTAGGCTGATTATTTTTAAGAAACAGCAGATACAGGAGAAGCTCTGAAAACCCAGTAGAAGTTACCCTTTTGTAAGAGACATTTAAATTTACAATGGAAATCTTCCTTGCTATTATATAACAGAGAGAAGGATGACTCTAAATCTCTAGAAACTCTTTACCAATGCGCATAACAACCTGACCCTTACAACCTGACCCTTGTTTACTGTGCTTTGCCTGGTACTCTACAACTGGCCTCCCCCAAGCCAACATCTTTTATCTTTAGCTGGAGATGGTATTTAAGGTGGTGGCTTGGGCCATTTCAGAGAGTTACTCAGTATCTCCCATGTATCCATGTTATTAAACTGTTTGTTTTTCTCCAATTAATGTCTTTTTATTACAGGGAGGTCTCAGCCAAGAACCTAAAAGGATACAGGAAAAATGATTTTTCCTCCTCCACAAAGCCAATGTCATAAAAGACAGAGAAAGGCTGTGGAAATGTTACAGACTAAAAGAGGCTAAGAAACATGATAACTAAATGCCTGAACAACCCTAGACCAGACTCCGAACTAGGAGAAAAAAATGCTGTATAGGATGTTATTGGGTTTATTTTCAAAATTGGAATACAAATGGCAGATTAGAAACAATACTGTACCAATATTAAATTTACTGAAGTTGACAACAGTACTGTAATTATGTAAGAGAATATTCTTATTCTTAGAAAATCCATACTGAAGTACTTAGGAGTAAAGGCCATGATGCATGTAACTTACCCTCAAATGGTTCAGGAAAAAAATTGTGTGTGTGAGCAAGAGTGCAAAGGATGAAGCAAATGGGGTCAAATGTTAACAACAGATGAATCTGGTTAAAGGATATATGGATGTTCTCTGTAATATTTTTATTTTTGCAACTTATTTGTAAAGTTTGAAATTCTTTCCAAAACAAGAAGTTTTTTAAAAAAATGAAAAAAAAGAAAAAAAGAACATGTCTTTGAGAAGGCAAGGAGGATGAGAAGTCCAGAGCCCAGCAAAGAAGCCTGTCTTTGACACACTGGGGATGTTTCAGTCAGTTTCACAGTAACAGTGGGGTGTTTGAGTCACAGTAATAGTGGGGAGCACCAGTATTTGCACAAATGTGGGCATGTTGGGAGTCCGGGTGGTGAGAATATGAGGAGGTTCCTGTCTAATGAGCCAGAGTCAGCAACTGAAGTAGGAGGACAGAGGAAATAAAAGAAGGTGTAAAATAGCTGTTTTGGAAAATAGAAAGACAAACACACTACGCAAGTGTGCTAGGATTGCCGGGCAATGCTGAAGGTCCATTTGCGATTTATTAAGGTCAGGACCTGGACCTAGACATCGGCATTCATTCTAAAAACTCCCCAAGTCATTTGAATAGGCAGCCAGCTTGCAGAACTACTGTGCTAAGGCAGGGCTTCTCAACCTCAGCATGATGGATATTTGGGCCAGATAATTATTTGTTGAGGAGTAAGGGAGGTGGGGAGGTGTTTCCTGTGCATTACAGGATATTTAGCAATGTCCCTTGCCTCTGCCCACTAGATGCCAGTAGCACCCCTACCCCTGCCAGTCATGACAACCAAAAATGTCCAGACATTGCCAAGTGTCCCCAGGGGGGCAAAATCATCCCTAGTTGAGAACCACTTATGCTAAGGAAACGAAAGAAACCAAGTCCCCCTAAAACCAAATTCCCTTAGTGAGTTTATGATTAATCTCTCTATCCAAAACTTTATTCCCTTTCTTATCCCTTTTGACCTCAATCCTGTGCTAACTGAACACTAATCAACCAGAGTTAGATGACTACAACTGCTGTCATTAATAACATCATTAATGTACGAAAATTGCTATTACAGACATCACCATTAATGTACAAACTCAGGTTGTTTCTGCAGGGTAAGCTGAGGTAACAGGCCCCCGAGCCATGGACCACCCGGCAAGAAAATCATAAACCAGAGACATCCTGACTTCCAAAACTATGATTAAGAAATTCCACAGAAATGTCACAAGACGATGATTAATCCCATCCTCTTTGTTCTTCCTCCTTTAAAAAAACACCTAACTCAAAGATCAAGTGGGGGCAGGTTTGAGGTTTGTCTCCCCTTCCCTTGCTTGGTGTCCTGCAATAAATCCTTACTTTGCTGCGAACACTCGATGTCAGGGTTTCTGTGCCACGTACACAAGAGCACCTTGCTCGATTACAATTTGGCAACCATGAAGGGACCTCTCAGGTTCCTCTGAGGTTATTGCCCGTGGTCTGCTGGCCCTCTGCCAGTGCGAGGCTTTCCCTTTGTGGATCCAGTAGCTGCCCAGACCCCTTTGACCTGGGGATCCAGCTGGGGAATTCCCTTGTCAACCGAGTGTTAGCAACCCTGGGCAATATTCTAGGCTTGCAGTAAAGGAACGGCTTTTGGATTGGAAGACATCTATTGGTAAGCAACCAGCATGATGGTGCAGGATGAAAACTTTTATCCTTGTATACTGGTGCCCTCCTAGGTCCATTGCTGGGTATTGAGGAAAGGGTTGGGTTTGATCACAGTAAGAGCCAAAGGGTGCTTTTGCAATTGGTTTGGCTTTAAACCTTTTGGAATTGGTTTGGTTTCTGTCTTGTGTGTGTGTGTGTGTGTGTGTGTTGGGGGGGGGCGGTATTTCTGTTAAAGAAGGTGCACTATTTTAATTAGCAGACATGGGAAACAAAAGTTCAGCTCCTAAAAATAGTCCTTTAGGATGCATCCTACAAAACTGGACTCCTTTTAGTTATGGTTCCATGACTAAAGCCAAAATGATATTCTTTTGTAACACTGCATGGCCACAGTATTCTTTAGACTCTCAAGAAAAATGCCCAAGACGGGGCTCATTTATTTGACAGTGCAAAACTGGTTTTGCTGGCTTGGCAAAACATCTTTTCAGAATTCTGACTCTAAGGGAACAAGTCCTTCTAGGAGGAACTTGGCTTTTCTTTCCCTGTACCTTGAGATGTAAATGTTTGACCAGGGCTCTTAGGAACTCCTGTCTTTTCTAGACCATCTCCAATTCCTGAGACTGAGGGGGGAAAAGGGAAAAGAGGCCTTTTAAACTTAACTTGTTCCAACTGTTATTTATAAACTAGCGACTTTTTCATTGTAATACCTGATTCATGACTAAATTTTAAAATGAAGCTATGATATCTCTGTCTGTCTGGATGCATGTATGTCATTGTGTGCATTATAAATACGTGTCTTTACCTTTGGGTGGTAATATCAAATTAATTTGTAAATGAGCTCTATTTAAGTAACTTAAACTCTATTTAATTAACTTAAAGGAAATTAACTTAAGGAAATTAAGCACTTATATAGATTCTCAGAAATATAAAAGAAACTAGCCCAAATGAACTTCAGGTTCACGTGACCTGGGAGATATTTAGTATTAAATTAATATCTGGATTTAAGTTAGTTTAAGCTTGTTAGTTTAATTAATAGAGACATGTCTTTTGAATCATCAATATTAAGTATAATACTTTTATCATACCTAGGTTTACTGAAAGCCAAATAAGTTCAAATTACTTCTCCTGCAAAATGTATCAACAAGAAAAACAGTTTGGGATGATTGGCTGACTTGGTCTTATGTCTCATAATGTTTTCATGGGTAATTTAAACATAGTTGTTGAGAACAAGTGAATAAAATAGAGGTAAATGAGATAAAAGTTT
This sequence comes from Eubalaena glacialis, assembly GCF_028564815.1. Classification (NCBI taxonomy): domain Eukaryota; kingdom Metazoa; phylum Chordata; class Mammalia; order Artiodactyla; family Balaenidae; genus Eubalaena; species Eubalaena glacialis. The sequence continues at coordinate 16,380,745 of NC_083736.1, forward strand.
TTTGCTGAACTCTTTAGGAATAATTATGTTTTAGGAATGTCGAGTCAAAAATGGTCTCTCCAGATTTTTGGTAACTTGAAGCTTTAGAGTTTTGCTAAATTAAGCTAAATGACAGAAGTTTATTGGATATATAGGTCATTCTCAAATAATTGCTAAACAACTCAAAGTTGACCTATTTTTATCTTCTTAAGAGAGAAAAACTAAAGATGTTTGGGTTTATTAGACACACGTCTTGTACCACATTGAGGAAAGAAATTAAGCTATGAGAAAATGTATGCTTCTAGAAGTTATAGAATATGTTCACAATTGCTTGTTTCTTGGTTTTCACTAGAGATGAAGGTTTTTAAGGGTTAAAAATTTTAATAGGGGCTTCCCTGGTGGCTCAGTGGTTAAGAATCCACCTGCCAATGCAGGGGACACGGGTTCGAGCCCTGGCCAGGGAAGATCCCACATGCCGTGGAGCAACTAAGCCCGTGCACCACAACTACTGAGCCTGTGCTCTAGAGCCCGCGAGCCACAACTACTGAAGCCCACGCGCCTAGAGCCTGTGCTCCACAACAAGAGAAGCCACCACAACGAGAAGCCCGCGCACCGCAACAAAGAGTAGCCCCCGCTCGCCACAACTAGAGAAAAGCCCGTGCGCAGCAACGAAGACCCAAAGCAGCCAAAAATAAAATAAATAAATTTATAAGAAAAAAAGTTCACAATGAATAAAAATCAAAATTAAAAAAATTTTTTTTAATATATATGTAATTAGAGCTACTAGAAATAATAAGGGAAATTTTTCAGTATGCAAGGAAAGTAGGATGTGTGTTTTCAGTAAAGGAAGGTATGAGGAATAGAAATACATTTTGCTAAGGGAAAAAAGTGGTAATTTTGTCCTAGAGCTAATTGTTTCTGGATGAGAAAGAAAATAAGGGACAAATTAATATGGATACAGAAAGTTGTGGAAGGTTTGTAAAAAAGGAACCCTGAGAAAAGTGTTTTGTGCGTGGTCAGGGTTGGCTAAGATTAGATTGAATTTAATTAAGTAAATTGATTTTGTTATTAAAAGTAAGCTGGTACAAGACTGGAGTTTGGTTTTCCCTCTGTTAAGAAAACAAAGTTTTTTGGACTACTGAGCTGCTTTTGATATCAGATTGTACATTTTCTTTACCTTTTAAGTAATTTGTTGTTACATTCTGTATTTGCTTTTGAAATCTTTTATTGTCACTTTGGTTAAGTGAACAAGTATTATTTCCCAGTGACCTATGTGTTTGACCAAGTGTTTTGAAACTTTTCAATATTTTTGACAAACTTCCCAAAGATCAAATTCTAATTAAAGTCCGTTGACCTCTAGCTAACTTTGAGTTTTCCAAAGAGCCCCTAAGGCATATCAAAGAGAAATATTAAACTAATTAGGCTTGCTTGGTATGTTAAATTACATAGGAAGCATTGTCAAATGAGGGATAAAACTTAAGTTATATTGTATGGGTAAATGTTATTAATATAGATATACTAGAAATTATATGGAATTCCTAAAATTTGAATACATCCTAGTAAAATGGTATCAGTCATAATTCTAGTTATCATCTTAAATGTTGTATGTCACAGCAGTAATCAAGTTTCTTTGTCAATGGCATTGTAATCATGTGTTTAACCACGCCTTTTTAAGTTTTTTTTGTCATTCATAGACAGTTATTGTTTTACTCTGATCCTTTTGCAAAAATGTTTCATCTTCAAGATTCATAGAAAGGACTTTTTGACAAGTACAGGTTTCTAGTAACTTTCAGACCATACTGCTGAACAAGGTAAGAAATTTAAAGAATCCTAACGGAAAACCTGATGGCTTCATAAAACTGGATTCGTTACAAAAAGGATTCGTTACATTGGACTGAGTGAACTGGTGAATATGATTATAATTTGCACGGTTTTTGTCTGAAATATTACTGGCTTTTAATCTGTGTTTTCCAGATATAAGGAAACCTTTCCCCTCAGGGTAATTATGGCTTACAGCAACTTGGTAAACTATACCTTTGTAAGCAGAATCGAAATATTTATATTTTCTCTCTACCAAATCCCTCCAGAAATTGGAAACTCTTAGGTTCCCAGAAGCCTTATCAGGTGAATAAGGAAGGTCACCTCCTGACATGTACAAGAATCTCAAGATGCTTGGTGGACCTCAAGAAGAGAGGAATTCACCCAAATCTATACATATCACAGGTGGAATCTGGCTAGCCCTTGCCATGGATTTCCCAGCCTGGAGAGGCCTTTTAAAAGTTCGACCTGAGATTCCTTATGAAAAGTTCCAGCACAGCCAATTTAAAAGAGCCTATTTGGTCAATTAACCAGACTTATTCTGCAAACAAATCAGTCTTAATTTGGTTATATTTGGTAGAAATAAGGGTAATTTTAGAGAGAAAAAGATTGTTGCAGTGAGTGTTAAATTCTAGGTTTGTAAATTGAGGTCTGTATTTACTGTTTAAGACTCACTTCCCAGATAGCTCCTTGTTGTTACGTTATATTATTGGAAAGTTTAATTGAATTATTAAAAGAACACTCGAAGTTTGTTTCTGAAGCTTATCACAGCAATCTATCTTTGGATGAAGATCAGATGCCCCGTGACCTGCAACCAGGAGATTATGCATACTGGAAAAGGCATCATTTAAAGGACTGTCTCCAACCTAGATAAAAGGACCCTTATCAGGTACTATTAACTAGCTCATATGCAGAGAAACTGAAGGGAATTGACTCTTCAATTCATATTTCCCACTTAAGAAGGGCCTTTGCATTGGACTGATATATAGAAAGGCCTGCTGACCCCCAAATGATACCCATACCAGGACAAGAAGAAGACAACAGCAGTGGTAGGCAGATGACCCAAGAATCTGGATCAGGCTTGTAAGATCCATCCTACTAATTCAACTGAACTGTTTACCAAATGTTGGTCTCCTTATCAACACTGAAAGTTATTGTTTTACTTCTAACCATAACATTACATGTTTATAAAGATCAGGAATTGTGTATGCTCCTTGTTCCTATGAGCACTGTGGTTGAGAACACAGGCTCTAGGTCCATCCACGTTGCTGCAAATGGCAGAGTTTTATTCTTTTTCATGGCTGAGTAATATTCCTGTGCGTGTGTGTGTGTGTGTGTGTGTGTGTGCGCGTGTGCATACACACACACCACTTCTTTATCTATTCATCTGTTGATGGACAGTGAAATAAGTCAGACAGAGAAAGACAAATACGGTATGATATCACTTATATGTGGAATCTAAAAAATAATACAAATGAATGTATATAGCAAAAGAGAAAAGACTCACAGATATAGAAAACAAACTAGTGGTTACAACTGGGGAGAGGGAAGAGGGAGGGGCAAGCTAGGGGTATGGGATTAAAAGATACAAACTACTACGTATAAAATAGATAAGCAACAAGGATGTAGTGTATAGCACAGGGAATTACAGCCATTACCTTGTAATAACTTTTAATGGAGCATAATCTGTAAAAATACTGAATCACTATGTTATATACCTGAAACTAATATGATATTGTAAATCAGCTATACTTCAATAAAAAAACAAAAACAAAACACAGGCTCTGAAATCAGATGGTCTGTGTTCAAACCCTGGATCTACTGCTTACCATTTGTATGACCTTGGACAAAGTATTTAACCTCTCCGTGCTTCAGTTTCCTCCTCTGTAAAATGATAATAATAGTACCTGCCCCAAGAGGATGGGAGGGTTAAATGAGTTAATATACGTAAATTGAGCACTGCCTGCCCAATAAATATTAGCTGTTAGTTATCATTATTATTATCAAAGTCAGAAATGTAGTGGATACCAGATGTCTGTTGATTAATGACTTACATTAAAATATACTCTAAAAATAAATAAACTAAAAATAAAAATAAAATATACTCTATGCTTAACCTAAAGAAATTTCCACACCAAAACTGAATTTGAATTTCTCTTAGGATTAGTGCCTGATTTCTTCTAGATTCTAGGTGCACTCATTCATCCATTCAACAAATATTTATTGAGCACCTACTATGTCCCACTGTTCTAGGTCCTGAAAATACAACTGTGAGCAAGATACACAAAGTCCCTGCCCTCCTGTATTCTAGCAGGGAAAAAAAGGACACGGAATCAGTGAACGAATAACTAAATAATATAATTGCAGATAATAGTGTTACAAGAAAACAAAAGTGGGATGAGGGGGTGGACACTTATAGTGGTAGGTGAGGAATGCTGATTTAGAATGAGGGTTAGAGAAGACCCAAATGAAACAGAGGGACAAGTTATGTGATTATCTGGTGAAATGGTGCTCCAGGCAGGTAGCACCGCAAATACTAAAGCTGGGAAGCAGGAAAATGCTTGGCTTGGGTGATGAATAGCAAGAAGGCTGGTATATCTGGAGAAGTGTGGGAAGAATGAGATAAAAGTCATATAGGGCCTCAGAGGCTACAGGGAGCAGCTGGGGGTTTAGTGTAAATGTGGTAGAGGCTGTTAGAGGTTTTGAGCAGTGGATTTACAAGACTGCCTTTACTGGCAATTCTCTGGGGTCAAGAGTGGGTGCTGGGAGACTGGGTTAGAGGCTATATCTTAATTCAAGAGAAAAATCTGGGTAGCTACCACTATCTCAGGGTATTAAAAATGAACTCACTTTGTATCATAACAGGATCTGATATAAAATGAATCTGTCCTGGACACAGTTCAGCAGTTTGGGGGCTTAGAACCTAAATCAACAGTTTTATAAAACAGGGTTATATGAAAGAGTGTCAAATCAATGCAGAGGGTCATGATCATCATTTTTAAATGAAGTAGAACAGATGGAAGAGAACTGAAAATTTCAGAACACACTGCACAGAGGAAAAATGCATAATACTTCGTGAGATTCTGTTTCAATTATATACAGGTATGTTCATACTGGGTTGAGATCTATACTTTTCACTGTGAATGGTGGGCAGGAAAGTTTGAAAAACACTACAAAAAGCTATCTTATTTATACATAAGATATTTATTTATATATAAACTGTACCTTTATGCTCTCCCTTCCTCGCTGTACCTGGCATCCCCCCCAAATGAGAACATTATAAAAAAAGCTCCAAAGGTAGTTTCTTCCTAGTCTAAATAAAATGAATTGACTTCTGCTACACTATCTTCTTCTCCAGGGAAGAAGATCAAAATATGACCTCCCAAAGCTGGGAAGACTGACTCACCTCTAAACTGTTAGGCTTTCAATGAAAAAAAAAAAAAAAATACCAAGCAGAACAAGAAATTTTAAAATTAAATTTTAGAACATTTCAAAGCTAAAAATGGAAAGAAAACCTCCTGAAGGTACTAATAAGGGTAACTGCCAGAACTCCACAGCAAGCAGAATACCTAGTGGTAAGCTATGAGAAGCGTTCCCACCTGAGTCAGATACTACTCCTCAACGCTGCTCTACAGGGCAGCCTAGCCACTAAGGAGACCAGACAAACGGAGGAAAAAATATTGGGGGCGGGGAGGGACCCCTATACCATTGCCATTTGCAGCCCCTTTGATTGTCGACCTTGAAAATTCAAGAAAACTGACTGAAAAACTATGAGAACTAATGAAAGTTCAGTAACATGGCTTGAATATGCTAGACCTACAAAAAAATTAAAAAGCCTGTCTATACAATAGTATAGTCACAACAAAATAAAATGGGGGGGCTTCCCTGGTGGCGCAGTGGTTAAGAATCCACCTGCCAATGCAGGGGACACGGGTTCGAGTCCTGGGCCGGGAAGATTCCACGTGCCGCGGAGCAACTAAGCCCGTGCGCCACAACTACTGAGCCTGTGCTCTAGAGCCCGCGAGCCACAACTACTGAAGCCCGCGCACCTAGAGCCCATGCTCCGCAATAAGAGAAGCCACTGCACCGCAATGAGAAGCCCACGCACTGCAATGAAGGTAGCCCCCGCTCACGGCAACTAAAGAAAGCCCGTGCAGCAAGGAAGACCCAAAGCAGCCAATAAATAAATAAATAAAAATAATAAAAATAAAATGAAATGGGCAAAAAAGGATACAATTTCTAAAAGCAATACAAATTACAAACAAAACAGTCAAGGAATTCACCTAACAACAATGTGTGGGACTTCCCCGACAGTCCAGTGGTTAAGACTCCAAGCTTCCAATGCAGGGGGTGCAGGATCCATCCCTGGTTGGGGAACTAAGATCCCACATGCCATGCAGCGCGGCCAAAAAATAAAAAAAGAAACAAAAAAATGTTTTTAAAAAAACAACACAATACCCTCTTACTAAAAAAAAAAAAAGAATGTGTAACACCTACACAGTGTGGTATAGGTATAAGGACAGATATACAGATCGATGGAACAGAAGAGAGTTCAAAATTAAACCCACACATACTCAGTAAATTCATTTTTGACAAAGGGGCCAAGGCGATACAATGAGGGAAAAGTATAGTCTTTTCAACAAATAGTGTTGCAACAACTGGCAACTATCTAAATGGAAAAGAGTGAACCTTGATGCATACAAAAACTAACTCAAAATGAAGTCGTGGGACTTCCCTGGTGGCGCAGTGGTTAAGAATCCGCCTGCCAATGCAAGGGACACAGGTTCGAGCCCTGGTCCGGGAAGATCCCACATGCCGCAGAGCCGCTCAGCCCATGCGCCACAACTACTGAGCCTGTGCTCTAGAGCCCACGAGACACAACTACTGAGCCCACACGCCACAACTACTGAAGCCCGTGCACCTGGAACCTGCGCTCCACAACAAGAGAGGTCACTGCAATGAAGAGTAGCCCCCGCTCACCACAACTAGAGAAAGCCCGCGTGCAGCAATGAAGACCCAACGCAGCCAAAAATAAATAAATTAATTAATTTAAAAAAAATGAAGTCGTAAACCTACATATAAAAGATAAAACTGTAAAATGTCTAGATGGTGGCACAAGAGAAAATCTTGGTAAATGTGAGGTAGACAAAGATTTATCAGACAGGTTACTAAAAGTGCTATTCATAGAAGGAAAAAAACCTGCTAAATTAGACCTTATCAAAATTTAAAACTGGTGCTCTTCAAAAAAAAAAAATCATTAATTCCACTTATATGAGGTATGAGTCAACTAAAATAGTCAAACTCACAGAAACAGAGAGTAGAATGGTGGTTGCCAGGGGCTGGAGGGAGGGGGAAATGGGGAATTGCTGTTCAAATGGTACAAAGTTTCAGTCATGCAAGATGAAAAAGTTCTAGCTATCCACTGTACTACACCATGCCTATAGTTCACAATACTGTATTGGACACTTCAAAATTTGTTAAGAGGGTAAACCTCATGTTAGGTATTCCTACCACAATTTTTTTAAAAAATAAAGAAAATGAAAAGGCAAGCCACAGACTAAAAGCAAATGTTTGCAATACATATATCTGACAGAGAACTTGTGCACAGATGTATGGAGAACTTTTATGATTCAATAATGACACACAATACAATAAAAAAAAAAAAAGACATTTCATAGAAGAAGATATAAAATTACCAAAAAGCACACAAAAAGATGCTCAACATCATTAGTTACCAGGGAAGCGCAAACTAAAACGACAGAGATGCCGCCACAAACCTACTGGAATGGCTGGAATAAAATAAGCTGACAATACCAAGGGCTGGCAAGGATGCCAAGCAACAGGACCTCTCATACATCGCTGGTGGGAGTGCACGCTGGTGTAGCCACTTAGGAAAAGTTCAGCAGTTTCTTATCAAGTTAAATTTACCACACAATACAGCAATCCTACTTCTAGGTATTTACTGGAGTGAAATGAAAACTTATGTTCACACAGAAAGCTGTATGTGAACGTTTACATTGGCCCTATTCATAATCACCAAAAGTTGGTAAATGGACAAACTGTGGAATATTACTCAGCAATAAAAAGGAACAAATTACTGATTCACACAACACGGGTGAATCTCAGATGCATTATGCCAGGTGAAAGAAGCCAGACTCAGAAGGCTACATCGTGTATGAATCCATTCACAGGACATTCTGGAAAAGACAAATTTATAGGGACAGAAAACAAATCAGTGGTTGCCAGGGGCTGAGAGTGGTGGGAGGGGTTGACTGCAAAGCGTCAATAAGGAACTTTTTGGAGTGATGGACTTCTTCTATATCTTGACCATGGTGGTGGTTACATGACTACATGTATTTGTCAAAGCTTACAGAACCGTACACTAAAAAGGGTGAATGTTATTGTAAATAAACTGTACTTCAATTTTTTTTAACATCTTTATTGGAGTATAATTGCTTTACAATTGTACTTCAATTTTTAAAACATGGAATCGGCTCAAGAATTAAGTAGATTTATAAAATGGAACACAGTGTTCACAGACTTTGATTGAGGGGATTTATGACAATTTTTCCCAAATGTTTACCCCATTTCTGAACGTCCAACATCTCCCACCTCACACCACAACCCCCAGATAATTTCCATGTGGATTAAAGACCCATGTATTTTTAACACCATGAACATTTTAGCAGAAAAACTGTTTTCCTCTATCTCGAGGTAGCGAAGGCCTTTCTCAGTGAGGCATAAAAGCCAGCTCCCAGGTTTTTACTAAAGGCAGAATCTCTCCTTTCTATCTTCAGAATTATTAACACCACAGAAATGCATTCTTCCCCTCCCCCCCACCCCCAGCTCTCTCTTTCTTTTTCAATGTAATGGTGCTCTTCCCAGTTTGTAGCGTGTATTTGAACTGACTTGGCACTCTCAGGCAGCAAAATGGAAAAATGTGTTTGTCAGTTTCATGTACGCTGTGAAAGCACTAGGAACCTCACGGTGATGTCCCCCTCGCTGAGTCCCCAACCAGCCTCAGGCACACCACAGCCACACTGGAGCACCCAGAATGACCACGTTAGCCGTGGAAGAGCAGCTTCCTTACCGGCTCTCCCTAACACCTGAGCAAACGCACTCTGCCATTTCTGGAAGGCTGTTCATGGTACCAGAAACACAGCAGCTCTCCTTTGCCTGCCAAACCCGCCAATGAAATGCCATTTCCCAGGCTTTTTCCTCCCTCTGCTGAACAAAATCATATCCATAATTAAAGTTCCATTTTTTTTCTTTTCTGTGTCTCCAACATTTTTTTTTTCTCTCTAGAAAAGTACACACACCTGGAATCTGTGGGTTTCGGGCAAGAATTATTCACCGAAAACACTAATGCTGGCCCTGCATTTCTTCAGTGTTTTCCAATAGCAAAGTCTGCTCTATCCCCCTTTTAATGAAAGTCACCTTGCAGGGATGTGGGAATGATAAAAGCAGAGGGAATCCGATAGGGGCTGGCGTCGCACTGAGGCCCTGTAAAGCAATACCCCTGAACGGCTTCAAAATTTGGCCACTTTTTATTTTCCAGCTTTGCATTTGAGCTGAAAAAGCAGCCAATTTAGCAATGTCCAGCTCATTTTAGATCTTAAGTAAGCAAAACTTTGGGACACTAAATAAAAACTCCCCAAATCCTTTGAAAATAGCACACGCCTTTGTCACTCAATTCACAAACTATTACAACATCGAGCTTAATTGTATTAATAACAAAGCTCTTAATAAATTATTAATATTATTTTTAAAATAAATATTGTCATACCATGTAGAACTGAAATTATACTCATAGGCTTATCTCTTAAAATAGCTGAAAAGAAGTTGAGAAAGATGGAAGGAACTGGAACATCTAGCTAGTCTTTGCTTAATAAACCTTCACTCTCCATCACCCACCGGCTCTGAACACTGATCAAAGAAATGGGTCCTTTTTCTGCCTACGGATCAGCTACATAATTTGTGGGGCTTAGTGCAAAATAAAAATGCGAAGCCCCTTGTTCAAAAATTATTCAGAATTTCGACAGCAACAGCAGAACATTAAACCAAATACAGGTTGCATTGCCCGTGAAGCCAGCTCTACTATCAGATAACGTATTTGGCTGGTAACCCAGTAAGAAGAGTAAAGCATTTTGCTACTAAATGAGTAGCAATCGTTTTAATGTGTGTATTTGGGGTGGAGGTGGGATTGTAAAGTCTTGGGACCTCCTCTCCCAATGTCCCAGTTTTCCTAAGGTTTTCAGCCTGTTGGACAAAAAGTACTTCTGCAGGGCCTGCCGTGTAAAGTGTGACCCATGGAGCTGCATCTGAGAGCCTGTCAGAAATGCAGACTGTCGGGCCCCACCCCGGCCGGATCTACTGAATCAGAATCTGTATTTTTACAAGATTCCCAGGGAATTCGTGTGGACGGTACATACAAATAAGTGTCACTGTCGAAGCAGCCACGGAAAACCTCTGCTGCCTGCCTCATCTGGCTCTCAGGAGGCCGTCAGCGCTCCCTCTCCTCACCTGAAACGTATATAGCTCCGGAGCCTTGAAATGGCAAGTCCCTGTCGAAAAGCGCTCACCCGAGACCTCCAGCCTCCTGTCCCCACCCTCAGGCTCCTGGCTGCCGCTCCATCCCGCCGCGCCCTTAGCCACCTGCTCTGCGTCCAGCCAGACGCTGCCGCGCCAAGCCGTCTGGGGCCCGGGTCGCGTCCGCGCTCCGCAGGCTCCGCCGCACCCACTGCGCGGCGCGGCAAACTGAGTCCCCACCAGTCGGGTCTCGAAGACCGCCCGCGCGAACAAAGCTCGTGGCTCTTTTTCGCGGAGGGGTGGGGAGAGCTGGAGCCCGTTTTAAGCTTTCGGTTACACACGCCCCTCTCCCTCGGAGAACGCGTCGCCAGAGCCCCCTTTCCCACGGCGCGCACTCTCCCACTGTCGGGGTCCCAGCTCCCGGAGCTCGGCCCTCAGCCTCCGCCTTTCAGGGCGGCCCAGGGCCCCGGCTCAGAGCCGCAGTCGGGCGGAGGGAGCGTTCGCCCCGCCGTCCCGTCGCACTCCAGGTCCAGGCGCTGCGCCCGAGCCGCCCGCGCCGGTCGCCAGCTCCGCGGCTCCCCGGCCGGGTCTCAGGAACCCGAGGAGACAGACCCATCCCGGCGCCGCGCGCTTACCTGCCGGTCCCCGCCGACGGGCTGGCTGCTGGCGCCCTCCAGCCCTCGTTTTTCCCTTTCCCTCGGGCCGCGGCCCTCCTCCTCCCTCCCGCGGGCTGGGCACCGCCCCCGCCGCTCCCGGACGGCTTGCCGGCCTGCTCTTCAGCGGCCCAGCGCGGCGTGGCGCGGCGTGGCGCGTCCGGCGCGTCCGGCGCTCGGCAGCTGCGAGGCTGGACGCGGAGGTGGGGAGCGGGCGGGGCGCGGAGGGAGGAGGGTGTGAGCGAGCAGCTCGGCCGCCCGAAGCCGGGGGGAGTTCCAGGCTGCGGGGCGGGGAGAGAAGTAGGGGCCGCGGGCCGAGCGGCCCACCCCACCCTGCGGAGGCCCGCGTGGCGCTTCTGGACTCCCTGGACCGCGAGCACCTCCGCTGCCCCGCGTCCGGTTCGGCGTGCTCCTAAGGGCCTCCAGTCTCCAGACCCAGCCGCTCACCTTTAGGGGTCGCCCTGGTACCCAAATGCGTGTCCCACCACTTTCAGCACAGTGCGCTGTGATGGGTGGGAACCCCGACGTCGCCCCTCTGCCACAATATTCCTGATGCAGAGGTCAGACCGCTTGGAGGGGGATTTGCAGAGGTCGGTAAAAGGAAAAGGTGCTGAGAACGAATTCGGTTCCATGGTTACCTGGTACACCGGATACCTAGAAACTGGGATCCCCAGCGCTCTGACTGCTGGGGGGTGGGGGGTAGTATATGAAGTGAGTTGTCCCTGGTCCCCTCTACCTTTTCTGTCAGCATCTCCTTCCTCTGCACATTCTAGAATAAAAACAAGATCCGGATAGGATTTACAGATCACCTAACCAGCTTGTCAAAGTACCCAATGTTACAGATGAGAAAACCGAGGCCCAGGGGAACTTAGCTCGGTTCTACAATAAGAATTGGTTGTAGAGGCCAGGGGGAAAGCGCTCTGAATTCCCCCTCTGGCCCCTTTTACACCATCCCCACACTACCCTCTCCAGCCCTCCTCTTTGTAGTCAACTAACTCCAATATTTGCAAGATGCTTTATCACTTTCAAAGCACCATTCTCTTTCTTTCGTTAAAATCTACAGGAGAATATTCCATTTTTCTTTACCAGTAAAACAAAATTCTAGATTCTGAATTGCATTCAGAGCTTTGGAGAGGATGTTTATAAAGTGCAGATCTGCAGAGCACAGCCCTGGCTGGCTCTGCCATATTAAACACAACACCCGTGAGATATATACTCCGCTTTGCAGGAGGGGGTTGATTTTGTTTTGCAAACACCAGTTGATTAACACTCACAACATTCTAGCTAGATAAGTGAATGGAAAGGGTTGGATTAAGGGGGAGTGGACGGCAGGAAGCTCACCCAGGTTACATAACAAGTTGGAGGCAGAATTGTGATGAAGAGTAAAATAGTATATTTTAATAAATAGATTGAATGCTATTCCAAAGGGTTAAATTGTTTCCATTTGCATTAACTTAACACTTGCATATGTTAGAAAAGACTTCATATTGTGTAGAGCCACCAGAAATCTCATACACTGCTATTGGGCAGAATCGATTAAAACTGAGCACACAACTACCTGATGTCCCAGTTCCCCTCCTAGGTATATACTCAACAGAAATGAGTGCCTCTGTCTACCAGATGAAAGGAACGAGAATGTTCATAGCCATATATTTGTAATAGCCCCAGATTGGAAGCTACCCAAATGTGCATCAGCAGTAGAATGGATTGAAAACATTGCAGTGGTATAGTCTCAAAATGGAATACCAGACAGTGAATGCACAAGCCACTGCCACGCTGAGTGTAGATGGACCTCATAAGCAATATTGAGCGAAGGAAGTCAGGCACAAAAGCATACATACTATGTGGTTCCATTTATACAAAGTATAAAACAGGCAAAACCAATCTGTGAAGTTAGAAGTCAGAATGGTGGTCATTGGGGAGTTGATGACTGGAAGCAGTTCTAAGGATGATAAGAAGGATTTATGGGGTACAGGTAATGTTTCTTGATCTGGGTGCTACTTACATGGATCTGTTAAGTTTGTGAAAATTCATTGAGCTGCTCACCTATGATATGTGTACTTTTCTCTATGTATGTTTTACTTCAATAAAAAGTTAATATATGTAGAGCTCATATTAAAAGTTGCTTGAAAAAAAAAAGAAAGTTGCTTGACCTAGAGGGGTGGGATAGGGGGAGGGTGGGAGGGAGACACAAGAGGGAGGAGATATGGGGACATATGTATATGTATAGCTGACTCACTTTGTTATAAAGCAGAAACTAACACACCATTGTAAAGCAATTATACTCCAATAAAGATGTTAAAAAAAAAAAAAGTTGCTTGAAATTCTAAAGAGCAATACCAGAATAAGTATGCTTTTCCTTTAAACAACCTGGCCATTTAAAAAAAAAAAAAGGGGGGCACTTTGGGGAACTATATCTAAAATACACAAATGAGATACTGCTTAGCCTAAAACTTAAAATTCCTATTTTGATGCACTTCCAGGCAAACTTTCATTCTCCTTGACAAACTCTCAGATCAACAAAACTCTGCCATCAGGATCAACAGAAGAGGAAAGAGGCTGGGGCTGAAGAGGGGACCCGGCCCTCCAGCCATGGGGCTCTCTGCCTTTTCCAAGAGAGGGGGCCCTGGTCACACGCTTCCTACATAGGCACTGTCTGGTGACATGAAGGAAGGCCGTGGGTGCTTAGGATTTGTGGTTAAATCATCCACAGCCCGTGGGCTGACGGCCCAGCAATTGGAGAGTGGGCAATTTTGGCTCTTGCCCCACAGGGTCTTTGAACCAGTGATAGAGTTTGATCCCCAGACGTCGGTTCGTCAGGAAACATGGCAGAGACTGAGTGGGGAGGGCATAAGTCCTTGTCTCGTTGCCCTCTTCCACTGGTTGGACCCCTGCATGTGGGCAGCAAAGGGAGGTGGCAGAGGAGGACAGCTCGCCAGTGCTCAGGGCCCAGCTCTCTCCTTAGAACTTGAAATGCAACTTTACCTGTGGCTAGTCTAAAAACATACTACACAGTGGCCTCAAACAGATTCATTATTTCCCAAGGGAAATGAGCACAAAGAGAACATGGGACTTGGGTGCAAAGCAAAAGAGTGGGATGAGGAACTAGAATGATGATGATGATGATGATGATAACATACTCGGTTTTTACATCTTTACTTTATACTTTGTTACTAAATCTTCATGGCAACCCACTGTGGATTGCAGCTGAGGAAACTGAGGCACAGAGAAGTTAAATAGCTTCTCCCAAGATCCACAGCTAGGAAGTAGTAGAGCCAGAATTGGAATCAGGCAGAGTGTCACTCTCAAGCTCCTGCTGTCTTTTTTTTTTTAATTTATTTGGTTGCACTGGGTCTTAGTTGCGGCAGGCGGGCTCCTTAGTTGCGGCTCACCAGCTCCTTAGTTGCAGCACATGGGCTCCTTAGTTGCGCTCCAGGGCTCCTTAGTTCTGGCATGTGAACTCAGTTGCGGCACGCATGTGGGATCTAGTTCCCTGACTAGGGATTGAACCCGGGCCCCCTACATTGGGAACGTGGAGTCCTATCCACTGCACCACCAGGGAAGTCCCCTCCCACTGTCTTAATGCCTGAGTACAAAAGATGGAATGTTGGGATGGCAAATGCATCAGATAGAGAACCAGGAGATGAGGGGTTTGGTGTCTACCAGTTTTGCCACTAACTAACCAGTGCAGTCACTTAGACTACACTGAGTCTGGGTCTCAGTTTCCCCATTTATAAAATACATAGGGGGTAACAAGGTCAATCTAAACTCCAGTGGTAGTGCCAAGAGTTGGCATGGGGTCTTTTAGGCCCCCATAATCTCCATCAACACTCCAACACCCGAAATAAAAGGCATCTGACAAAAACAGTGTACTACATACACAAAACAAGAAAAGTCCCCTAGCCAACATGGCCCCCACTTCCCACAAAATTGTAATCATCTTACCAAGTTTGAATTTCCCTTTTATAGAAATTCTGAAGCTACCACTGCTCAGAAATCCTTTCTGGTTTAAGTCATTCATTCATTCAACAAACATTTGTTTTTAATGCCTACAGTATCAGTAAGGATATCCTAGGTTATGCTGCAGTAACAAACAACTCTCAAAATCTCTATGGCTAATGCAACAAAGGTTTATGTCTTACACTGTGTTGTCATTATAGGTTGGAACGGGAAGCTCTACTTCCTCCAGTCACTCAGGGACCCAGGCTGACTGAGGAGCCACCTTCTCAAACACGGCTGCTTGCTGAGCTAGAAGGAAAAGAGAGTTCTGGACCACAAGCATTTCAGTGCTGCAGCCCAGAAGTGATGTGCAACACTTCTGCTCCCAACTCATCAGCTGGAACTGTTCACATAGTTGCACCCAGGCACAGAGGGCTGAGAAATGCAGCCCTACAAGGACCTAGGAAGTGGAGAGGTAGTTCATCATACTTGATGAACTGCACTGATGACTATCCCATCTACTATGTGCCGGAATCTGGGCAGGATGAAGATGGGCAAGAGGTGATCCCAGCCCTCCAGGCACTCACACTCAGACCAGAGAAGTCTCTGGTGATGTGATCTTATCCTCTGTGGTGTAGGCTTTGGTGGATTTAGGTGAGAAACCAGTCACTGCCGATGTGAGCGAAGTCACCGTGTGATACAACAAAATTTTGCTCCAGAACATTGCGCTAGTTGTAATGGTGGTGAACCTATTGCACAATGGAAGAGAGAAGTAAATCACACACTCTCGTGGGAGGCAAAAAGACTCTCTTGTTGAAATACTGAATTAAGACAGTTGGACAGATTGTCATTCTGTTCGATGAAAATTACAAATGGCAGTTTAATGAACAATGAAACCAGACTTTGGCCTCGACCAAGATGAGAATGGTGGGAACAGCCCTTTCAGAGAATGTGTTCCAGTTTGGGAGGAACTGAGCGTGGCCCCCTGCCAACACAAATAACCAACCAGAAAATCCAGAGGAAACTAAATGCATCCCAGTAGATCTGCACACTGGCATTAGCTTGTGCAACTCACTGCCACCCTGCCTGCAGAGAGCAGCCTTGGCATTGGGGTAGAGATGGGGGGGGGCGGTGAGGAAGACGAACCCATTGGGTTCTTCAGTAGAACACAGGGGACAACACTTTGGGCTAGGTCTCATCCAGCTCAGTCCTAACTGAAGGTCTCTGATCCCCTTCTTGTTTCTTGGAGGAACCCATGAAGTCCTGGCCATGCAATTTTAAACCAAATCTCTCAGTTTACCTGTGTCTGAAACCACAGGGCAAATTTCAGGGGAAAACTCTGGACATACACAGCCCTGTGACACCCTAGTTTGTCTTCTATGTTCATTTTCTCCCTTGAGGAAGATACTTTGAGACTATACAAATATCCTGTTTCTCTTCAAACCTTCTTCCATTAATTTTAGCATCCATCAGTGGATCACACTTGAAACAATGACTACTGTGGTGTTCTAACAGTGCTTTTCCATTTCTTTCATTCATTCCTTCTACATTAATTCATTGGAACTCTTCTATAGGGAAGAGCTGTATCTTCTCTCCCATTTCTTTACTTATTCAATTATTTATTTATATCATTATGGACTCACGGGTAATTACTTTAGTCTTTGGTTTATTATCTAATGCTATCATTATTTATTTTATTGTCAAATTGTCTTGGCTTCAGTCATTGGGAGTTCTTTCAGGTTGGTTCCTGCGTTCCATTCTTTTTTGAGCACTTTCTTACTTTCTGGAACTACAATATATTCTGGGCTCATCTTGTGTATTACTCCATTTTTTTCATTTCACTTAAGAAGATTACTTAAGTCCCCCTCCTTTTTAAAAAAAATTAGTTGTGTATTTTTAGTCAATTCACCACCTGGGGACCCAGTGCATGAAGTAATGCTCCATTTTATTTGTCCTAAATTGCTTTTCCCACGTTATAACAGTTATTCTAGCTGGGTCTAGTGTTTGAGAACTTGGTGAAAAAAAAAATGCCTGTTAACTAAATATGTCCTTCATCATCCTAGAATATTCTTGGTATGCCCATTGGCCCCATACTTCCTTGGTCTCATAACTTCTTTGTAGTTATGGCATTTTTGGCTATAAGTACAAGAAACCACAAATCCAACTGGCTTAAATCATAAGGAAATGTGTTATTTCAGGGAACAGGCACAGTGCAAGCATTCTGGCTCCTTTTCACTGTGATCCTTTCAGCTCTGCCCTCAGCCTAGTTTCCCTCATGGTCGGCAAAGAAGGCAACCTCACTCGTGTCCATCAAAAGGGGTAAGGGAAGGAGCAGGGTCCTGGAAAGTTTAGGAAAGGAAAAAAACCTTCCTTCAACCGTGGCTTCAAGAGCCTTCTCTTCAGTCTGACTTAGGCCAACTTAAGTCACACGACTCCCTTTGGACCAGTTCAGCTGCCAGGGGAATGCCAGACACTGACTGGCTTAAACCTGGATTCAGGAACCAATCACTATGAAGGGGAATGTGATTAACATGATTGGTGAGGACAAGTGGTTCTCAAATATAAGCCTGCATCAGAATCAGCAGGAGGGCTTATTAAAATACAAATTGCAGAGCCCCAGCCCCAGAGTTTCTGATTCAGTAGTCTTGAGGGGTTGGGGGCTGAGAATTTACTTTTCTGATTGTACATTTCTAACAAGATCCCAAATAATGCTGATGTCGTTAGCCTGAGAACCACACTTAAGAGAACCACTGGGTTAGACCCAGCAGACTGACTTTGCAGCTAAGGATGGGATCAGTGTACCTTGAGTCACATGGGCTGCATGAGGGAAGGATGAATGCCTGAAAAAAAATGAGGAGACGAGAGGAACGGGTTGAGGGTAGACAATCAGCTGGTGTCTGCCAAACCAGTGCTCCCCAAACTTTCATGTGCATGAGTCACTTGGAGGTTTTGTTAAAATGCAGATTCTGTTTCAGTAGGTCTGGAGTGAGGTCTGAGGGTCTGTTGCTGGTCCTTGGACCCCACTCTGACGGAGCAGGCACTACACCCTCTTTTCCGTGATTCAAGCCTTCACTCCCTGCAATAACTTCCTAACAGATTCCCATGTATCTTCATTGTGAGTGCTCCAATTGGCTTATTAGACCAGCCCACAGCACTCCCTATCAACTACGAAATCCAGCGCAGAATCCGTGGCGTGTCATTCATCGCCTTTGGGATCTTCAGCCTAGTCCCCTGTGTGAATCCTCAAGTCCAGTCAGAATCCCCGCACGCTCTGCCTAGAGTGTGCCTTGCCCATTCCCATAGCTTTATCTTTGCATTTGCTCTACTCTTCATCTAATTTGTCCTTCTCCATCCTCTGCCTCTTTGAATCCTACACTTCTCTCAAGGGCAAGTTCAAAATCGACTTCTTTTTCAAAGCTTCCTCTGTCCTCTCCTCTAAATATTCTACAGTTATTTGCCAACCCCAGGGTGCCGTGCAGTGTCAGATGTCCTTCCCCACACTGAATTCCCCACATCCTCATTGTCTGCACCATTTATTAAGCTCTGACGATTCATGGCCTTGAATATTAAGTTGCAGTTTTAGTCCTCAACTAGAATATAACTTCCTTGAGGGTAAGCCCTGCTGCTTCCTTTTTTTCCCTACAGCATCCCCCCCTGAATCTGGGTATAGTAGATGTATTTGACAAATAAAGTTAGGCTAGGCTGCAGTGACAACCCTAAAATTCAATTACCTTCACAAAGGGTATTTCTCCCTCACATGGCGTCAGGACAGGACACTGACCTCCATCTTCAAGGGAAGCCATCAGGAGCATGTGCCTCCAAGATGGCCAAGGCAGGCAAGAGAAGGGGAAGGAAGCACTTGGGCTTTTAAATGCCTCAGCCCAGAAATGATACATATCACTTCTATTTTTTTAACAGGATTTTTTTTTTTTAATTTTTATTTATTTTTGGCTGCGTTGAGTCTTCGTTGCTGTGTGCAGGCTTTCTCTAGTTGTGGTGAGCGGGGGCTACTCTTCGCTGTGGTGCGCAGGCTTCTCATTGCAGTGGCTTCTCTTGTTGCCGAGCACGGGCTCCAGGCACATGGGCTTCGGTAGTTGTGGCTCGCGGGCTCTAGAGTGCAGGCTCAGTAGTTGTGGCGCAAGGGCTTAGTTGCTCCGTGGCATGTGGGATCTTCTCGGGCCAGGGCTCGAACCCATGTCCCCTGCATTGGCAGGCGGATTCTTAACCACTGCGCCACCAGGGAAGCCCCATATCACTTCTGCTCACAAACGATTGGCCAGTACTAGTCCTATGGCTCCAACCTAATGCAGGGAAGGCTGGGAAATGTAGGAAAGTACATGGAATATTTGATGAGCACTCATCTATACCATAGTAGATATCAGTAGTTACCTGATCAAGTTATTTCTTGATCGATTGTTTGAGTCTCTTTCTCAGGGTCTTTTCCAGCTTCAAGAGATCTTTCTTGAGGGTTTATGACCAAGGCCACACTGAATTCCAGTGAGGCCTTCCCTGGTCGCCCTATTTATTTATTCTTTCAAACTCCCTTCTTCACCACCCCCCAGCTCTGTCTCTACTCTTTCCCTGTTTTATTTTTTCTCCATAGCACTAATTGCCAGCCAACTTATGTTACTTGCTTATTTTGTTTATTGTCTTTCTCCTCAAAAAGATAGAAAGTCCCATACATTCCACAAGGGCAAGGTTGTTTTTGTTGTTGTGGTTTTTACTATTTTTGTTGCTGCTGTGTCCCCAGTGCCTAGACCTGTGCATGACACATAGTTGATATTTAATAAGTAATTGATGAATGAATGAAGGTGTGAATCATGGATTTTTCTGAGAGGAGGTGATGCTTTCGTTTTTCTATCAGGTAACTTCCTGGAGGGCATTGGCCTTGCCTGAGTAGATATACCAAAGCAAAAGTGTATATTGGCTATTAAAAGCTTGTACTCTCTGAAACTGGTAGTGCCAGAAACTTCCCTTGATCCTTTGCTCTGCTCCCTCCTATGCTTATCTGTACACTCAAGAGGAGGAGAAGGACAGACTAAAAGAAGGCTTCATACGTATGGTGCCAGGGCTTCTCTTTTCTTAGGTTTTTCTCTGGATGGACCACATCCCCAGGGCAGGCTGGGCAAATCTTCGGAAAGCAGGCTACTAAATCGAGTTTCCAGGGACACTCTGGAACACTGCTGCTCTCTCCCTCCACCTGAAAAAAAAAAGTTCAAAAAACGCAAGTTATTCTCCAAGTCACCAGGTTAGGTGCCCAGTTTCCCTCCGAGGAACTTCTGCCCTGGCAAGAACAACAATAAAATCCCTTTCTCCCAGCTGGAGAGGTGGGACTCTTAGGAATAACTGAAGTCCCCTGCTTTTTGTTTCATCCTCTTTATTCCTTCACTCCACAAAGTGAAATGTGATAGTAGCGTAATTTCTGTAGCTTTTCTAAGAAATTCCTCTTTGCTGGCACATAGAAAGGACTCTCCTGGATTCCTGCCATTGGCCATGGAGCTTTAACACATTGTTGTTGGCTCAGCTGGGGAGCCAAGATGAGTAAGACATTCTCCAAACTCCTGTGGAAACACACAGCAAGTGTTTCCAACCATACTGTATTATTTGACCCAAAATATTTTTCCCCCTTCTATTTGCCAATCCATGTGTTTACTTGCCTCAAAACTCCAAGTGGCCCTCCTCTCTTAAACCCTACAGCCCTTGGATTACTAACAGGGTCTAAAGCAACCTCTGACTAGTTTTGTGAACTTTAGCAAATTACCTCCCTTTTCTGGGCTTCTAGTTTCACATCTATGGAAAGGGCTGTATTAGAACAGTTTCTCAAACTTTAGTGTGGATTGAAATCATCTGGAGGGCTTGTTAAAAATGATGTCTGGGCCCTTCCTCCACACTTACTGATTCAGTAAGTTTGGGATACGATTCCAGGATTTGCATCTCCCAAGTTCCCAGGTGAGGCCGAGGTTCTGGTTCAGGGGCCACACTCTGAGAGCCACTGTATTAGAAAAACTCAGAGGTTCATGTTGCTTGTTCATTCAATGAGTCTGTAAGTCTGAGTCAGAGCTCTTTTGGGTGCAAATGACAGAAATTTGACTCAAACCAGCTTAAGTAAGAAAGGGAATTTATCAGCTCACATATCTGGGAAGGACAGAGGTGGAATAGATTCTAGATACAGGAATTCAACTTATGTCATCGGATTTCTGTCTCTCTCTCTCTCAGCAACTGGTCCCAATCCCCTCCCTTCTCACAGGGCTTCTTCCATGCTAAGTTGCATGAGACATGGCTGTAGACACCCTTAGCTTCTATTAGCCCAGATAGCAATCCCAGAGAAGAAACAGAACTCCTGCTTCCTGGTTCGGTGCATTGAATATAATAATCTCAGGGACACACTCTCACTGGCCCAGCTTGAACCACCACATGGTGAGGAGGATGGAATATAATGATTGGCTAAGCCTAAGTCACATGCCTCCCCTTGAAGTCAAGGGCAAGAGCATTAGGAAGGGCAGCATCCTTCTCAGACTGTAACCTCTATATCTGTCTTGTCCATATTTTCAGGATCTAGTGTCTAGCACATAGCAGGTGCTTCACAAATATTTGTTGAATGAGTGGATGAATCATTTCATAAATAGTGTAAACTTTTCTTAGTGAATCTAGAAATCTTCAAAGTTGGTGATCTTATGCACACTGGGGATAGGTGTGAAATTTCTTGAGATATTCACGCAACCTTACTGTGCCCAATCAAAGTACAGTTTGTTGTTCTTTTTTTTTTTTTAATTTTCTCCCAGTATAGACTAGAAGAATTGTGGTGGGTTTCCATGGTGGTGCAGGGGTTAAGAATCCGCCTGCCAATGCAGGGGACACGGGTTCGAGCCCTGGGCCGGGAAGATCCCACATGCCGCGGAGCAACTAAGCCCGTGCGCCACAACTACTGAGCCTGCGCTCTAGAGCCCGTGAGCCACAACTACTAAGCCCACATGCCACAACTACTGAAGCCCAGGTGCCTAGAGCCCGTGCTGCGCAACAAGAGAAGCCACCGCAATGAGAAGCCCACACACCGCAACGAAGAGTAGCCCCTTCTTGCCGCTACTAGAGAAGGCCTGCATGCAGCAACAAAGACCCAACGCAGCCAAAAATAAAAAATAAAATTAATTAATTAAAAAAAAAAAAAAAGAATTGTGCTAAGACCCAGCATATCCACCACCCCTTACATTCTTTTGGGTTTCTGAGGCTCATTCTGATCCTGTTTTTTAACAGTCAAGCACCCTTTTTCCTCAAAATAATGTAAATTACTTTAGATCCTCTTTAGTGTCTTTTATTAAAAAATATTTACTTATTTATTTGGCTGTGCCGGGTCTTTAGTTGCAGCATGCGGGATCTAGTTCCCTGACCACGGATTGAACCTGTGTCCCCTGCAATGGGAGCACAGAGTCTTAACAACTGGACCGCCAGGGAAGTCCCTTTAGTGTCTTATGGTAAGTGCCCCTTAGGCTTTTCTTAGCTGATAGTTTAATAAGGTTTAAATTAAGGGGTTTTTTCAACAGAGATAAACATCTCCCCCTCTCCAACCCCAGCCTGTATTACAGTGGCTTCTTATTCAGATACTGACTAAATCAGGGGACCTGGGTTCCTTGTCACAAACACTGACTCTTTGTGGTGGGGGCCTCAATTTCCTTATTTGTAAAAGAATGGGGTTGACGCAGATCAGTGGTACTCAGACTTGACTGCCCATTACAATCACCTGGGGAGCTTGAAATAAATACTGATGCTTAGGCCCCATCCTTAGAGAACCTGATTTAAATGGTGGGGCCATCAGTATTTTTAAAAGCTCTTTAGGTGGGTCTAATGTGCAGCCAGAATTGAGAACCACTGGCTAGATGATTCTAATTTTAAAATGTAGATTTAGAGTCAGAATGCCAGCCCCACTACTTGGGCAAATCACTTAATCTCCCTAGGACTCAGTTTCTCTATTTGCAAAATGGAGACATTAATAGTACATCGAGTTATTGTGAGAATTCAATGAGATGATCCAACTAAAACTTTGCTATCCAAAGTTTGGTTCACAAACCCAGACAGTGGTATCTGCATCACTTGGGTGCTTTTTAGAAATGCAAAATCTCAGGTTTCTGCCCAGACCTACTAAAACAGAATCTGCAAATCTGCATTTTAAAGATCCTCAAAGGATTCTCTTTTTTTGGCTGCGCCTCCAGCTTGTGGGATCTTAGTTCCCTGACCAAGGATTGAATCTGGGCCCCTGGCAGTGAAAGCACTGAGTCCTAATCACTGGACAACCAGGGAATTCCCCCAAATGATTCTTATACATGTTACAATTTGAGAAGCACTGGTGTTGAGGATTTAGTAGACTATCCAGCACACAGTAAAGGTTCAATCAATGTTAGTGGTTACTAATATTTGTACTGATAAATCTCAAGCTAAATCATTCTATTTCCATCCCTGCCTCTCAAACTTTTTCTAGACCCCCTCATTAATATTTTAGTCTTTGTACCGTTTTCAACTAAAATAAACATTTATTCCCAAAGTTACTCATTATTAAAGATGTAAAATACAAATATGTTTTAAGTATAAGGGGGAAAAACCCATAACCAAGTTTGGGATTTTTTTTCTTTTTTTTTTTTGGTAAATTAAATCAAACCTGTTTCTCCATTGCCTATCTTCAGTGCCCTTGACAGACATACAGTTCTTTTCCAGTTTAGAAAAATAAAAATGTATTTCACAAAATTAGGATTGGTCTTTAAAACCACCATGCTTGGTATATTCTATTTAAAAACAGAGTTTATTCAGAGAGCAAGAACATCATTATCAGTTTAATTTTTTTTTCATTTTGTTTCAAATGCTGCACCTACACTTTGAGGCAATTATATGCAAGTGAAATTCGACAACCAAAGAACCCAATGACATCGTGATTTTTTAAAAAAGGCTTAGTGTTTTCTGGATGTACGGTTCACCATATTACCAAACAAATTCAGAAATCAACACAACCCTAAACCCCAAGCTCACTGAATATAGCATTTGCCACCTGAGACTTTACCAAATCAGTCTCATTTTATGATAAGATTATTTTCTGATTCTTCTGACACTTTATTTTTACTCGCTGGTTTTTGCCTATAAGATTGACAGCTTATCCTCCCTAGCTGAGTGGCCACCCCTCCGAGCCTCAGTTTCTCCATCCGTCACTGGGGGAGAGACAGCAGCCAGCCCTGGGGGACTCACTGATAATAAAGGCAAAGCGTTGAGTGTGCAGCCCGGCACCGGCGGCCCCCGGCGGGAGAGAGCTGCAACATGGCGGCATCCCCAGAGCCAGCAGCGCACCCGTGCCCCTGAAGCCCGCCTTCCAGCAGCTGGCTCCAGGACAGAGACTGGAGGCGAGAGCCACCAGCAGAGCATGTGCAGGGCCCAGTTTATTCAGACAGCTCTCAGCTCACGTGTTTGCCTGCTCTGTGTTTTCAGCCCCCAAACTGTCCTTGAGGCGCGTGCCAGGTGGAGCGTGTAGCTGGCCAGGGCCACCTTCTACGCCTCTGTCCTTCCAACACCAGGCTCTTCCCGGGAGCTGGGTTGGGAAATCGGGGCCTGTAAGTTAGATGCGCTGGTTCTTACTCCACGTTTAAGAGAGTATTGACAACTTATCCTGAATATTTTTCCCCTCAAATTCAATTTAAAAAACCCCAAGGGGCTTGCCTGGTGGTGCAGTGGTTAAGAATCCGCCTGCCAATGCAGGGGACACCGGTTCAATCCCTGGTCTGGGAAGATCCCACATGCCGCGGGGCAACTAAGCCCGTGCGCCACAACTACTGAGCCTTCACTCTAGAGCCCACATGCCGCAACTACTGAGTATGCGCTACAACTACTGGAGCCTGTGCCGTAACTACCGAAGCCCGTGTGCCTAGAGCCCATGCTAAGCAACAAGAGAAGCCACTGCAATGAGAAGCCCATGCACCACAACGAAGAGTAGCCCCCGCTCTCCACAACTAGAGAAAGCCCGCATGCAGCAACGAAGACCCAACGCAGCCAAAAATTTAAAAATTAATTAATTAATTAAAAAATAAAATAAAACAAAATGGTCATTTAAATAAATAAATAAATAAATAAATACCCCAAAACATTTTCCCTCATTTTGAGGGAATACTTTTCCCCATATTATCCCCCTCGATTTTCTCACTTTTAGTCATACATTTTATTCATCATTCCAGAAAGTGATTCTGTGAAATAAGAGGATGAAAGACTGTTCCTCACAGCCCCCCAGGGACTATGTGTAAAACCATCGGTCACACCCCTTATGAGGCAACTAACTTCGTATTGTCAACGTGAAGTTCTTTTTTGTCCTTAAGGATGGCTTTCGCACACAGAAAATATTATTCAGAGGTTAATTTGGTTCTTGGAAATAATATTTGATTTAAATTAAATTAGCAAATTTTAAAACTTAAAAACCTAGATCTTTCTTAAGCTTTTAAGATCAACTTACAAATCTTGTTTTCCTTATAAATATAATTGCATTTTATCAATAATTTTACAGGGACTTTGACAATTAAGCTCTTTTAAATAATTTTAAGCCAAATTTTTTTTAAAAATAAATTTATTTATTTCTGGCTGCGTTGGGTCTTTGTTGCTGCGCCCGCGCTTTCTCTAGCTGTGGCGAGCGGGGGCTACTCTTCGCTGCGGTGCGCAGTCTTCTCATTGCGGTGGCTTCTCTTGTTGCGGAGCACGGGCTCAGTAGTTGTGGCACACCGGCTTAGTTGCTCTGCGGCATGTGGGATCTTCCCGGACCAGGGCTCGAACCTGTGTCCCCAGCATTGGCAGGCAGGTTCTTAACCACCGCACCACCAGGGAAGTCCTTAAGCCAAATTTATACATTTAATATATTTTATTTTCTGTTTAAATATATCAGTTGTTTCCTAACAAAGAACTTCCTCAAGAATGTCACTGATTCTAATATATTTAATAAATTAAACTTCTAAATAAGTTCTCTCAAATGTTCTAATATTGTTTACAAACTTGGTAAACTAGTTGTTACAAGCCTAAATCAATTAGTCATGTACACGTTTTAAATTAGAAACATAAGGCCAATTTGTTAGACAGTCAAATACTCAAAATTATCTTAAACATTGCAAATAGATATATACAGAGAATTTCCACATCTAACACAAAAATATTAATACTGCGGGTTTGATTTATTTACCTAGCTCTACACTGAACTGTAAATCTTCATAGGGTTAAAGCAGTGGTTCTCAATAGAGGGTGATTTTGCCTCTCAGGGCATATTTGCCTATGTCCAGAGACGTTTTTGTTGTCACAATCTGAGTGGGGGAGAAATTCTGCTGGCATCTAGTGGGTAGAGATCAGGGATGCTGCTACATATGGTACAATGCAAAAGGACTGTCCCCTACAACAGAGAGTTATCCAGTGCAAAATACGAATGGTGCCAAGGTGGAGAAACCCTGGGTTAAAGGTGCCATTTAAGGAGACAATGATGTCATTGCAAGCAATTTGGGGTCACACTCCATGTGAATTTTGGGGTTATCTTCTCAGTTGGCTGAGATTTGGTCAGAATGCGCGATCTGGAACTACAGACATTCATAGTGATCTTTCTTACAACCAAACGGCCTTATGCTCCCACCCTCCACCCCAACATTTTGTCATAGTGGCCATCCCAACAGAAAACTCCAAGTTCAGATGCCATAAATGAGGTTAGTTTTGCTCTCAGAATCCCCGGAGTAAGTTCAAGTCAAGGCTTATTTACTTTTGTAACTTCTTTCCCCTTTTTCATCTGATAAGAGTCAATAAAAAACTCTTCAATCCAGAATGCTTCCCTGTCTGATTGGATTTACCTAATCTATCTATGGCTTCACTCTATTATGAAATTTTATCCTATCTCAGAGGGCTGAAATACTTGAATGCCTCTTATTGGATTCTGCCTATTCGTCAAGTTTACTCTGGCTAGATGGTCAAGTTCTCAAGTCATTCTAATGCCAATTGTATATATTTAAGTAAATTAATTAGTAAAATTATGCTTTATTAAAGTATATAATAATAGTATATATGATATCTAACACATGATGTATATACTATATATACATTATAGGTATATAAATAATATATATTATTGCATGCCTACTATGTGCCAGGCACTGATACTGTACATTAATATTGCTCTAGACATAAGAACCACAGTTTAAACTGCTTCTAGGTTCTTGTAAGTCTCTCTCTCCA
Organism: Eubalaena glacialis; assembly: GCF_028564815.1. NCBI lineage: Eukaryota > Metazoa > Chordata > Mammalia > Artiodactyla > Balaenidae > Eubalaena > Eubalaena glacialis. The sequence goes on from NC_083736.1 coordinate 16,407,882, forward strand.
TGCCCTCAAACTAATCAAGCTTTCCTATCCATTCATTTAGCAAGTATTTATTGAGTACCTATTATGTGCCAGATACTTCGGGAGGTGCTGGGAATGAGGAAGGGGCCAAGATATGCATATTCTCCACTCTCATTGACATTACATTCATTTAGGATTAAATGAGATAATATATGACAGCCCTTTATACCTCCTAAATCACCATGCAAATTCTAAAGATTCAGGCACACAAGGCTACAGCAGATTCAAGTGGGAAAACTTTGTATCTACAGGGTTTAGAGTCATCTCAGGGTTGAATTCTGGAAAGTTTCAATTCTTTCTTCCTTATAACAAAAATCACAATGGAACTTGGTTACACTACTCTTGAGTATGGATGAATAGGGTAGACACAGCCAGTAAGAGAGGCTCTACCATCTGCAGTCTATGGCTTTCAAGATTGCCCTGAGGGCCAACGTCCAGCCAGCAGGTTGGGGGGAGGGGAGGGAGGACTGTGAATGGGTAGTGTTATGAGCCAGGTCTGGATGGTGCACTTCACTTTTGCTTGCATTTTATTGGTCAGGCTAGAGCTCAGCCATATGGCTATACCAAACTGCAGGGAGGCTGGGAAATGCGGTTCACCTAGGTGCCCAGGAGGAAGAGAATCTAGTTTTAGTGATCAGCTAGCCACTCTCTAACACATTCATTCATGCAAGATTGATTAATTATGGTGGACAGGGTTATATGAAAACCCTGTACTGTGCATCTTGAGTCTTGATACTTGATTCATTTTATACTTCCAAAGCTTAAGACTTACATTTAAAAGAAAGGATAGGGCTTCCCTGGTGGCGCAGTGGTTGAGAATCTGCCTGCCAATTCAGGGGACACGGGTTCGAGCCCTGGTCTGGGAAGATCCCACATGCCGCGGAGCAACTGGGCCCGTGAGCCACAACTACTGAGCCTGCGCGTCTGGAGCCTGTGCTCCGCAACAAGAGAGGCCGCGACAGTGAGAGGCCCGCGCACCGCGATGAAGAGTGGCCCCCGCTCGCCACAACCAAAGAAAGCCCTCGCACAGAAATGAAGACCCAACACAGCCAAAAATAAATAAATAAATAAATAAATTTAAAAAAAAAAAAAGAAAGAAAGGATAAAAGGTATGTGTGTTAATTTCTTAGGGCAACTCTCTCTGCCTCTTAAAGCCATAGTTCTTTTCATTTATAAAAGAAAACATTGGGACTTCCCTGGTGGTCCAGTGGTAAAGAAGCCGCCTTCCTATGCAGGGGACACAGGTTCGATCCCTGGTCGGGGAACTAAGATCCCACATGCCGCAAGGCAACTAAGCCCGTGCACCACAATTGCCGAGCTTGTGTGCCACAACTACTGAGCTTGCGCACCACAACTAGAGAGCCTGCATGCTGCAACTACAGAGCCCATGCGCTCTGGAGCCCATGCACCACAACTAGAGAAGAGAAAACCCGCAGGCCACAACGAAAGATCCTGCATGCCGCAGCTAAGACCCAATGCAGCCATAAAAATAAATTAAATTAAAATAAATATTAAAAATAAAGAAAACATTGAAATAATAAAGATTAGAGCATAAATTAATAAAATAGAAGAACAATAGCATCAATGAAACAAAAGTTGGTTCTTTGATAAGATCAACAAAATTAACAAATCTTTAGCTACACTGACCAGGAAAAGAAGAGAGAAGACTCAAATTACTAAAATCAGAAATGAAAGAGGGGCCATTAATACCAACTTTAAAGAAATAAAGAGGATTATAAGGAATACTATCAACAACTGTATGACAACAAATTAGATACCCTGGATGACAAACTTCTAGAAAGACACAAACTACTTAAACTGACTCAAGAAGAAACAGAAAAGGTGAGTAGACCTATAACAAGTAAAGAGACTGGATAAGTAACCATACAAACTACCCACAAAGAAAGGCCCTGGCCCAGATGACTTCACAGGTGAATTCTACCAAATATTTAAAGAACTAATACCAAGTCTTCACAAACTGTTGCAAAAAATAAAAGAGGAAGATATGCTTCCCAACTCATTCTATGCGGCCAGTATTACCCTGATAACAAAACCAGACTATGACATCGTAAGGAAAGAAAACTACAGACCAATATCTGTCATAAATACAGATGTAAAAATCCACAGCATCTTATAAAAAGGATTATACACTGTGACCAAGTATAATTTATCCCAGGAATGCAGGTTGGTTTAACATGCAAAAATCAATTACTGTTATACACTATATTAATAAAATAAAGGGAAAAAACCACATGATCCTCTCTACAGATGCAGAAAAAGCATTTGAAGATATTCAACACCTCTTCATGATAAAAACATTCAACAAATTGGAAATATAAGGGAATATTCTCAACCTGATAAAGAGCATCTGCCAAAAAACAAACAAACAACAACAACAAAAACCACAGCTAGCATCATACTTAATGGCTTTCCCTAAAATCAGGAAGAAGAGAAGGATGTCTGCTCTCAATATTTCAACTCAACATTGTACTAGAGGTTCTAGCCAGGGAAATTAAGTGAGAAAAAGAAATAAAAGGCAGCCACAGCAGGAAGGAAGAAGTAAAACTATCTTCTTTCACAGATAACATGACCCTATATGTAGAAAGTCCCAAATAATTCTCTAAAATCTACTAGAACTAATAAACAAGTTCAGAAAGGTTGCAGGATATAAAATCAATATACAAAAATCAATTGTATTTCTATATACTTACAATGAACAATCAGAAAATGAAATTTTTAAAAATTTCATTTGCGGTAGCATCAAAAAGAATAAAACACTCAGGAATAAAATTAAAGAAAGAAATTCAAAACCTATATTCTGAAAACTATAAACCATTGTTAAAAGAAATTAAAGACCTAAGTAAATGGACAGATATCCATGTTCATGGATCAGGAGAATTAAATTGTTAAGATAGCAGTAGTCTTCAAGTTGACCTACAGATTAAATGCAAAATCTAGGCTGGGTGTTTTACAGAAATTGACAAGCTGTTCCTAAAATTCGTATGGACATGGAAAAGACCCAGAATAGCCAAAACAATTTTTTAAAAGAATAACAAATTTGGACTTAAACTTACTGATTTCAAAACCTAATACAAAACCACATTAATTATGGATGTTTTTCTATTTATTTAGATCTTTAATTTCTTTCAGCTACAATTTATAGTTTTCAGTGTATGTCTGTGTCTCCTTGGTTAAAAAAAAAAGAAAAAAAAAAAAGAAATGAATAGGGTCTACACAAGACTTACTGAATTATTCAATTACTTCCATGATCAACATCTTGGACTATCATACATTAGAGGGATAGGGGTTGATAATTATGTTTTAACACTCAAGCCGTTTTTCTCTTAACATTTGTTTCTAAACTTCTGTCATTATTTTTGAGATAGAAAGTTTTCTCAATTTCTGCTCATCTTTGGCATCTTATAGCAGTTTTGTAGAAAGTAAAACAAAAAGGGCAAAAACATTTTGAACTAAATGCTTAGAAATGTTTGATAAAGCCAACCTGAGAATGCCTGAAAAAAAATAAATAAATAAAAAATAAAAAATTCATATATATATTAAAAAAACACATTAATTAAGACAGTGTGGTACTGGCATAAGGACAGACATATATATAGACCAATGGAATAGAATTAAGAGTCCAGAAATAAACTTCCACATTTACAGTCAATTGATTTTCAACAAGGGTGCCAAAACAATTCAATAAGGCAAGAATACTCTTTTCAACAAATGGTTCTGGGATAACTGGATACCCAGACGCAAAAGAATTAAGTTGGAGACCTACATTGTGTAAAGCGTAAAAACCTACTTTACACAGTGTACAAAAGTTAACTCAAAAAATAGATCAAAGACTGAAATGAGAGTAAAAACTGTAAAACTCTTAGAAAAAAACATAGACCTATATCTTCCTGGCCTTGGATTAAGCAATGATTTCTTAGAATGATACCAAAAGTACAAACAACAAAAAATAAATTGTACTTTATCAAAATTAAGAACTGCTGTGCTTTAAAGAACAGCATCAAGAAAATTAAAAAACTCACAGATTGGAAGAAAATATTTGTGTAGGGGAGGAAAAATAATTTTCCTTCTACCCTTCTAGGTTCTTGGCTGAGACCCCCCCACCACCCATAATAAAAAGACAGATTAACAGGAGAAAAACAAATAGAAGTTTAAGAACATGCACACCTGCTGTATACATGGGAGAGACCCAGGGGAACTGAGTAACTCCCTGAAATGGCCCAAGCCACCACCTTCAATATCAGTTCCAGCTAAAGACAAAAGAAGATGTTGGGGGTAGAAGTGGGGAAGGCCTGTTAATAGGAGGTTACCAGGAAACAACAAACAAGGGTAAGGTTGTTATGCAGATATAAGTTCACGCCTTCTCCATTGATAAGTGTTTCTAGAGATTTAGTCATTCTTCTCTTCCTGTTACAGAGATGGAGACACCCTTACAAATGGAGATTTTCCTTATAAATGTAAAATATCTCTAACAAAAGGGCAACTTCCACTCCGATTTCAGAGATTTTTCCTGTGTCTGCAGCCTCTCAAAAAGAATCAGCTCAAAATAAAATGCCAAAGAGGCATATCTGTGGGTAGCAAATTCTGCTCCCTCTCATTTGCAAATCATATAACTGTTAAGGGACTTGTTCCTAGAAAATATAAAGAATTCTTACAACTCAATAATAAAAAGACAGCCCAATTTAAAAACAGGCAAAGGATCTGAACAGACATCTCTCTAAAGAAGATATACAAGTGGCCAATAAGCACATGAAAATTTGCTCATCATTAGTGATCAAGGAAATGCAAATCAAAACCCCAGTGAGATACCATTTCACACCCATGAGGATGGCTATAAATAAAAGAAGAGAAAATAACAAGTATTGGTAAGGATATGGAGAATCGGAACCCTCATACACTCACTACTGGTGGGAATGTAAAATGGTGCAGTGGTTTTGGAAAACAGTCTGACAGTTCCTCAAAAGCTTTCACATAGAGTTACCATATGATCCAGCAATTCTACTCTTTGGTATATACCCAAAAAAATTAAAACATATGTCTACACAAAAACTTGCACATGAATGTTCATAGCAGCATTATTCATAACGGCCCAAAATTAGAAACAGCCAAATGTCCATCAACTGGATAAACAAAACATGGCATATCCATACCATAAAATATTATTTGGCCATGAAAAGGAATGAGGTACTTTTGTGTATTAGTTTGATACGATTTCAGATCCACTTGTTTTGATCTAAGAATGAAGTTGTTTAGTTCTAAGAGTAAAGTTGTTTACATGGAGGAGGCCACGTCAGGATGTTGTGATCAACATCTGTGGTTGTTTATAAGCCCTCAGTAGCTCAGCTACTGAGCTACTGAACACGTGGAAGAGCCACTGTGGCTGGGGGATATTTAAGCTTTAGATACCAAGAGGTTTGACCAGCAACTAGAGAGTGTCCAGTCTGGACAAGTCTACTCTGCTGATCTGAATAGCTCTCCAAAGACCTTGGGGCATTAGCTCCTGCCCAGGCAAAGTAACTCTCTCCTGGCAGTGGTGAAAACTGTGAAGCTCCCCGTGAAGGAGATCATCTTGCCCACCAACACCAGTGCTTGTATTCCTTGGCAATATGCTCTAAAAATAAGGGACTTGCACTTTTGCGGCCCGCAGCTGGATGTCAGCGCTTGGTTGGCGAAGCCGACTCTCCTGAGAACCAAGTCGTACACCTCATCTAAATTAGGACTTTCCTTTCATCTCCTCCTTGTCTGGAATAGTAGTGTGATTAATCTCTCACTGGTTTGGTGTATCTCCTTATTGGCTTATTAAGAGACATTATCCTGTATGCTACTGGCTTGTGAAATTATTATAATTCCTGCACTGAACTTGTGTTACATAAATTATTGGCAAAGACAATCTCAGTCTCTAAGCATAATTTGCTGCCAAACAAAACAAGTATTGATACATGTTACAACATGGATGACCATCGAAGACATGATGCCAGGTGAAAGAGGTCAGTCATAAAAGGCCACAAACTGTATATTGCATAATTCCATTTATAGGAAATGTCCAGGATAGGCAAACATATAGAAACAGAAAGTACATTAGTGGTTGCCTAGGGCTGGAGCGGGGCAAGGGGGAGGTTTGAGGGAAAATGGGAAGTGATTGCTAATGAGTATGGGGGTTTCTTTTTAGGGTGATGAAATGGTCTAAAATTTATTGTGGTGACAGTTACAAAACTGTAAATATAAAAAAATTGAATTGTACACTTTAAATGGGTGAGCTGTATGCTATGTGAATAAAACTGTTATTTAAAAAAAAAAAATTTAGAAGGCATTGGTGGTTAAGTCCCTGTCAGCTGGAATGATCTAGAACTGATCTACCAAAATGAATACATCAGGGATCCCCAGGGTGATCAAAATTGTAAAGCCCCACACAAAGAGTTTCCTTTTCGGTTATTTCTATAGGATAACAAAACATGTGTCGTGTATGTGTGTGTCTGTGTGTCTGTGTGTGTGTGCATGTGCACATGTGCAGGCATTTATACAATCTGCATTTAGTCCATATGTTCAAACAACTACACATCGAAACTCCAAAATTCTTGGGAGCCATTGCTTTAAATAATATTGTATTCATTGTGAGAAACACTTTCAGATCTCCTCCAGTGTTCCAAAAGATGAATTATTTTTGAAGTTTCAATGCCTTCCTGCTGGTTTACTCAGAACTAACTTTCAAAAACTTCTGTAAAAGGAGAAAATATTAAAATAGGAGGGAGAGAGAAACGAAGGGATAGATGGGAACAGAAAATTGTCCACATTCCCCACTCTGGCCTTTTCTTTCCTATTCTTCTGGTACTTTTAGAAATAATACTTTTTTTTTTTTAAACTCTTTTCCTCCTGCTTAAATTCTGCCTTCATCTTCTCTCTTTCATCAACTATGTTTGCATCGACCTTTGCATCGAGATTCATACATTCTGGGGTGGGCAGATAGAGTTTATTTGCTGTCTGGCATAGTTGGTAGGGCAGGGGTTAGAGGTGGTCCCAAACTGTGATATTAATAAAATATTTCTTTGTACCTTTGGACTCTTCTCTATTAAGCTGTCCCTCTGGACATTTATTTATTGATTCAACAGACATTCATTTACCTTCTGGTACCAGGTACCATGCTAGGTTCTGGGAACACAGAATAAATGAGATTTCCTTCCGACCTCAAGGAACTCAGAGTTTAGCATAGTGTTTCTCAACCTTCTTTTCATTATCTCCCCACTTAAAGAGCCTCTGTAGACCTCTTTTTTCCCCTAAGAGACCGCCCTTCACGAAATTTTAAATCCACAGGTACATTGTTTATCCCTTTATGTATTTGTGGCCCTTTGAAGAGCCATAAATCATTGTCATATTTAAGATTTTTGGTCCCTTGGGGACCATGTTTCTCCCATTGAGAATGCATGGTTTAGTGGGAGAGAGTGATATATAAGGAGATGACAAAATGATATGACATTTTCAAGGGAGAACAAAATATATCATATCTTAAAGAAAGGAGTGACTTTACATCCAAACTGCTTAAATGGCAAGAGACTGTGCTGGGGGCTTTTAGGGGTAGAAAAATCAACAAAATAGGTCTATATCTCCAAAGCATTTACAAAAATGCAATCTTTTCTCCCTCGCTTCCTTCCTTCCTTCCTTCCTTCTTTCTTTTTTCCTTCCTTCCTCTATTTCTTCCCCCTTCCTTCCACAAATCCTTCTTGATTAACTAGTTAAGTGCCAAGCACTGAATCTTTTCTTTAGCTCTCCTTCCCTGACTCAGTTTTGCTCCCTCCCTTCTTCTCGTCTCAGATCTCAGTGCTTTTCTATACTCTCTTTAAATAATTTATTCAGGTCCCTTATCCCCACTAATGCTTTTTTTAAAATAAATAAATATTTATTTATTTATTTAGGCTGTGCCGGGTCTTAGTTGCAGCACACGGGATCTTCATTGAGGCATGTGGAATTCTTAGTTGTGGCATGCATGCAGGATCTAGTCGCCCGACCAGGGATCGAATCCAGGCCCCCTGCATTGGGAGTGCAGAGTCTTACCAACTGGACCACCAGGGAAGTCCCCCCACTAATGCTTAAATGACTGATAAAAGATTGAAAACGTTATCCTTCTGTGGTCAAGACCACTCATTATCTTTCTTCCTCAGATACAGCATCTTAGTTTTATACTAGATCTTAATGAGACAAGTGACAAGACAACATTACCCAACCTATCTTTCAGGTAGGGTTGAACAATGCGATATAAAAAGAAGTTGTTGGATGGCATGTTCAGGAAGCCTCTTTAGAAGTGGATAGAAGCTGGTACCAAAGGGCCTTTTGCCTTTCTTTCTTTTTTCCTGCTGACTGGAATACATATATGATGGTTTCGGCTTCAGCAACCATCTTGGACTCTGAGTGGAATTTGGAGATGGAATGCATGCACTTAGGATGATAAAGTAAAAGACCAAAAGGAACTGGTTTCTTGATGATCATGGAACTTCCTTCCCAACACTGGACTGCCTACTTTAGGATTTACTATACATGAGGGGAAAATAAACTCCTATGTGTTTAACCACTGCTATGTGGGGTTTTTGGTTACATGAAGCCAAATCTAATACAAACTCCTACCTTCCAGTGGTGGTATTGCATTTTAACAGGCATTAATAATTGAACCTAGGGGCTTCCCTGGTGGCGCAGTGGTTGGGAGTCCGCCTGCCAATGCAGGGGACATGGGTTCGAGCCCTGGTCCAGGAGGATCCCACATGCCTCGGAGAGGCTTGGCCCGTGCACCACAACTACTGAGCCTGCGCTCTAGAGCCCGCGAGCCACAACTGCTGAAGCCCTCGCGCCTGGAGCTTGTGCTCTGCAACAAGAGAAGCCACTGCAATGAGAAGCCCACGCACTGCAATGAAGAGTGGCCCCCGCTCGCCGCAACTAGAGAAAGCCTGCACGCAGCAACGAAGACCCAACACAGCCATAAATAAATAAATAAATAAATAAATAAATAAGAATTTAAACTAAAAGAATGAAACTCTACCCTAAAGTTTCAGGCGGAAGTCAGCAGATAGGATATTGAGGTCTTAGATCTTCTTTGGGATTTTGAGATCTCTTTTGGAACACAGCCTTAATATCTATAAAATTAGGAGCTGTGTTTTGTAATAATTTTCTACCTTAGCAACTCTGTAATGTTATTAGATCTATAAAGCAACATTTAAAGTGTTATTTTCTTATGCAATAATTCATCTATATGGTTAAGTGCAAAAAAGAACACTTTATAATAGGTAAATAAATGTTTAATTACCAAGTTTGATTGGTTTGGATAAAAATCCCGTTCTTTTCTAAAACTGGAATTCAGACTTGTGCACTATTATAATGTGTTTTCTGTTTGTTTGTTTCCTGGGCTTGTGCTGAGGAAATTAAAATCCAGAATTGGACTTTGATAAGTCACAATTATCTTAGCGCATGCATGCCCATGGTGGTGAACTGGTGCCTGGAGCACAGTAGCTCTAACAGGAAGCTATCCCTGCTTAGTCACACCACCATTAAAAAACAAAAAAGTCAATCCTATCAACTTGGAAACTGTATGTAAGAATGCCAGTGGCTAAGAAAATATGAATCATGAGGGTTGTGAAAAGGAAAATTGGATTACATTTATGTGTTATTTAAAATCTATTACATGTGTGGTTGTCTTACACATTATTTAATACTGAGTTACGTCTAGGCATATAGATCCCAGGACAAGTTTTTAAATATATTTTCTTACTTCACTGCTAAGAAATTGGGAGCCAGTGTGAAGCTGCAACTCAAGCCTCTATTTCCAATCTCTGCTCTGATTTTAAAAGGATATTAATTTGCCCAGGCACAAGAACATTTATCCATTTATAAAATTATATTGTAAATATTCAAGTTTTCCTAAGAGTGCAATTGAGCTGCTGAATTCCTTGAGCTACCAATAAAGAAAGTCCTTCTCCACACAACCTTGCTAAAGCCATGAACAGCATCTTACTGAAATTTGCCTAATCACATTTTCCAGAAATGCCCCCAAATGTTTATTTTGGTTTAAAGGGATAAAAACTGCTTGCCAGTTACTAAAATGTGTGCTTGTGTCAAGCTGAATGCCAGCCCTTGAGACTTTCTAACTACACACTCGCGAATAAGAAGTAGTAATACCACGGAGAGGATTGATACCCATGAATATGTATATATAGCTACAGAAGATGGTTCCTACAGTGAAGGGTCGAAATAATCGGTGCCCACCTGAAAAATGGGTAACTTTATAGGTAAGATCAGCTCCCTTCAAATAAAGCCAAACAGACATTTCAAAACAAACAAACAAACAAAAATATAGCATTTAGAAGAAGGCAGTAAGTGAAGAAGTTAAGAGGACAGGATCTTTGGCAGGGAGTTCAGAGATCAAATATTAACTTGTCAGAGTTCCAGCAGGAAACAGAAGGCACACTCAGCTGGGATCTATGAAGACAATTTAGTGAAGAGACTATTTCTGGAAGTGTGTGCAGGGCTAAGGGAACCAAGAGATGTCAGGGTGCTCAGAGACCAGCAACAGCGGGAAGCTTACTACCCTTGGGTTGGAAAGGAGAAAGGGAAGAACTGGTGTTTCCAGCTCCCACCCTCCAATCTCCGGTGGTGACTCCCATTGGCCGAACCCAAACAGAATCCAGAGGATAAGGGAGGCCTGGGGCACAGAGTAGGACCCGGATGGGCCAAAAATGGATTAGGAAGAGGGATTCAAGCAGAGAATACTCAGCATGCTGTAAAATGTGTAAATGGGGATAAAAATATTACCTGTCTCCTAAATTTGTTTTGAGGATTAAATGAGATTGCATATGTAATTCTTAACACAACACCTGGCATAGAGGAGCATCCAGTTAACACTAGCGATTATTTTTATTGTATGGACTATTGAAGATATAGACATACTTATTTGTTTGACGTTATGGCCAGTTTATCAATCAATGTCAAGATTTAAGACCTCTTGAACATGATTCTAAAAGCTGGCTTACACAGATGTCTTTTCAAGCTGTCTTTTTCCATTAAACCTCATGACTTTATACTCCATGACATAACAAGTGATGTATCAGTCAGCAACTTCACCTCATTTAAGCCTGTACACTCGCACGATCCATCCAGATGATAAAGCAGAAACCAAAGGATGTACAAGAGCTTCTTCTTCCCCGCTCTGGAAAAATAATATGTTAAAAGTCCAAGTTTTTTCTCTTTTGACTTACAGGTGGACTCATAAAACATTAGGATTCAAGATTCTTCAGCTCCCAAAATTCTTCCCCACTTGCCTTTGATGCCTGAAATTCTTCTATAGAGGAATATAGCTTTTCCTTCTGCGAGATATGAAATAAAAATGGCCCCTGGGAAAAGAGCATTTTGACCAAGAGTTCAGATGCTTCCCAGACTGTAAGCTTTGATATAGGCAGAAAGGGAGTAAGCGGGCTTCCTTCAACTACTCAGGCCCTGTTGAGACCGACTGAGGCCTGCGCTGAATTAAAAGGGGTGTGACTCAAGGCAGTCTGAGGCTGTGCAGCCAGCTGCAGGGGAGAACCAGAATAGTTCTTGACTGGAGCCACGGTCAGAGCTGGCAAGTCAATTTCATGTGTGCCATTTGAAAGGTGAGGCCAGGACAGAAAACTAGTATGGAATGTGTGTGGTGCCTAGGGGCCATTGTCAAAATATTTCACAACAGGTAAAGTAACACAGAGCTGCAGATATAGAAATGTAATACATGTAGGTAAAGACATATTTGGTATATTGATATATAGGATATAACATTAATAAGAATGAAATGCTTATAAATCCTTTTATTCTCTAAAATCTATATGTTTATATAGAATAAAGCTGCTTATTAAATCATTCATCAAAAAATTTAATTTCTGGGCTTCCCTGGTGGCGCAGTGGTTAAGAATCTGCCTGCCAATGCCGGGAACACGGGTTCGAGCCACGGTCTGGGAAGATCCCACATGCCGCGGAGCAACTGGGCCCGTGAGCCACAATTACTGAGCCTGAGCGTCTGGAGCCTGTGCTCCGCAACAAGAGAGGCCGCGATAGTGAGAGGCCCGCGCACCGCGATGAAGAGTGGCCCCCGCTCGCCGCAACTGGAGAAAGCCCTCACACAGAAACGAAGACCCAACACAGCCAAAAATAAATATAAATAAAGAAAAAGACTGGAGAATAAATGTACCTTTAAAAAAAAAAATTTAATTTCTAAATTATTTGGTGATTTTCAGAAAATCTTAGTGTGGTCTTTTGTTCGACATGGGCTGTTACTGCTAAAGGCCTCTGAGTGAGCAATGATTGGAAGCAGAAGCAACATCAATTCTCCTAACAATGACACCATTACATTGATAGTCATTCCATAGCCTGTAGTCTCAATTCATAGATAATTCATCGTAATATCATATTGTTCATGGTGCTGACATCTCTTTCAGCTTCTGCTGAACTCATAGCATTGACATTTGAAGACTTTCTGGCTCTTAGTGTTCTGTTTGAGAATTGTGTTGATTCAACATCTTTTTTATTTTTATGACATTTCAGGACTAAGTCCTGAAAATCACTTACTGGAATTTTATATAAAATTGGTTGTCTTCATTTAAAAACTTTTTGTTCTACTTCATAGAGATTCATAAACATCATTTGGTCAAATTTCAGGTTTTAATATTATGAAGTTTTCCCTCATATTTGTCATTAAACAACACAACCATTTTAAAATAATTTTTAAGGCAAGTGAATGGTATCTCTTCCTGGAATTGATATTTACTTACTTTCAAAGGGTATGTCCTAATTCTCCACCTCTAATAATATCACCCACCTCTCTTTACACTTTGATTTATTTTATTTTATATACTCAATAACTTTTCCCTTTCATCAAATTAATCTGCCAGCTTTAATATCAAAACTTTTCTTGCTTAGAGAGCTGAAGAAAGTTACTGACATCTTAGAATATTTAATTAATTCCATTTAATAATTTCAATTAACGTGACTGTACAAGGCTAGCTATCCTCTTCAAACTGCTTTTGCAGCTTCTAGCCCTACAGACTGCCCCAGGAGATCAAAATATTCTCATTTTCATTACTTTCAATTTCCAGATTTTCAGACATTTAATCTAATTATTTCTAATTATTATTTTTACATGGCAGCATATTATAAAATTTATGGAGAAAGGATTTTCAGTGTTTTACTTTGGCAGTTGTTAAACTTTTTCTGTAATGGGCCAGATGGTCACTATTTTAGGCTTTGCAGGACACAGGGTGTCCGTAGTAACTATTCAACTGTGCTGTTGTATCATGAAAGCGGTCACAAATTTGTAAATGAATGGGCGTGGTTGGGTTCCAATTAAACTGTACTTATGGACAGTGGGATTTGAATTTTTTTTTAATTAATTAATTTATTTATTTATTTTTCGCTGAGTTAGGTATTTGTTGCTGCACGCGGGCTTCCTCTAGTTGCAGCGAGCGGGGGCTACTCTCGTTGCGGTGCACGGGCTTCTCATTGCGGTGGCTTCTCTTGTTGTGGAGCACTGGCTCTAGGTGCGCGGGCTTTAGTAGTTGTAGCACGTGGGCTCAGTAGTTGTGGCTCATGGGCTCTAGAGCGCAGGCTCAGTAGTTGTGGCACATGGGCTTAGTTGCTCCGTGGCATGTGGGATCTTCCCAGGCCAGGGCTCGAACCTGTGTCCCCTGCATTGGCAGGCGGATTCTTAACCACTGCACCACCAGGGAAGGCCCTGGGATTTGAACTTTATATAATTTTCATACATCACAAAATATTTTTCTTCTTTTGTTCACAGGCCATACAAAATCAGGCAGTGGGCCAGATTTGGCACATGGGCCCAGGGAACAATCTCTATTCTATCTAATTTACATTTTTATTGCATCATCCAAAATAATTGAATGCAGTGGCTTATTTCCAAACTAAAATATACAGAAAGTTTCCTAAAATTTTGACCGAAGTTCCATTCTTTTTATCAAGCAATAAGATTTTCCTGTAAATATTTGTCATTTAAATATTTTTTCCCAAGCACCAACAATAGAGTTTAATATATTACTCCTTTTGGTTTTAGGTTATCAACAAAACTCATTAAACTATATTTAGTCTTGAATTTCATAATTTAGGTATGTCATTAAAATTCTTTTATGTGACTAGCTGGAGCACCTTTGATAATTATTAAAATTTGTATCTTCTTGTTTCATGTTTTCCTGAAAATTATTTTCTCATTTTACTAAATAAGTTTTATAATAAGAAGGACTTTCAGTCTAGATTGCATTATATGCTTATATCAGTATTATTCTTTCTTTGACGTTCTCATAAAATTTTCCTTTCTGAAGAAGCTTGATTATTTTTAACTACACAGTAGACAACGTTTAAAATTCTGATTGTTTTCTAAATGTTTTTTACTTGCTTTTTTGACATTTTGATTAAATATTTTTGGAATGTTTTTACTATTTCAAAAGCTTTATAGAATTGATTCTTGATGTTATTTCAAATTTTTTGTGATTGATGATTGTGAATTCTTTTTTTGGAACCATGAGTTTTAACAGAACGTAATTGCCGTTTTGATAAAAATGCATGTTTGGCACTTTCATATTTTAGTGATACAACTTTTGAGTCCGTTTGCCCCTAACATTATGTAAGTAGGAATAATAAGCTACTTGTATTTTTTTGTTGAAATAATCAACAGGTTTTTAATTGTGGAATTACAAATTATTTTACTTTGAACTGATTCTTACCCGAAATCAAAGGATGTTTCAAGCTGTTTGTGATTTTTGCCACTACCAGAACATGTAACAGGCTGCAGTTCATTATTGAAATGATTTCTTTGTTGTTTTCTTTCAGATTCAAAAGATTCATGTTGAAGATATTTTAAAGGAATGTTAGCAAGCTTATTCAATTTTATTGTCTCTCCATTCTCTAAAAACCTTTGAATTTATGAATATCAACATACCGCACACTTACCACACGCACATTGCAATGAACTAGTAACAAACCATTGCATGAATGGAATTATTTAAAAGTCATTGCAACTAAGTGATTTGAGATTAATAATAAAATGATGGTTTTCCTAAAGCACAGAATGCTTCATAAAGAAAGTGCAGTGTAGCCTTACCAAAATAAAATCAGTATCATTCATGCTTCCTTAAAAAACTAAAAATAGAGTTACCATATGATCCAGTTATCCCACTCTTGGGCATATATCCGGAGAAAACTATGATTTGAAAAGATACATGCACCCCAATGTTCATTGCAGCACTATTTACAATAGCTGAGACATGGAAGCAACCTAAGTGTCCATCGACATATGAATGGATAAAGATGTGGTGCATATACACAATGGAATATTACTCAGCCATATAAAAAAGAATGAAATAATGCCATTTGCAGCAACATGGATGGACCTAGAGATTATGATACTAAGTAAAGTAAGTCAGACAGAGAAAGACAAATATCAAGTGATATTGCTTATATGTGGAATCTGAAAAAATGATACAAATGAACCTACTTACAAAACAGAAATAGACTCACAGAGATAGAAAACAAACTTATGGTTACCAAAGGGGAAAGGGGGAGAGGGATAAATTAGGAGTTGGGGATTAAAATATGCATACTACTATATATAAAATAGATAACCAACAAGGACCTACTGTATAGCACAGAGAGCTATACTCAGTATCTTGTAATAACCTATAATGGGAAAGAATATATATATTCTAAAAAGAATATATGTAGCTGAATCACTTTGCTGTACACCTGAAACTAACACAACTTTGTAAAACTATATTTCAATAAAAATTTTAAAAAAAGAAAGTTTAGTGCAGCCTTACCAAAATAAAATCAGTGTCATTCATGCTTCACACATTTTTCATCTATCTATGCATACACACAAACACAAAATTAAGATTAATGAATTGTTCAATATTGTGAACTGTTTGCCAGCCACCGTGTGCAACCACAGTGAACACCATGCTAACTCACGAATATTTTTGAAACAAGGGAAGGAAAAAATTGGATGCCTGGGACTGCTGGAAGCAATACTTCATTATGCAAGGATCCATTACATTCATTATATTTGACAAGGAACGTTAATTAATTAACTTGTATTTTCTCTTATCTAGGCATTTCCACAACTGAAATTTTCCGAGTACTCCAAAGCTATAGATGTTTTTTTAGGCCAGTTGCTGTGTAACCATAAACTGTTACAGCAGTTGGACACAGCTGCCTTTTGTTTTAAGGCCACAGGATGAGAGATGTGCAGAAGCATTTCCCTGGAGCCTGAACAGTGTTAGTCATGAGAGTAAATGTTTTAAGTTACAGGTTGTGCTGTGCCAGGCTGAGCAATGAATTCCTCGTGACAGAGGTGCCCCAGTATTCAATACTTCTTTTCTGGGGGGGTGTGTTTGTGATATCTGTGGCCCTCTCAAGCATGGTGTCCAGGATTTTTCTTGCATGGATCTAACAACATTACTGAGTATGTGTCAAGTATTGTGCTCGATGCTAGAGTTCACAGGTTAACAAGGTCAGGTTACACATAGACCAATAATGGAAGACAGACAAAGAAACTCAGCAGTGTGCTGGGGATTACACTAGAAATGGGCAGTGGGCAGAATAGGGGGCAGCTAGGCCAGCCTGGAGATGGGTAGGGAGAGAAAGGCTGGAGAAGACTTCCCAGAGGAGAGGAGATCAAGTTCGAAGAAGAGGAAGTAAGGAAAAAGAAGGAGAGTGTTTCAGGTAGAAACAACGGCAGGGGAGTGAGGAGGGAGCCAGGTGAGGAGGGAGCCAGGCAAGTATGGCACGTTGGGTTGGGCAGAGACCAGAGCCCTCAGAGGTCACAGTAAGAGGTCTGGATCATTTGGAGCCACATAAGGATAGAAAGCAGGGGAATGATCTAACAGATGTTCATTTCCAAAGGCGTACTTGACAGCAGGCTTGTCAGCAATACTTGACAGAGGATGGGTTGGACCAGTGCTGGGATCCAGGTGAGAAAAAAGAGCTATGGAAAGTGGGGGATTGAAATGACAGAGGGGACAGGAAGACACTCTAAATATTGGCAGCTCCATGTATGAAGGGGGAAAGGAGAGGAAGTAGTGAAGAAAGACCGCCAGGTTTCTGGGCTTTCTGACTTGGGTAACGGGCTGGACACTAGCACTGCTCCTCAAGATGGGAGATCACGGAGGAGAGAGAATTTTGTGGAAGGTGAGTTCAGTTTCAGACATGCTGAGTGTGGGTGTATCCAAGTGGAACTGTCCAGATGGGTTGACCCCATGGGTCTGGAGTTCAGGAGAGTATTCCAGGCAGGAGAATATAGATGGCAGAGGCAAGGGCCATCTACACATGGGTGTAGTTGAAATCTTGGGAATGGACTTATCTATGGAGAAAGAACTGGGTGGAGAGAGGAATAAAAAGAGAAAAGTGGGAATGAGAAGTGAGGCAGTGAAAGAAGAGGTGTGAAGAGGGAGGAGAAGTGAGGGGAGGAGAGGTGACCGAAAGACCGAGGACAGGAGCTTGGAAAACAGCAATATTTAAGGAGAGAGGTGGCAACCATGGGAAGCCCATGAAGAAGACGAAGGAAGAGCAATCGAAGGTCAGGAGGGACAGGAGGAGAACATGGCATCAAGTAAGTCAAGGGAGGCGAGTTCTGAAAAGGAGGCAATGGCCAGCACCATGGTGTGAACCGGATTTGGCAATGAGGTCCTTAACTGCCTTAGTGTGAGCGGTTGCTGGGACTGGCTAGGGGCTGAAGACAAATTGAAGTGGTTTGAATAATGAATGGGAGCAAGATGTGAAGATCATAATAAAGAAGCTGGGTCGAAAGGGAAGGAAAAAAATTGGCTGTGGCGAGATGGGAGAGAAAGTACAGAGAGAGTTTGATTTGAAAGTGTTTATATCCTAGACGAATAAAAGGCAGAGGAGATATGGGGGTTGAAGATGCAGGAGAATCGAGTAACCAAAGAAGTAGGAAGGAAGGGGCGGCCTTGCCCAGGTGGATGCAAGACGAGACCATATTCTCTGTGTTGTGTGAGAATGTCACATGCTCAAAGTAGGGGACTTCAAGTGTGCTGTGAAACTTTGAAACAGTTGCTGTGGACACTGGGAGAGGGAGGATGCCATCAGAGAGTGGGACCGTGAGGGTGAAGAATTTAAGGTTCTGAGTAAGTACCTCCAGTTCTCTCTAACCACTCTGCCCGGGCTTTACTGATATTGCCAAGCTGAGATGTCATTAAACAGGAGGTTAAAACTACGGAGCCGGGGCTTCCCTGGTGGCGCAGTGGTTGAGAGTCTGCCTGCCAATGCAGGGAACACGGGTTCAAGCCCTGGTCTGGGAAGATCCCACATGCCGCGGAGCATCTGGGCCCGTGAGCCACAACTACTGAGCCTGCGCGTCTGGAGCCTGTGCTCCACAACAAGAGAGGCCGCGATAGTGAGAGGCCCGCGCACCGCGATGAAGAGTGGCTCCCTCCTGCCACAACTAGAGAATGCCCTCGCACAGAAACGAAGACCCAACACAGCCATAAATAAATAAATAAATAAATAAAAATAAAAGAATTCCTTTTAAAAAAAAAAAAAAAAACTACGGAGCCTATATTTTGTGCCTGGGATTGTCCGATTGCATTCCCTGCTGCTTCCTACACACAGCCAGCCACTTAACACTGAGAGTCACCTCTCCACAGGAGTTCTCATAATCCAAATTGGGGATTGGGAGGGTAAACAACCAAGCGGAGCCCCAAGAGTCTCCCATCAACCTTACAGCATTATGAGTCCCTAAGCAATTCTGTTTGTGTTCTTTGTCAATGCAGTTTACACAATCCAGGGATCAGCCCCTGGAGTTAGCCTTGGACCATGACTGGATTCTCCACAGGCCCCCTGTGAATGGTTCCCTTCATGACAAAGATATTAAGCGCCCTTGAGGTCTGATTTACCAAAGTTACCAATCCAAGTAAGGTCGCTCAAGAGCTCACCCAGTCCCAACAGATGTGACATCTCTCAGAGCCACGTGATTGCTGCTCAGGCCTGGACTCTGTCTGGGCTTTTCTCAATCTGCCAATATCCTTTTTTGCTGCTATGCACCCCACCACCAGCACCACCAGGTGGGCTCCACTGGGCATGGCACCCCCTGGCCCGTTGCACCCGCGATTCACTTTGATGGGCCCTTCCCGGCAGCAGCAGTCCCTGTGCACACATCCCATGAACTAGCAATGCCTCTGTCCAGAGTCCTGGGGCCCCAGGGTGGGACCCAGCACAGCACAGCCCGGCGGTGCTGCCTCTCACTCCCTGGCCTCCCACACGCTCAGTCCTCCATCTGTGGGGTATCTGTCCCCTCGCTATGTCTCCAGCAGTCCCCCAGCCTCTGGAGGCAGATGGGCCCATGGCTCTAGGCGCTTGGCAGTGGAATGTCCATTCCTTCTGGGGAGTAGGCCTGCTACGTCACAGGCTATAGGCCCTCCAACCAGCCAGCAACCTCCCAAGTGACCAAAGGTCTGCATCTGCAGCACAGAATTGAAAAACGTTCCTCCACCTCCTTGGATCCTATCCACCCATCACAGCAGAGACCGAAGGCCACTTCTTCCATGCAGCCTTCCCTCATGCCTAGAAATAAATGTCATTTTTTCCTTCTCTGAACAGCCACAGAGCCTCACCCGTGCTTCAAGTTCATCCATTCATTCATTCAGTATTTACTGAGAAGCTTCTGGGACCAGGCTCTGTGGGAAGTGCTCGAACACAAGAATGAAAACACAAGTCTCCTACCTCATAGAACTTTCCAGAGTAACTGGGAAACAGCTGTGTACACAAACAACTTAATATTAAAAAAATTATTGTGTGGTAGGAAGTATAGTTGTTAAGAGTGTGGGCTCTGCAACCAGACTGCTTGGATTTGAATCTCACTTCCAACACTAACTGGCTGTGTGAACTTGGGCAGGTGCCTTAGTTTCCACATCTGTACAATAAGAGAGCAATAACTCTTACCTCACAGAGTCTAGACTACTGAAAGTGTTCTATAAATGGGTTCCTATTATTATTAATATTGTTATGATTGTTTTAACGGTTACAAGTACAAAGGGAAGTTGGAACAGAGGAGGAGCATTTATTCCTCTTGACTTTTTAGAGTTCTTTATCTGTGAGCCTTATCTCCTCTTCCAAAGTCTAAGGTCCTCCAGGACAGACATTTATAAACCATGTAACATTTGACTCAGTTCCTTGCACTTAGTAGGTGCTCAATAAATATTTACTAGTTTCATGAAAACGGCTTCACCCAGCTTTGGGGCAGCACCCAGGCCACTCCAGCTGGGTGTAAAAGTAACAGAAGCCGCCTCCAATCTTCCAAACCAAACCCTGAGAGGCTGCATGGGTCTGCGGTCAAAGGAAAGGGGCAAATAACAATGAAGGAAAAGCTGCTTCTCCCAGAGACGCCGTGCTTTCTTTCATCCTGGACTTTACATTTATTCCCTCTCATGAAGGCCATCTGGTGTTTGGCGTTTCTACTTCCATGATGTAAACGTATTTTCAAGGGTTGGTTACTTGGCTCCGGAGTTCACTGGGTGGACCTCAGCACTCAAAACTCCATCCTGGGAGCTGTTAGCACTTTCCCAAACTCCCTACCCCCTTACTAAACTAACAGAAGGAGACAAAAAGGTCAGTTTTAAGGTCCATAAATGCAAGCAACTTATTGTTTCCCTAAGAAAGTCACTTCTGTCTTCTTGAAGTAAACGTCATTGACTTACTATGGAATTTTCCAGAAATTCCTCAAATTTCTTAAATTTTGAGTCGTGTGGTTCTAAAAAGAAAATATGTCATACTGGTTTTAATGGTGAATGGTTTCAAATTTGAAGTCCTGGCCAATTTCTATTCGGGATTGAACCCTAGCCAGACTTTGAATTAATTCTGGTAAATGATGGCGATGGATAGCTCGCCTGTTGCCAGCTTCACGGAAGTAAGTTAAGGCAGGTTGAGTTAATGTGTTCTTCTTTCCTACCTTGGGTATCACGTGCCTGACTAATACCTTCATTACTATAATTTCCAGTCTTTTGTAATCTCATTAGAGAAGTGTTTTAAAAATACAATTCCATAAAAGATATGGAAAACACTAATCACAGGACTTCCCTGGTGGTCGAGTGGTTAAGACTACGTGCTTCCAACGCAGAAGGCATGGGTTCGATCCCTGGTCAGGGAACTAGGATCCCACATGCTTTGCGGCACCACCAAAAAAACCCAACAAAACAAAACACTAATCACATGTTCTTCAAGGAAATTTGTATTATGGAGTAGAATTTTTAAAGGGGCATGGATTAAAAACTGGGATTAGATACAGGCAAGAATGTAGTGGGTGCTCATAGGCAGGGTGGCCTGTTTTTGAAGACAAAGGAATCACAGAACTTAGAAAAGGTCAAGTTTGAGGTCTTCCCACCCAACTATGTACAGAGTGCTAAGTCCTGTCTACAATAACCAGGACTGCTTGAGTATCTCCAAGGAGAAACAGGTGTCTGTATATCAGACTGTTGGTGTTCCCTTGACATTCACCTCTCTACTCCTGGATCCTGAGAGCATTTTTTGTTGGAGCACATTCGGCCCATAAGCAGGGCAGGCCCAGAGTGTTGGAGAGTTAGTGCTTCTGGAAGCAGTTCTAAACCAATGGTGGATGGGGAATGGGTGAATGAATCCTCCACCTTCCTGGTCCCCTGTGGGGACAACCCCGAGGCATGCTCTCCTCTGTATCCCAGAGCTCCCCAGCGGGATTGACCTTCAGTTGCCCACTCCACTAACTGGCTAGCTAACATACCTGATACTGTCTTCCTTTCTTTCCCTGTCTCACTCCCCCTCTCCCCAACCAGGGTTTCCTAGGATCACCTCTCAAAGAAACTATTTGCAATTGAATCCTTGTCTTGGAGTCTGCTTCCGGAAGGATCCCAAATTGAGATAATTCCTGGTTCTGCAACTCTAGTCAGGTCTTCCCCACTTCTCTCCTTGATGATTTTATACATTCCCCACCTGGCCTCTGGCCTGCAATCTCTTTTTCGTCTTTCCTTACCACCCATTGCTCCCAGATCATCCCTCCTCCTAAAGCATCGCCTGGATCTGTTGTTCCCCTGCTCTGAATCCTTAACTATTACCCCACCTTATAAGTGGGAACAAAAGTCCAAACCCCTCTCCCTTTTTTTTTTTTGGCCGTGCCTCGCGTCTTGCGGGATCTTAATCTGCCCACACCCTCCCCAGCATTTGACCCACAATGTTCTTGAAGGCCTTAATGTGTCAGGTGCTCCTGCTGACCTGCCCTGCTCACAGTTGCTAAATATTTGTAGAATCAAAAAACTTAAAGGAGGGTGACAAGTCAGCTGGGCATTATACTTCTACCTTTATCCTACTTAAGAGAATTTCAGAGTACTTTTTTGCACTTAACAAATTTTCTGTGACTAGATTAGAAACAGCTTTTTCATCCGCAGTTCTTTCATTCCAGAGCTAGGGCCCTTATCAGCCCAATTGGAACAAATTCCGCAGGTGAAAGTCCTCCTGTAGTTTTGTATACTGGAATTTAACTTAAATTCTCTGGAGGAATTAAGCCACTGACTTTCCAATTGCTTTCTAGTTTGTTTAAACCACAATAGGTACTGTAATGATAAACATTTCACAAATGCAGACAGAGGGAGGGAGACGGTGTGCTACGTGGAACTAAGCAACGTAAGAGGCCTCAGCTATAGCCTGGCTCCGCCCTTAATAGCTCACGTGATATTGAACAAGTCACGTAACTTCTCTGAACTTCAGTTTCCTCATCTGTAAAACAAGAAGGTTGTCTCTCAGATCCATTTTAGAGCTAACATGCTACTAACAAGGTTCTGTGATTTGAAGCTGTGGTTGCTGGGAATAAATAGGTGGGTAGATTCAAAGGCTCAGAGACTAAATTTATTCATGCTTCCCATAATTTTAGTTTAGTCAGTCCAAAAATCCACTTCACTGTTAAGTCCATAAAAATGATCATGAGTGTTACCCATCAGGACATGAACTAAACTCAGCCACAGTCTTTGCTTCCCCCAGAAACCCTTGCCTCTCCCCCTCCACCAGTGTCTTCCTGATCTTCAGGTTGGATGACTATAACCTGCCTAACTTGGTCCTGGTTTTCTCTTGAGAAAGGTAAACATTAATTGTGAAATGAAAACCACACATGTGATAATGTTGGGATTAATGAGGTGCTGAATTGTATTCTTACTTTGCTATTGTTGGCAAGTGTGGTATTCAGCCGAATTCAAAACAGTGAAACCATTTCTAAACCAGAAATGTTAGTCCAAAGTTTTGCATCTACCATGTGGCTTATTACTCTACCAAAGTGGGATGGAAGGGCCCTCCACTAGGAGGCAGGGCAGGCAGTACTGGCGTGGTGTGGTCTAGGGGTTCTGGGGAAGCCCCACCTCCAGCCTCCGTGCTCGGCCAGTCACAAAGAAGGGAAGGGAAGGGAAGGTGAAGGGAAGGGAAGGGAAGGCAAGGGAAGGGAAGGGAAGGCAAGGGAAGGGAAGGGAAGGGAAGAGATTGTTCCCATGTAGTCTGCTCTGGTGAAGATTGCTGGGAAGGGTTATCCACTAGACCATCATTGGTCATTAAAATGTAAACTCTCATTCGTTTCCAAGATTAACTAGTCTCCAAGCAGTGCTGAAAGGGGGTGTGAAGTAAGCCTCACATGTGCAATTTCTCAGGTATTCATTCCAACAGCTCTTTGGGAAGGTGTCACTAGTCCCATTAGACACTGAAGAAACCAAGTCTTCTAAAAGTAAGTGACCCACATGGTCACATAGTTGGCAAGTCAGGGTTTAAACCAGGGCTTTCTGGTTGTAACTCCAGCAGTCAGTGCAGCCACCAGCCATCTACCCTTAGAAATGCAAGAATGTGCCCTTTCTACTCTCCTACACAGCAGCTCAAAGTGAAAGTTGGAACCACCTTTGGGAAAAAGAATTTGCGTTATATATCAAGGCGCTTTAAAATGTTTATGCCTTTTGACTGTGTGATTCCACTTTTAGGAATCTTCCTGAAAGAAATTACCTGAGGGACTTCCTTGGTGGCACAGTGGTTAAGAATCCACCTGCCAATGCAGGGGACACGGGCTCGACCCCTGGTCCGGGAAGATCCCACATGCCGCGGAGCAACTAAGCCCGTGCGCCACAACTACCGAGCCCATGTGCCACAACTACTGAAGCCCATGAGCTTAGAGCCCGTGCTCCGCAACAAGAGAAGCCACCGCAATGAGAAGCCCACGCACCGCAACAAAGAGTAGCCTCTGCTCGCCGCAACTAGAGAAAGCCCACGGGCAGCAACGAAGACCCAACACAGCTAAAAATAAATTAAATAAATATATTAAAAAATAATAAGTAAAATTCTAAGAAAAAAAAAAAAAGAGGAAGAGACACAGAGGAGCAATCATGTGAAGAGGCAGCAAGAGAGTGGCTATCCACAAGCTCAGGAGCAACCAACTCTGCCAGCACCTTGATCTTGGACTTCCAGACTCCAGAAGTGTGAGAAAATAAATTTCTGTTGTTAAAGCCACCCACTCTGCTGCACCTTGTTATGGCAGCCCTAGCAAAATAATACAGCCTCCATCTCTGTTGTGTCTGAAGCCCAGAACCCCAAGTCACCTCTCTTTCCTCCAATTCCCAAACCCACATGGCTCCTAACCCAGTGTTTTCAAACCACATATTGGAACCCAGCAGTGGGCTGTAAAGTCAATCTAGAGAATCTTGACCAACATATTAAAAATTAAATAGGATAAAAGAGAAGAGAATAAAATGCAACAGAATAGCACAGAAGAGGATAAAATAAAATAGGAAATAGAATGTGATGCATGTAGTGAAGATTAAGTATTGCTCATATGAAATCTTTATTTCCATTATATATGTCTATGTGTGTATACTGGGTCGTGCTGTAAACCGTATTTCATACTGTGGGTCATG
The DNA here is from genome assembly GCF_028564815.1 of Eubalaena glacialis. Taxonomy (NCBI): domain Eukaryota; kingdom Metazoa; phylum Chordata; class Mammalia; order Artiodactyla; family Balaenidae; genus Eubalaena; species Eubalaena glacialis. Next base: position 16,432,844 of record NC_083736.1, read on the forward strand.
GTAAAAATAAATTTCGGAGCAACTGACCTAATTTCACCCCATATTCTGTCTTTCTTCAACTCCCAAAGCACTTTCATTATGGTTCATCATCAGCAAAATCCCCCATGCACTTAACCTCTTCCAAATGTTTTGTTCATCTTGCTCAAACCAAAACTAAAAAATACAAGTCTCACAAATATAACCACGGCAAGGGTAGATAGTATTAGGTGTGCTCTGAGCAAGAAACCTTCTACTTCATCTTGACTCTTGACTCACAGTGGATTTGAGACAGGAGGGAAGGGGGCAGGGCACAACCTTTAAAAGAATGACTAAGCCCTTGAGGATACAAAAACTGGTTAGAACCAATTAGGCCCAAGATGATGGAAGATTCAACTTCCACTAGACCTTGAGCCTCCTTATATCAAGACACTCATTGTAATGCATTAGCATATGCTAAAGGACACAGCCACAGGCGCCATGAGAGTTCCGAGGGTGACCATAAAAGGCCAAAAAGTAGGCATTGGCCCAATTCCTGGAACCCGCCCCCCCAGCCCCTTCCCCAAAATAGTTGGAATAATCCTCCCACTTGTTAGCCAATGAAACTACCCAGCCCATAAAAACTCACCACCCCATATTTCAGGGCCACCCTCGCCTTTTGAGATGGATCGCCACCGCATTCTGTCTATGGAACGTGCATCTCCCAGGGCTTTTTGGCTTCTGAGACGGACTGCATTCTGTCTACGGAGTGTGTATCTCTCTCAATAAATCTACTTCTTACCTATTACTTTGCCTCTCGCTGAATTCCTTCTGCACTGACACATAAAGAAGCTGAGCTTCATTAAGTCCTGAGACCAGGTGTGTGATTTCAATTAAAAGACAGTGGGTTTGAGTCCCAGCCTGTGGGTTCAAGTACCAGTCTGAGTTTTGGCTGGGCTCTAATCCCATCTGAGGTGCAGTTGGGTTTGAGTCCCAATCTGAGTTGTGTGGTTTCAGATTTCTATAGAACTGTGTATTCATTTTTGAAGAACAAAATTTAAAACTGTGTATGAAAGGCTGGAAATATATCATAGGAAATTATGTCTAAAATTAATGTGCAAATTTCATAATCATAATTTTTCACTGAATGTCTTCTTTTCTAAAATGACATTAATTGTAAGATGGACCATTAATTGAATAAATGGCTTTTCAGGCAAAAAACCCTGTTGAGTCAAATATGGTAGCCGCTAGCCATATGTGGCTACTTAAATTTAAATTAATTACAATTAAAAAATCCAGTTCTTTAGTCTCACTAGCTACGTGTCAAGTGCTTGCTAGCTACATGTTCTATATTATAGAACATTTCCATCATCACACAAAGTTCTACTGGACAGCACTGCTATAGAGTTTTGATGAATGTGGGGTAAGAAGGAAGAAGGTTTGAGGGCAGCTGTGGTTTGTGAAAGCACGGGAGACCAAGTTGCTTTGGAGGAAATGGATTTTAACGAGTGGTGTGTGAGGGTGAAACCGAGCAAGAACCTGTAGTGCCCTCCTGGGTACAAAAGCCTTTCAGTGTTTTCCTTTCTTACTTGCAGGAAAAGGTTTCAGCCTCCTAGACCTTCCCTGAGTACCAAAGGGCAGATTCAAACAGTTGCTAGTCAGGGAAGTGAGGGAATGCAGAAACAAAGGAAGAGCAGTCAAGAAACAGGAGTACCTCGATAAAGCAGAATCCTAGTTCCTCCTCAAGGAATATACATAACAATACATCTCTGAGTCCTTCTGTAGGAACTAAGGCCCCCACCCAGGGGGAGGATGGTAACTCCAGGCTGAGCACAAGATTGCTGGAGCACCGCCCTGTTACCTCACCACCAACCAATCAGAAGAAAGTCATACACCCTGAAGCCCTCACCCCAAATTTTGCCTGTAAAAATTTCTCCCCGAAAACCATTAGGGAGTTTGGGGTCTTTTTGAGCACAAACCATCCGTTCTCCTTCCTTGGCCCTGCAATAAACCTTCCTCTACTCCAATCTCCGATGCTTCAGTTTGTTTGGCCTCACTGCGTGTCAGACACACGAAATTGCATTCCATAACAGGGATTATAGTTGGATCTTTACTACAAGAGAAGGAAGTAAAAGTTGGAATTGCATAAAAATGGAGCCCTACAACAATAGACATATTAATACAAAACAGCAATTATAAGAATTTTTACTAAGAGCTTGCTGATGTCAAGCACCATGCTAAGCGCTTATAAAATAATCTATAAGATTATCTGTGATTACAATCCTGGAAAGTAAGCATAAACCATTTTTACAGATGAGAAAATTGAGGGTCAAGCATTAAGTAACTTGTTCTAGAATAGAGCAAGAAAGTGGCAGGATAAGGATTTGAAACCAGTTTCCAAACCTTATTCTTCTGTTAATCCCGTTCTCAACTGGAGATTGGAGATAAGGGTGGCAGGGGCAGCAGTCTAGAGAAGCTTTCAGCATCACCCGGACCTACTGGAAAACCAGGAACTCTTCCTACTCCCAGGAAGCCCTTTCCTAAAGCCCTCCCTTTCCCTCCTCCCCCACCCTTTCTCCCACAATTCCCCCTGCAGCCATTCCGGCTACAACTCTCGGTACAATAAGGCTGAAGCCAGAGGGGGAGTCATGCAAGGGCTGTCCTAGACACATAGAATTAGAATTCCTACGTGGGATGTAGAGCCAGGGAATGTGAATTTACCAAAAAACTCTCCGGTGGTTCTCATTTGCGTGCTCTAGTGGAGGAAATTGTACCATACCATAAAAAGATTGGCAGGAACTTGAAAGTCAATTAAATATTTAGTTAAATGAAAATGATTGTTGTAAATATGGTTACTAAATTGAATGCAAAAATCCAAAGCCAAATCTTGAAAAAGAACATTTATATAATAAATATAGCATAATAATTGAGTTTTATGACCCCAGATTACATTAGTAAAGACAGGAATTTGTGAGATGTAAAAGCAAAAACAAAACAAACAAAAATAAAACCCATTAATTGTTAAATGGATGATGTAAAAAATTATTTTTTTGCTCTTCATTTAGACAACCAAAGAAGCATAGGTTCAGGGCTACATCTAATAAACTTAGAGGCAATCACTACTAGAATTAAGAACCACCTTCCAAATTACCAACAAAGAAAAGAAAACAAAAGCACTGCAAGTGAGAAGAAAATGTAGAAAATAGCAAATAAGCCTAAAAGAGAGTATGAAAAAGATTCCAGAAATAGGAGCAAATGCACCAGTTATTATGCTAATTGTAAATGTTTTACGCTCTGTAATAAAAAGAAGAGTTGCTCACACTGGGCTAAAAACAAACAAAATATGATTATGTGCTGCTTATAAAAGACAACCTAAAACATAATTACACAAAAAAGGTTAAAACTAGGGACTGTCCTGGCGGTCCAGTGGTTAAGATTCCGCGTTTCCGCTTCCACTGCAGGGGGTGCGGGTTTGATCCCTGGTCAGGGAAATAAGATCCCGTATGCTGTGTGGCGTGGCCAGAAAAAAACAAAAACAAAAGACAAAGTTAAAATTAAAAGGGTGAATAAAGACATATCAATCAAAGGTAGGAAAAAGAAAACATCAATGGAAAATATTACTAAACAGAGGATTCAAGACAAAAGCACTATTCAAAATGAATGTAGACTTTACAAGCGTAAATCAATGAAAAACTCAAAGATCTTTTCATAAGGAAAAAGTTTACTGGACTTAACTGTATAAAAATGTAAATGGTTGAATAGCTAAAACAACATAATCGTCTGAAAAGGTAAACAGTAAAACAGAAAAATATTTTCAAAAATGAAACACAAGTTTAGTATTGTAGCTTTACTATATAAAGAGTTCGTTCAAATCCCTGAGCAAAATATTAATGCAAAGATAGACAATTCAAAAAGAAGGAAACTGAATCAATCTAAATCAAAGAAATTAGAAATGAAATAACTGGCTTCTCTCACATTAACCATTAAAAAAAATCCCAGCAAGAGCACTGGTGGAAATATAAATTGGTATCTAATTATCTGGACATGATTCTGGCACAAGCTCTCTGGAGCTTTTAAAAGGTTCATTCCTGGGCTTCCCTGGTGCCGCAGTGGTTAAGAGTCTGTCTGCCAATGCAGGGGACAAGGGTTCGAGCTCTGGTCAGGGAGGATCCCACATAACTAGGCCCGTGAGCCACAACTACTGAGCCAGCAGTCTATAAATTTATTTATTTATTTATGGCTGCGTTGGGTCTTTGCTGCTGGGTGTGGGCTTTCTCTAGTTGCGGCGAGTGGGGGCTACTTTTCTTTGCGGGGCGCAGGCTTCCCATTGCGGTGGCTTCTCTTGTTGCGAAGCACGCTGAGCCAGCACTCTAGAGCCCGCGGGCCACAGCTGCTGAGCCCGTGGGCCACAACTGCCAAAGCCCGCGCGCCTACAGCCTGTGCTCCACAACAAGAGAAGCCCGCGCACCACAATGAAGAGTAGCCCCTTCTAGCCACAACTAGAGAAAGCCTGCGTGCAACAACGAAGACCCAATGCAGCCAAAAATAAATAAATTTATTTAAAATATATATATATTAAAATGTTCATTCCTTTTGAAACAATAACTCCACTTCTGGGAATCAAGCCTGTGGACAGAATCAGAACTGCCAGACCAAGATTTATGTAAGAAGATGTTCAGGAAATTATTTTTTATGATAGAGAGAATTTTGAGAGAGCCAGAATATTAAATGACGGTGGAAATTTTTAGAAAACTATGGTATATCCATAAGACTAAATATTCTGACTCATCAAAATTGTATTTGAGAAGTTGTTATTGAAATAAAGAAATGATGTATGGTATAATGTTAATTTTTAAAAAAGAAGTATGCCATAGTCTATAAACTGTATACTAAATTGCATACATAGTATCATCTCAAATAAATTAATAGTGCTTACCTTTGAGCAATGGGATTATAAGGGTTTTTTTGTTTTTTTCTTTAGAATACTTTTCTGTATTTTCTCAACTTTCTACATTGAGCAGAGGTTACTTTTATAACCAGAAAAGATCAGAGTAGTTTCTTCAATAAATGGTGCTGGGAAGACTGGACATTCACATGCCAAAGAATGAAATTGTACCCACATCTTATACCACTTACAAAAATTAACTTGAAATGGATTAAAGACTTAAATGTAAGACCTGAAACCATAAAACTCCTAGAAGAAAACAGGGGAAAATCTCCTTGACATGGGTCTTGGCAATGACTTTTTGGTTATGACACTAAAAGCATAAGCAACAAAAGCGAAAATAAACAAGTGGGAATACATCAAACTACAAAGCTTCTCTACAGCAAAGGAAACAATTAACAAAATGAAAAGGCAACCTATGGAAGAGAGAAAATATTTGCAAACCATATATCTGATAAGGGGTTACTATCCAAAATATATAAGGAACTCATACAACTCAATAGCATAAAACACAAATAATCCAATTTAAAAATGGGCAAAAGTCCTGAATAGACATTTTTCCAAAGAAGACATACAAATGGCCGTTAGGTACATGAAAAGTGCTCAACATCACTAGTCATCTTGGAAATGCAAATCAAAACCACAATGAGATATCATCTCATACCGTTAGGATGCTTATTATCAAAAAGACAAGAGAAAACAGTGTTGGGAAGGATATGGAGAAAAGGGAACCTTTGTGCACTGTTGGTAGAGATGTAAATTGGTAGAAAACACTGTGGAAAACAATATGGAGGTTCCTCAAAAAAATTAAAAATAGAACTACCCTATGATCCAGCAATCTCACTTATGGGTATATACATCCAAAGGAAACTGAATCACTGTCTCGAAGAGATATGTGCACCCCCATGTTCACTGCAGCATTGTTTACAATAAACAAGACATGGAGACACCCTAAGCATCCATCAACAGATAAATGGAGAAACAAGATGTGGCACACACAATGGAATACTACTCAGCCATAAAAGAGAAGGAAATCCTGCCATTCGTGACCACCTTGAGAGCATTATGCTAAGTGAAATAAGTCAGATAAAGACAAATACTGTATGATCTTACATGTAGAATCTTAAAAAAAAAGCTGAACTCAAAGAAACAGAGAGTGGGCGATTGGGATTGACATGTATACACTGATGTGTATAAAATTGATGACTAATAAGAACCTGCAGTATAAACAAACAAACAAAACAACTAATACTAAACTTTCATTGGGTTATTTGTATGGAAATATGTTAATATAAATGTTTCAGACATTACATGAAATTTCTAAAAATCTTAAAAAAAAAAAAAAAAAGAAACAGAGAGTAGAATGGTGATTGCCAGGAGCGTCTGTGGGGGGATGGGGAGGCGGCGGGAGGAGAAATAGGGAGATGTTGGTCAAAAGGTACAAACTTCCAGTTATAAGATGAATAAGTTCTGGGCATCTAATGTACAGCATGATGACTGTAGTTAACAATACTATATTATATACTTGAAAGTTACTAAGAGAGTAAATCTTAAATGTTCTCACCACACACACACACAAAAGGTAACTATTTGAGTTGACAGATGTGTTAACTAACCTTATTATGGTAATCATTTTACAATATCTACATTATCAAATCATCACGTTGTACACTTTAAATGTATACAATGCTATGTCAGTTATAGTTTAATAAAGCTGGGGAAAAAAGAGAAAAACACAAAAAGTACAATAAAACAAGCTTTAGATTATAAAATAATTTTTTAAAAAAAGAAAAACTTCTGAGTAGAAACAAATCATTCCACCCTGTGAAATCCTTAGTTATAGCCCTGTTTTATTAATCAGGATTCTTGGCACAGAAACTGCCGCTGGCCAGCTTGAGCAAAAGTTAATTTGTTGCAAGGATTCAGGAGACAAAAAGGTTTGGAAAAGCCTGTTTAGCACTGGAGTGATGTGATAAATAACCTTTAACTAGTCTTCATATTCTTATATCACTCAGGCTTCAAAGACATGGGAGAGAGTGTCCCATGGTCTAGCCTAGGTCACCTGCCCGCATCAGGGTGAGGGAGCTGGCCCATTAACTTCCACCAAAGGAGGCACATATCACCTCTCTCCAAGACAGGACAGAGTGGGAGAAAGGTGAGCACCCAAAACTAGTTAGGGTGCTATTAGGAAGGGAGATTAAATCCTATTGACCTGAAATGTGACATCACCACTCTGTCTCTCCCGTTGATAACTTTGCTTCTGAAGTATCTTCTCCATCATTCCTCTCCTATTCATTTCTCATCTCCCTGAAATGAGGCCACTCTCCCCCCATTCCCAACTTTCTCACTCAAGTCACCAATAGAACTGACTGTCAGATCCAATGGATGTTTCTCAGGCCTTATCTTTCTAGATATCTTAGTTTGGGTTCCCCTAAAAGTAGAACCTGAGGCAAGAATTCCCGTGTAAGTGGTTTATTTGGGAGGGGATCCCCGGAAATACAGGTAAAGGAGTGAAGAAATGGGAAGGAAAGGGAAGAAAGTCAACACAGTGTGTGTTATCAAACAAGTTACGGCTATGGGCAACCAGACCTTAATCCTGTTCCAGGGAACTCTGGGAAATAGGGTAGAACATGCATCTCAGAGTTATATCACTCAAGGGGCAAGGGAGCTGGAGTAGTTGTACACCAGCTTCTGTCAATCATCAGCTGAAGGCTGTTTGAAGGGGAGTGGTGTGCCTAATTCCCTGGTATTTCCAGCCCCCCATTCCATGGACAGAGCAGGTTCTGGAAACCAGAGAAAGTCCAGAATCAAAGAGATGCAGGTTTTGGCAGTTGGAAATCTGGCTGCATACACTGGTAAGAGCTGAGGAAACACGGGCTTTATTAGACATTTCTGTGTGTTGTTTCACATTGCTCATGAGGCTTCTTGAAATTCTTCCTTCCCTTGGATACTGGAACATACTACCCCACTGGTTTTCTGCCCTCTTCTCTTGCCACTTCCTTCCATTCTTCTTCAAAGGCTCCTTGTCTTTTTTCCTATACTTAGATATTGGTAATAAGCCAACTGTTGTCTTCTCATCTCACACAATCTCCTCATCGACCTCAACATATCCTTGCTATGGAGCCCATCTATAGACTGACTGATCCAGATGAATATTTCTAGCTCTCCTCTCTTTTGTGGAGTCCACACTCAACAGCTTAAAAATATCTCCACTTGGATCTCCCATGAGCACCTTAACCCCAACAGGTCCAAAACTTACCTCTCCAAATCTTATCTTCTCTCTAAATCTCTCTCTCCTGAGTGCCCTGTCTCAAAAGGGCAGCACCATCCATCCAGTTTCCCACGCCAGAGACCTGGGATCATTCTTCCTTTGCTCTTCCCTCTCCTTACCTCTGATGCCTAATTGATCACAAAGTCTTAGCCATCCTAACTTCTAATCTCTTTTCTGCGCTCTCTACCTTTAAGGCAGACTACCTTTATGCACCACAGTCAATGAAGGCTAGGTGTAGAAGGGACTCCTAGCTTTCTCCCCAACATTCTGTTGGCTCCGTTTGGGCTCATTCCAGTCCCTGAGTCTTTGTTGACTTTAGTCCTGCCCCTTTGGCTTGGAAAGACCTCAGCTTCCCTGGCTCACCTCAAAGTGTTTGCTGTAGCCTTAGAGTTGGACTTATCCCCAGGAACTTCCCATTCTTCGTAGGATTCTGAATCAGCTGGGATTAAGTTTGGTTGTGAATTATCAAAATCCAAAACAACTGGGACTTAAATAGGCTAGAAGTGTATTCATTTCCTATATATAAAAAAAAAAAGGGCTTCCCTGGTGGCACAGTGGTTAAGAATCCGCCTGCCAATGCAGGGGACACGGGTTCGATCCCCGGTCCGGGAAGATCCCACATGCCATGGAGCAGCTGGACCTGTGCGCCATAACTACTGAAGCCCGCGTGCCTAGGGCCCGTGCTCCACAACAAGAGAAGCCACCGCAATGAGAAGCCCACGCACTGCAACAAAGAGTAGCCCCTGCACGCCACAACTAGAGAAAGTCTGTGCACAACAGCAAAGACCCAACGCAGCCAAAAATAAAAATAAATAAAATTTAAAAAAAAAAAAAAATTCTGCAAAGGAAATCAATCCAGGGCTGATGTGACTCCCTCCCCCCCCCCATAGTGTCTCAGTTTCTGCTTCTGAGGGAACCCAAATTAAGACAAAAGAATAAAAACTCACTTGGAGCATTTGATTGAAAATATGAATTCCCCTGAGCACAGTTCTTTAACAACTTGGTTAAATTTCAGGTGTACATAAATCTGTGGAGGGTAGAAGCCCTAGGAAGGTTTTCAATGAGTTACTTCTTCTCCATGTGGAACTATCACATGACACTGCTATGCAGCAGCCTACAAGAAGCTCTGTTCTGAGAGAATCAGAGAATGTGACTTCTTCCTTCTGGGGTTCCCGGGGACACCCCTGCCCACAATTCCTGCCAACACCGCCACCACCAGGCTCTAACTTCTCAGCATCTTTCCTCCCCCACTCCCCCTCAGGCCTACTTCATTCCGGAGCCCAGCAAGCAGCTCACTGGTTTCCCCAGGGTCTTATCTCACCCAATCTCGGCCAAGGTCCAAAACTCTCCCATTATCCCAGGGCGGTGTCACTGAGCTGTCAGGGTCGTGAGAGCTGATAGCTGAAGCACTCGAGGAGGTAAGAGTTGATAATAGCTTGCTGAGTTCACCCCACCCAAGGAATATTTACTTCTTAATGGGAAAAATCTTGAGCCAGTGTTTTTTCACCACTTGGCTCAAAGACAGTGGTAATTATCGGAACAGCACCCTAGGGTAAAAGGATGAGGCTACGTATGGGCTCAGGCTACCAGGGCAGGGATTCTGGCCAAGTGCCCCACCCTCTGCCTTAGGCCCTGCTGGCTGCTCCAAGGGCTGAGGGGCTCTCTATCTCAGCTACATCTGCAATCCACACCCGCACACTGGTAGAGAAACAACTTTACATGACTGAGGAAGGGATGGTGCCAGCCTGTTGCCCAGGTGAAGGTGCCAAGGCAAGCTTGAGAAACAGTGTCTGAAAACAGAAAAATGTGGTTTTTTGCTGGGAAAATTTCCAAAACTACATAAAAGCAGAGACGACAAGTCACCACTTCGGACTTATCACCCAGATCCAACAACCAATACTTTGCCGTTCTTGTTTTATCAAGTACCCCACTTCTTTTTGCGGGGGGGGGCAAGTTTTCTCTAAAGCGAATCTCAGTTAGCATGTCATTTTCACTTCAATATGCTTCTCAAAAGAAAGGAAGGAAGGAAGGACAAAAGGAAGGAAGGAAGGAAAAGGTTTTTCTTGTATGACCACAGCGCTATTAACACAGTTAGAATTATTAACGATTCACAAATACCAGCTATCACGTAGTCAATATTTAAATTTTGAGACAATTGGGAAAACAGAGGAGTACTTTTTAAATGGTGGGACTTTTTTTCCTTTTACAACATCAGAGCAGACAGAGTTATAGCAATAAATTAGGGGAGCAGAGATTGTACCCTCTTAGACCCTCTCCAAACATCCAGTTGACCCAAACTAAGGTGGTGGAGTCTTGCTAAGCTGAAAAGGCAAATTTTCTCCTTATACTTCTTCAGTCCAGAAAAAAGTAAAGGTGCTCTTCCCAGTTTTCGCCCTGTGCTCCTATCCACAGAATTTTGTAAGGTACTGGAAGGTTACTTCTACCCACCTCCAAGGGCTCATATCAGTCTCCCTCTAAAACAATGTGAATAAAAGACTCCGTTTACATTCTAAGGGGGAACATTATGGTGTCCACTTCTCGTTCTTCATATCAAAGATGCAGGGAAAAATGATGAGGATTTGTACACTTGTACATGAGCCAGGAATTGTCCATTAACTTTCTAAATGATCCAGTCATAGTCTACTGAATTTGGAAGAACTGCCAAAGATGAAACGGCTTTTCCTGCTCAACTGGAACTAAGGGAAAGTGATTTGGGACAGAGAGTGACAAGTCAGGGAAAGATAAAAATCACCACAACTCCTACCAGCTTGCCTAGAAACAAGTTGGCTTTAATTTTATCTGATAGCACTTCTCCTTGCTCGAAATGAGTGTTTTCTAGTTAGAGCTAACATTTAAAAATTTTCCTTAAGTCCCAGGCTCTATTCTCAGGACTCACTATATGAGCTCATGTCACCCTCACAACTATCTGAAGTAGACCTAATTATTATTCTCACTTTTACAAATGAGAAAACAGAAGTGCAGAGAAGTTAAGAATAACCTGCACAAGATTACATAGCCAGTTATAATTGGAAGAGGTAGGGCTTGAACACAAGGCATCTATCTCTGGCCTGCATTCATAACCACGATGTCCTATATACCACCTCGGGATGAAAAGCTGTGTTTTTTTGTGCACATGGTCTCATCTGATATCATTGCTTAGTTCCATCCCAACACTTCTCACATTGTCCTATTTAATCTCTGCTTACTCTCCTGTTTTTCCCAATAAAGTTGTGAGCTCCTTGAAAGCAAGGGCTGCTATGTCCCTACAGGGCTTAGTAAATGGCAGGCATCCATTAAATGTATGTAACAGGACCAGGACTCACCCCCAGTGCAAAATCTAAGAGAGCGCCAAAAAACTCAGCAATAACACGAGTAATGGTTTAATGAAATGTTTTTTGAAAAATCAGGGACTTCCCCGGCGGTCCAGTGGTTAGGACTCTGCACTTCCACTGCAGGGGACACGGGTTCAATCCCTGGTTGGGGAACTAAGATCCCACATGCCACACAGCTCGGCCAAAAAAAAAGGGGGGAGGGGAGAAAAATCAAAATCAGGATCAGTCACAGTGCCATGCTAAGCCATAACAGAGCCTGAGACCAAAGGAAAAATCAGCAACAGTGATCCCATCTTTTTTTTAACATTTATTTATTTATTTATTTATTTTTGGCTGAGTTGGGTCTTCGTTGCTGCCCTAGGGCTTTCTCTAGTTACAGCGAGCCGGGGCTACTCTTCGTTGCGGTGCTCAGGTTTCTCATTGCAGTAGCTTCTCTTGTTGCAGAGCACGGGCTCTAGGCGTGGGCTTCAGTAGTTGTGGCACGCAGGCTCAGTAGTTGTGGCGCAGGGGCTTAGTTGCTCCGCGGCATGTGGGATCTTCCCAGACCAGGGCTCGAACCCGTGTCCCCTGCATTGGCAGGCGGATTCTTAACCACTGCGCCACCAGGGAAGTCTCCCGTCTTTAAAATATTGATGTTCTGGTCATACTAGGTTTTTTGCATTAATTTTGATTTCCTTAAAATATTGCATTAAAATATTACTTTTCTTGATTATTGAGGTTTTTTTGTGTCCCCACCCAACCCCCCTTAAATTTTGCTCCCAAGGTGAGCGGCTCACTTGCCTCATCCTAGTTTAGGTCCTGGGTATAATTGAATAAATGGTTGAGTTCACACACCAGTGTCTACATTTTACAGATGGGAAAACTGAAACCAAGGTGCAGAGAAATGGAACAGTTTATTCAAGGCCACATAACTAATTGGTATCAATTCTTTTGGAATTGGAACACAGACTTTGTAACTTCTGGTATCTCAAACTTAGTATCTTAAAAATGGAATTTATGCTTTAGCTAAGAATGATGAATAGCAAAAATAAATGAAGTTCACAGGTAGGACAAAAATGTGAACCAATGGTTTTAAAGGTTGCACTAAACTATGCATTATCAGCTACTCACATATGATAATATTGAAAAAACATGACTATTGTCATCATTTTAAAAGCATTTATAATCATTAATTCATTCAACAAACATTTATTCAGTACCTACCGTGGAGATTTCTCCTTTTTTATTTTTTATTATATTTATTTATTTATTTATTTATGGGCTGCGCTGGGTCTTTGCTGCTGCGCGCGGGCTTTCCCTAGTTGCAGCGAGCAGGGGCTACTCTTCTTTGCTGTGCACGGGCTTCTTATTGTGGTGGCTTCTCTTGTTGCAGAGCACGGGCTCTAGGTGCGTGGGCTTCAGCAGTTGCAGCACGTGGGCTCAGTAGTTGTGGCTCACGGGCTCTAGAGAGCAGGCTCAGTAGTTGCGGCGCACAGGCTTAGTTGTTCCGCGGCATGTGGGATCTTCATGGACAAGGGATTGAACCCGTGTCCCCTGCATTGGCAGGCAGATTCTTAACCACTGCGCCACCAGAGAAGTCCTCCTTTTTAATTTTTTAAAATTTTACTTATTTTTTTTTAAGATTTTTTTTTTGATGTGGACCATTTTTAAAGTCTTTATTGAATTTGTTACAATATTGCTTCTGTTTTATGTTTTGGTTTTTTGGCTGCAAGGCATATGGGATCTTAGCTCCCCGACCAGGGATCGAAACTGCACCCCCTGCATTTGAAGGTGAAGTCTTAACCACTGGACCACCAGGGAAGTCCCCTTTAATTTTATTTTTAATTTTTTCAATTGAAGTATAGTTGATTTACAATGCTGTGCCAATCTCTGCTGTACAGCAAAGTGACTCAGTTATATACATACATTCTTTTTTTTATATTCTTTTCCATTATGGTTTATCACAGGATATCAAATATAGTTCCCTGTGCTATATGGTAGCACCTTGTTGTTTCTTTTGCATTTTTTAATAGAATCCCTACTAGGCCATAAGATGACCCCAAAACACAGGTAATCAATTAATTGTTAGATTAGCCTCTGGATAAACCAGCATTAATTGAAATGAATATATATATATGTACATACATATAGTTGCTACTTTCAATGAATAATGGAAAAGACAAATATAGCAACATATGTTAAATCAATAAAGCTTAAAGTCGTAAGAGACATTGTTTCTAGGAAATTCTTTGTGTTTGCCTGAGTCATCTGAGGTTGGTTATCTCAGTTATTTCAAGCAGGTTGTTAATGAGGTCACGGCCATTGACCAACAGTCCTAAAACGCCCCTCAAAGAGCATGTCCTGCTAACAATGACTCATTCATTAAACAAACATTCACTGAGCACCTACCATGTACCAGGTTGTGTGTTAGATGCTGGGGATGCAGAGATGTGGAGTCAAAGCCTGTTTGGAAGTGGGGTGTAAGTGGGAGAAGGTCAATAGGCAAGAGTTCAGAGGTCTATCAAGAGGGTTCTTGGAAGACCTCTCAGGAGGGCAAGGAGCATGCCAGTTTGGAGTTGGGGTGTTTGAAAGGGCCCAATAGCTAACTCTCCCCGACCTGAAATCTGAATTACTTATAAAATAAAACAAAGAAGTTGGCAAGTAGAGACAAAAATATTAACTTTATCCCTGATATAGCAGATATTGGAGAAGGTAGCTTAAATCTGCTAAAAAGAGAGCTTCCCAGTCAGAATTAGACTGACCCACCCAGCCAGCATTCCTGAACCAGGGCAGACCTTGCCCATTGCATGGACAGAGCCTGCCTCTGGAGCACTGGAAGAGAACGGTGGCTCACTGGGGCAGCTTGTACCCAAAAAGTTGGGATTAGACAATGCATGCCCACATATTATGTGTATGGTATAAACTGTGATGTAAATGTGTAAACGTGTATAAATGAACTTTAATCTAATCCTTAGAGGTGGTTAGTTAGCATTTGAATCCATATTCCAGAGTGATTTAAGCACTACAAATGTCATTATTTAAATCTATACCCAGAGGATTTGTTAATAACTATGTTAGAAATAATTTTTCATTGGTGAAATGACTGGTATTTGATATATATATGGCAGGCTAGAAAGATTATACTGGCCCAACTGTCCTCGCATGACAGAAGAAGTGAGGGAGCTCTCTGGGGTCACTTTTATAAGGGCACTAATCCCATTCATGAGGGCTCTACCATCATGACCTAATCACCTCCCAAAGGCCCGACCTCCTAATACCATCACCTTGGGAGTTAGGTTTCAATACATGAATTCTGAAGGGGACACAAACATTCAGTCCACAGCAGGGACACAAGTTTGTAGCATCATCTCCAATTTCAAAGTACACAGGTAGGCACAATTCACAGAGAAGTATTCAATCCATAAATATTTATTGAGTCATTAATATATAAATACCAAATTTATAGTAGTAACTCGAGGTGGGAGATTGTATTTCCAAAGATACCCACCACAAACACAAATTTCCAAGGGTAAAATCCTTTTCTGTATGCTATGTATATAGTGCCCAGAAATGAGGGGTGCCTTAACATATGTTTCTTATGTTTGGTAGATGATTAACCTCTGCTTAGGCAGTGCTTGGCATGTGGTAGTTTCTCAGTAAATACCTGCTGAATAAATGAGGGGATAAATCTAGAAGCATAATACCCCCTGTGTGTTAGTGAGCCATTGCTGTGTAGCAAATTACGCCAACCGTTAGCATCTTAAAACAGTAAACATTTCTTATTTCACAGTTTCTGCGAGTGAAGAATCAGGAAACAGCTTGGCTGGTTCGTTCTGGCTCAAGGTGTCTCACAAGGTTGCAATCGAGGTGTCAGCTGGGATTACAGCCATTCAAAGCCTGACGAGGCTAGAGGATCCTCTTCCAAAAATACTCACAATGTTGTTGGCCAGAGGCTTCAGTTCCTTATCACGTGGGCCTCTTCATAGGGCTGCTCACACATGGCAGCTGGCTTACCCCAGAGCAGATGATGATGATGCAAGAGGCCGCACTGCCTTCTATGACTGAGTCTCCAATCACTGTCACCTGGGCCTTATTCTATTCATTAGACGCAAGTCACTACTAAGTCCAGACCCCATTCCAGGGAAAAGGATTACACAATATCAGGGGATCACTGAGGACCATCCTGGTGGCTACCTACCACACCTTGTGAATTGTTAACTGACTGTGCAAATAGCAGCCTCCAAATGCTCAGACAAATGTGTTCTTTGCTGTGAAAGTGGTTATAAACTGTTTATCAAACTTTCTCTCATAGTTCTGCAAACATGGTAACACTATCACCTCTTTGTTCTTCCAATGCAAAGGGCACTCCAGCAGGTAAACGGATAGTGATAACAACTACATTTGGGCTGCAAAGATTCCAGGTAGGTTCAGATGAATTGCTTTGAGGCAGTTTTTGGTTCGTGTCTTTGAAGCACAAGATTGTTCCTTGACTAGAATAAAAGTTTAGTTTGTATTTCTCAAGCCCATCTTCACCAACCCAGCAAAGCTAGATACCAGTTTGAGCATTAAAGAAAAAGAACTATTGACTCTGATAATCCATTTTATTTAAACTCTTGGTCTGAGATGACCCGTAAAAACAAGCAAAGTATCACTATAATCAGGAATTTCTGAGTGAAAGTGATCGGTGTTTGCCAAAGAATGAAATGTGGATTTGCTTCAGGGAAGGCCAAAAAAATTTTTCTTGGTTCTAAAACACACACACTTTCTCATGAAAAAAATCAAAGTAAGAAAAACTAAATGCTTTTTGCTTGTTAGTGAGTTTGCTAAACAGAGATTTTGGCTGAGTTAGCTAGAGGCAAAAGTGGTCTCACGTGAATATTTTCTAGTTGGTAAGCCTATATGGCCATTTGATGGGTTAGAGATATGGGCCTTTTGTCTATTTTTAGCCCATTACTTCTGCAGCCTCAGCCAGTGCCTGCGCAACTTCACTCTGTGTGATGAGTCTCTTCATGCCAATTCCAGATAAAGTTTCAGAAGAAGCAATTAAATGTTCATGGTCAGTATACACGGTAAAGTGGAAAAAACAATTTTCCTCTTACAGATCATTTGACTAAAACTTGATATCAAACAAACAAAGATGACTGAAAGGAAATTTTCCCAATTATGCTGTGGGTATGAACATTTTCACAGACTTTCCCTAAAAACAGTTTTGCATGGTGGCTGCCAAACCTCGCCCAGATGTTTCACATCAGATGGTATCTTCACGGAGGCCAGCAGAAACTCTAGCTGAATTTCCCTAAACTCTACACCTCCAAGACCAAATCAATCTTAGTCCTTAGAGTTTTGTACTACCTTGGCCAGTTCTGTGTGGCTGGTAACCTTAGCCACAAACAAAATGCTTTTAAATCATTTCTGTGTAATAATTAGATTAAGATTTGTCCTTTGAAGTCTGCTTCTAGTTGGCATTTTGGATATCACTTAACAAATTTAGACTCTGCTTTTGTGCTCATATGTTGGGCCATGTGGCCATAGGACCCATTAAATTTTTACTTCAAGGCTGCATTAGTGGATAGGAGCAAGTTTATTAACACCAGTACATCTATGGAGAAAGGTGCTTTTATCGGGTAGTATTTTCTCCTTCTCTTAACCAGCGCTCTCTTCTATCAAATGTTTAAATAACCATTTATGTTGGCCTAGACTAGTACTTCTCAAACATTAATGTACATATGAATCATGAAACATCTTGTTAAAAACCAGATTCTGATTCAGTTAGGACTGCGGTGGGGCTGAAGAGTCTACATTTCTAATGTATGCCCAGATTATACTGATATTGCTAATTCCAAAGCTACTCTGAGTCTCAAGGGCTTAGAGCTAAACCATTTAAGGGCAAAAATTGCTTTGCTTTAATAGAAACCCAGTTCTTCTTCTTAGGTGAACGGCCCTAGGATTGAAAAACAACAGCTTTTTACGTAAAGAATCTCTCTCTCTTCTCTCTCTCTTTCTCTCTCTGGCACAAGGCAAGCTCTTGAATTTCCTTCCAGCTAAATCGGTTTGAACAAAGAAAATACTGTTTGAACCACTTTAGATCGATAAACACATTCCTTGTTTCTAATGACTGTAGTAAGTAATGGAAATCGGATGGACATTTTTAGCAATTGCCTTTTCTCTTTAAAAGGTCAGCACATTAGCTGTGGTTTATTTACTTCGTTTGAAGTGACCTCCAATTCTGCTCAGGAAACACTCTACAGGCTACTTTAAGGTAATTAATCATATTGAATTTGTCACTGGTTTTTAAAAGGCTTTCTAAAGTCAGTACATTCTCAAGGACTTTCAGTGTCATTTCACCTCTCTCTCCATGTCTCTCTCTCTCCGTGTGTGTTTCTCGCTCCCCCCCTCTGGCCGGTCTCTCTCTCTTGGTCTCTCTCTCTCTCCGCTCCGCCTAGCTTCAAGAAACAAACTAGCTAAGAGAGTAAGAGAGACAGGGGATGGCACATCAGCTGTCGGAGGACCAGCAGGCTAGAGAAAAATTCCCTTTGCTTCTCACTGGAGAGTTTCAGGCAATTCCAGAGGACTGGCCACACTCTGTTTGAGACACACTATTTAATTTCACAGAATATGTTCCGTTTTAGGTCTTCCTTGAAGAATGTAGGGTCTGCAGAGAGGGAAAAGCAAATGATTCCCACTGCATCTCTCTCCTGAATGGGATTTATTTGCCAGGATCTTGTTGAGCAAATACCCAGGACAGAAATAATACAATTTCATAATTTCTATCTAAGTTACTCCAACGTCTTGGCAGGTCTAGAACATTTAGTTTTTTCATTACTCTATTATTCATTGAGTTGTAATTTCATGGTTGACTACTTCCCTTACTTTAAAAAAAAAAAAAAAGGTAGTAGCTACCTTTCTGCTACATTACCCTAGGTAGAGGAGCCTCAGGAACCACATTGCCAGGGATCAAACCCTAGCTCCTTCATCACTAACTATCTGACCTTAACTTCAGATGACTTAAGTTGCTTTACCTCAGTTTCCTCATCTGAAAAATGGGGATAATAAAAGTTCCTTCTCGGGCTTCCCTGGTGGCGCAGTGGTTAAGAATCCGCCTGCCAATGCAGGGTACACGGGTTCAAGCCCTGGTCTGGGAAGATCCCACATGCCACGGAGCAACTAAGCCCATGCGCCACAAGTACTGAGCCTGCGCTCTAGAGCTCGCGAGCCACAACTACTGAGCCCACGTGCCACAACTACTGAAGCCCACATGCCTAGAGCCTGTGCTCCACAACAAGAGAAGCCACCACAATGAGAAGCCCGCGCTCGCCACAAATAGAGAAAGCCTGCACGCAGCAACAAAGAACCAACACAGCCAAAAATAAATAATAAATTTAAAAAAAAAGAAATAAAGATGATACACTCTCTTAAAAAAAATAAATAAATTAAAAAATAAAAGTTCCTTCTCTATGAGGAGCTTGAAGGAATACAACTGGCTCAGTAAAAATGCTCAATAAAAGTTACCTATTATTTTAATTCCATTCAACACAATTAACTGCAAAATGTCCAACATGGATCAGTGCAACATAACTACCAGGTTCTGTCCAGGTAATTCTAAAAACAACTTGTCAATTGTCTGCATTAAGTCAATCCAATAGTTTGGTGGTATGACAAGGCAATCACGTGTGCCCATAACATCAGATGATAGCAAATGGAGTGGTCTCTACCCACCCTCCCACCCATGAGAACATAAGTGATAAAAATGCTTTGAAAAGTTGAATTCCCCACACTGAAAAAACACATACACAATAATAATTGCTATAAACTACTAATATATTACAACCCTGGATTTTATTTTTAGTTTCTGGTTTTCTAAAACCCTGTGTGGTACAGGTCAACCAATATGCAAGTGTGTATTAGGTCCACTGCCCTGAATTAGGTACAACGAGAACTTCAAAGATGATATAAGACAAGGTTTCTGCCCTCAAAGGTTTGGCAGTCTACACTGGAGAGATCAAGTTGTCTGCAGTTCACTGCAAGGACGGAGAGAGATGCTCCAGTACAGATTCAGAGAGCCATGGGGGGTTTCATAATAATCAAATGTCAACTGAGGCATCCCTATTTAGAACTAAGCTTTACATCTTAAAGAATTCTCGTTCATCCCCACAATGGCCATAAAAGTGTGTGTGTGTGCACAAATTTGCTGCCATAGTCCAGTCTAAAGCCACTATTTTTTTTTATATTCATTCAACAAATATTGATCGAGAGCATATCACATGCGCTAAGCATTGTGCCCTATTTATTCTAGTCACAATTATACACACAAGTCCAGAGTCCTTCAGGCAGCGGCCTTTACAAAAATGAATAAATTGCGGTAAAAATCTTTCACTCTTCAATTACACAAAATATCCACGTAGGCCAATTTGAAGGTAGAGGATTTGTTTTAGAAACAGGCATCAAGACTCTGGTGGAGAAATCCAAAGTTTCGTTATGAATAGATGTGAACCAAAACCAAGAAACGGGGACTTCCCTGGTGGCTCAGTGGTTAAGAATCCGGCTGCCAATGCAGGGTACACGGGTTCGAGCCCTGGTCTGGGAAGATCCCACACGCCGCGGAGTAACTAAGCCCGTGCGCCACAACTACTGAGCCTGCGCTCTAGAGCCCATGAGCCACAACTACTGAAGCCCGCGCACCTAGAGCCCATGCTCCGCAACAAGAGAAGCACCGCAATGAGAAGCCCGCGCACCGCAAGGAAGAGTAGCCCCCACTCGCCGCAACTAGAGAAAGCCCGCGTGCAGCAACAAAGACCCAACGCAGCCAAAATAAAAAAAACAAACAAACAAAAAAACCAAGAAATGATTCTCAATACCTTTTACAGCAAAAGCAGAGTTGGTTGCCTATCTGAATGTTCCAATGTCGTTCCATTGATATTCATTTTATTTTTTGAGTATTAATAGCTACTAAAAGAAAATAAAATCAGGGTACAATGAGACCCTTACTGCAGGAGCACTGTAATAATATCCCAATCTGCTGGATACTGTGAGTAAAATCACCAGGCAGCTGAAGAGATGGGGCCATTTTATGTTCAGCTATAGCACACTCAACCTTTGACATGAGATCTGTTTGTGAACCAAGAAATGTTAGCTTAAACCCCAGGGCCTCTTAAACTCTTGACCTCTCTCAAAAATGCTGCAGGATATGTTGAGGCAAATAGGTAAGTTCAAAATAGAAATAAATGCTCCATGAATGCATTTGAACCCTTGACATTGCAGCCCTGTTGGTCAGGGAAGATCTTGCTATTTTCACAGGGAAATCCTTTCTCCCTTGAAATCACTTTGGAGGTAACATTATTTTTTCCTTGTCACTCAAAAATTTTTTTACTTGTCATAAAATAAAGTGAAAAAACTCTGAGCCCAAGTACATAAAAGCCTTAAATGCATGAGCTTTATCATTATCTTTCCTACCATAGTTCTGTTAGTCCTTAAATTTCATGGTGCTGAAAATATCCTTTTTGCATTTCTTTTCTGGATTGTTCCCCCTCTGAGCAATGGTTACCAGAATCTTTTAGAATGACATGTATTTGCTGATTGGATTAAAGCCGAGATAATGGAAGAGATTTTTTTCAAATATCACTGTGACATTCTTAATCTGGGACACAGATGCTCCCACATCTTTTTGCATGTTTGTGTTCAGTGATTACACTAAGAAAAGGTTTCAGAATCTTCCAAATTGTTCAAATTCATCTTCCACACAGTTGGAAGCAGGAAGCCATTAAGATGAAGGCCTTGAAACTTACATGTAATAAACAGGAGGTAAAGGAAGGTAGAAAAGGGAGGGAGGAGCCCAACTTGTTCTTAGTTGATGTTTTCTATATTTCAGCTCTCAAAATTGTCCTTTTGTTTAATTCATTTATTGAAGTAGTTAATGTTTTTTATTATCCCATGCACACAGATAAAAATATTAAAATGCACTTACTAAGTGGAAGATGAAAGATAATTCTCATTTAGGTGGTTACACTACCTTCACTGTAGGTAGTTCTTTTACCTAAAACACCATAAAAAGGCAGTTTATCCACTAGGGAAAAAATGTGCTAAATTTAAAACACAAATAAAACCTCTTGTCCTTCACAGTAATTGTGTCTCTTAACTTTCATCTTTCATCCAACAATGTTTATACACATTTGGTAGGCCATTGGTATTTGAGAAAATGGGAGGAAAATGGTTATTATCGAAATAGAGGTCTTAATGAAAAATATGGTTTCAAATGTTCAAATTATGTTAAAAAAAAGGCAAAAAAAAATCTTATTACAGTAGCACCCTTGTTGCAAGTTGCAACAAATTCAGTCTTTAAAAAACCTTCAGTAATGATAACAAGAAAGATCCTTTGACTGAGTTTATCAGTGAGAGTGATTAATTTGGCATTATAAAAACCTCACTTTTTCCATAACTGTTACTTGGAATCAAAGATGCGCAGGACCTCTGTCTATATTTGAGGTTATACAAAAGCCTTGGTGTGCAGAAAAGTGGAAATTCTTGGGTCCTGCACCCAGAGATTCCAATTCATTAAGTCTGGGGGGTTTGCCTGTGAATCTGCATTTTTAACAAACAGCCCTAGGTGATTCTGATGTTTGTGGTCCAGGGACCATACCTGGAGAAGGGCGGTTCTGTAGCTCTTTTGAGATTGTAACAATGAACACAGCACAGCCCTGCCTGCCATCCTCTGCTTGCACAGCTGTTACTAAATATCCTTCAACAAAGATCTTTAGGGAGATGACTTTCATATAGTTTGATATCTTGAAATACATTCTGAATTATCCTCAATTATGACAAACACCTTTGATTTATTCACTAAAATCCTCCTGAAATTAGTGAACATGCAAGGGCATATCCGGTAACTCTCTTTAACCACACTACACATTTGGCCAGAATCCTCTGGTTAGATAATAGAGGTGGAGCTGCCTATTCACCCAGTTTTGAAATCCAAATGAAATGTTAGAATTCAAATGAAGGGCACTTAGCCTACCACCATTATATATTGGAGAAGAGATTATGTCATTTAAAGCAAATCCTAAAAGACAGTGCCCATACATTAAAAAGATGTGGAAGGGGTAAAGAGAAGGGGTTGAATTTAGACCAAGATCTGGTTATTTTGACAACTGGTATATAGTGTAGTCTGTTTTGCTGAATTTCACCAGCTCCTGCTTCTGTTTATCTTTCTAAATAAATTTAGATGTGTTGATGCAAGCAGAATTTGAGACAGCTTCTGGTGAATTCTAGATTGCCTCTGAGAAGTTTATCCCTCATCACAAACACCTGGAGGTGGGAGAGGAGCCAGAATGCTGCCACACCCACAGAATGGCTTTTCTCTACCTGCATGAATGCTAGACCAGCTCTACAAAGGAGGCTAGACAAGAGCTTACAAATGAGGCACAAGGCAGAGTTCCTATGGGAGCTAACTATTTATTTCCTCCCTCCTTACCCATCTTTCTTCTGTTGGCACCCTGCAGAAGGGAAGGTAAGTGTGGTAGAATGTATTGTTTGTTTACAATTCTTCCTTCTATTCCCTTTACTGTGCCATAGCTTCGCTAGGCAGATTATGCTTCTCTGTCCCATTGACCTTACGCTTGGCCATATGACTTGCTCTGGCCAAGGGAAAATGGGCGGAAGTGATCATGAATGTGTTCTGAGCTGACATATTAAAAGGCACTGCAAATTTCTGCCAGGCTCTTCTTGTACTTCTGTCATCCACCATGAGAAGTGCATGCCCCAGGAAGCTGCTGATTGCAGAATGAGACACATATGGAACAGACCTCAATCTGATTCACAGCCTTAAGCAGAGCTGCCCTAAGTGACCCATAGACACATGAGTGAGAACATAAATGATGTTTTAGTAAGCCACTAAGATTTGAGGGTGGGAGTGTTTCCTATGCAGCAGCATCATAGCCTTAACTGACTAATACAGGAAGGTAACTGCCATTTACTCAGGACTCACTCCTTGCCAAGCACATTAGTTCCTTTAATCTACAAAATTTCCTGCTGAGGTCTGCTAATGCTTCCATCTTTCATGAAACATCTGCCCAGAGAGGGCAAGGACTCACAGCTAACAAGTGGATGAGCCAGAAATTCACATTCACATGTCCAAATGCAATGATTATTCCATGGCTTTTTCCTATCTTCCTGCAGTTTACACCACGGGTGATAGCAACAACAACATAAAAAATAATTTCACTCTTTTATGAAGGGCTTTACAGTTCAATGCTCTTTCATGTATCTTTTTTCATCAATAAGAAAATGTCCAACTACTAATTGGGGTACTTAGTTCTGTTTAGTTCTGCTCTAGATTGAATCATAGCCCATGAGATTTGAAATGGCTAAGTCTTCAGTTCGGAAAGTATTGTGCTTTAGAAACCACAGGAAGGCTTAAAATAGACTGGAATATTCTGAGGTTATAGGTATGAGAGAAAATGTACCAGATAAAAACCAGTTGAGCCAGTGTTTGGAGCTTTTCTTGACCAAAGCAGACAGACTCCATAGAAACTACTCAGGATCCTCCCTGTGAGACCGCTGCAGGAGACAACCACTCAGAAAGCACCACCAGTATTGTTGCTATCCACACTCAGAAGGAATGATATTTTCCAACTCTGGCTGCACATTAAAATCACTTGGAGAACTTAGGAAAAAAAAAAAAATCTGGGCCCTGCTGACAAACTGAATCAGTATTTCTGGGTGAGAGGTTGGGCATGTGTTTTTTGGGGGGGGGGGCAGGGAATTCGTATTTTTTAAAGTTCCCCAGGTGATTCTAATTGGCAGCCAGAGCTGAATCCCACTAAGCTAGAAGATGGGACACAGAAAATATATTTGCTGATTTTTTTTTTTATTTTGGCAGCACAGCACAGCATGCTGGATCTTAGTTCCCCGACCAGGGATGGAACCGGAGCCCCCTGAAGTGGAAGCTCGGAGTCTTAACCACTGAACCACCATGGAAGTCCCTTTGCTGATATTTAACATTAAAAACCAATTCCATTCAATGGCTCACACCTGGAGATTGGAGTGAGCCGTCAGCTTTGTCTTTGAACTACCCACCCACTCCCCTATCATCATTCTTTACCATTTCTCTTTCCTCCATTGAATATTTACTGAATGTATATTTATTTACTGAAATCCATATCTATGTCAATTCCTAAAGTGGTGTTTGACAAGAGCTAGACTGTAAAAGTCTACAGAGTTTGTTAAGGAATTCACTGTTATCTGCTAACAATAGGAGAGATGTCAGTGGCTTCACTAGCCAAATAAATAAATAAAAGCACAGACTGTCATTTGTATTGATTCTATACGTGGTTCATACTCTCCTATGAACATTGTGGAGCACTGACATTCTGGTTTAATTTGCACATTCAAGTTCCCAAGGATTAGCTGTGATTTGCATAGCCCCAGATTGAGACGGGTATGCTAACTTGCTCCTGCATACAGAGACCCCTTGTGGCACTTATCTGATTACCTCCTAGGTTATGTGGGAAACTTTCTATTTCTTTTACAGTAAGACACACAAGTCCCTTACTGCACTGGTGGCAATTGATTTCAATGCATTTGAATGAAAATAATATCTAAGATTTATGGAGTATTTTCTTTTTTTTTGAATTTTTGAATTTTATTTATTTTTTTATACAGCAGGTTCTTATTAGTTATCTATTTTATACATATTAGTGTATACATGTCAATCCCAATCTCCCAATTCATCACACCACCCCCCCCCCCCCGGCCACTTTCCCCTCTTGGTGTCCATACGTTTGTTCTCTACCTCTGTGTCTCTATTTCTGCCCTGCAAACCGGTTCATCTGTACCATTTTTCTAGATTCCACATATATGTGTTAATATACGATATTTGTTTTTCTCTTTCTGACTTACTTCACTCTGTATGACAGTCTCTACAAACGACCCAATTTCGTTCCTTTTTATGGCTGAGTAATATTCCATTGTATATATGTACCACATCTTCTTTATCCATTCGTCTGTTGATGGGCATTTAGATTGATTCCATGACCTGGCTATTCTAAATAGTGCTGCAATGAACATTGGGGTGCATGTGTCTTTCTGAATTATGGTTTTCTCTGGGTATATGCCCAGTAGTGGGATTGCTGGGTCATATGGTAATTCTATTTTTCGTTTTTTAAGGAACCTCCATACTATGGAGTATTTTCTATGTGCCAGGCACTATTAGTGTTCTACATGCATTAACTCATATAATCCTTAACTCTATGAGGTAGATGATTTATTATTCCCATTTTACAGACGAAAAAACTGAGGCACAGAAAAGTTAAGTAAGGTGCCTAAGGTCACACACTTATTAAGTGATAAAGCTGGAATTTGAACCCAGAAAGTCTAGTTCCAGAATCTGGATTCTTAGCCACTAGACTATACCACACCCCCTAGTAGGTAGGGGATTGGTGGAGTACATTTTAGGAGAGGATGTAGAGTAACCGGTAGTCTCATCACTGCTAGTGGAAGTGCAAACTGGTACAACTACAAACAAATTGACAGTATCTGCTAAGGCTGAACATATGCTTACCCTATGACCTAGTAATTCCTGGGTACATACCCCCAAACAGTCCATACTTGTGTTGACGAAAGGACATGAATTTGAATGTTTATAACAGCACTACTTGTAATAACACTCAACTGGAAACTACCCAAATGTCCATCAACAGTGGATAAATTCTAGTGTATTTATACTGCTATGCAGCAATGAGAATAAACAATCTATAACGACACAGAGTAATAAGGAAGGCTCTCACAAACATAATGCTGACTGAAAGGAGTCAGGAAAAAAGAGCACAGGCTGTATGATTCTATTTATATAAAGTTCAAAGGCAGGCAAAAAGAATCTCTGCTATTAGGGGTCAGGCTATTGGTTACCCTTAGGGGGAGAAGTTGTGTCTGGAATGAGTATTTGGGGGAGGGGCCTTCTGGGGTTGTGCGTAAAGTCCTCTTTATTTATTCGAGCCGCAGGGCTTGCAGGATCTTAGTTCCCCGACCAGGGATTGAACCCGTGCCCCCTGCAGTGGAAGCACGGAGTACTAACTACTGGACCGCCAGGGAAGTCCCAAGTCCTCTTTATTGATCTGGGTACTGGCCACAGCACGTGTTTAAGTTTTTAAAGTTCAGTGAGCCGTACACTTAGGCTATATGCACTTTTCTGTATGTATACTATATATCAATCAAAAGTTTGAAAGGGTACTGTGATCAAATATTACCTAGAGTTAGGAGATTTCGTTAAATATTTTAAAATAAATAGTGCATATTTAAGGAAAATAGTCATTCCAGGCAATCAAAGAGTAAGTTTCTGCTATCTCTAGTTCTTCCCTGCTTTCCTACCTCTTATCACAAATGCCAACCTGTTAATAATAGTAAGAGAAAATGATCAACTCAGTCAGGTATATGGAACAGGTTCAGTCTGCTTGCCTCCAGACAGGAGTTCAAAGGCAGGGTGACTAATGAGAGTTGCATGAAAGTATGGTTGGTAGGAGGCATCAGAACAACGGGTCCCTGGCTCACGCCCTTTGCATCTCCTGGAGCACCCACTTCCAGGGGTGTGGAAATAGGTTTCTTTTGTAGAAATCTTCAAGAATGAGGAAATTGAGGTCTAGGGTATGAAGCGACTGACTCCACATGACATTCTGCCGAAGGGCAGTCCCTCTTAGTAGGGACTCAATGGGAGCGGGTGGGAGCGGCTCACCGTAAGAATTCTCACTATCCCTGCACACCTGTGGAATCAACTCATCAGCCACCCCTTACATATTTGAGAGGTACAGCCTAATCCACAATGCCCCATTTATCCACCTTCTGCCTTTGAGAGAGAAAGACTTCATTAACTGTCACAAAGGCAATGCTTTGCCAGGGAAAGCACTAACTTCTGTTTGCTTTAAGAAGCATGCCTATAAAAATCTTTCATCACTACAGATGCCTTCAGCCAAGTTCTTTCCGGTAAGTTTCACAGGGAAGAACTTTTGAGTCTAGATCAAAAATTATAATCAAAACAGCCACAAAATTCACTTCTGTTATCAGGCAAGACAATGGTTCCCCTCCTTGTCCCAGCCCATGAATCTGGCCACCTTACCAGGTTTTCTTTCTCTTCCTCTGTGCATGGCACAGAATTATGGATAATTAAATATGAGATAACTTTGGCAAATACTTTTCTTACAATTCTGATTATTCTCAGGGGTAAAATCATATTTAAAGGAACTAGGTTAATTTAATTACTGAATTCACTCATCAATCATTTAGTGAATTTGCTTCCAGGTCTGATTTCCACTTGCATTTTATTTATTTATTTTTTTTAAATTTATTTTTTGGCTGCGTCGGGTCGTCGTTGCTGCGCACGGGCTTCCTCTAGTTGTGGCGAGCGGGAGCTACCCTTCGCTGCGGTGCGCGGGCTTCTCATTGCAATGGCTTCTCTTGGGCCGAGCATAGGCCCTAGAGTACACTGGCTTCAGTAGTTGTGGCACGTGGGTTCAGTAGTTGTGGTGCACGGGCTTAGTTGCTCCACGGCATGTGGGATCTTCCCGGACCAGGGCTCGAACCTGTGTCCCCTGCATTGGCAGGTGGATTCTTAACCACTGCGCCACCATGGAAGTCCTCCAGCTCCATTTTAAATCTCCAGCTATTTTCAGAATCAGATTTATTCCCCCCTCATTCTCCCCATCACCGCTCCCACTCCCGCCCTCTCTCTCCATTATAGACTCGACACTACTCACCTGAAGTCTTTCTTTCCCACAAGGGCTTAGTGGGACTGAAGCTCAGAATTCCAACATGGCTTCTGTGGTGGGAAGAATTTCAAAGACTTCCCTGTAGATGGGTCTGGATATTTAAATATTGTAAAAAGGCCTCCATTCCCTTCTGAACTACTGCTTGGGGACACTGCTCACCACCTCATTCCAGGTGTGTCCTTGGGTTGGAAGTGAGAACAGTCACCAACTTTCAAAGCCTTTTCAATGCCCTTAAGACAACAGAGTTGAGGCTTCCAACTCCCATCATTTCTGCAGACTCGATTTACTAAGGAGATACCAGGGGGCATGAAGCATCTGTAATAGGGAAGAACCTCTTTAGTTAATCACTAAAGGGGAGTTGCCTATAAGCTTAAATTATGCATAATGGCCCATCTCTGGGAACCCTGCCCCCCAGGTAATGAGCATTAAGCTAAAATACCTTTGCTCAGCTCACAGTAAACATCCTGACCAGGGCCACCTGGGAACAGCTGCAGGAAGAAAGAAATTAACACATCCCCTCTGGAGTCTGGCCAGAACCAGGATTTTACCACCTCCCTTTTTAGTATAAAAGAAGCGTGAATTCCAACTTGGGGAAGGTGGTTCTTTGGGACTCTAGTCCATCATCTTCTCAGTCTGCTGGCTTTCTTGAATAAACTCACTATTCCTTGCCCCAGCAACTCATCTCTCCATTCACTGGCCTGTCATGCGGTGACATGAGCGTCGGTAACAGGTCCTCATGAAGCACGGTGTCCTAGCTGAGTCCCTAACCAAGAGTCAGTGTCAGCAGAACCACCAGGCTACAAATACCTGCCATCCTGGTCTTACCTGAGTTGATCTGAGGTGTTTTCATTTGGGGGCCAAAAGAGGAGGAAAGACCCCTGGAGAGAGGGGTGAGGGAAGACAAATTCTTGGCCTGGTGTCTGCCCTGTGTCTGATCTGATGAGAGCTCTGAGACCCCAAAAAGGGAAGGGTCAGGGCCTAATGGCTGAAAGGGTTCCATTCATCAGAGGTTGGGCCCAAGAAGGGGTTACGTGATTACTATGCAGAGGAGATAAAATATGAAAAAAATAATTACTCAAGATAAAGTAAAAAAAAAAAAAAAAAGGGGTTACGCTCTCCAGCCCTACTCTGCCAGAGACCATCACATAGCATTGGCACCATAGGGCCTTAGAGTGGGCACTAATGGAGAATGGCAGTTCATAGAAGAGAAATAGGTGGCTACCTGGCAACTGTCAGAACTAGGTACTTAATAAGGACAGCTTAGAAGAACGTGGGTAAGTATTTTCTTGAATACCTGTAAGGCACTTGCCCTGTGAAGTCCCAGGGATATCAGAGGGATTTCTTAGGGGTAGTTGTATGGTCAGGCCACTCAAGATGGCTGTTCTCTCTCTCTCTCTCTCTTTTTTTTGGCTGCGCCGCGCGGCATGTGGAATCTTAGTTCCCTGACCAGGGATAGAACCTGTGCCCCCTGCATTGGAAGTGCAGAGTCCTAACCACTGGACCGCCAGGGAAGTCCCCAAGTGGCTGTTCTCTTGCTCTCTGTACACCCCTGCCCGACCAAGGCCAGCTTCAGCTACACCCTACTCACAGGACTGACCCTCCTACGTACATGCCCCAGGCCCCAGCTAATGATAACTTATCCAAGGGGCGGTGAGGGGCGTGCCCCTCTACTGGTTTCCCTGGTAACTAATGAGCCCACCTGAGGTCAATTCCTGAATAACTGGTAATTCCTCCCCCCTCCCCCCGCCCCCAGCCCAGGAGCGAAGCCTGCCGCCATGTCCTGCCCGCGGGCCGCCGCACACGGTGAGGTGTCGCTCCAGGACCTTGCTTCAGACAGGTAAGCTCCCCCATCCGTTAAACCATGGTGTCTCTTGCTGACCCCGCCGGGCCCTTTCTTCCGTCTTGAAGCTGGGCAAGCGCCGGCCTTGTACGCCTGCGGGGTGCAGCCTAACAGCGGGCAGAGCTGCCAGGAGACCGAGGAAACTCCCGTGAGCGCCGCGATGTCGGGAAATACGGGACGGGGAACGGAAAGCCGCGGGGGCCGCCTACTACCACGTGGCGCCCGAAAGTTGTGTGGGTGATCTCGGGGCGGCTTCCACTAGTTTGGGGGGTCCTGTGGTGGCCGTCCTTGCTGACTGGGGCTGCCGAGAGATCTGGACAACAGTGGCCTCCAATAGCTCTGCTATCGTATCAAAGTGAGCCTTTTGTAATTGGTTAAGCTAGCTTTCTAGAAGGGATTGGTATTTCTCTTGTGCCTTTGGGATGTAAATGATCCACCTGGGCTCTCTGGCACGTTAATCTTCTGTGATCTCTAGGAGTAAAGGAGAAGAAAGAGCTTTTAGGTAAACTCTGGAAATAATCGTGTTATAACTGGTAATTCCCCGGCGCCACCGCGCGCCTCCCCCCAGCCCCGTGTCCATGTCCTGCCCGCCGGCCGCCGCACACAGTGGGGTGTCGCTCCAGGACCTTGCTTCAGACAGGTAAGCTCCCCCGTCCATTAAACCATGATGTCTCCGTCGCCGACTCTGGGCCCTTTCTTTGGTCTTGTAGCTGGGCAAGTACAGGCCTTGTAGGCCTGCGGGGTGCAGCCCAATTGGTAGAGCCAGCGGGGAGACCGAGGAAGCTCCTGTGAGCGCCGAGATGTCAGGAAATAAGGACGCGCAACGGAAAGTTGCAGGGGCGTCACCTAGCATGAGGGGCCTGAAAGTTCCAGGGGTGATCCTGAAAGTTGCAGGGGAAGTCCCGGGGTGGCCGTCCGCTAGTATGTGGGGCCCTAGGGTGGCTGGCCTTGATGAATGGGGCTGCCAAGACAGTACCGAGGACTCATAGTCACCCCAAGGCCATGGCGGAGATATTGGCGCCATTACGGTGGGAAAACGAAGTGGCCGCAGCTGTGGGCTGGCAGGTGCGTTTTATA
This sequence comes from Eubalaena glacialis, assembly GCF_028564815.1. NCBI lineage: Eukaryota > Metazoa > Chordata > Mammalia > Artiodactyla > Balaenidae > Eubalaena > Eubalaena glacialis. The sequence goes on from NC_083736.1 coordinate 16,463,991, forward strand.
CCGAGAAAGGCCACGGAGGCTGAGCTAACAGCTGAGGTGAAGGTTGACTTGAACGCTGATTCTTTCTCCTCTGAAACTGAGGCATGTGCATGTGAGTGACTGATAACGTGTTATTGCCTGTTACTGTTGTTTAAACTGAATTGGCTTTTTAGAAACTGAAAAAAAAAAAACCCTGAAAATGTCCACGATGGGACTCTTTTGACATTCTAAAACTGGTTTTTGCATATGCCCTTAGAGGAAGTTAGCTTTCTAGAAGGAATTGGTATTTCTCTTCCTGTGCCTTTGCGATGTAAATGATCCACCTGGGCTCTCTGGCACGTTAATCTTCTGTGATCACTAAGAGTAACGGAGAAGAAAGAGCTTTTAGGTAAACTCTCTGGAAATAATCGTGTTATAACTGGTAATTCCCCGGCGCCACCGCGCGCCTTCCCCCAGCCCCGGGAGGAAGCCTGCCGCCATGTCCTGCCCGCCTGCCCGCCGGCCGCCGCACACAGTGGGGTGTCGCTCCAGGACCTTGCTTCAGACAGGTAAGCTCCCCCGTCCATTAAACCATGATGTCTCTGTTGCTGACTCTGGGCCCTTTCTTTGGTCTTGAGGCTGGGCAAGTACAGGCCTTGTAGGCCTGCGGGGTGCAGCCCAACAGTAGTGTAGGGCTAAGAGTCCTTAACAGGGCATAAATGTTGATATGAAATCATTTGTTGACGTAAGCCACTGAGATTTTGGAGTCAATTTTTGTTGCAGCATAACCTAGCCTATCCTGACTGGTACAGGGATTCAGTAGCCCATTAGCACATTAAAGGACAGGAGAAGTTTTTCAGTAAAGACATCTGCTTGATGTTATTTAATCCTATGGGACCATGGCGCATGTGGGGAGTGAGGGCTTGCATCCTGGCCCACCTTGAGTCTACCTCCTGCCACCTCCTCACCTCCCCCGATGAGTTCTTGACCGCCCCCTCTCCTCCATCCACTGGAGCCCCAGCCTTGCCTGGCCTCCCCTCTCCGCCCTGTGAGCACTGCCACCCTCTACCCTGGCAGCGTCCAGGTAGCACTGCGGGAAAGAGGTGGAGTGGTGTGGGTAGGATAGGATAGGGGTTCGGGGGGACGAGGCCCATGTCCTACCTGACACAAGTGCCAGGAACGTTGCAGTGGGGGTCTGGGTTGGACATGTGTCCCACATGGAGTCTCGAGTGGGGCATGCCAGGCTGTCCTCACCCTGGGCTGGCAGCGCCACAGTGGGTTCAGGAGACATCTTGGCAAGTGTGAGCCTCTAGCCCATCTCTGATCCAGGTATGGAAGTTGCAGTCCTTTGAGGGTTGGCCATCTGCCATGGGTTGGGACGGTGGGCTGTGGGAAGGGGGATTGACTTCCTGACTGGGGCGGGGACCCCGCACAGGAGCCCAGTGGCTGGTGGGAGGGGGAACTTGGCAGCTAGCAGACCACGTGCACCTCATCACAGAATGGGATCCTCAGGTGCCTGTGAGGATTCGGTGTGATGTTAAATAGGAACTAAGAGAGAGGAAGGGGAAGTGGGAGGGGAGGGAGAGGGGGAGGAAAGAAAGAGAGCAGAGGCAAGGAAATATTTTATATTTTAGGACCTTAACGGCACTCTTTTCCTGCTTTTTGAACAAGTGGCCCCGCATTTTTATTTTGCACTAGGCCTGACAAATTATGTAGCCACCCTAGCCTACAGAATATATTTTCAATAGTTACAACGAAAGGAAAGGGAGCCATGTCCACCATCTTGCCACAGACTGGCCTGGAGACGGGGGCAGCGCCCACTAGTCTACATATCCATAAGCGTATAAGCAGCCCCTGTCAGCCCACACTTATATATTTTGCTTCTGTTTCCTATTGGCTCTGGGACCGCACGTTGCTGCCTGCTGTAGGACCTGGGAGCAAGGATTTGGAGTTGTTCTTGTTGCTGGTCCTGATCCTAAAACTTGAAGTTCTAAATCTCATCGTTTTGCATTTAGAACATTTTGGAGCTTGTACCAGCTCCCTCTTGCCTTCCTGCCTTCAGCGTGCATGTGCCTCTCGTGTCTTCCAAGCCAGCTGGAGCACATCGGCTAACATTCAGGCACAGGCAAAACTTTCTCGCTTTAAATGGTCTTGCCCCACAGGTGGGTGACAGCAGAACGGAAGTGTTCATGAGACTCCCCCAAATGTTGGAGTAGCGTTTGGTGGAGGAGGAAAGGAAGGAGAAAGGGCACCACATTTGTAAAGTAATGTACAGTTGTTTTACCGTTTTGCCCCTTTAAGTGTTAAAGTGGAAGTGTAGTGAGTAATCTAATAATTAACCAAAACGCACACTTCCATGGACAAGCCTGAGTGGAACCTGAAGGTGTCAGGCAGTGGGAGAAAAAAAATACAACCTTTCTACTTTGAGAGAGGTAGAGGCATTTCCCATTCCAAATTAAAAAACAAAGCAAAATAAAAAAACTCCAAATGAACTTCAGTTTCAGGATTCGTGGGTAGCTCAGGAAAGAACTGTTGGGTCAGCTGTGCTGAACGTTTTCTTCGGTTACGCCCATCAGTGGTTGAGCTCATCAATTTTGGAAGGCATCCTAGTATGTCTCATTAGGCTGTTTGAAACTATTGATGTCAGAATATAGCACTCTTATCCCTTCTCTTTTCATTGCTAATTAATGAATTAAAAGTCCACTATAAGAGTGTTAGAAGCTATAGCCTAGGAAGAAGGTGGTCCTGGACTGTTGCCTAGTTGCATCTGATCACATCCAGTGCTGCCAATGCCTGGCCATCAGTGTGTATTCTGAGGGAGACAACAAAAACCCACCGGTGAGACATCTGGAATGCTTGCTAAGTTTAGAGGCATCCATTAACAGACTCTTGCTTTTAGCAAAATGGAAGTTTGTTATTTAGAAATTTTGTTTTGAATTATTAATTTATGTAGAAATAAGAAATGCTTGGATTTTTAGCCAGGTCAGCTTGGGTCCGCAAAATCATTCTGCCTATTTTAAGGTGAGGAAGGACCATCTGTTTGTCCGGAAGAGAACTGACCAACTCTTGAGTACCTTGTAAAGTAGCAAATGATGAACCATTTTAAGTGGGATGGTTTAGTTAAGTCTACAGCCTATTCAGTATTTTAACTCTCTATTTATAGATAGGCCATAAGGTGAAATGAGAATAAACCCTAGTTCTGGTGACATCTGGCTGTTCATAGCTCTTGCTTAGGACCTTTAATTCTAACCATAATAGCTTCTACTTAGTGCTTACTATAACCCAGGAATCACATTCATTGCTTTCAATATGCTGGGCTTTTTGTTGTTGTTGTTTTGTTTTTTTTGTTTTTTGGCCACGTTGTGCTGCTTGCAGGATCTTGCAGGTTTCCCAGCCAGGGATTAAACCCGGGCCCTCAGCAGTGAAAGCTCTGAGTCCTAACCACTGGACCACCAGGGAATTCCCTCAGTATGCTGTTTTATCTTCACAAAAATCTTAGGAGCTAAATATTAGGTGTTCCCTTCCTACTCTGAAAGTGTGATTTCTGAGAGAATATGAGGGTGTTGAATTAGTTCTTGGTCACTGCTTTGAGACATTGGAAGGAAGGTAGAAGTTTGAAATCAAGGACTATGATTTTGGAAGATTAGCTGGAACCTGCCTCTTCTCTTCCTCTTGAGGAAGAAAGTTTTGAAAGGGTAGTAATATCTTATGGGGCCAGGAGCCTTTTAGTTTTTGCTGGAAACAAAACTTCTGAGCTTTTTTTTTGTAATTTAAAGGTAGGATTATAAGAGAAAAATAAACATGACAAATATTCCAGCTATCTATTGCTGTATAATGAATTACCCCCAAATTTAGGGTTATTTTATACATATTAAAATTTCATTTTGCTCTCCATTGTGTGAGTCAGACATTCAAGGAAGGTTCAGCCACACAGTTCTCTCTGGGATCTCTCACACAATTGCAGTCAAGTGTCCACTGTACCTACAGTCATCAGAATCTTGACTGGGCTGGACATTCATGATGGCTGGGCCACAAGTCCTGGCTATCAGCTAGGACTGTAATTAGGGCTGTCCACTTGAGTACCTATACCTGGCCTCTGCATGTGGCCTGGGCTTCTCAGAGCATGGTGGCTGGGTCCCAAGAGAGAGATATCTGGAGAGCAGGTATTAAGAGAGAACTAGGCAGAAGCTACAAGGCCTCTTCTGACAAGGCCTTGGAAGTCACATAGCATCACTTCTCTAAATTCTGTTGCTTCCAAATAATGCCAACCCAGATTCAAGACAGTGGAAGGGGAGAATTAGACCCTACCAATTTATGGGAGGAGTGTCAGAGAATTTGTGACCATCTTTTAAAGCTTCCACAACAAGGTTAGCACTGGACAGATGAATGAATGAATGAATGTATGTGCTGCGCAGCTTGTGGGATTTTAGTTCCCGGACCAGGATCGAACCCAGGCCCTCAGCAGTGAGAGTGTGGAGTCCTAACCACTGGACTGCCAGGAAATTCCCTACATTTATTCTGAAATATTATTAGGTCCAAAATTAAGACAGTGTTTTTATCATGAGAAAGGGTCTGCTTATACTAACTTCTGGGCATAACGTAAAAGGAAGGAAAGAAGAAAAATAGAATGAAAGGCAGAGCTGGCATCTACTCACCTGGAAGGATCTACCTCCCCAGATATCTCCTCCTTCATCTATTTCCATGCTTGAAATCCCTCCAATGAAGGCTTTTCCTTCTACTGGATCTTGAGGAATTTCTCTCTAGAGAAAACACTCATTGTGATACAGACAACACTTAGAGATGAATAGCATGTTAGTCTTTTAAAAATATCACCCCTTGGGGGTTAGAGTGGGAGTGAAGAGGAAGCGGAAACTTTGGGTGGGGGAGGTAATGAAGGCGTTCGAGATTTTCCAACAGTGATGACTGAGAACAAGAGCCTCCATACTCTGGAAGTGGAATATAAGACAGACTAGGAGTAGGAGGAGAAAAATGAATGGTGAGGTAAAAAGATTCTAAAGGTTAACCTCACATTTCAAAATGCCCAAAACTGGCCCTGTATGGTAAGTTGACAGGTTGTCAAAAGAACTTATCCTGACCCACTAGGGAACGCCTAACAATACTGATCCTCCTGTGTACCAGGCATACATTCACATATTAATCATTACAACAGTGCTTTACAAGAATAGTGTTGTTATATTCATCTTACAAATGAGGAGGACAGAGCCACAATGTAGAAGGAGTCCGGGCCCCTGGATAGCCATGTAGGAGGCTGTTCAAGCAGAACACTCCTGTTAGACTGTGATGAGAGTGAGAAATAAATCCACTGAGTATTCAAGGCTTATTTGTTACAAAACCATTGTTACCTTTAACTAATACAGCCTTGGTTAATTCTGCATCTCCACTAGTCACAAAGATAACATATTCCCATTGGTAATAATACTCTAGAGGTGGGGGGGAGACCTGGAGAGGAGGAGAGGTGCAGAATAATGTCTTAGGAAAGGCATATGTATAGTTTTAAAGTCTCCCACAATGCAATCCCCTCCCACCTCCACCCCTACTCCCCAGGTAACTTGTCTTCTACTCACCCCTAGTGTTACAAACCATTGCACTTAAGGTTTTAGAGTAGGAACACCACGTGAGCAGAGGTGTGCAGTTAAGAAAATGAGTATGGCAGTGCGATGTTGGATGTATTGGGGTGGTGGAGTGGTGGGTGGAAGCAGAGTGACAAGTAAGGATTTTCCGGGAAAAAGTTGTAGGTAGCTCCAAAGTACCAGATTAGAGAAGGCCATAAAGAGTATGGGTGCAGTAAGGATCGGGCAGATAGAAACATACACAGGAGGACATGGATGGACTGACTGGATGGGGGGCCTAAGGAGAGAGAAGAGCTTTTGAATTTTGGGGACTGGGAAAATGGTAGTGAAATAAACAGATTTACAAGAGTCAGGCTTGCTCAATATACTCGTTATATCATATACGTGAATGATTTTGGACAAAGATTTTACAAATCATTTGGCTAAAAAGGAAGGCAACAATCAGCCTCTACAACAGCTGGAGGAATCCGGTTAATCTCTTCCACTAAAAAGCTGGAAAAAAAAAAACTTTTCCCTCTAGGGGGCCCAGTAGACAGGACCCAAGATGAGCCACAAGACCCTCATCTGATCCCTGAGAGGCACTCTTATATCCCTTGACAAAGTCTGGATTTTAAGCTGGTCCAACACAGTAGCCCCCTCCTTACCGGCCCCCAGAGCAGTGGACCTGCCCTTCTTGGATGCTCTGGATGCCCAGGCCCCAGCCCTCCACTTCGGCTTTTCATATCTCTGCAGTAAACACTTTCCAAAGCTCCCAAGCGGCCCTCCAGAAGTCTCCCCCACAAGGCTAAAAGTGAAGGAGGTTGTGGTCCTTCGGCCCTCAAAGCACAGCAAGAGTTCTCTCCAAAGAAACTTATTCACAAATCTCCTCCCCTCCCCACACCCTGACCTCTTATGATGCCCTTGTTCTGGTTGAAGGTCCCAGAGCCTTAGAAACAAAGCTTGAACACTTCCCCTGTAGTTTCTGCTTCTGGGGTTTCGTCTCCAACTCACTTTCGTATCTGATATCTGCAGTTCGGACACCTCAGCTGAAACTGTGGTGGGAAATTTCCATTCTAACCCACTTTTATATAGATTACACTATTGTATTAAAGCTAGACAATCATTGATTTTTTTTTTAATTTTATTTTTTTATGTAGCAGATTCTTATTATCTATTTTATACATATTAGTGTATTTATGTCAATCCCAATCTCCCAATTCATCCCAATCATTGATTTTTAAAAATCATAATTCCTGCCTTCAAAAAAAAACCACCTCAGCCGACATTTTACAAAGTCCAGTGTCATTTAAGACTCCAGCTTCTTCAACTCAGTTGTATCCATATGCCAATAGTCAGTGTAATTTTTCTCTGATCCTTGGCAATTTCTTAGCCAGAGATCACTTTTCATCATGTAACAGTCATTTCTAAGCCATCCCTGAGATTTGTAGGGCCAAGTACAGTGACTTACATTTTTGCATTTCTTACTCCAACCAAATTAATCTAAATGGAGAAGTCCATTGGGAAACAAGTTCAGAGGAACAAAAGCAATTTCAAGTGGCCTGTCTGAATCAGCTCCAGTGCCAGTGCTACGTTGTGTAGACTCCTTTACCAGTGGAATGTTTAATATAAATTGTGGTGTGTTCATAAAAGTCGTGCTTAAACAGGCATTTTAATTACAAGAAGGAAGAATGTTTATCTCGGTATTTCTTTCTTAGTGGTTTTTACATAGTCCACTTCTTTTACTTTTTGGCCACACTGCGAGTCGTGTGGGATCTTAGTTCCCCGACCGGGGAGTGTTAACCGCTGGACCACCAGGGAAGTCCCCCATAGTCCACTTTTTAAAAGAGACCATATCTTACTTTGATAATCAGAATATATATTTACACATGTATAGGTTTACGTACAACACACACACACATAAAGAGTGAGAGAATGGGATAGAAAATTCAAATGGTCTTTACAGTGCTGTCCAATAGAAATATGATGCTAAACACATAATGTAATTTTAAGTTTTCTAGTAGCCACATTAAAAAAGTGAAAGAGGTGAGCTTAATTTCAACAATATATTTTATTTAACCTAATGTATCCAAAATATTATTTTAACATGTAATCAATATAAAAATTATTAATGAGATTTTACATTCTTTTTTTTTCATACTAAGTCTTTGAAATCTGGTGTGTTTAATACACTTAGGGCACATCTCAACTTAGAGCAGCCCCATCTCAAGTGCTCAAGAGGCACGTGGGGACCTCCCTGGCAGTCCAGTGGTTAAGACTCTGCGCTTCCACTGCAGGGGGCGTGGGTTCGATGCCTGGTCGGGGAACTAAAGAGGCACGTGTTTATATTGGCTACCAAATGGGACATCACAGCTCTATAATCTCAATGATGAGCTCCTTATCATACGTGAATATCAAAGATCTTATCACGCCTTGTTGATTGAACATGGATTTGTTTTTATGTGCTTGATCAAAATTCTGGGAAAATCCAAAAATTTGCCAAAAAAAAAAAAAAAAAAACTCAGTTATTTCAGTAGAACATTCTTGTATTTGTCATCCTATGAAAGTTATATTTATGAACTGAACCTCCCATTCCCTTGAGTGATTTGGTAAATCCCAAAGCAGTGTCTAGATAAACAATAAATTGCATCTCAACCCTGAAGGAGAATGGATTCGTGCACATCATCATCTGATGTATGGAGACCACTGCTCTCCATTATTTATTGGTACTTATCTCTTGAGGTAACACCTTCAAATCAATAGTTCTTTTCTATTTTTAATGTCCTTTTGCCATTAATCTGTTCTTATGTCCATTTTTCTTACTCAACAAAGATTTGTGCAGAGGCTTGAGTGTTGTTCTAGGTTTTTTTTTTTTTTCCTCTGTAGGAGCAGATTGCATTTCATTTGGAGTGTGTTAAGTCACATCAGGCATTAAAGACTGGTAGTGTACCTTCATTTTAGAAAAAAGGGAAGTAATTCTCAGGTGTGCTGTATGAAAAATAAAACTTGGGTCTTATGTCTCTTTATATTATTGTGGTAAAAAACACATAACATTAAGTTCACCATCTTAACTGTTTTTAAGTGAACAGTTTCAGTAGTGTTAAGTATGTTCACATTGTGATACAGCCTTTTGCATCTCTGTACTTTTTTTGTGTACATCTTGGTCAGAGAAGCAAGTAGCCTCTCACCCTCTGTAGACAGGCTGATCTGTTGTATAAGACCTCAGACATGGTTGAATGGAGAATTTAGAATTAGGTCATGGGCCTCTAAGAAACCAGGGAGGCATTAACTCCATCTGACCCACTATGCAATGGAGGTAGACAAGCCATCCTCTCTCGTCATTATGAGGTTACAGGATGGGGTATTATCTTTACTACATTACTGCTTGAGTTTCAGAGCACTCTGTGCAAGGGTCAGAGTGATCACCTGTGCCTCTAATGTTTCTCCTGTGTTACTCTCAGTCAGCTTGCAACCTTTAGCTTTTAGCCGTCGGTAGATTGGTGAGACTCATCTGATGGTGACAAAGCCAGAATATACACATGTAATTTCAAAAGCTCAGATCTTTCAGTTAATCCACATCTTAATACCAACTGTACAGAGGGACCCAATAAATGTATTTTTAGGTACTGATGTTCAGAAATTTGCGTGTTAATAGGTTCCTACATTAAACAACGTTGGCTGTGACAATCCTAAAGAGTAATTTTCACTGCTAGAAATCTTACCGGCCAGTGAAGTAAAAGTTGTTCCTATTTTGACATGCCAGTGATCAAATGATAGATATGAAACTGTATGAATTTTAGATTGCAACTGGTGGCCTCAATTTTGCAATATCACTACATGATTTCTTAGTTTTCTAGAGATATTTTATTGTTATTAACTTTTTCTTTTGAAAAATTTTAAACCTAATAGAAAAGTTGCTCGAATAATACAGTGAATTCCTGATGGTCTGTACCTAGATCCACCAATTGTTAACATTTTGCTACATTTGTTTTTTCTCTCTCACTAGACATGTATTTTCTTTATTGAGGTGAAATTTACATAGCATAAAATTAACCATTTTGAAGGGAATAATTCAGTGGCATTTAGTACATTCACAATGTACTAATCTCTATCTAGTTCCACCTCTATCTAGTTCTAAAACATTTTAATTACCTCAAAATAAAACCCATATCCAGTAAGCAGTTACTCCTCATTTGCCTTCCCCCCAGCCCCTGGCAACCACCAATCTGCTTTCTGTCTCTATGAATTTGCCTGTTTTGGGTATTTCATATAAATGGAACCATACAGTATGTGACCTTTTTGTGTCTGGCTTCTTAGCATAATATGCTGGAGGTTCATCCACAATGTAGCATGTATCAGTACTTTCACCACAGATACTTTTCATTGAGTTGTCAGTTGAGTGTGGGGCAGCCTTCTATCACCTATGTTCTCCTGGTCCCACTTCTCCCCACAAACAGACTGGATAGGATCTAGTGTTCTTAAAACTGAGCAGGATTCTGTGGGACCTTCCTGGGGACAGACCGCCCCCCCCCCATGTCCTCTACCTCTTGTTTGTAAAAAAGCTTTAGCCTCCCAGGCCTTCCCTGCATTCCAAAGAGTAAATTGAATCAGAGAAGTGAGAAAGTGCAGAAACAAAAAAATAACAAACAAGACAAAATAATAATAGTTTAGCCATAAAATAAAGTCAAGGACCTTTAGTTCCTCCTTAAGGGTTATAGATAATATCCTGAGCCGTATCCTTGAGTTGTTTTGCAGATACTGAAACCCCACCAAGTGGAAGAACTTAACTGCATGCTGACCACAAGCATGTAGACCCCAGACTGGTTGGAACCAGAAGGTTGATTTTTTTTTTTTTTTTAAATGCTGTGAAGGTTGATGATGTTAACTCCCGAAATAACACCCAGTGACCTCATATCCAACCAATCAGAAGAATGTCCACGAGCTGATCATGCACCCTACAACCCTCAAACCTAATGTTGCCTTTAAAAACCCTTCCCTGAAAGCCATCAGGGAGTTCAGGTCTTTTGAGCATGAGCTGCCCATTCTTCTTGCTTGGCCCTGCAACAAATGCTGTACTCTCCTTCACTACAACCCGGTGTCAGTAGATTGACTTTGTTGCAAGTCAGGCAAGCAGACCCAAGTTTGGTTCAGTAACAGTCTCTTAAGTCCCGTAGTTCCTTTTAAATGAAGTGCCTCTTTGGGGAAAAGGTGGGTGTTTATTCAAGTATATGTGTGTCACATTCCATAAACTTATTTAATAGTTTAAATGGGCATAAAGAAGAAAATACCCAAAGATAACCACACTAAATAGCTATATCACTCTGGATATGTCACTTAATCTCTCTTACCCTTAGTTTCTTCACAACCAGACTGGATCCAAGCCCTAAGAGTCATTGTAATGAAAATTGTATGATTCTATTCCCCAGACATTCTGGCTTACCCATTCATAAATCTATTATTACAGAGAGCTACTTTTCCTCTGTGGTATATCAGAGTAAAATTGGTATTGATGAACCACTGGGTGTGTGACCCTGGAGGTTACAAACTATAGCTTGGATGAGTTTACAATTCAATTGGAGCTAAGAGATAGATGAGCATGTGACAACCGGGATATTTATAATCGGAGGACAAATCTTGTTAAGAGAGATTAAATATTCATTGTTGAACCACATACATACCCTGTAGAAAATTGGTAAAAATGACAACAAGAAATATCAGACTGCCCTCATCTTCACATGTCACTACCCTCTTTGATTTGATTGGTCATCTGTGGGTCACATGGCTACAGAATGCTTCTGGAAAGCAAGTGGCATTTTAAGATTAAAGTTTACCTAGCTGGTACGCCAGACAGATCATTCTCTCTTGAGTTTTAGTGCTGGGTTTGTTTTTATTTGTTCCAAAATTTTATTATAAAACTTTTCAAACACACAGCAAAATTGAAAGAATTTTACAGTGAACCCCTATATACCTACCTCCTAGAGTCTACCATTAACATTTTCCTGTACTTGTTTTATCACATATTTATCCATCCTTCTATCCATTCATTGATCCATCTTATTTTTTGAAGGATGTCAAAGTAAATTACAGACATCAGTATGCATGTCATTAATTAGAATTTTAGTGTTTATCGATTTTTTCTTTTGATGTAAAATGTGTATACAATGAAATATGTAAATCTTAAAGTATACATTCATTGAGTTTTAAAAAATTAATTAATTTTTGGCTGTATTAGGTCTTTGTTGCTGCAGGCGGGCTTTTTTTAGCTGTGGCGAGTGGGGGCTACTCTTTGTTGCAGTGCACGGGCTTCTCATTGAGGTGGCTTCTCATTCCAGAGCTCGGGCTCTAGGCACACGGGCTTCAGTAGTTGCGGCACACGGGCTCAGTAGTTGTGGCACGTGGGCTCTAGAGCACAGGCTCAGTAGTTGTGGCGCATGGGCTTAGTTGCTCCACGGCATGTGGGATCTTCCCGGCCCAGGGCTCAAACCTGTGTCCCCTGCATTGGCAAACGGATTCTTAACCACTGCGTCACCAGGGAAGCCCCACATTCATTGAGTTTTGGCAAATGCACACACCTGGGTAATCCAAAATCCTATCAAGCCAAATAACATAGCACTTATTTTTAATTTAATTTTTAATACAAATATGTTGTTTTTAAAAATATGATAGCATGACTAGTCGTAAACTGAAAGACTGCAGTCACCTGCCCCTTACTCCCAATCCCATTTTCTGCTTCTCAAAAGCAGCTACTTTCAAATCTTTTACATGCTTCTTCTGGTAATTCTTTATATATTCCTGTATAGAATGTTAGTACTTCTATTTCTTAAGTTTTCAAGTTTAGAATTATCTATCAGTTAGCTACTATGGAAGAATAGGATTTAGCTATCTCAGACAATTCCCTAAACATATACTTTTTCTTCCCTCCACCCCCAATATTTATAGCATAGATTTGGTTAAGTTAATATTGAGTGTTTATATTATTTTAACTATATAAATATTGTTCATAGTTGATAGTAGATATGATCACATTCTATATCCTATGTAACTTTGGTTTTTCCCCAGTTACTTATCACCTATTTTTTGTTTGCTTTTTATATGTCTCATCAATTCATCTCTAAACTCTCTAAGAAAACTTAAAAATTCCTTTCAGTGTGGTTTAACACATTACATAGTGCATCAGTTCCATTTTCTCTTGCAGGCATTGCTCCAGTCTGTATTATTTGTTCCCTAGGCCCATAGCAGGGCTGCCCCCAGGACCCTCCTTCACCTCTTCTAGCCTGTGTTGGATTCCTTATTTCTGGGTCCTACATTTTCCTCATGGTTTCTTCCCTCTTTTTTTTTTTTTTTTAATATTTATTTATTTGGCTACGCCAGGTCTTAGTTGTGGCACGCGAACTCTTAGTTGCGGCATGTGGGATCTAGTTCCCTGACCAGGGATCGAACCTGGGCCCCCTGCATTGGGTGTGCGGAGTCTTAGCCACTGGATCACCCGGAAAGTTTCCCAGGTGATTCTTATCAAGTAAGTTTGGAAAATGCTGCTTCAAGGACCGGTGGACACTAAACACTGAGCTTTTGAGCCACTTCGATGGCCTCACAGATCCATATGTAATGTTGGAGGGGAAGACGCCTTGGAGGTTGTGTGGCACAATTTCCCCCTTTTACTGATGAGAGAACAGAAGTAATTGATTTGCCAGAGTCGTGTGGTCTGCTGGAGTCAGAGCTGGAACTAGAATCTAAGTCTCCAGATGTTCTATTTTTATTCTTTCCACTGCATTTATGTGTGTTCTTCAGACTGAATGGGTGGGAAAAAAAAAACCGTGCAAGTGGTATCTGGTGTACCTACCTCAATCCACATTTGATTTTGAGGCAATAAAAAGTACCACTTACTGAGTGCCTACTATGTACCAGGCACTGTACTGTGTGCGACTTACATGTTAAGTTTAAACCCTCACAACGAATGTGTAAATATTATGCCCATTTTAAGGATGAGAAGAGTAGGAATACGTTCAAGTTCACCAATGGTAAGTGGCAGGGAGGGGGTTTGAAATAGGGTCTGGCTCCTAGGCCATGTCCTTCCCAGCCTGCAGTCCTCAAAGACAGAATGTCCTGTCTACACATGCTGCTGAGGCAAGGGCTGGGGGTTCTAACACTGCACCAAAACGGAGTAATGAGCTTCCACTGGCATGTGACCCAGTCACTGCTGCCATGGCTCTTCCCGATGATTGGGAGCATTTCTCCACCACAGCCCCCCTCTTCTGAAGGTTGCCAATCCCCCTCTACCCCCTGCTGTGGACATGATCTTCTGGTTCTTACAGCCATCATAGCAAGGATGGGAAAAGTCATCCTGCCCTTTGCCTCTACCCTAGCCACATCTCCATCCATAGCTCTAGTGTCTAAAGCTCTGCTGGTTGGACTCCCAGGTTCTCTGTTCGAATTGCAGCTGGGGAAGATTCCTCGCATACAAATTTGCCATTCCTTGAATTTGGAAAGTACATCCGCTGGAGGAACATGGTGAGGTGGCCATGCCTCTGTATTTGGCTTGGCAAACATCTAGGAGACCTTTCAAGTATTTGGGGTTGGTATAATCTAGAACCTAGTCATTAGTTTGGAATTCAGTGAGTATTTTCAGGAAAATGAAATTGTCATGTTCTGATTCATATACACACACACAACTCAGGAAAATGTGTGTGTCTGGAGGGGGTTGATGAAAGTCTTAGAATTGGTATTCTGTGTTCAGAATAAGCAAGGTTATCCTTCTTCCACTTCATAGAAGGATGGGGAGCTTAGAGCAAATACAATTTCTAACCTTGACCCACACCCCGATGTTTTATAAGTGGGTAAAATCAGGTCAGAATCTACAAAAAGCGATCATGGAAATTAGCCTTATGAGAGAAAGTCAAGAACAGCATGCAGAGGGGTAAGCACCAAAAGTGGGGGCAACCACAGCTCTTTGCCTTTGGGACTGGGTAAATGGATTGACCACGGGGATAGTCTCCAGGACAGACCAGCAGCACCAGCATCAGCGTGTCTTGGGAGCTTGTTAGGAATGCAGATTCTTGGGCCTCACCCCAGACCTACTGCATCAGACCCTCTGGGGTTGGAGTCTGGCAGTCTTTGATTTCACCAGTCCTCCAGGTAATTCTGATAGTGCTTTTGGACAGTAGTTCTCAACTACTTGTACCATGGGGGCACTTTGGGAAAAAAATGGCATTCTGATTTAATTGGTCTGGAGTGGGGCCTGGGCATGTGTACACTTTAGAAGCTCCCCGGGCGACACTAATGTGCAGCCAGGGTTGAGAACCACTGCTTTAAGGACTGACATCCTCGATCCTAGGCCCAGCTCTGCCCCCACCAGCTATGTGACCTCAGATACTTCACATATATGCACCTCAGCTTTTTTCTCTCTCAAAAGGCACTGGGAAGCCAGTTGTCATTGATCTCTAGGACATTGTCCAGCTCTAACAAGCTTGGGAGCACTAGCTGGTGGTGACCCCTAAAGCTTCCTCCTAAATCCCTGCCTAGTGCTGCTAACTGGCGAGTCATGCCCCTAATGGGTGGCATCCAGGACTGAAAGGGCTGACTGACTGGCGGCTGAAAAATGACATCCCCAAGGTGTTGATATGATGTGTCCAGCTTGCAGAAATGACCATCTAGAAAGGCCTCAGTCTCTTATCATCTGGAATGATACATCAGTGGGAAGAATTTCACTTTATTTCTGTAAAATTTTTCGGAGGCCAAAGGTTTTTTTTTAAAAAAAATTATTATTTCTGAGGAAGGCTTTGCCTTGCCAAAATGTGCTCCATGGATGGGCAGTGTCAGCATTACCCGGAGCTTGCTAGAAATGCAGTTGCAAGCTCCACCCTACACCTACTGAATCAAAATCTGTATTTTATCAAGATCCTCAGGTCATTCGTATGCACATTAAAGTTTAAGAAGTGATACTTGGAGCAGGTAGGAGACTTTTTAGTTTGGGGCCTGTTATAGACTGAACTATGCCCCCCCCCCAATTCATATGTCAATGCCCTAACCCCCAATACCTCAGAATGTGACTGCATTTGGTAATTAAGGGTAACTGAGGTCCTAAGGGTGGGCCCTAATCCAATATGACTGACATCCTTATAAGAAGAGGAAAAGACACCAAGGAAGCTAATGCACAGACAAAGGGCCATGTGTGGACACAGCAAGAAGGTGGCTGTCTTCAAGCCAAGGAGAGAGGCCTCAGGAGAAACCAAACTGCAGGCCCCTGGATCTTGGACTTCTAACCTCCAGCACTGTGAGAAATAAATTTCTGTTAAGCCACCCAGTCTTTTGTTGTGGCAGGCCTAGCAAACTAATGTAGGGCGTCTGCTAGAACATAAGCTTCAAGAGATTTTGCTCACTGATGTATATCCCCAGTATCTGGCACATAATAGGCATTCAAAGAATATTTATTGAATACAAAATAAAATGAAAAATTCCCACTCATTTGGCATAATCCAGGGACATATTCATAGAACACATCTTTGAGAGGGAATGTTTATAGGGTGTTCTGTTCATCTTTTCAAAGAAATAGTATAAAATGCCAAGGGATATTCTTTTTCCAAATAAGGCCTTCAAGAAATCTGGGAATTTGCACAAAATCTCCAGTACTTCTCTTCTCTACGCTAACCTCTGCAGCACATTTTGCTGTGTGACCAGTATCTTTTTAATCTCAAAGAGGTCTCTACATTCTCAAAGAGGTCTCTACATTCTCAAAGAGGTCTCTACATTCTCAAATTTTTTTCCAGCTTCACTGAGGTATCATTGACAAAAAAAGGTTTTGTATATTTAAGGTGCACAGTGTGATGATTTTATATATGTATACATTGTGAAATGATCACCACAATCAAGCTAATTAACACATCTATCACCTCACATGGTTACAATTTTTTGTGTCGTGAGAACACCTAAGATTACTCTCTTATCAAATTTCAGGTATCTGATACAGTATTATTAACTGTAGTCATGATGCTATACATTAGATCCACAGAACTTATTCATCTCATAACTGAAAATTTGTACACACTGACCAACATCTCCCATTTTCCCCACCACCCCCCAGGCCCTGGAAACCATCATTCTACTCTCTGATTGTATGAGTTCGACTTTTTTAGACTCCACATTATAAGTGAGAGCATACAGTATTTGTCTTTCTCAATATTTGTCTGGCTTATTTCACTTAGTATAATGTCCTCCAGGTTTATCCATGTTGTCACAAATGGCAGGATTTCCTTCTTTTTCATAGCTGAATAATATTCCTTTGTATATGTATACCACTTTTCTTTATCCATTCATCCACCAGTAGACACTTAGGTTGTTCCCATATCTTGGTTACTGTGAATAATGCTGCAATAAACATGAGAGTGCAGATATCTCTTAAAGGTAGTGATTAAATTTCCTTTGGATGTATATGCAGATGTGAGGTTACTGGATTATATGGTAGTTCTAATTTTAGTTTTTTGAGGAAACATCATACTGTTTTCCATAATGCCTGTACTAACTTACATTCCCACCAACAGTGTACAAGGGAATTGTACTCTCTTCTCTATACCCTCACCAACACTTACCTATTGTCTTTTTGATAATAGCAATCCTAGCAGATGTAAGGTGATATCTCACTGTGGTTTTGATTTGCATTTCCCTGATGATTAGTGATGTTGAGCACCTTTTCGTATACCTGAGGGCCATTTGTATGTCTTCTTTGGGAACATGTCTATTCAGGTTCTATGACCATTTTAAAATCAGATTATTTGGTTTTTATGCTATTGAGTTGTATGAGTTCCTTACATATTTTGGATATTAACCCCTTATCAGATATATGGTTTGCAGACATTTTCTCCCGTTCCATATGTTGCCTTTTCATTTTGTTTATTGCTTCCTTTGATGTAGAGAAGCTTTTTGGATTGACGTAGTCCCCACTTGTCTACTTTTGCTTCTCTTGCTTGTGCTTTTGGTGTCATATCCGAAAAAGTCATTGCCAAGACCAATGTCGAGGAGTTTTCCTCTAAGAGTTTTATGGTTTCAGGTTTTATATGTAAGTCTTTAATCCATTTCAAGTTAATTTTTGTGTATGGTGTAAGATAGGGGTACAATTTCATTTTTTGCATGTGAATGTCCAGTTTTCCCAACACCTTTTGTTGAAGAGACTCTCCTTTCTCCATCGTGTATCCTTGTCTCTCTCGTCAAAGATTAGTGACTATATATGTGCAGGTTTATTTCGAACACTTTGGTGGAGTCTTTAGGGTTTTCCATATATAAGATCATGTCATCTGCTAACAGAGATAATTTAACTTCTTTTCTGATTTGGATGTATTTTATTTATTTTCCTTTCTAAATTGTTCTGACTAGGACTTCTAGCACTATTTTGAATAGTAGTAATGGAGTCAGGGCTGCTTCAGCATGCACAGACTGAGGTCAGTGGGCCTTCCTCTGAGGGCATGGACAGTCTCCCACTAGGTCCCTGAGCCAGCAGGACTGCTCCTCAACCTTGGCTGAGAGGGGCTAGGGGCTGCTTCGGGGTCCACAGCCAGGATTGAGATTGGTGGGCCTGTTATCCAAGGCATGGGCAGTATGGCTCCTTCCAGGTCCCTTAGTGGGTAGTGCTGATGGCAGGACCAAGGCCAAATAGGACTGTGGCCAAGTCCACAGGGAGACGGGGCTGTTTCTGGGTCTGTATCTGGGACCACAGTCTGCAAGTCTGCCGTGGTGGCGTGGGCCTGCCTTCTCAAAATGGCCCTCCTCAGTCTGGGGCTCCACCAGGGTTTTGCAACCTCCTACCTGGATCCCAAAGCTGCCACGAAGGCACTTTTGTCGGTGGATGGCTGCCAAATTATTGTTGCTGTGGGGGAATATGTGTAGGGGAGATCTCCCATTCTGCCATCTTGCTGACATCACCCCGTTACTCAAAAATTTTTTACAAGGATGGTTAATGCCTCCCCAGGGAGAAAGGTAAGCCTTGGAACTATTTGCTCACCAAATGCCAGGTTATCTGAAATTATGGAGATAGAAAACATACACAGTACATGGAAGCAAATAAAGATTGTTTAACTGTAGCTGAAGCCCACCCAGCTTAAATGTTCTCTTGGTGAAAGGCTGGAAAAGGAAGGAAGGTACTCCCAAACTCAAGTGTAACAAACTTGTTCAATAAATTAATCCCATTCGTACAATGGAATACTACACAGCTGTGAAAAAAAATTGAGGCAGCTCTAAATATCTTAGATGTTACAACTTACTAGATATAGAAAAAAACCCAAACTTTGGGGGCAAAAAGGGGACATATGAACTTATGTATACTTGTATATATATAGAATATACCTAGAAGGAGAAACAGGAGTGGTTTACCTCTGAGGATAAAGTCTAGGGTTCTAAAATAGAAGGAAGAGTTACTTTTCATTACATGCCCTTGTGATCTGTCTGCACATGTTACTTTGAATTTGTATTATGTTTTTAATTTAAAATTTACTTATGTGAAAAGAGATAAAAATTTGACAAGTTATTCCAGAGCTTGAAGCAGAGTACAGTTCCCAAGCCCTCTCTGGAACAGAAAGAAAAAAAAGATACTTTCTTCTCCTCTGGGGCGCCTGCCTTATGATACTCAATCCCCAAAGCCATAGTTAGTGCCACAATGACACCTGGCCTCTGCGTCTTGTTAGTGTTGCAAGGAGGGAGACCCCTTCCAGGGCCCACTAACATTAGTAGCACTTTTCTTCCATTCAGTCAATCCTTTGACCAATATTTTTTAAATGTCCAAATATCCATGACTGGAATCATTAAAAAGAAATCTAAAACTAACCCTTCATCTACCTGTATGGTCAGGCCACTCAAGATGGCTGTTCTCTTGCTCTCTGTACACCCCTGCCCGACCAGGGCCTGCTTCCCCTACACCCTACTCACAGGACTGACCTTCCTTCGTACCTGCCCCAGGCCCCAGCTAGTAATTGTTCTTATCGAGGGGCAGTGAGGGGCGTACCCCTGGGCTGGTTTCCCTGGTAACTAATGAGGCCACCTGACGTCACTTCCCCTATAACTGGGAACCTCCCCTTCCCCCTGGGAGTGAAGCCTGCCGCCATGTCCTGCCTGCAGTCTGTCGCACACAGTGAGTGGGGTGTCCCCTCTAGGACCTTGCTTCAGACGTGTGAGCTCCCCCATCCGTTAAATCATTAAGGTCTCTGTTGCTTCGGTGCAGCCGAACACCACCCAAAAGCCCTCCCACCCCATCCCCACCCCTAGCTTGAGAAAATGTTATTTTTTGTTCATATTTTCCCTCTTCCTGAAATCAGTATGTTTAGGCACTTCCTTTTCAGAAGAGATGCAACTCATCCCCATGAGGGTTCGGAGGGCAGCTCCTTGGCAGCCATACCCCCTAGAACACAGGGCCCTAAACTTTGAAATAAGCAACAACTGAAAAGGCTCCAGAACACCTGAAATAGCAGTTGTCACCAAACCCTATGTTAACATTCTGGACTTTGTTCCTTAAACCAGTGATTTTTAAACTTGAGTGTTTGTCAGAATCACCTGCAGGGCTTGTTAAAGCACAAATTGCTGGGCCCCAGCCCCAGGGTTTCTGATTCAGTAAGTCTGAGGTAGGGCCCGTTTCTCATTTCTACCAAGCTCCCCGGTGAGGCTGCTGGTCTTGGTCTGGGGACCACACTTAGAATCTGGAAATTGTAAGGAATTAGCCTAAGGTACTGATCTTCACTAAAATCTTTAGTAACTGAAATGTATGTATTCTTAACATCTTTATCATAAATATAGTGCATATTCATTAGAGGAAATTTGGTTTAAAAATGAAAAGTAGAAAGAAAAATATATCACCCATAATGCCAATATTCTGACCTAACCACTCTTGACATTTTTTTGGATCTACAATTCCTGATAAGCCTGATTATCGAGTTCCCCAGGCTACTGCAGATGAGAAGCTGCTATCCAAAATGTCATGGGAGTTAGGAGACAACTGATAATGTGCCCAAAGATGGCCTTGGTGGGAGGCCGCTGGGAGTGAAAGCAGGGAGAGGAAAATGTGAGTGGACTGAACTATATCATCACGTGATCAAATTACGCAGGGTCTTCACCTTGACCCCATCATATGCACAGGGCACTATGGGACCTCTAAGGAGGAGCATCCATCTCAGCCAGCAAGCATGGGCAGGGAAGGAGGACTTTCTGAAAGAAGGGACTTGAGCCTCAGCCTAAAGGGAGAGTTGGAACTGAGGCGGCAAAGAGGAGGAGGAAAGGTATTCCAGGTCCAGGAGACAGGAGGAGCGAGGCCTGGAGGCTCCTGTGTGCAAGAGCCTAAGCAGAGCTGTATTTCAGTCAGAGATGTAGGGAAGGTTAGAGGGAAAAGTTTGAAACTCTGAGGCTGTGTCACTGAGCTCTCTTCTCAAGCTTGGGCTTTATCCTTCAGGCAACTGGAAGCTATTGAAAGATTTTCAAACAACAGTATGACATTAGCAGGTGAGTATTTCACATGGACCATCAGTGAGTGCAGAGTGGAGATGCGGCTTTGCCAGTGGTCCAGGTAGAGGGGGTGGTGAGCTCCAGAAATGGGGCAGTGGGAGTAGAGATTGAAATGAAGGAGAGAAATAGGTGACAGAATCGACAGGGTTTGAGGGCTGACTCAACAGGGTTGGGGTGCGAGAGGTGGCGCTGTGGAGGCTGGTTCTCTGAGGGGCTGTGTGGTTGGTGGCACCTCCACCTGGGACAGAGGAGGATGGAAGCAGAGCCTGCTCTGAGGGGAAGAAGATGTGCTCAGGCTGAGTCATGGTGAGGAGAGGCTGGAAATGATGTCCCCCTGGATGAAATCATCTTCCATATTCTCTTGTAAAGAAAGCAGCAGTGTAGATCACACTTCGAAATCATTTCATTTTTTTTTTAAAAAGAAAAGATTTGGGCACCCAAAGGAACTAGCTCCGGTAGTTTTCAGAAATTATGGTCTGTGAGTGTCCTCATTCCCTGAGAAGTCAGATAAATGAGACATTGCTATGATATAAATATGCCTGCACATGAAGTGAATTGCATTAGATGGGCAGCTTGTCCATCGATCTTTTCTAAGACTCTTTGGGACTTAGAAGTTGAGTATTTTATGCATCTGAATCTCTACAAAACTGTTTTGGAGAAGCTTTGGCCTTAGCTCAGCTTTTCAATGACTTACTTGAGGGCAGAGGTGAATGTAATCATCTTAGAACACAGGTGGATTTCCTAGAAAAAGAGCAGCAGGGAACACCATGAACAGAATTGCCTCATGCTCTTGGGACAATCTATTCACCACCCAGGTCACTTGAGAAAAGAAACCCAAATCCACGTCCAGAAAGTGAAAAGGGAGGGAAAGGCAGAATTATCAGAGCCTCCAAGTGCTTCTGCTGGCTGAGTCCACTTCAGCCTTCACCACAAACCACTGATAAATGAAAATGGGGCTTACACACTTCTATTTGCAATATTATGGGATGTAAAAAGTCTGAATGAGTTTGTTAGCATCCTCATCGATGGTTTTTTACATTTGGTGACCTTCAGTGAGGTGTTTGAAATGTCAGTCTACCTGTTAGGCTTGCTGCCAATATGAACCCCCAAATCAACCCAACAGGATGTGTAGCAAGAGCCGAGCACATGTAAACTCCCTGCTTGTGCTTTTCTTTTGTTAGGTGAACTGAAATTGAACTAGATTTCAAAAAGTAAGATTCCATGTAACTGTCACTAGGGTGTATTGAGAACTAGTCACTGTTGTAAATCCTTTACGTTTGCAAACTCATTTACTCGCACACACAATCCCATTTCACAGATGAGATTGTGGAGGTGCAGAGAGGGTCAGTGGGTTGTCCAGAGCCACAGCCGAGACGTGGAAGAACTGAGATTCAAACACAGAACTCTGGAGCCTGCATTTTTAACCCCCATAATATACAGCCTCTACCACAGGGCAGAGATCCCGAAAGAGGAGAATGGGGAAGGGGATAACGCCATGCATTCATACTGGGGGTTCCGGCAGGCGCTGGGTGGACATGGCAGGGGATACAGAGGTGAACCAGGCCATGCCTCCAGGAGGTCACTGGTTTGTAAGAAAGCGTGAGGCAAAGACAACAAAGCTCGCCACCAAAAAGTAGAGCAAGGAAAGCGCCGTGAGAGAAGCACAGATCAATGTGGACGTGGGATCAAAGGAGGAAAGAGTTCTTTTTTGATCAGTAAAAGCTCCCTGGAGGAGACAGTGTCAGGCAGTAATTCCTTCCGGCTGCAGTGCATGCCAGAGGCAGGCAAAGCAGCAAGAGGAGAGGTGGAAAGAGGGGCTGGGGCCTTGTTTTAGGGGGCACAGCCCTGTCCCCGCCCTGCACTCGAAGCCAGCACGCCCGCACACGGAGCGGGAACTGAGCTGAGCTCCAGAGGGCGAGTTTCCAGGTGGGAGAGTCGGCTCTGCTGTCTCCTGGCCTGGAATCTTACCGCTCCCTTGCACTTTTGTCTCGTTGATACATCTTGCTGCTCCTGGCCCAGCCCCATCTGTGCCCTGACGCCTCTCCTCCTTTAGAATTCTGGCCAAGCATGGAGAAAAGCCTCTTTCTTGGCTTCTTTTGTCAAGTAGGGGCATGCTGTCACTTTGAAGAACTGCATGTCCCAATCCCAGGGTCCTCTGAGTTTGAGGTTCATCTCTAAACTCGGGATAATGAGTAATGACTAAATGGGTATTGTGTATAAAGTGCCTAGTACGGTATCTGGCACACAGTAGATACTCAATACATGGTAGCAGTTATTAAGATGATTTAGGAAGATAATTCTGAGCAGCATAAGGATAGCTAGTAGGGGAAAGGGAAGCGAAAATAACACACTTATCGAGAGCTTACTGTGTGCCATGCACTGTTCTGAGGACTTTATATTTAAACTCAGATCTTACAGCAACCCTCCAAAGTAGGTACTATCATCCCATTATATAGGTGAGGAAAAGTGAAGCACAGAAAGATTAAATAATTTTTTGAGATCACACAAGCTAGGAAGCTGTAGACGAAGACTATGAACACAGGCAATCTGGCTCCACAGCCCTTAACTCCTTATTTTTTGTTGAGGTATAATTGACGTATAACATTACAGTTGACTGTTTTTTAAAAAAATTTATTTATTTTATTTATTTACTTTCGGCTGCATTGGGTCTTCGTTGCTGCACGCGGGCTTTCTCTAGTTGTGGTGAGCGGGGGCTACTCTTCGTTGCGGTGCACGCGGGCTTCTCATTGCGGTGGCTTCTCTTGTTAAGGAGCACGGGCTCTAGGTGCGTGGGCTTCAGTAGTTGTGGCACGAGGGCTCAGTAGTTGTGGCTCTTGGGCTCTAGAGCACAGGCTCCGTAGTTGTGGCGCACGGGCTTAGTTGCTCCGTGGCATGTGGGATCTTCCCGGATCAGGGCTCGAACTCGTGTCCCCTGCATTGGCAGGCAGGTTCTTAACCACTGCACCACCAGGGAGGTCCCCATTACAGTTGACTCTTGAATAGCATGAGTTTGAACTGCATAGGTCCACTTATATGCAGACTCTTTTTCAATAAATAGACGCTACAGTATTACACAATCCGCAGTTGGTTGAATCCAAGGATGCAGAACCTTGGATACAGAGGGCTGACTGTAAAGTTATAGGTGATTTTCAACTGCATGGGGGGGTCGGGACCCCTAAGCCCTGCATGATTCAAGGGTCAACTGATTAGTTTCAGGTGTACAACATAATGATTTGATATTTGGGTATATTGCAAAATGATCACCACAATAAGTCTAGTTAACATTTATCACCATAGTTACAAATTTTTTTTCTTGTGATGAAGACTTTAAAGATTTACTTGCTTAGCAACTTTCAAATATGCAATACAGTATTATTAACTGTACTTACCATGCTGTACATTACATCCCAACGACTTAATTATTTTATAACTGGAAGTTTGTACCTTTTGACCTCCTTCACCCATTTAGCCCCTCCCCCAGCCCTTGCTCTTAATCACTAGGTGTACCACCTCTAAGCAGGGAGGCCTTTTAGAAGGGAGGATGGGGAGTTCACATGAGCCAAGAAGGAGACCTGGACTAATCTAGTGCCCAAGGGCATGCAAAGTGGGAAACAATGAAAGACACAATGCAGAGACTATAATCTAGCAAGCTAACTTGGTAACCAACTGCAAATAGTGAATGTTGGATGAAGAGGCAAAACTCATTTCTACCGTGTATGATTTTCACAAATCATGAAAAGATAAAAATCAGTTGTATATTACCAGGGGATTGGGGGGGAGGGATAAATTGGGAGATTGGGGCTGACATATACACACAGTACTATATATAAAATAGATAACTGATAAGAACCTGCTGAATAGCAAAGGGAACTCTACTCAATACTCTGTAATGGCCTATGTGAGAAAAGAATCTTAAAAAAAAAAACCAGAGTGGATATATGTATATGTATAACTGATTCACTTTGCTGTACACCTGAAACTAATACAACATTATAAATCAACTATACTCCAAAAAAAAAAAATCAGTTGTTTGTATGTCCTAAGAAATTACATCACGTCCTGTTAAGTTTTCAAGAGATATTTGAGAAACTTGAAACATCTTATACAGTGGATGGAGAATCAATCTGATTTTGGACTGCCATTGTTGAACTATGAGAAGAACCTCTACTTCGTCCTTCTTCAACCTAGAGATTCTACTTCTTCTGTGGTTATGCCAAAGCCATCCATGTCAGAAGTGTCTTCTGTGTTCAAGTCTTAAGTAAGTGAAAATTAACAATATGCACATCTGACTCCAATATGGCATGTCTGTCTGAAAGTCAGTCACAACTCTCCACACCTTCCAAAGAATGACTCCCTCACACGCCCTCCACCAGTATCACTCACCAACAACTCTTCTCTCTTCCTTTCTTAAATTACAAATTCAAAGTTATTTGCTTTAAAATTGTTGTTTATTACACATAGAAACATGTTTTCACTGTCCAATTGATCTATTTTTCTATCTGCAAAAAGTTGTTTCAGTATCTTGGGTTGGGTTAGGTATATCATGATTTTTTCCATTGAAATTAATGGAAACTTTTTTTAAAATTAATTATTTATTTTTGGCTGTGTTGGGTCTTCGTTTCTGTGCAAAGGTTTTCTCTAGTTGCGGCGAGCGGGGGCCACTCTTCATCGGGGTGCGCGGGCCTCTCACTATCGCGGCCTCTCTTGTTGCGGAGCACAGGCTCCAGACGCACAGGCTCAGTAGTTGTGGCTCACGGGCCTAGTTGCTCCGCGGCATGTGGGATCTTCCCAGACCAGGGCTCGAACCCGTGTCCCCTGCATTGGCAGGCAGATTCTCAACCACTGTGCCAGCAGGGAAGCCCCCTGGAAACATTTTTTTATTTAATAACTTTTCACTTAGCAGCAGGGCTTTTAGGATAAAATGAAGAATGATTTATTTTGGTCATGTAGTAGAAATTCAGTATGTGTTTGAATGAATAGAATGGGTGCATGCATCAGTGAAAGTCACAGAAGGAAGGAGTTTCAAGATAGAGAAAGAGGGCTGGTGCTACTTCCTATGGCAAGAACACATAAATGGTACATTCTTTTCTTTCTACTCTCTTATTTCAGTCTCTTAGTAGCTATTTGTGAGACTTATTTTTTCTCATTTGGTCCTTTGAAAGCTAAGATTATGAGATCTAGAGATCAGTAATCTTTGATTTTTATAAATAGTCTCCTTTTGAAATGGTAAAGTTCTACTACGTTCATCTCCAGGTTCTACTAGGCTACCCTCCCTCGTGAACCAGGCCAGTCCTCAAGAGTAGGGATTATGCTGTGAAAGGCCTGTGTTACAATGTGGACATTGCCTTGGAAAGGTAGAAAATGAATCCATTAGAAGCCATTAGTTAGTGCCCTAAGGGGTGAGCTCTCCTCTGCCACCTTGTCCAGAGGTTGAAACTTGGCCCGGAGAAGTGTAGATGGCTAAAAAGAGGCCCCTGAAAAAACCAGAAAGGCCACGTGTAGGTGCTGGATTCCTGGACCTGAGAATGGGTTGATGGGGAAAGCTATAGATTGAATGTTTGTGTCCCCCCAAAATTCATATGTTGAAATTCTAACCCCCAATGGGATGGTTTTAGGAGGTAGGGCCTTTGGGAAGTGATTAAGTCATGAGAGTTGAGCCTTCACAAATGGGCTTAGTGCCCTTATAAGAGACATGAGAGAACTTGCTTCTTTGCTCTCCGCTGTGTGAGGACACAGCAAGAAGGCAGCCATCTGTAAAGCAGGAAGAGGGTTCTCACCAGAACCCGACAATGCTGGCACCCTAATCTCAGACCTCCTAGCCTCCAGAACTGTGAGAAATACATTTCTGTTATAAGCCACCCAGTTTCTATGGTACTATGTTATAGCAGCCCAAACTAAGATAGGAAGCCATCAAAACAGAGGACAAATATGCTAAAAATAAGCAATCAACTTCATTAGTTTCACTAGAGTTGGCCATACTTGTTGCATTTAATATTGTTTAGAATGTGTTATCCATTGGCTGAAGATTAGACATATGGTCATAGAGATTTTTTCATTGCAGTGGTATTTGTTAGAGTGAGCTTTGAATTCTTTCTTAAAAAAAACCAAGCAGTGCCCGTGTAAATTAGAAGTCCAGCCTTGGACATTGCTTGTGGCAGATACTCTTGGCTGCCTACCCAACAGCCCTGTTACCGCCTTTCTCTATAACAAATAGAACTCTGATTTTGTTCAAGCTATGTGTTTCAAGGAAGGTCAGGACACTTCCTAGCCTCAGAGGGTGAATCTTGAGTAGTCAAAGGCAATCACTGGTGATTGGTTTGGGAACAAATTTGTGACACACAATTCTGGTCAGTTGGACATAAGGGAAAGTCTTCTGGGAAAGGGTTTTCTTAACTCAAAGAGATACATAAGGAGAAACTGGTCTTTCTGCCTCTGTCTTTGGCTGGGTGAATAGGTGATAGTAGGTCCTGCTGCAGCTATCTTGCAACCATTAGGGGGCAAACGTGGACCAATGCCAACATGCTGAGGATGGCAGAGGGGAAAGAGAAAAAACCTGGGTTCTTGATGACGTCATTAAATTTCTGAATGAACTAACCCTAGAACGTCCTTCCTATGGACTTGTTGCATGAGGTAATAAAGGTTTTTACTGTTTAAGCCCCTGCTACTCAAGATGCAGTATGATTACCAGTAGCATCAGCATGCTTGGGAGCTTGTTAGAAATGCTCCAGACTTAATGAATCAGAAGCTGCATTTTAAAAAGAGCCCCTGGTGATTCCTAGGCACGTTAAAATTTGAGAAGTGCTGGTTTAAGCTGTTCCTAGTTAGATTTTCTGGTATTGGCAGGTAAAAAGCAAACTGACATGCTATCTTACAAAGCAATAGGAAAGAGCTTGTTTCATAGCACCAAGAAGAGGATGCAAGGAAAAGACAAAAGTGTTTCTATCTATGCAAGTCTTTGAGACCTATTAGAAAAGTTCCCTTGCTCTTTAAACTGCTTTGTTTCTAATATCGAGAGGAAACAACTTATCACATAGTGGCTGCACTTTTTGGCTTCAAAAGGCAGTGAAAACAGTTTTTTTTTCCCATCTGTTTATTTTTTTTAAAGGAAATTTAGGTTTTTAAAATTTTTTAAATTTATTTATTATTTATTTTTGGCTGCGTTGGATCTTCGTTGCTGTGCGTGCTTTTCTCTAGTTGCAGTGAGCAGGGGCTACTCTTCATTGCGGTGTGTGGGCTTCTCATTGCAGTGTCTTCTCTTGTTGCGGAGCACGGGCTCTAGGCGCGCGGGCTTCAGTAGTTGTGACACACGGGCTCAGTAGTTGTGGCTCACGGGCTCTAGAGCGCAGGTTCAGTAGTTGTGGCGCACTGGCTTAGTTGCTCCAGGGCATGTGGGATCTTCCCGGACCAGGGCTCAAACCCATGTCCCCTGCATTGGCAGGTGGATTCTTAACCACTGGGTCACCAGGGAAGCCCTGTTTTGTTTTCTATGTTTTTTTAAGTTTTGAAGTATAGTTGATTTATAATGTTCTGTTAGTTTCTGCTGTACAGCAAAGTCATTCAGTTATACATATATATACATTCTTTTTAATATTCTCTTCCATTATGGTTTATCACAGGATATTGACTATAGTTCCCTGTGCTATACAGTAGGACCTTGTTGTTTATCCATTCTATGTATAATAGTTTGCATCTGCTAATCCCAAACTCCCAATCCATCCCTCCCCAACTGCCCTCCCCCTTGGCAACCAGAAGTCTGTTCTGTATGTCTGTGAGTCTATTTCTGTTTCGTGGATAAGTTCATTTGTGTCATATTTTAGATTCCACGTGTAAGTGATATCATATGGTATTTGTCTCATTCTGACTTACTTCACTTAATATGATAATCTCTAGGTCCATCCATTTTGCTGCAAATGACATTATTTCATTCTTCTTTTATGGCTGAGTAGTATTCCATTGTATATATGTACCACATCTTCTTTATCCATTCGTTTGTCGATGGACATTTAGGTTGTTTCCATGTCTTGGCTCTTGTGAATAGTGCTGCTATGAACATTGGGGTGCATGTATCTTTTTGTTGTAGTTCTGTCCAGATATATGCCCAGGAGTGGGATTGCTGGATCATATGGCAACTCTATTTTTAGTTTTTTGAGGCACCGCCATACTGTGAAAACAGTTGTTACAGTCACTAAAAATGCAGGCTGTGTGAACACCTCTTGAGTTCACATCTCCAGGTAAATGACGACTAAAAGGGGCAAGAAATGGAAAGAGAACAAGACACCAAAAGAAAAAGAAGTTCTAAATCAATTACTTGGTTTAGATCAATAAGACATCTCAGATTTCCTCATATATGTAGTTACTCAAGAGTAATTGCAGTGTCCATCCAGATTGCAAATATGTTAATAGCACAAAATGAAATAATTCTGAGTTGTTAAGAGAAAACAAGATATTCTTATAACATCATTATTCCTGAAAAGACTACTCAAGTTTCCCGAGGTTGTCCAAAACAGGCAATTGCACAAGTCATTCTGTGTTTATCCTGAGTTTAAACAAATGTTAAAATACAAGAGTCCACTAAATATGATTACTTAATGGTCTATCGGTGGACTTTTAATTTCAACAACAAAATTTCAACAAACAAAAATTCTGCAGCTTTTTTTTTTTTAAATTATTAGCACCTTTAATTATTATTTATTTATTTATTTATTTATTTGGCTGTGTTGGGTCTTCGTTTCTGTGCGAGGGCTTCCTCTAGTTGCGGCAAGCGGGGGCCACTCTTCATCGCGGTGCGCGGGCCTCTCACTATCGCGGCCTCTTGTTGCGGAGCACAGGCTCCAGACGTGCAGGCTCAGTAGTTGTGGCGCACGGGCTTAGTTGCTCTGTGGCATGTGGGATCTTCCCAGACCAGGGCTCGAACCCGTGTCCCCTGCATTAGCAGGCAGATTCTCAACCACTGCGCCACCAGGGAAGCCCTCTGCAGCTTTTTTTAGGGAAACCACTCTGTTGTGATTATCTTTCAACAACAAGCTATTGGGAAACCATTTAGGTTGGTGCTTATTATGAAAACACTGTTATTAACATTATTTCATAGCCTGCATTCCTGAAATCTCATTTATTATATTTGAGAAGGAAACAGCTGAGCAAAAATTATGCTGAGGATTTAGAGGTTAAACCAATGTAATATTTAGTGATAATCGTTAAAAAATTAAGGCCTCACGTTCGCAAATTTCATTGGCATTTCACATTATAAAATCACCCTATTTATACCATAGAATCGCTGGGAGAAAAAATGGAGATACACTATTCTACAGTGTTGATAAAAGCTGTCATGTGGCATGATACAAACCAAAAGAGACTCCAAAAGAACAAGCAAGCCACTTCAAAACCTTGGTTCGATCAGTTTAAGTATCTGTGGAATATGATAGCCAAAGCCAATCAGAAATAACTTCTGAACAGGATGTTTGCACATTCCCCATTAAAGAACTGATAGAGACAACTTTTCCCCAATAAGTCACTTGGAAGTTCATGGCTCTGTTTGTACTTTTGCTTCATGATCCTTTCCCTTCCAGTTGCCTGCTTTGCTTTCCTTTCCTCTTGAGCATCTCCAGGGATGGAAATGTACCTGAGAAAGAAAAGGAGAAAAAATTGAGACACATCTTTGAGTGGTTTCAAGGTTTAACTGAAAGATTTGCCTCAAGAGGAGGTGGCAAGAGATGGACAGTGTTTGTGCACTGTGCATGGAGCTCACATATCTGTGTCCTCCTGGACTCTGTTCTCGTGGGCACCTGGCTCTATTTCTTCTGTCGGTTGCATTTATAATCCTTAGTATTCAGACAAAGATGAGGCTGAAGAGTTTCACATGGAGTTATCAGATACTTGTATCTACTGTATATCTGCTGTGAGACCCTCTAGCCTGTGCGGGATGTGGGGATGCAGGTATATAGGACTTGTTTCCCTACCCTCAAAACACTTATAAGTCTAGCTAAGGAATAAAAAACTAAGTCATACTGAAGTTTTCGCTTTTGCTTCTTTTCCTCCCAAATTTTATAGCTTAGAGGAAGCCTTTTTTTTTTTTTCAGTGGCCCTGGGCCCTCAGCAGTGAAAGCGCAGAGTCCTAACCACTGGACCTCCAGGGGAGTCCCTTAGAGGAAGCTTTTGGGTCATTGAGTTTAGCTGTCCCCTTACACCGATAAACTCTCTGGGCCTCAATTTTTTTTTTTAATTAATTAATTTATTTTGGCTGCGTTGGGTCTTCGTTGCCGCACGCGGGCTTTCTCTGGTTGCGGCGAGTGGGGGCTACTCTTCGTTGCGGTGCGCAGGCTTCTCATTGCGGTGGCTTCTCTTACTGCGGAGCAGGGGCTCTAGGCACGCGGGCTTCAGTAGTTGTGGCGCACGGGCTCAGTAGTTGTGGCTTACAGGCTCAGTAGTTGTGGCGCACGGGCTTAGTTGTTCTGCGGCATGTGGGATCTTCCCGGACCAGGGCTCGAACCCGTGTCCCCTGCATTGGCAGGCGGATTCTTAACCACTGCGCCACCAGGGAAGCCCCTGGGCCTCAATTTTATTAAGAGCCTTACTGAAGGTCTCATAGTTGATAAATGATGGCAATAGCACCCTGGGCTTTTTGGTTCTCAGAGTAGTGCTCCCTTTCTGTCCCTCAGTGCCTCTCGATGAATAATCTTGAAATACTTTGTTCACGCAGCTTCCAGGATGCCAAACTGTCTTGGCTTTCCCCCTACTTCACTGAGGGCTTTTTCTTGGTTACCCCTGCTGATTCCTTTTCAACTGCCCAAACTGTAAATGTTGGAAGGCTCCAGGTCTCTCTTCTTGCAGCACTTCTCTGTTTACCCTCCCTCCCTTCCCTGGTGATCTCGTCCAATTTATAGCTTTAAATATTACCTGTGTGAGGATGCATTTCCCCCTTCATTCTAGATTTACATATCCATCTGTTGTTCCTACCTGGCATCTCTATTTGGATGTCTATGAGGCATCCTCAAACTTAATATACCCCCAGATTAACCCTTGCTCTTCCCCCCAAACCTGATCTTCACAGAATCTTCCCCAATTCAATAAATGGCAACTCCGTTCTTCTCTATTCTCATTATGCTTTTATTTTTCTCCTTTGCATTTATCCCGTATGACATTATCATGTTTTACATATTTATTTGTTTATTATATTAGGGTATTGTCAAATGATTATAAGCAAGAAACCCCAGAGTACCATGGCTTGAAGAATATAGAAGTGAACAGTCTACACCAGTGGAGTATCTCTGCTCCAGTCATTCAGAGATCTGGGATCCTCCCACTGTGTTGCTCTGCCACCTCCTACGGCACTTTTCTCACATGCATGATTGAAGCTGGGTTACTACCAGGTTCAGGTCGCTGCTGGCTGAAAAGGGGAAGAGAACATGAAGGAGGCACAGCCAAAGTCTCAAAGCCCAATTTAGGAAGTAGCGTAAGTCACTGCCACTCACACTTCATCAGCGAGAACTTAGTCACATGACCACACCTAACTCTAAGGGAAACTGGGAAATATAGCTTAGCATCACATTTTCCAAGGGAGGGGTGGAAAATGGATTTTTGGTGGACAACCATCAACATTTCTTATCTGTATCCTTTCTCATTAGAATAGGAGCTCAATGAAGGTAGAGATTTTTGTTGGTTTTATTCATTTCTGTATTCTGAAAACCCAGAATAGCTCCTGGCACATGAAAAGAGCTCAATAAATATTTGTTGAATAAGTGAAGGAATTGCGGCTGTGAAGGCTTTCCTCCTGGACTTTATAGGAGAAAACATATCTCCCCTAGGACAACCTGGCATTGAATTTTTTTACTTTATCCCATGAGAGCTCAGTAGAATACTTCACTCAGGGAAATGGGATCTAAGATTTCTCTTACTGCGTCTCACTAGTGAAGCAGTTGCAAATTCTTCATCCACTAGTATCATACAGAAGCAGCCCCACAAACGGTCCCCCTGTATATTGAAAGATGCCCAGGGCTAAAGGAAGAGGAGTGTTCTCCTTGGTTCAGTAGGGAGTCCTAGAACTAAGTCCTACAGTGATTCGGGATGGCAGGAGTCAGAAGAAATTTTTGCATCAATTAAGGACTGTTGGTTGAAATCTTTATCTGTTTCATGTTTCCGAACTCAATAATTTTGTGTTAACAATACAGCTCCCTGCTCCTAACCATGGGGGATGTTTGTGCTGCTAATTAACTAAAATTGAAAGGATCCCAAGAGCCTGAAGAGTGGCCAGAGAAAGTCTGATGGTCTGTGAACTCAAGCTCCCGTCCCTCATACCGCCCCCCTTCCCCGGGCAGACAGAACCCTTCCTCAACTCACTCCCATTCACAGATATAGCATATTCCCGCAACACTTGCCCTTCAAATGTTCAAAATATAGCCTTTTAAAACTTACTGAGTAACCCAAAGCTCCTTGCAGTAACCTTATAGGGCCAGTCGTATTTTACCAAAAGTTTCCTAGTGCAAACAGATGCTTCTGATGTAAGGGTTGGCTCTTTCGGGCTCCAACAGTGGAAGAGAGGAAATAACCATGAAGCCCAGGAACAGAAATGTTTCCTTCCTTCAGGAGAAAAAAAATCCCAACACCATTTTCAATTTAAACTGAGTAATGGAACAAAACATGGGACTGCAACATTTGTCTCTTTAACAGCCTTTATTTATCTATGTTTGTACTGACATTCTCAATGGGTGTTGTTTTAGCTATCAGCTCAAACCCAAAGAATTAAGCTCTAGTGTTAAGCTGGCTAAAGTCATTTAAAACAAATAATAGTGAAGTGTTCGGGGGTGTGATTTTTGTTTTGCTCTTCACATCTCAAAATGCAAAGATTGAAACTCCAAACTCTCCATGTGATTTTTATAAATAGAGCCCAGTTTGAGGCATCATCCCCGCCTCCTTTTCAGAGAATATGTTGCTAAGTGACAATATGTTGATGAGCTCTGGTGTGGAATCCATCTTACTAAGAAGACCAATGGCAAATTTGTTTTTGGAAATTACTGAGTTAACTTATCTATGGTCCCGAAGCCTTCTTTTCGGGTCTTTTGGAAAATGGTAAATGCTTCAAAACTCTTTAAAGATACTGACAATTTAATTTGGATGCCTCCCTTGTTGAATATTCTGGGGCACTGCACAAAAATATTAGAGAGGAAAGCAGCAGTGAATGAATAGAAAGAGATTCAAGACAGGGTTTTTTAAAGAAAGGAGAAATTAAAAACGCACACAAGAGGGAGACGCAAGAGGGAGGAGATATGGGAACATATGTATATGTATAACTGATTCACTTTGTTATAAAGCAGAAACTAACACACCATTGTAAAGCAATTATACTCCAATAAAGATGTTAAAAAAAACCAACAAAACAACCCACACAAGTCTGCAGACCCATTATCTGTGGTTAATGTTTGCTTCCATCCACTTCCAAATGATTTGATTATCTTTTGGCCTGTTTTTATGTTATGCTTTAATAATTTGATTATCTATTCTTTTTAATCCATTATTTCAAATGTTAAAAAAGATATGCTTGCATGAGAATATTGTTTCATTTGTCTTTGTGTTTGAATTTCATGAAAGTCCTGAAAAACACTGCTCAATTTGGGGGAGCTGAAGGAAGAACCTGCCATGCAGACCCAGATCTACAAGAAAGAATACACTGGTTCCTTGTTTAGTTAGAAATTTGTTAGGACAATTTTGAAGGAAAAAAAACCTAACAGCTTCTATTGAACATATTGTATTTCTGGAAATACAGTTAGCATTACCCTTTCTGAGTTTCCTTTTCATGCTTCAGTTTAGATTTTGGGTGGTAAAGGCTGTTTGTTAGCCATGAAAGGAAAGTCTGTGTTCCCAGTTTCCAAAGAGCACCTAAAAGTTGAACCTTAAAAAATAAAGTATCAATCATGAAATGTCCAGAATGGGCAAATCTATAGAGACAGAAAGATTAGTGGTTGCCTAGACCACGGGATGGGGGGTGAAGGGAGATGGGGAGTGACCACTAATGGGTGTGTAGTTTCTTTTGGAGGGGAAGAAAATGTTCTGAAATTAGATTGTGGTGATGGTTGCACAATTCTGTGAATATACTAAAAAACATTGAACTGTACACTTTAAATGGGTGAATTGTATGGTATGGGAATTATATCTCAGTCAAGCTGTTTTTTTAAAAAAGCATGAGCCATGACAGGCTTAAAGCAATGCTTTGGGCAATGCTAAACACACAGACACACAGACACACACAGACACACACATGCATTTTTCCTGCCTCCCCCCCTTATCAACTCCATCCCTGGCTCATGAAAGCAGGACAGATCTAGGCATCCACTAGGCTGGCCTGAATGGAAAGAACAGAGTTTCTTCAGCAAGAGAGATTGAAAATAAAAAAAGGAAATTTGGATCATTATTGTTTCCATTTGTGAGAAAATCCATTGTTTACCTCAGTCACCACACACATTTCTTAAATGCTGAATGCAAAAGTCTGTGAGTCCCCTCAGAAACATGGGTGATAGACAAAGTCTCACCCCATACACCTTTGTTCACACCGCTGCTTGGGCAAGTGACAGTGTGTCATTTATCTCCAGGGATGGACAGTAAAGGATTTCAAAATGTTGGAAGTATGTTTTGAGTTTTATGAGAGAAGCTAGCATGTGAGTAGGGAGGACTTGTACAGACGGGTATGTGGAATTCCCTGGTGGTCCAAT
The DNA here is from genome assembly GCF_028564815.1 of Eubalaena glacialis. Classification (NCBI taxonomy): domain Eukaryota; kingdom Metazoa; phylum Chordata; class Mammalia; order Artiodactyla; family Balaenidae; genus Eubalaena; species Eubalaena glacialis. Next base: position 16,499,686 of record NC_083736.1, read on the forward strand.
GGTTGGGACTCTGTGCTTTCACTGCCGAGGGCACGGGTTCAATCCCTGGTCAAGGAACTAAGATCCCATAAGCCTCACAGGGCGGCCAAAAAAAAAAAGAACTACCTGGGTATGAAATGAAGAAAGTTAAGAAGGAAGCAAAAGGAATCCTCAATATTTGATCTGCCTACAGCTGGTCAGAGTTGAAGGAAGGTACAATGGCCCTGTTCCCCCCCTCATCCTCTTTGCCCCTTTTGGGATCCTAATTCCAGAAATGAGGAAGGTTAGCTGCTTTGGGGTACAGGAGGGTTTGTTTGTGTGGGGGGGTGGTGTTTATGATGGTGTGTGTGAATGCATGTTAATTCTGCACTTACCACTTCTGTCACAGCCTGCCTCAGGGAGGGAATGAAAATCACAAACTGCTCAAAATGTTCAAGGTAGGATAATTTTAAAAAAAGAATTCCTTGACTATTGACTGGACATTTGATAAGGAATTAGTGTTAAACATTTTTAAGAAGTGATAATGGTATCATGATTATATTTTTGAAAGAGTCCTTACCTTTCTGAGATATACACTGCAATATTTATGAGTAAATATTCATAAATGAAACAAATTGTATTATAAAATATAACAATATTATATTTTGGATTTGCTTCAAAAATTTAGGCAAAGAGGAAGTAGGTGGGTGTAAAGGATGAAATAAGACTGGCCAGGAACCATTAATTGTTGAAGTGAGTGCAACAAGTGAAGGGGTTCATTATAATGTTCTGTCTACTTTTATAAATGGTTGATGTTTTCTCTAAAAAAAAGATTAAAAATTTAGAAAAAATAGATTTTCACAAACATTCAGAACAAAAGTTCTAAAGATGCTAAAAAGGGGGCATTTAGTAGAAATGAAACACTTGCCAAAATAATATTCTAACATTGCAATAAAAGAACAGTTGCCAAACATGAATGGTAATGCTACTTTATAATCAAGTTCAAGTGGATGACAGTATTCCAGCAGTGTCTACCTCTGTCACCCATTTAGAAGGGAGTTGACCCAAATAGGAAGTGGCCCCTCTCAGGCTGACTGGGAGTAGCAGGCTGACGCCGGGCAGTGCAGAGAGCACTGGCCTGGCGGCCTCGTGGACTGCACATGCTGCCAATCCAAGAGGAGTTTCCCAGCTGAGAGCAGGAAGAAGGGATTTAAGAAAAGAATGGAAAAACAACCTTTTTTTTTAGGCTGGAAATTATTCTGTTTTTTTTTTTCTTTGACAGGAAGGACAAGAATTAAAGTTAAATTCTTGCCTACCTCAACAACATAAATGTCCTCCCTCATAAAATTGTTTATTCCTTCACTTCGCATTCATGCAATTTGACCTTTCTGTAGTGTGACACACGTTGGGATTTCAGCTCACTAGCATGAAACTGATGAGGGCCTTCTATTAACTGGAATTTTGCTACATTTTCTGTTCAAGACAAATTTTAGACTACTAACCAAAAAAAGGTATAGGAGGATTTGTTATTTTTCTCAAAGAAATTTTGTACATTTTTTACACCTAATTTGCATCCACAGTTATAGTGTTTTATTTATAACTATACTGTAGATCAGGGGTCTCTTTCTATAAATAGTTTGGGCTCTGAAGGCCCAATGGTCTCAGCTGCAGCCACTCAACTCTGCCATTATAGCAGCCTTGCACAATACGTGAACTAATGGGTATGGCTGGGTTCTAATAAAACTTGATTTACAAAAACAGGTGACAGGCCAGATTTGACCTGCAGGCCATTATTCACTGACCCCTGATAAACTTTATCAATAATGGGCCTGTATTAGTTTCCTATCACCACTGTAACAAATTACCACAAACATAATGACTTAAAACAATGCAGATTTATTATATTACAGTTCTGGAGGTCAGAAGTCTGAAATGGGTCTCTCTGGGCTAACATCGAGGTAGTAGGAGGGCTGTGTTGCTTCTGGAGGCTCTACAGGAGTGTCCTTTTCCTTGCCTTTTCCAGTTTCTTCAGGCTGCTGGCATTCCTTGGCTCATGGCCCCTTCCTCCATCTTCAAAGCTAGCAATGGCCGTCAGTCTTTCTCACATCACATCACTCTAAAACTTCTCTCTCTCTTCCACATTTAAGGATCCTTGTGATTACATTGAGCCCACCTGGATAATCTAAAATAATCTCATTTTAAGGTCTGCTGATTAAGCTACCTTAATTCCGTCTCAATCTTAAGTCTCTTTTGCCATGTAACAATGTATTTACAGATTCTGGGAATTAGAACATGGACAGCTTTGGGGGAGTCACTGTTTTCTCTATCACAGGGCCTAATAGGAAATAACCCATCCACTAATCACACTCTGGTTAGGTTTTTGCTCATTCTTGGCAGTTGGCTTATGTCATTGGCAAGGATGAGGGTACATCAGCAGAGGAAGAGTAACACTTCCAGTTTTAAAAACAAGACAGCTAGTTCACTGTGATACAGAGGACTGTGTGTGCATCAGTGTGTATCAGGGCACACTGGGGAAGCAGCATGGGACACAACTGAGAGCATGGGCTCTGGAGTACAGTGATTCACATCCCTGCTCCAGCACTTACGAGACCTTGAATCAATTACTTTCCTTTTTTGTGGCATCAATTTCCACATGGATCAAATGGGAATAATAACACTTACCTTGCAGGGTATTGTGCATATTAAATGAGATTAAATGGGAAGCAACCAGCACACTGCCTAGCCTATAATTTAATGCTATTTCTGCAGAACAATGGGATTCTACTTTGAGTCGAACCCTGTCCCTTTGAACACAATAACCACTTGGAGAAAGCATGCTATGGCCTAATTTCCCTGCAAGGCCAATTTTGCTTCTACCCCGACTATAGCATTATAATTGGGTCCTAATTATGAAGTCCAAAGCAACATTCAGGACTTCCCTGGTGGTGCAGTGGTTAAGAATCCGCCTGCCAATGCAGGGGACACGGGTTCAATCCCTGGTCTGGCAAGATCCCACATGCCGCAGAGCAACTAAGCCCGTGCACCACAACTGCTGAACCTGCGCTCTAGAGCCCGTGCTCCACAACAAAGAGAAGTCACCTCAATGAGAAGACCACGCACCGCAATGAAGAATAGCCCCCGCTCTCTGCAACTAGAGAAAGCCCGCGCACAGCAACGAAGACCCAACACAGCCAAAAATAAATAAATAAATAAAAATGAATAAAATAAAGCAACATTCAGAGGGCCTTAAAATAGCACTATACATAAGCACCTAGTTAATTAAAACCTTCTCAGGGTGATGGTACCTCAAAATATTTACTCTCAAATTACTCTGGCAGATCATTCACTGGGGACACTGCTGAGGGCTTGCCAAGTACAGCGTTCATCATATGTTAAAAATAGATGTCAGAAGGCCATTCAATAAATGCAGCAGCTTTTATAGTCTTAAGAAATGACATTAAATTGGTTTAGCCAGGGTATAGGATAAAGCTTGTTCAAATATAACAGCAGAATTATTGTTCTCATTTTGAGAGTCAATCATGAGATGTTTTCAATAAAGAAAGTTTCAGCTATTTTGGTACATAATACATGTCCTCTGCCAGTAAGGTATTTGTAAATATCTCATTGGCATCTCAATTATTTGTGTTTTAGCATTTTGCAGAACCTGAAAAAAAAAAAAGGCAAAATTAGTTGCCCAAGGCTACCAAAAAAACCAAAAAACAAAACAAACTAATGGCAAACCAGACAAATGTTGGCTTGCAGACTGGCCCCAGACACAGAGGGCAAGGAGAGACCTAAGAGAGGCAGCCCGCTCCAGATTGGTAGGTGGCAAGTTTAATAATAAGCAAGGGAACTTACCTACGAGGCTTGTCTTGGGCAGCCTCAAGACAAGTAGATCTCCACAGCTGCCCACCAGAATCTTAAGTTTATAGAGGACTTAACTGGATTTAGTCACATACACAATCCAGATGTTGTCATCACCACATGGCTATCTCAAGGCTGTATCCTTGGGGCAACTTCTGGGAGCGGGGGAAGGCAAGTGGAACACACATTCCAAGGGCAGGGGAGGAAGTGAGGAGCTTCCAGTTGCCCAGATCCAGCTGGAGGGTCAACCACCGGTCACATGTTCTTGATTACCTCCCCCAGTAAGAAAGGAATCCTAAATCCCATTTTGATGCCCTGACCACTAACATACTCACTTGTAGCATTAAGTGAAAATAAATCATTCCCTCATGGAGAACTTCCATAATCTCAGGAGAAATGTTGACATCGCATCTGAGTCATTTTTCTGTGATCTGTCTGAATATCAAAATCTGAAGCCCTCCGAGCTGCTCCAGATGCACACCTATTTTGTTTTTATCCCGAACAGCAGCTGGAATGAAGAGATCATTCTCAAATGCAAACAATTTCAACATTCAGATGGTTTTCATGGCAGTTCATATAGAAAGGAATTTTTTTCTTTGAAGAAAATTATTCCAACTACTAATAGCTTTCTCCTTCCTCATCCCTAGGGCTTCCCATGTTTTTTGAATTCTCCACTTCAGAGTAAATCCTTAAAGTGAAGCTGACTCATGTACCCCATGATTAACTGTAACTTCTTTTCTTTTTTTCCTTCAGATCCTTTCCACAATGTGAATATTTCCTGTGGCAGCTAGCCAAAATTCCTCAGCCAGCCAAACTAAGCGAAAGATGATGGCCAATTTTTAGTAAGTGAAAGGTCTTTGAAAGCAATTTCAGGGTCTCCAGTGAACTTGGAGATAGGCTACTGTCTAATTATATTTTTAAAAATCTGCTTATAATAGCAATAAAATGAGGACAGGGCACAAATGGATAAAGTGGTTGTTGACTGCTTCACCTAGCTATTTAAATCAGCATCAATGGTTTTGATGATTTGTTTATCAAAGTAGATTTATAAAATATAATCAAAAGTTATCTTATGTCCAAGGAATGTATGTAATTCAATCAGATTCCAAAATTTAAGCCCTTGGAAGAACTGGCCACAGGCATAAAAGGATGTCATTTCCATGCTGTGAACATTGAATTTGTTCCTTCTTCATATTTACCACTATCATTTCATAACCATATCTTAGTCTTGTTTCTCTTAGCTGACACATGAATTTAGAAGTATGCAACTCTCAAAAGAAAAACACATTTTTTAATGATAATACCCATTGGTAGTGAGAATACGAAATGAGCCCCAGACACTTCTGATGGAAACTAGAATAGCCTCTCTGCTTTTTGGCAATAGTGTATTAAAACCCTTAAATCTATGCATCATCTTTGATCCAGGTATTCCATTTCTTGAAATTTATTCTAATAAAACCATCAGCAAAGCATGGGAAAATGTATACTTTTGTACAAAGAGGTTCATCACAGATTGTTTATAATATCGAAAAACTAAAAACAGTCCATCCCAAAACAGTTAAATACATTATAACATGTTCATATCATGTGATACATCTACCCACTAAAAATTATATTTTAAAAGAATTTGGTAAAATGATTTAAGATATAGTATTGAGTTAAAAAATAAATTACACACAACATGTACAGGTCCCATAACTGCAGGGAATGGGGGAGTGGGTCTTAGGCATTGGCAGAAGCCCAGTTACCAGAAACAGGACATAAAGTTGAGGCTAAACTAGCAGCCATGGTGACAGGCTGAGTCCAAGAGAGATAGGCTACATTTCCTTAAATCTCTCCTGAAGATGTCAGAATTGTTCTCATTATACTCCCGAATTCTTGTTCCATTCTTTTTTCCCCCTCTAAATTTATTTATTTATTTATTTATTTAGGTTGCATTGGGTCTTTGTTGCTGTGCGTGGGCTTTCTCTGGTTGCGGTGAGCAGGGTCTACTCTTCGTTGCGGTGCGCAGGCTTCTCTTATTGCGGAGCATGGGCTCTAGGTGCGTGGGCTTCAGTAGTTGTGGCGCACGGGCTCAGTAGTTGTGGCTCACAGGCTCTAGAGCGCAGGCTCAGTAGTTGTGGTGCACAGGCTTGGTTAGTCCGTGGCATGTGGGATCTTCCCGGACCAGGGCTCGAACGCGTGTCTCCTGCGTTGGCAGGCGGATTCTTAACCACTGCACCACCAGGGAAGCCCTTATTCCATTCTTATGTAGGCCAATTTATCATCTCTTTAGTGCTTCCTTCCAACCTGTGGCTTCAGGGCTTCCCTGCCACCTCCATAAGCTTATCAAAGGCCTTTCTCAAACAAAGACATTTCCTGCTTTTAGAGAACTTGGGTACCAGCTGGAAAACATATTTTTGCTTGCCCCACTGCACATAGATACCTTTTGTGTCAAAACCTGCTAGAAACCCCTTAGAATGGCTAAAATGAAAATGACTGACAATTCTAAGTGTTGATAAGGCTGTACAGCAATTAGAACTCTCATAAGCTGCTAGTGGGAGTTTAGAATGATAAAACAGTTTGGAAAACTGACAGTTTCAATAAATTTTAACACACATCTGTCTTTTGACTCAGAAATTCCACTGCTAGATATTTATTCAAGAGAAATAAAAAAAACATATGTTCCTGGAAAGATTTGTACAAGAATGATCATAGCAGCCTTAATCATAATGGCCAAAACTTGAAACAGCCATGTGTTTTTCAACAGGAGAATGGATAAACAAATTGAGGTACATCTATACGATAAAATACGACTCAGTATTCATAACATGGGTGAATATTACATTATGCTGAGTGGAAAACAAATGGACACAAGAGTACATATTGAACAATTCTATTTCTATGAAATCCTAGACCTGGCAAAACTAATCTATGGTTATAGGCATAAGAAAGTGAGGTAAGATAAATTTTCTGTATGTTTTGCTGGATGGTGGCTACATGGGTGAATATAATAGAAAAAAACTCATCTAACTATGCACTTACAAACTATGTATTTTATTATATGTAAATTATATCTCAATTTTTATAATCGGAAAAAGAACCACCCCAAAATATAACCTGCTAGGACACATTTGGACCTTAAAACGAGTCTTTAACCCCCATAGGGGAAAAGGTGGGAATTAATTTTTGGGTTTTGCTGTGTACCAGGCTCTGTGTGAGACCCTTAACATAAAATAAACAGACTTCCCCCTGAAATACTAGGTAATTCCAGGAATCGAATGCAGTTCTGTGACATTTCTTATCAGGCCCTTTCAAGAGTAAGCATTTCAGGCATTTTAATGGCAGATGGAACTTTTAAGGAATTTTCATTTCTAGGTGGACTAATAGTTTTCCCAGTAGTTTATCTTGAAAATGATGGTAATACCCATCCAATTTACTACTACAGTAAAGAAAGTATTTCTACATAAATGCCTGATGAATTTTATTTGTCCCAACAAGATTATATTTGTCAGTTGAAGGGTGTAAATTGGGATTGAAATGCTAAATTTACGTATGACAATGGTAAGTGTTCCACCAACTCGAAAGCACACCAAACAAAATAATAAATTTTCCTTTGAATCATAACAAATCTTTTAATAAAATTTTATTTCAAGAATATAACAATCCAGGAAAATTCCAGATGTTCATTTTAGAAAGCCAAAACGAAGAATAGAACAAGAATAATCCAGAAAACAGAAGTTGCTCTTTGGGAGACAAAAAAATGAAGTGTTCAGGCAAAGAAAAATGGATTTAGGTTTTCTTAAGAGAGAAACAGAAGATGAAAGGCTGTTGGTGAATAGAATCTGTTATCACTGTACTTGTTGACTACGCAGATATGACCCTTGGCTCTTTAATTTAGTGCGAAAAGACATTTGTGATTTGAAGGAATTTACTTTTTACTGTCATTACATATTTATATGATATCTTTTGGAAAGAAATTAAAAATTCTTTACTCTCAGCTGCCAGTACTTCTCTTTTGTCCATAAAAGGAAGTCTAAACTTTAAGCCTGCTATTTGAAGTTTTTTATAATCTGACCCAAAGTTATCTAACCTTTATCTCCTACTGCTTTTCTACACTTGCACTTTGGTCTAGCCAACCCTATTTACTTGATGACTCCAGAGTGACTTACTGATTCTCACCTCCAAATTTTGCTCATGCCATTATTCTTGGTAGGGTGGAAGCAGAAAGAGCATGAATTAAGTTATCATTCCATACTCAGTTACTAATTAGCCATGTTATCCACTCATTAGCCATGTCTGTAATCTTGGGCAGGTCTCTCAATCTTCCCTAACATCAATTTTCTTATCTCTAAAATAAGAGTACTATTATCTACCTCTATTTTGATATTTTAGTACTCTATTTTGAATATTAAATGAGATGGCTGATGTGACTGACACATCATACATAATAAATACTACTTCCCTATCAGGTTTCATCCTCACTTCTGCCTAGAATTCATCGTCATCTTGATGCTTTCCTAAATTCTGTCCTTCCTTCAGAGTCCAACTCAAGTCCCACATCTGGAAAGCTTGTCAAACCACCCTTTACCACTCATTTGGCCCTTAATACCTTACTGTCCCATATTGCTGAAAACTTCCCAAATTTGATGAAATACATGAATATAAATATCCAAGAAGTTCAAGAAATTCCAAGTAAAATGAACTTAAAGAGACCCACACCAAGGCTCATTAGAACCAAACTTTTGAAAGACAAAGGAAGAATTTTGAAAGCAGGAAGAGAGAAGTGACTTGTCACATACAAGGGATCCTCAATAAGATTATAAGCAGGTATCGCATCAGAAACTTTGGAGGCTAGAAGGCAGTAGGCCAATATATTCAAGACGCTGAAAGAAAAAACTGTCAACCAAGAATCCTATATCTGGCAAAGCTTTCCTTCAAAAGTAGGGGAGAAATTAAGACATTTCCATGTAAACAAAAGCTGAGGGAGTTTGTTACTACTAGACTTGCCCTGCAAGGAATACTCAAGGGAGTCCAGCAGGGTGAAATGAAAGGACACTGTATAGTAACTCAAAGCTGTATGAAGAAATAAAGATCTCAGTAAAGAAAAATACATGGGCAATTATAAAATCTAGTATTGTAACAGTGGTTTCTAACTCCACTTTTTTTTTAACATGATTTAGGAGACTAATAAGTTTAAGAAAAAACAACTATTGGTCTAAAAATTAGTATTATTGTACTTTGGTTTGTAACTCGAAATTTTGTTTTCTACATAATTTAAGAGTAATTCATTTCAAAGAATTATTAATTTATGTTTTGGGGCACACAATGTATAAAGATGTAATTTTGTGACATCAACAACAAAAAGGGGTGGAAACAGAGCTGTAAAGGAGCAGAGTTTTTTAATGTTATTGAAGTTAAGCTGGTATAAATTCAAATTAGAGTGTTATAACTTTAGGATGTTACATGCTATTCCCGTAGTAAGTATGAAAAGTACATATAGAATATACACAAAAGAAAATGAGAAAGGAATTTAAGCATTTCACTACCAAAAAAAATCGACTAAACACAAAGGAAGACAGTAATGCAGGAAATGAGGGATGAAAAATCTATAAGGCATATAGAAAACAAATAGCAAAATGATAGAAGTAAGTCCCTCTTTATTAGTAATTACTTAAATGTAAATAGATTAAACTCTCCAATCAAAAGATAGAGATTGGCAGAATGGATAAAAACACATGATCCAACTATACACTGTTTACAAGAGACTCACTTTAAATCCAAAACCACAACTTGAAAGTGAAAGGATGGAAAAAAATATTTCATGGAAATAGTAACCAAAGGAGAGCAAGGGTGGCTATATCAATATCAGATAAAACAGACTTTAAATCACAGTTTACAAGAGACAAAGAAGGACATTATATATATAAAGTTTCAATACAGGAAGAAGATATAATAATTATAAACACTTACACACCTGATGACAGATCAACAAAATATATGAAGCAAAAAATAGACAGTTCTACAGTAATAGTTGGGGACTTCAATACCCCACTCTCAATAATGGACAGAACAACCAGACAGATGGTGAATAAGGGAACAGAGGACGTAAAGAACACAATAAACCAACTAGATCTAAAAGACACATATGGGGGCTTCCCTGTTGGCACAGTGGTTAAGAATCTGCCTGCCAATGCAGGGGCACAGGTTCGAGCCCTGGTCCGGGAAGATCCCACATGCCGTGGAGCAACTAAGCCCGTGCTCCACAACTACTGAGCCTGTGCTCTAGAGCCCGTGCGCCACAACTACTGAAGCCCGTGCACCTAGAGCCCGTGCTCTGCAACAAGAGAAGCCACTGCAATGAGAAGCCCGTGCACCACAACAAAGAGTAGCCCCTGCTCGCCACGACTAGAGAAAGCCCCCGCGCAGCAACGAAGACCCAATGCAGCCAAAAATAAATTAAAAAAAAAAAAACAAAACATACGGAACATTGTACCCAACAACAGCAGCATACACATTCTTTCCCAATGAACATGGCATATTTTCAAGGATAGACCATATGTTAGGTCACAAATTACGTTTTGGGCTTCCCTGGTGGCGCAGTGGTTAAGAATCTGCCTGCCAACGCAGGGGACACGGGTTCAAGTCCTGGTTGGGGAGGATCCCACGTGCCGCGGAGCAACTAAGCCTGTGCACCACAACCACTGAGCCTGCGCTCTAGAGCCTGCAAGCCACAACTACTGAGCCCACGTGCCGCAACTACTGAAGCCCATGTGCCCTAGAGCCCGTGTGCCGCAACAAGAGAAGCCACCGACATGAGAAGCCCGCTCGCCGCAACAAAGAGTAGCCCCTGCTTGCCACAACTAGAGAATGCCCGCGCGCAGCAACGAAGACCCAACGCAGACAAAAAAAAACAAAAAAAACCAAAGTACGTTTCAGTAGATTTTTAAAAATAGATACCATATGAAGTATCTTCCCCAACTACAATGGGATGAAGTTAGAAATCAGTAACAGAAGTAAAACTTGAAAATTCACAAGTTTGTGGAAATTAAACAACACACTCTTAAACAACCAGTGGAAGACAGAAGAAATCACAAGGGAAATTAGAAAATACTTAGACACAAATGAAAACAAACACACAACATACCAAAATTAATAGAATGTAGCAAAAGCACTGCTAAGGGGAAATTTAATTATAAATGCTTACATTAAAAAATAAGATTTTGTGCTCACTTCAGCAGCACATATACTAAAAAAATAAGAAGATATCAAATCAACAACTAGCTTTACAATTTAAAGAACTAGAAAAAGAAAAAGAACAAACTAAATCCAAAGCCAGCAGAAGGAAAGACATAATGAAGATTAGAGCAGAGAAAAATGAAATAGAGAATAGAAAAACAATAGAGAAAATCAATGAAACCAAAAGTTGGTTCTTTGTAAAGACCAACAAAATTGACATAGTTAGACGGACTAAGAAAAAAGATTCAAATTACTAAAATTGGAAATGAAAATGGGGACATTTATTACTGATTCTACAGAAGTAAAAACGATTATAATTACTGTGAACAATCAAATGCCAATAAATTTGATAATGTAGAAGAACTGGATAAATTCCTAGAAACAAAAAACCTACCAAGACTAAATCACCAGGAAATAGAAAATCTGAATAGACATATAACTAGTAAGGAGATTGAATAAATAATAAAAGAATCTCCTGACAAAGAAAAGCCCTGGACCTGATGGCATCACTGGTGAATTCTACCAAACATTTATAGAAGAACTAATATCAATCCTTCTCAAACTTTTCCAAAAAATTGAAGAGGAGCACACACTTCCTAGCTCATTCTATGAGGCTGGCATTACCCTGATACTAAAGCCAGACAAAGACACTACAGGAAAAGAAAACTGTAGGCCAGTATCCCTTATGAACACTGATGCAAAAATCCTCAACCAGATACTAGCAAACTGAATAGAGCAGCATATTAAACGGATTATACACCAAGATCAGGTGAGATTTATTCCTGGAATGCAAGAAATGGTTCAACATTACAGAAACTGATTAATGTAATACACCACATTAATAGAATGAAGGAAGAAAACCACATGATTATTTCAATTGATGCAGAAAAAGCAATTGACAAATTTCAGCATTTTTCATGATAAAAATATTCAACAAACTAGGAATAGAAGGAAACTACATAACAAAAGCCATGTATGAAAAACCCACATCAAACACCATACTCAATGATGAAAGACTCAAAGCTTTTCCTCTAAGATTAGAAACAATACAAGGATGCCCGCTCTTACCACTTCTATTCAACATAGTACTGGAAGTTCTAGCCAGAGCAGTTAGGCAAGAAAAAGAAATAAAAGGCATCCAAATTGGAATGGAAGAAGTAAAATTATCTTTGTTATCAGATAATATGTAATATGTAGAAAACACTAAAGATTCCACACACACACACAAAAAAACCTGTTAGAGCTAATAAATGAATTGAGCAAAGTAGCAGGATACAAAGTCAACACACAAAAATCAGTTGCATTTCTATACGACAGTTAAGGACCTGTCAACTTACTGTCAGTCGAAACCACCAATGTTTGCCGGGGGGGCGGGGGGGGAGGTGGTGAGAAGAAAAAAGAGGAATAGGGCAAATTCATACCATATATTTCATGCAAAATCACATCTATTTTTAAATAGAAAATTAGCTCCTGTGTGGTTATTATTGAAGGTTAAGGTTATGTAATCCAGAATCCTGGTATAGCCCTGGACCACATGTGATATTTCAGGATCCCCGTGAACTAGACCTAGCTCCACATGGGGATTTTTGTTTCCAGTCCCATTTCCCTCTCATATCCATGACAGAAATGGATGGCATGACAGATATGGCCATTCACTGCCCTGCCAGATTATTTCTATAAAGGTTTCTACTAGGGCTAACTAACAATTGTTTTTGGAAGTCTTAGTTGGAGATTGCTGTCACTGTGTCTACCTTGTTCGAAGGGTCAAGTACCCAGAAATGGGTCCTTTGATCCTGCAAGTAAAGGCCACAGACTCTAGCATGGTGTGTATCAGATCAGCTCAGTTCCAGTTTCTGGACCTGACAAGATCATTATTCAAGAAAATGATTTTATATCTGACTTACAGTGATCCAGTGATTGGACCAAGATGGTAGGCTGAACCCACGTGCCAGTCTCCCCCCTTCCATCCTCAAAGCTGTTGAAATGACAGAAAAGATACACGCACACAGTTTTAAAAATGATTAATGCACGTCAATGCTAGAGAATAGGACTCTCTAATCTGAAAGACTTCAAGCAAATGAGACCAAATAGAAAGCAGAACGCAAGAATCAATTAGATATTTTAGAAATGAAAATTTTGGTTGTTAAAACTTTCTGCCCTGCATTTCCTGGTTACTCATAAGAAGTCTTGATAGGGGAAATAAAGGGTCCCAAGCCCTATGTTCCAAGCAACAGGTACCTCGCAGTTAAAAGCACAGAGAACAGCTCTTTAGAGATGAAGATAAAGATCAAGTAGACTCATTACCAAAGTTTGGATTTGGAAACTGGCAGTTCTGAAAGAATGAGGCAGGTCTGACCAATTTGCTAGCCCAGCAGGAAACAAGATGTTACTTGTATAATGCTTGAGTGATTAGCAAATCACACCTTCCTACAATGAAAAAAACATAATGAGATTCCATACTGTCCAAACAAGACTTAAATTATGACAAATGCCAAAACTATATTGGAAGCCTTGAGAGAACCACCTGACTTTTTCATACAGTTAGCAGTCCCTAGGCTTTTCAAGTCTTAGCTGGAAATACTAGAAACAGAATTTTTCCTGGTGTTTTGAAGTTTGCCTACCAAAATCACAGAGTGATTCTGGTGCTTAAAAAAAAAAAAAAAAAGTTAATGTGATCCTGTAAAACAAAGTGGCGTGTAATGAAATGATTTTAAATAATCTAGTAAATTCATTATCTGCCTGCAATATTTGGCATGATTACAACAAAGCTGCCTTAAAATGCAGGATCTATAAGAGAAATATGGAATGGTCAGGATTCAGAATTCTCTAATTTCTTAATGAAGAACAAAAGGGCATTTGGTTGAGAAACAACAGTGCCTTTGAATTACAAATTAACTCAATATTAGCTTATTGTGGTTTTAGTGTATTTAATATTTCATCACAGTAGGGAGTCTACCAGGCTTGAGACAGGAAATCCGAATTCTAATTTCAGATCTGTTGCTACATACCTCATGACTTTGGACAAATCAGTTAATCTCTTGGAGCCTCAGTTTCCTCATCTGTAATATGGACTTGGCTAAAATATTCTCAAAGGTTTCTTCTAGCCCTAAAATACTGTCGTTCCATTTCTCCCCTCACCCCCAGCCCTTTTTGATCCCCATACCTCCCTCCTCTATTTCAGGCTCCCTAAGCTACTCCTGCTGCCTGTACTTTCCCCACTGCCCAGGGTTATTCTCTGTGACATTTGCCCATCCTAGACAGCAGCACCTGTCCCTGGCTTCTTCCTCAGGGACACTAATCAAAAATTACTCTCATGTGTCCCAGAGCCATGCTACCTATGGATGTAAAGGAGTGAAATAATTCTGAGGATTTGAGCTACCGTGGCCAGGTCAGGGTGGGGGAAAGATGGAGCTCTGCTGCCTATTCCACACTGCCGTAAGCGTCCTCTTTGAGAATTGAAGCTTGTGTGCTTGCTTCCAACGAGGGTCTATCTGTAAGGAGGGTCCTGGTGGTTTGAGAGACTAGGGAAGGCGGATGCTTGCCTTGCTTTGAATAAAATCAAAGGGAAAGACTTTCCCAACATGCATAAAAATCATTCTATCCAGCCACTTCAAATTTTAATTTACATTTATGGGAATGAGACAAAGTATATGCAAATGCGTGTATGTACATAATTATCCATTATTATAATACATTATAATTATAATTATATAATTATAATATATTATATATTATATATTATATATATATAATTATATAATTATATAATTATATAATTATAATATATTATATATTATATATTATATATATATATTATATATTATATATTATATATTATATATAATTATATAATGATAATATATTATATATTATATATTATAATTATAATACATTATCCATTATTATAATACATAATTTATACATCTATACTTATAAAAGCAACTAAACACAGAACATAAGTGGTTTCTTTTTTATTTTTGCCTATGGGGGGGTCTCAGCCAAAGCCCTTCTGTGTTTGTCTAATTCCCTCTCTTAGCTTTCTTCTCCCCACTGTGGGCTGGGAAGGGAATTTGCTGGGCAGTGAAGACACTGAGACGTTAAGAATAAAAATTACTTCATAATCCCATATATTGCCCCTCCTCTCAATTCTCATGAGTTGGTGGGCAGATTTATCCTATAACCCTGCTGCCACGACACCCACCCTGATGTGACCCTGATGCAAGGTTACAAAAGTGCCATGTGTGACTTTCACAAGCTCTCCTGAAACAAAAATCTTCTCCCTCCAAATACCGAATTACCCTGAGTATCCCTCTCCTGGCTGGATTGACATGGTGGTAGCTCTTGAAAACCTAAATGTCAGTGTGTATTTGTGCACATGTGTGTGTTTATCATACAGCCTGAGTGATTGCATCCTAAATGTATTTTTTTTAAGATTTTTTTTGATGTGGACCATTTTTAAAGTCTTTATTGAATTTGTTACAATATTGCTTCTGTTTTATGTTTTGGTTTTTTGGCCACGAGGCATGTGGGATCTTAGCTCCCCGACCAGGGATTGAACCTGCACCCTCTGCATTGAAAGGCGAAGTCTTAACCCCTGGACCGCCAGGGAAGTCCCTGCATCTTTTCTTTTAACACACTTAAGTGAGAGATGTCTCTGGCATATAGGCTAAAACTTGATTTTCCATTTTAACCAAAACCCTATCTCTCTCCTGTCAATATCTTGGCCCACGTGTTGTTCTTGCCAAGACAGAAATACTGAGTCGGAGAAAAACCAAAGTCAAGGAAATTCTGCGTCGTCCCCTTTGGAACTCCACCTCCCAGCCCCCACCCCCGTGTCTAGACATTGCCGCAGGCTTCCCAGTTACCACCCTTTTTTCCCGCCACATTTCATTAATAATTGTACAAGTCAAACAATAGCCAATCTGGCAATTATGCACAAGTTCAAATGCTGGAACACGTTACCCTGCGTCGCCTGCCAAATCACACTAAAATTTGGATCAATGAAGGTGCTGAAAGATTTTTCAAAAGTTTGTCCTGCCTTTCTTCCTGCTTTTTGGGCAGACTTCTAAAAGGAACCGGAGTTAGTGGTTCTAAAAGCACATCAACAACAGCAGCATGAAACCTGTCTCCTTGTGTCTGTTTTTCATAGCGAAACCAGAGTCTGAAACCCAGAATCTGGGGGCAGGGAAGAAAAAAGGGGAGTGAGGCACAGAGTACACACACCCCAAGATAATTGCATCAGAGTGAAAGAATGAGCACCACACCCCGGGCAGTCAGCTTTCTGGGATCATTTAATCATGCTGTGTACACCTGTGCTATGAGGGCAGTGCAGCTGCAAAGACAAACGCTGTTGGGCTGAGAGGCCAATGTTCCTGTTCCCCCCTAGATTTATCTACTTCCAAATGTCCAAGATTAGCTGCAGAATTTTTGAGGAATGAAGTAAAGCAGAAGCAGGACTGAGTCTGCTGTGTGCTCTTCCAGAGTCAGTCTCGGGACCAAAGCTTGTCTTCCACGCTCCTCCAACCTGTGCTCGGGCTTCCAACTGCCCACAGGACCTCAGCAACCCGTGGCCGTGGTGTCCTTCAGATCCTTTGTGCATGGGGTGAGCTGCATAGACGAGGGTCTCCAGTGGCCTCCAGAAGCGCCTTCAGAACTCAGATTCAGCCCCTAAAAATAGCGTCAGCTCTGCCCATACCTCCTCCTCCTGGGTTTCCTTGCTTCCAGTACTCCCAGTAGATATTACTAAGAGGTGAGAACATGAACACTTGCAGGAAGCAGAACATCATTCATTTCTTCATGACTGATTTCCATGGAAATCCTGGAGAAGAAAGAGAAAGCAAGTCGACTGAAGGACTGCTTTAGGCTGAAGTCGGATTCTCATGAAAGTTCAGTCAGGGAGACCTTACTAGACAATCTCAAAGGCCAATTCAGACCTGAAATGCTTCAATTCCTTGTCTTCACACCTGATTGGGGTTTGGATCTGGATTGGGAGCAGGATGTAATATACCAAGGTCATGCTGGGCTCCGTATGCAGGTGATGGAGCCTGGCTGCTGAACTTCTTGGGTTCAAAGGACATGGTTGGTTGCTCGTCTCTCCAGAGATTGGGTCTACCTCACAGCTAGAGGCAAAGACTCAGCATTTGAACAGGAATCCTGGGCTGGTTCTAAGATTGGCCTCGATGATCTCAAACCTACCAGAAGGACCCAGCTGTCTCTTCTCTCTAGGGCAGTTAAACAGAAGAGGGCCTGGGGCTGGCCTGGAGCCTCTGAAAGCAACTACCGGCAGTATCCCCTTCCCTCATGGGAGTCCACTTCGATCTTCACACTCACCTATTATATCTAATACACTCTGTCTCTTCTTTCAGTGGCTTTTTCTCTCTACAATAGGAAAAGCATGACATTAGTGGGTAAGGACACAAAGATGAAGAGAACATGAACTTTGTACCCAAAGACCTCAAAGTCCAGACAGTAACAACCACTCTAAAGTGTGACAAGTCTATAATGGGGGTATGAACAAAGTGCTGTGCGAGCAGAGGAGGAAAATTACTGACTTGATTTGGAAAAAACATCATAGCAAGTCCCTCTCTTCCTACAAGGTCCTACTTATCCTTTGAGATTAATTCATCTGTTACCTCCTCTGTCTCTTCTCCCCTCTATCACTTTCTGAGGCTCCCTCAGCCCTATGCAGAATGAATCCAACCATGGTCCCACAGCACACCTTTTTTTTTTTGAAATAATGTCTATCAAGTTCTTAGAGTAGGAGGAAATTTCTGCAAGCTAGTTGAAGTGGGAGTCGGGCCCACCAGACACCTGATACATGCTGGCTAAGGAGCCTCCTGAGAGAGAACCTAATCTTGGACACAAAGAACTTGAGCCAGTGGGAAACCTTGGTCCAAGAGCCAAAGGATGGGAAGCAATCCTGAGTACAAAATGATGTCTGTCATTCAGATTTCCTTACCTCCAGACTCCCAGTGGAAACTCACAGCTTCAGGAGCTGGAAGGCCATAAATGGAAGCCAGAAGAGTTGCTTCAGTAAGAAGCTTTAAAGGATCCAGATATCAGCTGCATGCCTTGGAAGCCTTCTAACAGACTGAAACACAAAAGGGAGACAGGCATTCTCCCCTTCATTGGACTACAGCTCTGGAACCACAGGAGCTCTGATAAGCACCCCATGAGACAAGATAGCTCTGTGGGGTAGCATTTGCCAAATTGTGGGGCCTGATGCATTTGTGGGTCATGAAATTAATTTGGTGGGTCATGACCAGCAGTTTTTTGATAGGCTAGAATAGGATGAAAAGCAGCATAGTTCCTCACAAGTAATAAGTTTTACCTAAGTAGGTATACACGTATATGCCAGTGTGTGAGTATCTGCAGCTATGTCCTGGGTCATTATGTAAAATATATCTCTTCCTGTGGGCCATGGTTTAAATCACAAAGGGTTTGTCTGTGGAGCAGAAGTGGTATCTAGTAGAGTAGTTATCTTGTATTTAAGTTCATGAAGATTCCCAGATGTAATCAAGTAGGGCTTGCAAGGGTTCATTATGGTAGCCAGTAGCACATGTGGCTATTTAAATTAATTAAAATTAAAAGTAAAAATTCTGTTCTTGAGTCATACCAGCCACATTTCAGGCACTCAATAGATACCTGTGGCTAGTGGCTACTGTATTGGACAGTGCATATGTAGAACATTTCCAACATCTCAGAAAGTTCTAGTGGACAGCACTGGCCTTGCTCTAAACCTAGTGGATCACAATTCTCCGGGATGGGCATGGAAACCTATATATTTTTAAAGTTCTACAGTGATTGTGAACCGCAGTCAAGGTTGATACCATTCTTGACCCCAGGCAGCAGAAAATATAAATATGGAGCTTGAGAAAGAGGTTAAGCTGGAAATTTTAGATCTGGAAGCCATCAGCATGTCGACGGTAGTTGAAGCAAAAGGAATGGATGAGCTCACTCCTGGAGACTGGAAAGTAAGAAAAGAGGACCAAGCACAAAACCCTAAGATGGAAAGAAGAAAAACTAATGAAGGAGCCTAAGAAGTGGAGGTCAGAGAACTAAGAGGGAACATCAGGAAGCATGTTTTTAAATGCAACCAACAGAATATCCTTGCTCACATCAGCCTAACAATAAGGAACCTAATTATGTCATGTAACAGGACGTTCAGAACTAGCATGGACTCCAAGCATAGTACATTAGGGCTCCAACTTCACTTCTCTGTAACTTGTCCAGAACAGTGTTGGCTTCCTCCTCAGGCAGGAGGGAAAATGGCTGCAGAAGTTCTCAAAGAAAACATTCGTTGTTAAAGAGAATAGAACCACCATGATTGGCTTAGACTAATCATATTTCAGTTTGAATGAATATTGAGGTGTCCCTGTGACCATGACAAAAGAAAAACAATAGAAATGAGTATCAGAAAAGCCAAGGAAGAAAGTAGGGTCCCGAGTAGAGTCACTATGCTGCCTTGAGGTCAGAGTGCGCACCTCGCGCATAGTGGAACTGAATGATTTTTAATAAAGCATATTGTTTGGTGGTTGATCATGATGAGTTCACCTTATCCAAGTGGAACCAGCTCAAAATTCTAGCAGGTCACTCGAAAGAGATCAAGAAACAAAGAGGATCATAGTAAAAGAGGACAAGGAAAAAAGAAGGGAAGGTCAAGAGCAAGGAGAATCAAAAAATGCCTTGAGTTGCCGTTAACAACATAGAAGGCATCCCCCACCATAGCCAAGAAAAAAAAGTTAAAATAAATCAGCCAGGGAACACATATTCCAAAGATACAGAATTAAGAGCAACTATAACTTGGGACTTAACGGTAAATTTAAAGAACTTCAGTGTTTTGTTGTACTTAGTGTTGTCAAGGCAACCCCATAGCCTTGAGAACTTTGGCAAAGTGCACCTTGGCCAATGGAGAAACCATCTCTCAGAGGCCTCAGTTGGCCATTGCCTACTATGCAGATCAGTTCCTTGATGCTATTCTCAGAACAATTTTCCAGCAGATGCTAAGTCAATGAAAACACACTGAGAATTGTAAGATAATTTATTTTCTATCTCTTTTCACCTGTACTCAGTTGAGAATACCAGCTCATAGCCGAGGCAATATATTATAGAGGCCAGGGGCTACTCCACCCGTATTTCATAAAGTACCTATGGTGCCAATTTTAGCATTGCTGCTGTAAATAACAAGACCCTAGAGTCATAGGAAGTGATCTCATCCTCTGACACACATCCAAAGCTTACAGAAGGCTAGTGTGTCATTATGGATCATTGTGTTACTGATGTTGCTGAGCTCACCAAAGCTCACGTGGTCCAGCTTGATTTCCTCAGGGCTCCTCTGTACATGCTCCCCACCCTTCTCCATCTGGGAATTGCATACACTGTTTCCCAGGGACCAAAACCTGAGAACCATGCACTAGGAAATTTGGTAAGAAGAGGGGGAGCCACATCATCTCCACTGACATAATCAGGTAGTTTCATTGTTGGGGAAATTTAACAGCAAAGCACACTGGAGGCATGAATTGAGAAAATTCTCCTTAAAATCTGTCAACAGCTTTTCTTGGTCTTTGAAATAAGGATCAAATTTCTAACATGGCGTCCGAAGCCCTCAGGGTCTGCCAGCCCCTCCAGCACATTCCATACTGCTCCCACTTCTCACCGTCCTCTGTCCTCTGGTTCCTTTTGCCAGAAGAGGCCCAGTTCCCTCTGTTTGGAATCTTCTCTACCTCACACCCAGTCTTGGTTTTTTGTTTTGTTTTTGTCCATGCCCCCCGGCAGGCGGGATCCTAGTTCCTGGACCAGGGATCCAACCCCAGCCCCCTGCAGTGGAAGCGTGGAGTCTTAGCCACTGGACTGCCACGGAGGTTCCACACCCAGTCTTCATCTATTTTATTCTTAATAATCCTCAAAAGCTTAACTCAAACATCACTTCCTCAGAGTAGCCTCCCTCCCCAGATTAGATTGGGGTTCTCCACTATACCCTTTCCTACTATCTGTATTTTTCTCCTAGGGCATTTACTCAATCGTGTGATTAGTTATCTTGTGTGTTGGCGCACTCAAAGTACTATGAGTGTGGTGGCCATGCCTGTCTTGTTCACTATCCTCAGCTCTCAGCCCAGACCTGGTACATAGTACCTCAATAAGTATCTTGCTAAGCGAATAACTGTGGTAGTGAATTGCCATTCCTTATATCGTTAGCGCTAAGGCAGGGTGATCTGTGATGTATATTGAAATAGAGCAAAAGTTTTTTCTTACGCTATTTTCTATCCTATTTCTCCCCTTTGTTCAAACACTTTTTAATAACATTTTTATTGAGATACAATTCACATACCATACAATTCATCCATTTAAAGCGTACAATTCAGTGGCTTTTGGTATATTCACAGTTGTGCAACCAACACCACAAACAATTTTAGAACATTTTCCTCACCCCAAAAGGAAACCCTGTAGCATTAGCTGTCACTCCCTATTTTCTCTCAGCCCTATGCAACCATTAATCTACTTTCTGTCTCTATAGAGTTGCCTGTTTCGGACATTTTATATAAATGGAATCCTACTACATGTGGCTTTTGATGACTGGCTTCTTCAATTAGCATAATGTTTCAAGGTTGTAGTGCATATTGATACTTCATTTCATTTTTATCGTCAGATAATATTCCCTTCTATGGATTTACCACACTTTATTCATCAGTTGATGGACATTTGGGTGGTTTCTACTCCTTTTTTTTTTTTTCCAATAAATTTATTTACTTATTTATTTATTTTTCCCTGCATTGGGTCTCCGTTGCTGTTCGTGGGCTTCTCATTGCGGTGGCTTCTCTTGTTGCAGAGCATGGGCTCTAGGCGCATGGGCTTCAGTAGTTGTGGCACATGGGCTCAGTAGTTGTGGCTCACGGGCTCTAGAGGGCAGGCTCAGTAGTTGTGGCACACGGGCTTAGTTGCTCTGTGGCATGTCGGGTCTTCCACGACCAGGGCTCGAACCCATGTCCCCTGCATTGGCAGGCAGATTCTTAACCACTGCGCCACCAGTGAAGTCACGGTTGTTTCCACTCTTTAGCTATTATGAGTAATGCTCCTGTAAACATTGATATACAAGTTTCTGTGTGGACATATGTTTTTATTTCTCTTGGTACATACGCAGGAGTAGAATTTCTGGGTCATATGGGAACACTGTGTGTAACCTTTTGAGGAATTGTCAAACTGATTTCCAAAGCAGCAACACCATTTTACATTCCCACCAGAAGTATATGAAAGTTCCAATTGCACCATATCCTCAAAGAACTTGTTAAGATCTGACTTTTTGGTTATAGCCATCCTCATAGGTGTGAAGTGGCATCTTACTGAGGTTTTGATTTGCATTTCCTTGAAAGCTAACGATGTTGAGCATCTTTTCATGTGCTTATTGGCCATTTGTGTATATTCTTTGGAGAGATGTCTATTCAGATCCTTTACCCATTTTTTTTTTTTTTTCTCCCGCCGTCTCCTCCTTACCCATTTTTAATTGGGTTATTTTTTATCATTGAGTTGTAAGAGTTCTTTATATATTCTAGATGCAAATCCCTTATCAGATATATGACTTGCAAAATTTTTTTCCCATTTTGTGGGTTGTCTTTTCACTGTCTTGATGCTGTTTTTTGAAAAACAAAAGTCCAATTTTGATGGGACCAAAATGATCTACCTTTTTGTTTGTTGCATGTGTCCTCACATGGTGAAAGGGACAAACTGGCTGTCTGTAGCCTCTTTTATAAGCGCACTAATCCTATGCATGAGGGCTTTGCCTTCTTGACCTAATTGTCTCCCAAAAGCCCCACTTCCTAATACCATCACCTTGGGCATCAGGTTTTCAACATATGAATTTGAAGGGACACACATATTCAGACCACAGCAGCTGTCATTCTATTTAGTCCCCTCTAATACGGATCAGTTCCTCAGCATTTGTCTCTTAAGATGTTGACATTTTAAAAGAATACAGACCTTTTTCTTTTTTTTAATAGAATGTTCCTTAGATTACAGTTATACCTTCCCATCCAGGATACTGTAAGTGTTGTGTCCTTCTCAGGGTACCACATCCATCTGATGTCCATCTGACCCTCATTTGTGATGTTACTTCTGATCTCATAGTTGAGGTTTTACCCAATTTTATTTAGTTACTAATATTCTAAAATTTTAACATGTATCTTTCCTCTATTCTAACTGTATATCTTCAAGATTTTTCTCTGTCAATAATTTGATAATTCACCTTGTGTCAATTCTTGTTGTTTCTAATTAATTTATTCAACTTCTGTTAATATTGTTCTGGTCCTCAATTTGTTTCCTTAACTTTGACATCTCCCTTTTTAGCCACATCTGCTGTTTTAGCGTTTCATCTTGGTTTTTTGTCTTATTTTCATTTTCTCATTTTCAGTGTTGCCAGCTGTCTGGACCTTCTGTTTTCTTTGACATGTATGAGTGAATTTTTACCCTCTTCTAACTTACCTAAAATTCATTTATCTTCCTCATATAGCTCGAGTTTGAGGTCTAAATATGGTATTCTATATACTTTTCTCTATACTGATTATAAGGTCATGGGGCAGAGGTAGACGGTTCAGCTGGAGTTAGGTGCTCCCTTTGTTGGGGGACATGAATTCTCTTTAAATAATTTCTTCTGTGTTCTGCACTAGGAGTGCAGACCTTATGCTTGGAGACATAAGCAATTTTTAACATGTTGTATCCTTAGGCTTGGAATTATGCCCCCAATTTTTTTTTTTAACATCTTTATTGGAGTATAACTGCTTTACAATGTTGTGTTAGTTTCTGCTGTATAACAAAGTGAATCAGCTATATGTATACATATATCCCCATATCCCCTCCCTCTTGTGTCTCCCTCCCATCCTCCCTATCCCACCCCTCTAGGTGGTCACAAAGCACCAATCTGATCTCCCTGTGCAATTATGCCCCCAATTTTGTATGAATCCATAGTAAATGGCACACTCAAGATTTTTTTTTTTTTGTCTCTGATGAAACACAGGTCTTTTTGTTGATTTTTCCTAGGGTTTCTTACTTTCTTCATCAGTTCACTTCTGTCTAAACTGAGAGTTACTGATGAGAATTTGGGTTTTTGTCGATCACTGTATTCTCCCCCTGTACCACTTCAGGTGATTGTCAGTGGAGGTGGGAGTGAGGTTAAGAGCAGTGGTGTGGTGGTAAATGTTTGGCAACTGGCTCTCAGAAATAAAAATCCCTAATGTATAGTGTATGCCAATTTCCACAGTATAAATACTCCCACCATAGCCAATTTCAAGCTACCAATATGACATTACTGAATGTGGAATTGAAACACATAGCACTGTATAGCATAGCACATTATACAGTATTTCCACCATATATAAAAGATATGATAGATGCAAATACCCTCAATAGCATAAGTAATAATAAAATGAAGTAAAATAATTAGGAAGTGATGTTTTTGAGTATTTATGAGCTTTGTTTTAAATATAATTTACTTAATTGTAAGTTTATATCATTATAGCATTTAAATTTTTTTTAATTAAAAAAATTTTTTTAAGCATTTATTTATTTATTTATTTTTGACTGCGTTGGGTCTTCGTTGCTGCACGTGGGCTTTCTCTAGTTGCAGCGAGTGGGGGCTACTCTTCGTTGTGGTGTGTGGGCTTCTTATTGAGGTGGCTTCTCTTGTTGTGGAGCACAGGCTCTAGGCACATGGGCTTCAGTAGTTGTGGTGCATGGGCTTTAGAGCGCAGGCTCAGTAGTAATTGCTCTGTTTAATACCTGGCTTGAAAAAAATCCCTGAAAATTGGACTATCAGTTCTCGTAAGCCACTGTGAACTTGCTCCAGTACATCACTGAGCCAGAATAAGAGCCCCAATTATCCATTTCTTCCTCTGACCACCATTTCTTTCTTTTTTTCTTTTCCTTTTTTTTTTTTTTTTTGGACAGCAGGTAATACCTCTTTTCTTCTATGATTGATTGCTGTTGGTAAATTTTTGCTATTTTGAAAAAATCCCTTTTTGTTCATATTAAGGGAAAGAGATTCTGTGATTGGTTTCATCCTGCCACCTTACTCTAGCTCTCTCTCACTAAAAGTTTCTTTGGGTCTTTTTAGGTTTCATGTATTATTTAGAAGCAAGAAGAAGATAATAGCATCTTAGACAGTAGCCGTAAGTCTTCCTCTAAGTACAGACACTACTAACTACAGTTGGAAAAACAGTAAGTAAGCACTCTTTTGAGGAAAGTTAACAAAGAAACAATTGTAGAACTACACAATTTCAAATAGACAATATTTGAGGATAATAATAGAAATAATTCACTTTGAAGAAAGACTGATGTTCCAACACATGGCAAATAGCCGGCCTCTTATACATTCCTTTGAAAGGAGACTTCAAAGGATCAGATTTCTTGAGAGGTGTTTCAGTGTGCCGAAGAACATAAGGGAGTTGCTCAAATATATAATGTATTTCATGTATGTGTGAGTGTGTGTGCATGTGTGTGTGTATACACATATATAATTTTTTCAAAATTTCATTTTCAGGCATTAGGGGCATTTTAAAATGATTCCTTATTAAATGATTTCTTACTGAAACAAATCATAGAATTGTAGTCAATATTTCCAATAATGCAGTTCTTCTTAGCTCTGGCTGGACATTAAAATCACCTGGGGAGATTTTTAAAAACACAGATGCCAGGATCCTACTCCAAAAAATTCTGATTCAATTGGTCTAGGGTTGGGCCATGGCATTTAGTATTTTTGAAAAGCTCCCCAGGTGATTCTAATTGGCAGCCAGGGTTGAGAATCCCTGTCATAATGTAACATTTAGTGTCATGGCACTAGATTCTCTAGTGTCTAGAGAATCTACTAAAGTAAATATATTAACCCCCTAAGATGGATGGTAATGAATGGGAAAATTTGTAAAGTTCCTGAAGATGTTTAAAGAAAAACAAGATAATAATCACAATGTTGTCCAGGTCGTTTTTGCTTGGGCCTCCAAATGTTTTATAATTTAAAACAACTATGCAATGATTTATGGAGCAAAAGTTTATTAAATGCAATAATACCTTGACGCTGAAGACTAAAAAATATTATGTTTTCAGTTTTTCTTTTGGAAGGTCAGGATTGTCCATGATTGGGATATCAGCATGTCCAGTTATTCGTCAGGCTGAGAAAGATATAATGAGCCTTCTATAATAAAATCCCATTGATGTGTTTTAGTTAAGATGGGAGTCAAAATGTATCCTTTCTGAGGAAACTATTTCTCAGGAGCACAAATTAAAATCATAAATAAGATCTCTAAAAGATTTAAGCAAATAAACTTCCCCCAAGGGATTGACTGCAAGGGAATTAATTAGGCTTATCAGATGCCATAATTATCTAATCACTGACACAGGGTCCCTGAGGACGTCTTCTACTTTCTAGCTTACATTTAATTATTGCATGTATTTAAAATAATATAGATTTTGGACTACCCTGGTGGTGCAGTGGTTAAGAATCCACCTGCCAATGCAGGGGATGTGGGTTTGAGCCCTGTTCCGGGAAGATCCCACATGCTGCAGAGCAACTAAGCCCGTGCGCCACGACTACTGAGCCTGTGCTCTAGACCCCACGAGCCACAGCTACTGAAGCCCATGTGCCACAACTACTGAAGCCCGCGTGCCTAGAGCTGGTGCTCTGCAGCAAGAGAAGGCACCACAATGAGAAGCCTGCGCACCACAACGAAGTGTAGCCTCCGCTCACCACAACTAGAGAAAGCCCGCGTGCAGCAACAAAGACCCAACGCAGCCAAAAATATATAAATAAATAAATAAATTTATAAGAAAATAATAATATAGATCTTTTTCTCTATTAATCAGGACCTTTTCAGTTGCAAATAACAAATCCAATTTAAACTAAAGTTAAGGAGAAAAGGAATTTATTGGTCAAATAACTGAAAAGTCCAGAGGCTGACTTCAGGCAAGGCTTGATTTAGGGGCTCAAACGATGTCATCAGAAGTTGGTCTTGCTCTTTCCACCTCTCTCTGTTTTCCCTCTAAGTAGACTCCATTCTCAGGTGACTGTCTCCTCATGGTAGCAAGATAGCTGCCAGTAGCTCTAGGCTTTCAAACAACTGTTCAGCAACCCCAGCAGAACACTCCTCCATCCCAAGAAATCCAACAAAGACCATGGAACTGAGTTGTATTGGCTCAGATTGGCCAGACTTTGGTCATGTGCCTTTCCTTAAACCAATCCCCATATTCAATTGGGTGCATTACTCTCACTGGCCAGGCTTGTGTCACATGTCCATCCCTGGTTGGTACTGGAGTGGGTCAGCTGTACCTGAATTACAGGGCTGAGGGTGGGGTACAGGGTGGTTACCCAAGGAGAGTCAGATTGTTATCAGAGGATTTGGGGATGGATGCTGAGCAAAGAAAAACAGGTTTGCCACAATTTAGAAAAACCATTTCAAATTAAATTTCCCTGCCTCTCTTTCCTCCAATTTCTCATTTACCTGTAGCCAGTGAGGTGTTATGGTATCTTAGAAATTATCTCATTTTTCAAAAGTCAAACATATTATCCTATAGCATTTTTGTATAGTGAATAAACCATCTTCTGATAAGGGTTAGGCACTTAAGTAATAAATGCTGTAAGGGTTGTGCTATTAGTAAACTTCAATATATTATTAGTTTTTTTGTTTGTTTTGCTTCAACCAGCACTATAGGTTATTTGGTACGAGAAATGCAAGTTTTTAAAGAATAAAGTAACATGGCTGAAGACACTGCTCTCTAAACACTCTTTAGCCACAGAGACAAAAAGCCCTATGTCCAAGTTTCCCTTGAACCCAAAGCAGATGTCTTGAGATTATTTTCAAACGAAGAGAACCCCTTCTGAATGAAGATATGGAAATATACTCCTTCAGAAACACCATCAGCTTCCACAGTTCTGAAGTGGACTGTTAGAAGTGAGTTAGTGACCAGTATTGAAAAAGTTCATGGTTTGTGTTTTGTTAATCCAGGTTGTCATGGCAACCAACTGGTTCTGCATAAAGCCTGAAGCCAGCGGACTTGTAATGGAATACATTCCTCCGAGTGAGTCAAAGCCTTGTTGAAAAGGAAGCAATCACACAGTTATGGAAATAAATTATAAACTCCTATGAACTGCTCAGGGTTGAAATAAGCAACTTTTTTTGGAATCACATTTCCGCCTCTTCCTACATATTTGTGATGATAAGTAACTTGGCAATGCTTCATTTCTGATGGATCTGCCCATCACATCTTTGAGAAGAGGCATAGTAATATGTGACCTGCCTACCTCACAAGGTTTCAGTGAGGATCAGTTGAGAAAGTGTGTGTGAAGGGCTGTGAAAACTTCAATGGACTACACTAAATGACTAGTGCAGTGGATTAAGAGTCCTTAACATTCAAAAATGGAAGTTGCAGATATTATTTTAACCCACCCCTGAGCCATTAGAGATTACTTCCTATGACACACATACTAATATTTTGTTCAGTCTAAAAACCCAAATGATGAAACTTCCGCTGTTCCCCAGGCATCATACTCCACCAGAGGGCCAGAAGTTTATGCCAATAGAATATAGTGTGTAACAGCTTGGACTTTGGAGTCAGACAGACGTGGATTCATATCCCAGCTCTGCTGCTTTGTAGTTATGTGAACCTGGGCATTTACTTCGTCTTTGCATCTCAGATTCTCATCTACGAAATGGGGGTAATGGTATCTACTTTATAGAGCCGTGAGGAAGATTCAGTACAATAATGTTAATAAAATGCTCTAGCAATCTCTGGCACAGAATAAGAGGTGAATAAATGTCAGATATTGTTATTAGCTTTATTCCCATTGGGGCATGACCATCTTTACTTTCTTGCTAATCCTTCGATTAGTTGCTACCATATTAAATTCATTTTCCTACTTGATCTAGTCTGTTGCTTTCAAATGCTACTTCAATACTTCCTGCTATTTTAATCCCCGCCTTTTGTTATCTCTTTGATTAGGACAAACCACTGACTGGTTTATTTTCAAAAAGTAAATTCCATAATAAAGATTGTTAGCATTTGTAGATACTTATTATCCACTATTATTATTAGCTCTGTTGGGCCCAATTCACCACCATCTTCTTATAGGACATCATGGGCTCAAAAATGAGAACGTTCTTAAAGTGTCCGTAGGATAGCCGCTTCTGACGGGCTGTATAGTAGGGGTCAGCTATGACAGCCACACCCTTCCCCGTACCCTCACCTGGCAGGGAGCTGGGCTCGGGTGGTCCACAAAGCCATGTTGCACAACTTTGGCCGTGAGTTTCATCCGCTATTTATCCATCACTTGAGCAACGTTGTTACATTCCTGCAGCCTGAGCCTATCTGAGCACTTCATCATTTCAGTGTCGTCAGCCTTAGCAGACCAATTTCTGCTTCTAGGAATGTTCCTTTGAAGAGCAGAAATTTCAACATACTCTCAAGTGCTCTTCGAACTCCAGAATTGCTGAGGTCCTTGAGCTGATTCTTCTAATAGACTCAGAAGAATGCTATTTGGAGCTGCAAATTTGCATTGGTCAGTTTTTCCAAGAAACGTGGTCCTTCTTTTGGATAATTAATTTGGAGAGGTTGGCATTTCCTTCCACCTGGCCACATTTGTTTTCTCATCTTCTTGGAGACTGACCTTAAAATAGTTTCTCTATCTCCATCCTTTCAGCATTTTTGTCTATGCTCTTCCAGCTTCTTCTTTAATTTTAATACCAGGCTGATTTTTCTTTGCCATAAAAGGCTTTTAGCTTCTTTAATAGCTCTTTGACTCTTCCTGAACCTGCTTCCCCAGCACAGAGTAAGGTTTAACAAAAGGTTTTTTTTGTTTGTTTGTTTTTTAAAACAAGCACACCATGTCCCTTAGTGACAAACAGTGTAAGACACTCTTGGCCTCTTCTTTTACCAGCAAACCTCAGTAGTTGGGGGTGGTTAACAGTAGTCCATTGCCAGAACAGATTTTTTCCTCCTTACTTGAGGACACTTTGAGGACCTCATGTTCAAGCCAGAACTATTTTGGGTGGAAAGGAGATAGGACATCTGATACCTTTGTGTCTGGTAAAAATCCTTCCCAACTAGCACTAGATTATCATCTCTTCTTTGCAGTTGCTAATGGTTAAGATGCTAGGTCTACTACCCTCTCCTTGGTCTGCACTCTGAACCTCAGACCACTTTCTTTGGAGCTGGGCATCTCTTTAGTTAGAACCACAATCTGAAGAGAAAATGCTTTTGATTAGAGAAGCAATTTTAAAAAAAGACTCCATGTGCTCCAAAATGATTTTATTCCATCCGACCAACTAGCCTGGTTTCTATTTTGAAAAATGTTGGTTGTAAACATAAAAATGCAATAAACTTGCCATTTTCAAAACACCACAAACTCTAAGGCAATAATATATATATTTTAAAAATGTGATTATTTTACTATAAGCCAGGTTACTTTTTTGTTTTGTTTTTTTAAATTAATTAATTACTTAATTAATTTTTGGCTGTGTTGGGTCTTCCTTGCTGCGTGCAGGCTTTCTCTAGTTGCGGTGAGCGGGGGCTACTCTTCATTGCTGTGCGCGGGCTTCTCATTGCGGGGGCTTCTCTTGTTGCGTAGCACGGGCTCGAGGCACGCAGGCTTCAGTAGTTGTGGCACATGGGCTCAGTAGTTGTGGCTCGTGGGCTCTAGAGCGCAGGTTCAGTAGTTGTGGTGCACAGGCTTAGTTGCTCTGCGGCATGTGGGATCTTCCCGGACCAGGGATTGAACCTGTGTCCCCTGCGTTGGCAGGCAGATTCTTAACCATTGCGCCACTAGGGAAGTCCCAAGGCAATAATATTTAATGAGTGATTTATATGATATTGGTAAACTAGGGGTACCTAACTTCATTGGAGTGTGGTTTTCATTTTATTTTATTATTATTTTTAGAAGTATTTACTTATTTATTTACTTTGCTGCACCATGTCTTAGTTGCGGCACGTGGGATCTTCAATCTTCGTTGTGGCATGCGGGATCTTTTAGTTGCGGCATGCGGGATCTTTAGTTGCAGCATGCAGGATCTAGTTCCCTGACCAGGGATTGAACCTGAGCCTCCCGCATTGGGAGCACAGAGTCTTAGCTGCTGGACCACCAGGGAAGCCCCTGGAGTGTGGTTTTTATTTATTTATTTAATAAATTTATTTATTTGTCTATTTATTATATTTTTGACTGCATTGGGTCTTCGTTGCTGAGCATGGGCTTTTCTCTAGTTGCGGCGAGCGGGGGCTACTCTTTGTTGTGGTGCGCGGGCTTCTCATTGCAGTGGCTTCTCTTGTTGTGGAGCACGGGCTCTAGGTGCTCGGGCTTCAGTAGTTGTGGCACGTGGGCTTCAGTAGTTGTGGCTCGTGGGCTCTAGAGCGTAGGATCAGTAGTTGTGGCTCACGGACCCAGTTGCTCCGCGGCATGTGGGATCTTCCCAGACCAGGGATCAAACCCATGTCCCCTGCATTGGCAGGCGGATTCTTAACCACTGCGCCACCAGGGAAGTCCCTGGAGTGTGGTTTTTAAATTGCAAAGTTATGAAGATCATTTAGCGCTAATTTCCTTGCTAACAGAGCTGAAATTTTAATGCAGAGAAGGGTTTCTCAACCTTGGCACTATTGACATTTGGGGCTGGATCATTCCTTGTTGGGGAGGTTGTCCTGTGCACTGTGGGGCGTTTAGCAGTATCCCTGGTCTCTCTCCACTAGCTGCCAGTAGATTCCTCACTCCAGTGGTAATAATCAATAATGTCTTTAGACATTGCCAAGTGTCCCCTGGGGGGGCACAGTCACCCCTGGTTGAGACCACTGATGTAGAGGACCTGGGTAAAATAGTTTTTCCCTTGCTTGCTTTTCTGGACTATGAAAATCTTAGAGGCCAATGAAAGATGAGAACACATTAGGTCTTGGAATGTGCTATTTTGATTCTATTATTATAAAATCCTTAACTTTTCTCAATTGAGATTTTGAGAAAAACAATTAAATTTCCAAATATAGCTACAATATATAAACATAGGCCCCTGGCATGTCTCACCTCTCTGCTAATGGGTCAACAAGAACAAAATCTTTCATGAGGTTTTCCAAGAGTTTGCAGGGCCCCTCTCTGGCCTAGTTCACTGAGGGCCAGGGTAAGACTACTCATTAGCAAAGTGACTAATGCACAGGCTTATTAGTTGAAATAGTCAGCGAGGGGAAAAGGGGAGTAATGTTTCCTGTGTACTGTTTTCTTTTTTAAGGCAGAATATGCAGGAGTCTAATGAGTGGCCATATCCAAGTTGGTTTTACAAATTAGCAAGTTGGGTCTTTGCTGTCCAGTACTTGCTTCCAGACTCATCAGGATTTCCACAGACCCTAAAGTGAAAGGAAAATGGTGGCCTTCCAGGCATTCTCTCTGCTCTAATAACTGCTCCTCTCTTT
Source organism: Eubalaena glacialis (assembly GCF_028564815.1). Lineage (NCBI taxonomy): Eukaryota > Metazoa > Chordata > Mammalia > Artiodactyla > Balaenidae > Eubalaena > Eubalaena glacialis. The sequence goes on from NC_083736.1 coordinate 16,532,140, forward strand.
GCTCCATTCCCTCTTTTTCTTCTACCCACTGCTTTTTCATGACTTGGGCTTCATTGCTATTCTGAAGGGGTGGGGGGTGGAGAAGGGCAGGCAGGGAAGCAAATGTGAATTAGAATCACCTGGAGAGCTCTTTACCCCACGTAGACCCACAAAACATCTCACACACTCCCCACACCAACAGGGTCCCAGCTGGAAACAGGAGGCACACTCAATTAGGAGTTGAGGAGAGTTTAAGGAAGGGACCATTTGCAGAGATATGGTCAGGGTTTAGGGAAATTCCAAAGGAGAGCCCAATACAGCAGGGCAAGTAACAGCAGGAAGCCGGTAGCACTCCTCACGCAGGAAGGGCAATGAAGAGAGCAGTAACCAGAGCCCAGAGATCGGCAGTGGGAGCAGCCATCTTGTGGGAGCTGTTTCTTCCACCACACAAATCAGCAAGCCAGGTTGACCTGGAGAATAAACCCCCCAACCTCACTCTCCCCCACCCTCCAACTTCCCGCCGCTACCTCCCTTTGGCTGAAGCCAACCAGAAAAGGGAGGGCGAGGGAGCCTGGTGATGTAGCCCACACGGGCATAGAGCAGGGTCGGGGTGGATGGAGGATGGATCTGGGGAGCAAACAGAAGATATCCAGCCTGCACTGCCATCACAAGGAACATCAGAAGCCCTTGGAGTGGGCAAAGTTGTCATTTGAAAGTTCTCCCCAGTAATTCCTCTATATCCCCTGGGGTTGAGATCAGCTGCCTTAAAGCGTGATGGACCTTTTCAAAGCTCTCTAATCTCCTCCAAAGGGTTCCATTGCTGAACCACCCAGAAGTAGACCCAACTTCTACAATCACCATTCCATTCCCTGCCTTTTCCATTGTTCTGATTTCTACACAAATCTGCAGGGAAATCATCTGCCAATCTGTTTTCTCCTCACTTTAGTGTTCGCAACCACTTAAACTCCATGTTGTAATCTTGTATAAAGCAAACATTTCATTTTGCACTGGAGGTCAAGGATAGTCCTAGGGTGCTTCCAGGACAGGATTTGGGGAGTGAGCCTTTCCGAGTGGGAAGCGAGCTGGGCAATGCTAAGAGTTGGGGCTGGGTAGACGACAAAGCCAAGACTAATGCTTTCACTGTCCACCTGCTTCTTAGAAAAGTGCAGGCATCATTAGCATGTGAGCAAACTTTGTGTAAGCTTCTGGGGGTTCTTTTGTTTTTGTTTTGTTTTGGCTTTTTTTGGTTGTTGTTGACAAGCACGCAAAGTCACACTGTCTTCTGGAAAAGCTGCCATTTCAAATTAGTAGCACTACAAAACTGTGAAACCCTAGAGAACAGGAGAATTCCATTTCATTTACCCATCTAAATTTGAAAAGTGTCTCCCAAAGCATCTTCATTATTTAGAAATATCAGTGACAATGTGGTTTCTTGCCAGCTACCAAGACAGTTTTACAGGGCGTGATTTATAAGCTAATTTAAATACATCAGTCTTTCCACATAGCAAAATAAGTAAATCTCACAGAGAAAATGGATATGGGGAACTAGTGTTTGTATCATCAAAACACAATAGAGAAGAACAATGGGGAGGGGTGTATGAATCACCCTTTAGTTTACACTTACATTTACAAAGGTACTTATTTTGTGATGGTTATACCTAGATAACTCATTAGTGTCCATTCATAAGTAAAACATTTATTTGATATGCATATTTGAACTTTGCAACTATTGTATTATGTGTAAAGCAAGAAGCCAAGTTTACCCAACTTCAACACCTTCAATTTTAAAAGAATTGGAACTAACAAATATAGACAGACCATGGAGATATTGCAGGTTCAGTTCCGGACCACCACAGTAAAGCAAAGATCACAATAAAGTGAGTCACATGAAATTTTTAGTTTCCCAGTGCATATAAAAGTTATGTATACACTACTGTAGTCTATTAAGTGTACAATAGCATTATGTCTAAAAAAATAATGCACACACCTTAATTAAAAACACTTAGACTAGACTCCTTCTGTTGTCCCTTCAAATGTCAGCAGATGATGACTCTTGGCCTCTGGGATCAAGTGCTATGACATTTGCAGTCATTTTAAGTTTGGGATTTTCGACATCAGCCCTAGAGACATTTTATTTCTTCTGCACCACTGCCACTGTAAGGAAACAGAAAACAGCAATGCCTGAGTTCAGAAGGTGGCTTCCCTCAGGTGCAGACAATAGAAGTTGGCGGGGGATGGGGGGGGTGAGGGAGATCACACACTTCAGTCAATGGAGGATTTTCTCTAAACATGAGTAAATATCCAGTAATCACTATTATAAAGCTGATTATAATTTTCTTTCAATGGAAAACAACCTAAACAGCAATCAACCAGTGATTGGTGAAATTATACATTTCTAGGCAACCATTAAATATTATTATGTTTGGACAATTTTATTGACATGGAAAGTTGACATAATGTATCATGGAGTGAAAAAAAATGGGAGGTTACACCACAGCATGTTTGTATAGCAAAGAGTATATACATGAGTGTTGGTATTCACAAAGAAATGCCTAATTTTCTTTAAATGGAAACAACCTAAACAACAACTAAATGCAATGCCTGACCGTAGACTGCATCCTGTACTAGAGGTGAAAAATGCTATAAAAGACATTATTGGGTCCACTGACAAAACTGAAACGCAAATGGTAAATTAAATAAAAATATTGTATCAACATTAAATTTCCTGATGTCGATAACTGTACTATGGTTATTTAAGAGAATATTCTTTTTCTTAGGAATTGTACACTGAACGTTTCTCCAAGTTTAAAATGATTTCCAAATAAAGAAAAAAATTTAAGGCATATTTAAGAAGTTCATAGAACCTCTAGGGGGTGGGGGAACTAGGAACATTGCCCAAACCACCAGTGGTCTGCTGCAGCCAAGAGCAGGCTACTTCTCAGACAGACCCTGCAGCTCCCACAGATGGCAGTGGGGACTGGATGCCCAAAATTCAGCCACTGCTGCCTCCAAAGAAGGTGCCAGAAATTGGGTTCCTCATATCACCTGCTCCCACACATTACTGGCTTCCAGATCCAAGTCTTATCCAGGTGCATCTGGTCGGGGGAAAGTCGCTGAACTTTGGGAAAGCAAATGTATGATTTCAATCTTTAAAGAGTCAGCATCCATGGAGGAAGTTTTCCAAACATAAGGTGGGTGTTCAAAAGATGCCAGGTGGCCACAGATTGCACAAATGTCACCAGGAGAAAAAAGTTATCCTCTAATGAGAATGACTTTTGTGGAGTCACCTAGCCCATGTCTGAGAAGCCTTCCTTGTGCTTTTCCAGTCACTTCCTTACAGAAGCAGCTGCCTAAGGCTGGCCCTGACACAGCAGCCATGACCTGGTCACTGTGCCCTCAAATCTATGCCAGAAATGCAAAGAGAGCTCAATGAGACATCACTACATATCCACCAAAATGGCTAAAGCATAAAAGGAAGGCTGACATACTAAGTGATGCTAAAGATATGGAAGGACTCTCTCACCTGTCTCACGTTGTTGGTGAGAGTGTAGACAGGTAAAACCACCATGGAAAAGCAGAATCTATGTACACTCTATGACTGAGCAATTCCCCTCCTAGTATCTAACCAACAGCAATGAATTCTTACGTCCACCAGAAGACAAGCACAAAGTATTCATGGCATCGTTATTCATAATAGCCCCAAACTGGAAACAACACAAGTGTCCATCAATAGTAAAATGGGTAAGTATTGCAACATGTGCAAAATGGAATACTACACAGCCATCAGGAAAAGAATGGACTACTCTTACACACAATAATGTGGATGAATCTAGCCATGAATGTTGAGAAATAAATGGCAGACACAAAAAAGCACATGATTCCATTTGCACAACGTTCAAGGACAGATAGACAAATATATGACAAAGTGTTAGCAGTTAATCTTAATGTGAGGGTGAGAGATACTGAGAAGGGGCATGAGGGAGCCTTTTAGGGTAACAGAAGTGTTCTTTATGTTGACCTGGGTGGAGATGTTATGGGTGTACACCCATAAAATTCAAGCTATGGACTAAGATCTCTGCACTTTTCTGTGTGGAAGTTACATCTCAAGTTTTGAAGAAAAAAAGACTACAGAAATAGAATCACAGATTTTTAGAGCTTTAAGAGACCTTTTCTATTAAAAAGAAAGAAAGAATCATCATCTGAGGAGTATGAAGTCTGCTAAAGCTCTGAAGTGACTTTGGTGTCATGCTATGATCTGTGCCAGGTTCAGCTGTCGACACCATTTTCCTGACTCTGCCTCACCCCTTTCCATCCCTTCAGGAAAGTAACTTTTTGCAATTAAGCCCTAGGAAACTAGCTGAAAATGGGTGTATGGAACAGTCCTGCATATTTGCACAGTGCTTTGCCATTCACAAAGAATAGGGAACCTCATTTGGTCGTTGCAACAACCTTGGCAGGCAGGCAGGGGTGAGCGTTCATCTTCATTACCACATGAAAGATCTGGAGCTTAGAGAGGTTAAAAGGTCATTTAGACTCAATGCTTCTGACTCCTAATCTAATGCTTTTTAGTGGTGTTCATAAGTGCTGATTACTATACAATTACTAAATACAGCAAGTCATCCTGGATTGGATCCTGGGAAGAAAAAAATGCTATAAGGGACATTATTGGAACAATTTTAGTGAAAATTTTTTCCTGTAATTTTTATTGGCGTATAGTTGATTTACAATGTTGTGTTAGTTTCAGGTGTACAGCAAAGTGAATCAGTTATACATACACATATACATATATCCCCTCTTTTTTAGATTCTTTTCCCATATAGGTCATTACAGAGTATTGAATAGAGTTCCCTGTGCTATACAGTAGGTCCTTATTAGTTATCTATTTTATACATACTAGTGTGTATATGTCAATCCCAATCTCCCAATTTATCCCTCCCCCTCCATCCCCTGGCAACCATAAGTTTGTTTTAATTTTAGTGAAATTTGAATACAGACTATATGTAGAGAATAATATTGTATCCACTACTTTTAAATTTCTTGATTTTGATAATTGTAGTTTTATAAGAAAGTTTATAAGAAATGCATGTGGAAGTACTCAGGGTGAAAGGTCATCAACTGGTCAACAGCGTGTCTACAACTTACCCTCAAATGGTTCTTTAAAACTCATATCTATATATCTATATATCTATATCTATATCTATAGCTATATCTATATCTATATCCAGAGAGAGCACAAGTGTGTCAAAATGTTAACAAAACGTGCATATGTTATAGGGAAGAACAAAATCTGACTACATGTTGGATCTGTTTCTTTTACTTTAACCTGTTTCCCATTGCTTTTGTTCACTAAAAGGATACTGTCTATACATAATGGCCTGCCTCGGGGAACCCTGCCCCTCTGCCTGAATGTTAAACCAAAGTGCCTTTGTTCAGGGAAGCATCCTGACCCTGTCCACCTGTGAATGGCTGCAAAAAGAAGAAATTAACACATCTCCACCCTGAGGTTGGCCATTCCAGGAGATATTGCAAGACTTATGGCCTTTTTACTTTGCTTCCTTACCTCCTCCCACTCTCTGTTCTATAAAAGAAACTGGCATCCAGTCCCCGATAAGATGGTTCTTTTGAGACACTAGTCCGCCATCTTCTCGGTCTGCCGGCTTTCTGAATAAAGTCATATTCCTTGCCTCAGCACCTCGTCTCCCGATTTATTGGCCTGTCGTGCGGCGAGCAGAGCGAGCTTGGACTCGGTAACACATGGAGGTGAATGGTGTATAAGGATCTGTTGTACTGTTCTTGCAACTTTTCTGGAGAAATGAAAATTTTTTTCTAAATTAAAAAAATCTTTAAAAATTCAAGAAAAAATATGTCTTTCAGGTACAATCAAGTTGTGCCTTCTGTTGTGCACACCCCATTAAACCACAGTCATCTTGGGCAGTGCAGAAGAAAATGACAAAATTGCACCCCTAACAGATTTATTCATTGCTTCATTTCATCACCACACAAGCAAAATAGCCTTTCTCTGATTAAGTTAGCATAGTCTATGGGACTTCCCTGGCAGTCCAGTGGTTAAGACTCCATGCTTCCAATGCAGGGGACACAGGTTCCATCCCTGGTCCAGGAACTAAGATCCCACATGCCATGCGGTGTGGCCAAAAAAAAAAAAAAAAAAAAAATGCATAGTCTAGTGAACTTAATAGAAGCACTTGCTTTGCTGGGCACAGATGTAGTTTTCATAGAATACCTTAGAATATTCTATTGTAAATCCTTGAGGGAGGGGAAGAGTCTGCAGCCTCCTGATCCTTGCTGCATTTGTTGATGATTCAGGAAAATTGCAAGCCCGTGGTACACTCAGGGACACTGAATCCCAGGAACAGGGGCTCCATGACCCAAGTGTGTCTTGGCAGCTCCAGAACTGCTGAACTTGAAAGGGAGCTAGGACCCTGTCCAGTACAGGAAAATGGCTGATGACCATGAAGCAACTGTACAGCCTAGAGAAGACTCAATAATTGAGGTCAAATTTCCCTCCACCCCGGGTGTCCAAAACTGAATTTAAGTAAATAATAAAATGATGTTTTTATATTTGAATTTTTGAACTGAGAGTCATTCTGATTACATTAAGTAACATGTATTAAAACGGAAGCTATGCTAAGCACGTTATAATGACTATCTCATTTTGTCCTCACAACACCTCTATGATTTAGGTAAAATCATTCCTATTTTACAAATAGGGAAACTGAAGTTTAGAGGGGTTAATGACTACTTGCCTGAAGTTACACAGCAAGTAACCGGTGGAGCCAGCTGAACCCCAGCAGCCTGACTCCAGGGCCTAGGCTCTTAGCCCCTCTATCATGCTTGGAGGTGGCTATTCATTACCCATAAGGCCAGTCCATTGCCGGTAGCAATTCCCACTTTTAACTCCCAGCTTGCAGAATAGGGCCTGTGATTTATTAAAGGAAGATGATACTCTGTGGTGTAACAGAAATGTAAGAAGACTATCCCAGCCCAAGAGAGCACAAGAAAATCATTAATTCCATCCCTTTCAATAGGCAGCCAAACTCTCCACACTGCAGATGACTAAAAGAAGAGCTAATGTGCCCAGGAGGGTGAGGCTCTACTGCTAAATGTCCTGGCTGGTTATGCCCTCTTCTCCTACAAAGAGTGGGGTGCTTCCAGACGACACTGGTGTTCTCCACTCCCCCCATGGATGTGTAACTTAGGTAAGCCTGTCAAAGTCACACACTGCGCCTCATCCAGGGCCTGAAAAGAGCTGGTCCCCCACTAAAGGCAATTTGCGAAACATAATTAATTGCAGATTCCTTCTGGAGCTGCTTAAGCTCCTTGATGTCTCAGATGTGTGGTCACACATCTTGGCAGCTGAGGATCCTTCCGCCTCCAGCTGGAGAGGAGGTCCAAAGACAGAAACCAAGGACATCACTCAGATCGAGTTTGGCCTTCCCAAGACTTGGTGGGGTGGACTCAGATGCATGAATGCGGCTTTGGGGAGCCTACCCTTCCAGGAGATCCAAACCACACAGATCACAGCAATCCATTGAAAGTAATGTCTTCCTGATGAACTGACTGAGCATTAGTGATAGTGTCCATTTGACTCAATGGCACGCTGGGTGGGGAACTGATGCGAAGGGCCTTTTCTCTCAGTAAAAGGGGCAACATGATAAGCAAAGGACATGTCCAGTAACCGAATGGGAAGGTTTCCCCAAGATAACATTTGCTTTCTGTTCAGAGAATCACATAAGCTTTGATTCTGCTACTGTACTGTTTCTAATTATATTTATTATCTCTTATTATCAAATCACAAAACTAGTATGGATAACCGCTATCTATAAATTTAATTCTCCCCCAAACCCTAAGACATGGCTGTCATATATCCCATTTTGCAGATAAGTAACCAAGTTAATGTAAGCCTGAAAAGATTTTAATTTTAATCAAGGTCAAATCAAACTTAGAAGCAGAGAACATCCAACAACATGGGTGAATGTCATAGATATTGAACTGAATGAAAGAAGCCAGATAAGAAAGAACACATACTATATGATTCCACTTATATGATGTTCAAGAACAGGCAATACTAATCTATGGTGACAGAAATCAGAACAGTGGTTACTTCTGGGAGGGTGGTATTGACTGGAAAGGAGTATAATGGAGCCTTCAGGGATGCTGGAAACATTCTAGATCTTGATTTCAGTGGCAGGTGTATACAAATGTACAAATTCATCTAGCTGTGCTTTTATGATTTGAGCACTTTACTATATTTAAATTATCTCCCCAAAAGCGTTCACAATTAATTTATGACAAAGGAGTCAAGAGTATACAATGGAGAAAGTATAATCTCTTCAATAAACGGTGTTGGGAAACCTGGACAGCCACATGCAAAACAATGAAACTGGACTCCTTTCTTACACCGTGCACAAAAATCAACTCAAAATGGATTACAAACTTGGATGTAATACCTGAAACCATAAAACTCCTAGAAGAAAACGTGGGGGGTAAGCTCCTTGACATTGGTCTTGGAAATGATTTTTTGCATCTGACACCAAAGGCAAAGGCAACGGGCTTCCCTGGTGGCGCAGTGATTAAGAATCCGCCTGCCAATGCAGGGGACACGGGTTCGAGCCCTGGTCCGGCAAGATCCCACATGCCGCGGAGCAACTAAGCCCGTGCACCACAACTACTGAGCCTGCGCTCTAGAGCCCGCGAGCCACAACTACCGAGCCCGAGTGCCACAACTACTGAAGCCTGCGTGCCTAGAGCCCGTGCTCTGCAACAAGAGAAGCCACCCAATGAGAACCCCACGCAGCACAACGAAGAGTAGCCCCCGCTCGCCGCAACTAGAGAAAGCCCGCCGGCAGCAACAAAGACCCAATGCAACCAAAAAAAAAAAAAAAAGTTTCTGCATAGGAAAGGAAGCCATCAACAAAATGTAAAGGCAACCTACGGAATGGGAGAAAATATTTGCAAATCATGTATCTGATAAAGGGTTAAGCAAAGCCCTGAACTGACAATCAGCCTTTATTTAGATAGCTGCAAGCAGATAGTTTTTATACCAGTTACCATAAAAATTCAGTTAATCCATACTTGTCCTGTTTGTTGACTTCATAACATTGCCCTTAAAAAGAAAAGAACAACAAAATCCAAAAAGTTTCCTGAAGCCTTGAAAAGTTTGCTTTAGTGGTTCCCAAGACTGTTGACTTGTAGACTTGGAACTGTCAATGTTTATTATAGGAAGTTACATTTGTTAGAATATTTGTTCACTTAAAATTGCAGCCTCTGATTGCTATGAATGATTTTATTCAACCTCCTTTGATTACCTAGATCGCCATGACTGTGATCTAATGCTAAATAATCTAATCACTCCAAAAAAGACTGTGTATTCCATGGAATTAAGAACATAGTTAAAGGCATTTCTCCTTGAAAGGACATTTAGAAGGCAAATGAAGTGACCAAATATATTCTCCTAAAACACACAAAAAAATCTTGAAGCTGAGGGGTGAGATAATTACTCCTGCATTGCATGGCTACCAAATATGAGAAACAGGCTGGAGCTCAGGCCTTCTGGCTCCTGACCTCATCATCTTTCCATTGTATTGTGGCTCCTTGGATTTTTAAAAAAAATTTTATTGAAATATAATTGATTTACAATGTTGTGTTTCAGATGTATAGCAAAGTGATTCATATATATATATACATGTATATTCTTTTTTTTTACATTCTCTTCCATTATAGGTTATTACAAGACATTGAGTTTAGTTCCCTGTGCTATACAGTAGGTCTTTGTTGGTTATCTGTTTTATATATAGTAGCATGTATATTTTAATCCCAAACTCCTAATTTATCCCTCCCCCACTTCCCCTTCGATAACCATAAATTTGTTTTCGATGTCTGTGAGTGTATTTCTGTTTTGTAAATCAGTTCATTTGTATCATTTTTTTTTAGATTCCACATATAAGTGATATCATATATTTGTCTTCCTCTGTATGGCTTACTTCACTTAGTATGATAATCTCTAGGTCCATCCATGTTGCTGCAAATGGCATTATTTCATTCTTTTTAATGGCTGAGTAATATTCCATTGTGTATATATACCACATCTTCTTTATCCATTCATCTGTCAATGGACATTTAGGTTGCTTTCATGTCCTGGCTATTGTAAATAGCGCTGCAGTGAACGTTGGGGTGTGTGTATCTTTTCAAATTATGGTTTTCTCCCGATATATGCCCAGGAGTGGGATTGCAGGATCATAGGTTTGCTCTATTTTTAGTTTTTTAAGGAACCTCCATACTGTTCTCCATAGTGGCTGTACCAATTTACATTCCCACCAACAGTGCAAGTGGGTTCCCTTTTCTCCACACCCTCTCCAGCATTTATTATTTGTAGACTTTTTGATGATGGCCATTCTGACCGGTGTGAGGTGATACCTCATTGTAGTTTTGAGTTGCATTTCTCTAATAATTAGCAAGGTTGAGCATCTTTTCATGTGCCTTTTGGCCATCTGTATGTCTTCTTTGGAGAAATGTCTGTTTAGATCTTCTGTCCATTTTTTTGCTTGGATTATTTGCTTTTTTGATATTGAGCTGTATGAGCTGTTTGTATATTTTGGAGATTAAGCCCTTGTCAGTCCCATCATTTGCAAATATTTCCTCCCATTCTGTAGGTTGTCATTTCGTTTTCTTTATGGTTTCCTTTGCTGTGCAAAAGCTTTTAAGTTTAATTAGGTCCCGTTTGTTTATTTTTGTTTTTATTTCCGTTACTCTAGAAGGTGGATGCCAAAAAACATTGCAGTGATTTCTGTCAAAGAGTGTTCTGCCTATGTTTTCCTCTAAGAGTTTTATAGTATCTGATCTTACATTTAGGTCTTTAATCCATTTTGAGTTTGTTTTTGAGTGTGGTGTTAGAGAAGGTTCTAATTTCATTCTTTTACACGTAGCTGTCCAGCTTTCCCAACACCACTTGCTGAAGAGACTATTTCTCTCCATTGTATGTTCTTGCCTCCTTTGTCATAGATTAATTGACCATAGGTGTGTGGGTTTATTTCTGGGCTTTCTATCCTGTTCCTTTGATCTATATGTCTGTTTTTGTGCCAGTACCATACTGTATTGATTACTGTAGCTAAATCTATTTTATATTTAAAATGCAAATGTGCATGGAAAAAAGGTCTGCTTCAGTGTAATAAAATAAGATATTAACAGAAAAGCATGTCCTTCCCCAAAAAAGTTTCTCATGTGGAAGTTTAAAAACACATTTTTCATTATTTCTTGGGTTATCCTACTCCACCCCTGCTCCTACCCAAGACCCCTCCTCTGCAGCTACAGAGGACGGGTCTTTGAACACTCCATGCTTTGTCAGTCTTCAGTGTGCCTTTGCAAATGCTGGTCCCTCTTACTGGAATAGTCTTTTCTCTCCTCTCTACCTGATGAATTTCTATGGCTCCTTTCATATGTAGTACAATTATCATTTCCTCAGCAAGCCTTCTCCCAAGCACCTCAGACAGAATTCAGTCCCTCAGCTGGGCTTCCTTGTACCTCTCTGGGTAATTATTTATTTACGCTTGTCTCTCCACTGAACTGTGAGCAGCTTGTCAAAGGCAGGGTCTGTGTCATGTTCACTATTCTGTCTCTAGTGTCCAGCATATTGTAAGTGATCAATAATGTTTGTTGTATGAATAAAATAATTTCTTGAGCTGCAATGTTAATTAAGAACACATAATCCTAAAAACAAAAACAAAAACAAAAAAACACATAATCCTAAGTATGCCCACTGTGGAGGGGCAATTATGAACTCTACACATCTGGGGGTGCCAGAGCCATCTGGAGAAGCACCATCAGATCCTCAGGGTCCAAAAACTCCTGCCCACTCCGTCCTGCTCTGTGATGGCAGGTCATGAAAGGAAGGCTTTCAATTTCTTAGAGTAGAGCTTCAATGGGCCACAACAATCTTTTATTTTTCTACTATTGACCATCTCCCAAAGCCTATTTTGTATGAATTGAAATACCATGTTCCATCAAAAACTACTCTTCTTAGGGGGTGGACGATAGAAATAAGAGAGAAGGGCTAGGAGGAGAAAATCCCAACCTTTCTTACAGAACACTTTCCCTACACCTAACATCCTTGGAGATTAACAGGCTCTCATCTGAAGGTCCTTGCTAGGTTTGTTTGTTTTTTTTAAAATAATTTTCATTGGAGTATAGTTGCTTTACAATGTTGTGTTAGTTTCTACTGTACAGCAGAGTGAATCAGTTACACATATACGTATATCTCCTCTTTTTTGGATTTCCTCCCCATTTATGTCACCATAGTGCATTAAGTCAAGTTCCTTGTGCTATACAGTAGGTTCTCATTAGTTATATATTTTATACATAGTATCAATAGTGTATATATGTCAATCCCAATCTCCCAATTCCTTCCCACCCCCGTTGCTAGGTTTTTAAAAGTAGGAGCTACTGACATTTCACAACTGCAATTTGTCTGAAGATTTACAGTCTCCCATGCCCACCTTCCTGGCATTCAGAAAGCTCAAATGATTCCCATTCTCTGTAGCCCATAAAGCAGAGGGCAGGAAGGTGTTCTGATAGGAAACTCAATGCCAGACCCCTCTGGAGTCAGGAGCCACAATGAGGAAATCAACCCAGGTGGAGTTTTTTAAAGTTCACAAAGATGAGAAAGGGTTGAGAAAACATGACCTTCAAGAAAGGAAAAAAGAGAACCAGACAGGTGTCTTTGCATAACATCATTTCAAATGGCTGTGGAAAAGCCTCTGAAATAAAGAAGTGTTGAGTTAAATGTCTGAGTCTTAAATATACTAAATTATTTTATCAGTCAAGATCCCGGCAGAAAACAACATGCAAACTGGGTAAGTCAAGACATGTTTAATAAAGGGTTTATTCATAAAGGATTGGGGGCCCTGGTGGTCCAGTGATTAAGACTCCATGCTTCCACTGCAGGGGGCATGGATTTGATCCCTGTTCGGGGAACTAAGATCCCACATGCCACGTGGTGCAGCCAGAAGAAAAAAAAAAGAAAAAAAAAAAAGGATTGGGAAAGCATTACAGAATTCCACAGGAAGGAATTCCGCAGGGACTACTTACACTGACCCCACTCAGCCCCCATCTCTTACTAGTGTCGCCCACTGGTTGGACCCAAGAGGAAGCCAGAGAGCAAGGAGGTCTATGGATGTAATGCATGCAGGTCAACCTCCTGGGCCTCAGGATGGGGAAGGATGGAGAAAGCAGAGAGTGGAAACTAGATAATCAGCACCGCAATGAACACACATCTACTGGGACTCTCCCTTCTTCATCTCCTTCTGCCCAAACTACCTGCTCATTTCCTATACATCTTACAACCCTTTATTTGTGTTTGCTGTCCAGTCTCTGGGTGTCAGTGCCTTTCATGTGCTTTGACCATTTGATGGTATCTCCCTAAGCTTGTCGATTGTGATAACCATAGGCCAGCGTGGCTTGGATGAGGAAATGACGTTGGAGTCGAGAGAAGAAGGTATCTGTGCAAAGATCTAGGGGAGACCATTCTATGCAGAAGGAAACAGCAAGTGCAAAGTTCAAAAGTTCTGTCCCTCTGAGACAGGTGGGAGTTTGGAATGCCTGGGGGACAGAAAATGCATCCCAAGGTCCAGAGCTGAATGCTTAGTTACTTGTCAATTATTGGAATGATCAGACCCTTTAACCCGCACATAGGCACATGGAGTCTATCATTGGATGGACCTGTTTCATTTGTGAAGTGCAAAGCTTGACTGGGATCTTTCCAGAGCTCACCTCCTGCTCTAAAATGGTATGACTCTTCTTCACTCAGGCTAAAATTGTAACTATCACAAACTCCTTGGGGAATTTTCTTGCATTGTTGCCTCTACGTGCATACATGGAATCAGTTAATCACTAAACATTAGTGACATTAGTTTTTTCGAAAAATACTCGGTGGGCCTCTACTGTGTGTTCACTACGGGCCCAGTGTGGCTGACACTGTCAGTGCACCAACAGTAATATCTTTGGCACTCCCCATCCCCTTGCACACTGATGACTTCCTCCTGCAAGCGCCTGTCACTCTCCTGCAGGGGCTTTCTCCTGCCATGGGAGCACACCCAGCCTGTGTGCAAGGAAGGCCAGAGTGGCACTGAGTTGTCCCAGGAGCAGCCCTGGGCCATGATGAATGAATGAGAGTGGGAGGGTCAATTCCCCAGCTTCTTCCCCCTCAGGTGGGACAACTCTGAGGTGTGCCCCATACATTCTTCTAGAGCTTCTCAGGGGTGTGAAGGCCCAGTTGTCCACAGAGGTAGCCTACTCTTGCATTGGCTTCTCTCCATTCCCTGTCTCACTTCCTCACGGCCTGACTGGTGCTTCTCCCAAATAAATGACTTGCACTTGAATCTTATCCTCAGATCAACTTCTGAGGGAGCCCCACCTAAGACAGCCAGTTACAGTGGACGATACCAAGGAGTGTAAATATTTCCCCAAGCATAAAGAGCTCACCATGTAGTTACTAGTTTTTTTTTTAAAAAACTAAGGAATTACTGTTTTTTAAAAAATAAATTTATTTATTTATTTATTTATGGCTGCATGAGGTCTTAGTTGCTGTGCGCGGGCTTTCTCTAGTTGCGTCGAGCGGGGGCTACTCTTGGTCGTGGTGCACGGGCTTCTCATTGAGGTGGCTTCTCTTGTTGCAGAGCACAGGCTCTAGGCACATGGGCTTCAATAGTTGTGGCACACGGGCTCAGTAGTTGTGGTGCATGGGCTTAGTTGGTCCGCAGCATGCGGGATCTTCCCAGACCAGGGCTCGAACCCGTGTCCCCTGCATTGGCAGGCGGATTCTTAACCACTGCGCCACCAGAGAAGCCCTGTAGTTACTAGTTTTTAAAAGTAGACATTGGAATTCCCTGGCGGTCCAATGGTTAGGACTCTGCCTTTCACTGCCGGGACCCGGGTTCCATCCCTGGTCGGGGAACTAAGATCTCGCAAGTCACGTGGCATGGCCAAAAATAAAATAAAATAAAAGTAAACGTTAAAGCCTTGAAATACAACTTTTGATCTAGCAGTCCAACTTCTAAGAATACATCTGATGAAAATTATAGTTGGACAGAAACTTAGACACCAAAATGTTCATCTCTCATCAAAGCATTGAAAATAATAGATAAAATTAGAAGATGTAAAGGTCCTATGGTGGGGAAGTGAATAAATAAATAATGGTACATCCATACAACAAAATACTATGCAGTCATTAAAAACCACGTTGTAGAATAATACTTAACAACAAGGACATGGTTCATGAGGCACAATTTAAAAAGAGTTACAAAACAATATATCCAGTACATACAATTTTTGTTAATAATAATATATGTGCACGGGAAACAAATCCTAGAAAGCTAAAACACCAAAGGATTAACAGTTGCTAGCAGTTTCTTGTCTCTGAGTTTATCTATATTTTCCAAAGTTTCTATAAATAACATGTGCTTTCTTACATAGTCTAAGACAGCATTTTGCAGTCTCAGCACTGTTGACATTTTGCACTGAATCATTGTTGTGGGTACTGTCCTGTGACAACCAAAAGTTATCTCCAGAAATTGCCAAGTGTCTCCTGGGAGCAAAAGCATTCCTGGTTGTGAACCACTGGTCTAAGAGAACCTCAGATCATAAAACAATGATAGTAGTTAATGACCACGAAGTGAAATAAGATTATTCAAAAGTTGTTTCAGATTTGCATGAGGTTTTTTTTTTTTTTTTTCATTTTGAAGAAACCAATGTCATGTCAACATTTAACCTAAAGTAATATTTCTTCCAGAAGATGGGGCCACTTCCTCAATTGTGTAAAACAGCAGCAAATAAGAGGTTCCAAGGCATCATCTGTTCAGTTTCTAAGAAGTTTAGACTTTAAAAAGTTGAAGTCTTGCCAGCCTCATGGGATGTTCGTTTCCCATCTGTCCTGACACTGGACGAAGAACGTGAGATAAACATAGCCCCCTGAAATGTTCTATATCAAAGACTTCTAAGTACCATTATGTTCCATGATTAACTGTGATTCTACGTATGGCCACAGATGCAACAATACAAGAAAATTCCCCAAGGGGTTTATAATAGTTATGAGTTAGCCTGAGTAGAGAAGATTCCATCAAGGCATGCTCATTGAGCACCTACTGTGTGCCAAGCACTGTTCTAAGGCTCTGAGGATACAGAGGGGAACATGATGCTCAAGATGCTGACCCTGGAGGGATCCCCCATTCTAGGGAGGGGGGCAGATGATAAACACGGGCACATCTATGCCAACAAGCTAATTCTGGGAAGAGAACTAGATCCTGTGGAAGAGAGTCGCTGGGTGGCAGGGAGGGGAGGGCGTGCCTTTATCTGGTGCAGCCTATCTGAGCGGAGTGCAGAGGTGGTGGCATGTGTGCAGAGATCTGGGCCTAGATTGGTGAAAGCCCGCCTCCAAAGCCCTGAGCTGGGAATGAGTTGGAGTATTTGAGGAACAGAAAGGGAAGCAGCTGGACCAGAGCGAACAGAAGGCGAGGGAAATGGGGGGAGTGGGAGGCCAGGTCAGGTGACTCCTTTGGAGGTCTTCACGGGAAGTTTGGGTTGCACTTTAATTGAGAAGGTGCTGGAGGGTGGGAAGCGGGGGAGGGACAAGATCTGGTTTCTGCTTGGGGAAGATCCCCTTGAGCCCCAGCTGGGAATGAACCGGAGCAGGACGAGAGGCGCACTGGGAGCTCTGTTGTTGGACCTCCGCAGGACTCCAGGTGAGCCCAACCACGTTGGAGGGGTGGAGGTGAAGCGCTTGGATTTGGAAGGAGATTCGGGAGAAGAGTTGGCATCCTGTGTGGGCCTGGCAGCCCCGGTGCACTGAGCCAGCTATGGGCGAGCAGAGGCCCGAGTGTGGAGCTGGGGGCTTGGCAAAGCGCTTGGGCTGCTTGAAGCCGAAGCTCCAGGGAATGAAGCAGTGACTAATGACAGACAGCAAGCATGCCAAGGCCTTGTAAACCCATTTTTATTTTTAAATAGGCTAACAGCCAGGAGGTAGGGCATTTTGTAACTTCCTTGGGACTCAGAGCCAAGTGGTGCCAGGAGCTGCTGGCTTTGGAAGCAGCACAGAGCAGAGGCCAAAACACGGCCGGCTTCGGGGGAGATCCTCATATTCTTTCTTGAAGAATCCCTATTGGATGGCTGATGCCTGAAAGTCCACCATTTGCGATGTCTTTTGGGTTTAGGTTTTTAGTTCAGGACAAAATGCAAATTCCCTTCCAAAAGGCAAAGCAGAAGGCAGTGATGGAGACTGGGCCCTAAGGAGCAGTGTGACCATGAACTTCAGGGCTGTCAGAAGTCAGATGGGACAGAAGATTTGTTCTGGGTTAGAAACAGCCTTAGGGCTGTGGCATTGAAAGTCCTGACGGTGACGGCTGGGTGAGCCGGTTTGGATGGGGTGAGGGGAGCTCAGAGAGGAGGAAGCCGTCATTAAGGCCTGAAAGAGTGGGCAGGAGGGCAGGAAGGCAAATATGGCCACATTTCCTGAGGCCACTCTGGACTCCTGTGTCTGATCTGCAAATTGGAAGGCCCTTACCTCTTCCTCCCATGGCTGCTGATCCAGCCCAGACTTGGGGCAGAGCAGGAAGTTCTCTCGGGAGGATGAATCCTGAGGGGACCCTAACAGGAAGCTTTCCCAAGCTCCTCTGGGTGAATAACGTCAACACTTAATTCAAAAACCAACTTCCAGAGCATTTACATGACTGAAATAGTTTCAACAGCTATTGAAAACTCAATCAAAACCATTTTGATAGGCTGTTAGCCTATTTAAAAATAAAAATAGTTTTCTCACTGAATTTTATCCTTCTAAGTAATCTTTGATTTTTCTTCTCTTTTAATTCACTAACTTAAAAAAACTCTCACCCTTGGAAGGCATTAAAATGAACATCATTGTCATTTCTGTCTCAATTACATTTTCTTCTACATTTCACCCTACCTGTCCAACTGCAGGGTACAGAAGCCCTGGGAATAGAGCTCAAAGAATCTAGATTTTTATTCTATTTATGTTTTCTTCCCTCCTTGTTCCCTGGCCTCTCACAGTTTTATTCAGTCTTTCATTTATTTAATAAATATTTATTGAATTCCTGTTATGCATCAGCTACTGTAGGAGAGGCTGGAAAGGTAGAAAAGTTAGATATTTGGTCTCTGCCCTTGAGGACCTACTAACGGTGGGAAGAAGGTACAAACAAGTAATTAAAAAGCAGAAAACAAGCACTATAATTAAGATATGCCCAAAGCACTTGAAAAGATATGTACTAAATTTTTATTTACACTTTTACTAAGTAAATAAATCCTATGTTTATTGTCACCTATGTCATAATCTTTTTTGCTTAAAAGACAAAAGAATTCCATTCACCCAGAAGCCAATGTTATCTATTTCTTGTGTTAGAGTGCCATCTAGTGGAAAATGTCTGGAATCACAACGCCGACTTTTTTCTATTTCTTATGTTAGGGTGCCATCTTGTGGAATTTTTATGTAATTGCAGAATGAATTTTTATTTTTATGTTACAGCGCCACCCAGTAGTTTTATCATGTATTTGCAGAGGCTATACTTTTCTTATTACTCAGTTAAGAGTGTCACCAGGTAGAGTTTTCATGTAATTGCACACAGATATGTTCTTCTTATTATTCTGGTTAGAATGTCACTGGATGGAATTTTCCTGCAATTGCAGATAAATTTTTCATATTTCTCAGGTTAGAGTGCCACCAAGTAGAATTATCATGCAATTGCAGAACATGTTTTTCTTACTGCAGGTATCTTCCGCTTTCTGAAAGTTATTCTTACACCACTTTGCTTTTATGAGAAACCTACATTAGTACCTAATTTTCAGTAAGCAAAAGAAACCTGAAGAGGATTTTTGCTTTTACAAAAAAAAAAAAAAAAAAAGGCATTACTGACTGTACTAATGTTGGTCTTTTGTTAAAGTGGCATAACTCTAACTTTTAGAAAGCAGGGATTGTCTTTGCTTTTCCCCATTTCTGCTTACAAAATGTTTCATAGGAACTTTACCTTCAGATAGCGGGGGAAACCTGTAATAGGGAAAAAAGAAACACGTGTTCTGCACTTATATGATCATTCCACCAGGTGGCACCCCAGAACGCCATCTGGTGGAAATACCATGTAATTGCAAAACAGTTTTATTGCTGAAGTTAGGGTGCCACCCAGTAGAATTTTCCTGCAATTGCAGAACAGATATGTTTTCAATTTCTCATTTTAAAGTGTTACCTGGCAGGATTATCCAGCAGGTGCAGGGAAAAAAAAAAAAAAAAAAAGTTTTTATATTCTTGTGAAAGAGTGCCACCTAGTGGAATTTGTTCTTTGTTATAAAGTACAGCAGTGGTCCTCCAACTTGGCATCCGAATCACCTGGAGAACTTTTTAAAACAAAACTTTCATGTCCCTATGCTCAGAGTTTCTTATTCAGGAGGTTTGGGATAGGGTGTGGGGATTTGCATTTCTAACGAGTTTCCCAGTTTATGTTGATGCTATTTATCTGGGACTGCACTTTGAGAACCACTGAAATACCCACTCCTTAAATGTTAGTTTCACACATACCTGGGATTTTTTTTTCCTGTATAATTTCTAGAATTGTTTCAGTTCTGAAGATCTGTAGGGATTGGAAACCTTTGCTCTCCTGAGTCTTTTCCAAAGAACTCAGGATACCTGTTGACTAAATCTACCAGTTGCTTTTGATACCAGTTTTTGCAAACTTATCTAAGCCACTTTACAATGTGGGATGAATTCTGTTTGTTTTCTGTATCCCCCAATCCTAATAGAATAGGCTCTCCCTACATATCTGTTGGATGAATGAATGAATTTAGGCCTTCAGCATTGCCAGGTTGTTAGGATAAATGTGGCAGCTTCCCACAAGTGAAGTAGGAAGACAGTTTGTCAATTTCCTTCTCCACAACTTCACTATTATATTACAATGAAAGAAGCTGCAGACAGAAATCTGTCAAAATCATTTATTCATATGCAGGCACAAATCCTGCCCTACAGCCTGTTCCTAGAAGCAGGCAAGGGCCTGCTCTGTTTTTTAGGCACTATAACAAGCTCCTTCCTGACGTGTTGATCCAAGGCAGAGCCAATGAGACAACAGAGTCTCCGTAAGAGGCGAACACAGGACCGCTAGTCCAAAGCTGTTAGCCCTCTGGCTTGTCAGACGCTTATCCTCCGTTCATGCAAGGGCTGGGTCCCTCATCATCATTTTAGCTAATCACATGTTTTAAACACCACTCATTTCACCAATTAAAAAGTATTCCTTACACTTCTTAGGTGAATTATTAAGCTCTGGTGCAGATGGAGATAGGATATTTGCAGGTCCTCTAAAACATGGAATCCTTATCAGGGTCCTTCGAATGTTAATGACCTAACCTGCAGCGTGGCTCCCTGATTAGGGTGCTTCACAGGTTAACTGACTGCCCCTCTGGTAGAGAAGACTAAAGTTAATTTACAGACACATTTATAGCACTTCATTTATGCAGAATTCTGTGAAAGTAAATTGCAGACAGTATAAATCCAGGAAACCTGAGGTTTTCTTCATGCATTTATTCACTTGCTCTTTATTAAAAGTCTAACATATGGGATTTTAGGCTAAAAGTCAGGAATTCTGAGTTCTGGTCTCAGCTCTGCCACCCACTAGCTGTGTGATCTCAGACAAATTACTTAACCTCTCTGGGCTTTAGTTTGTTCATTTGCGAACAAGAAACCTGAACTAGCCATTACTAAAGCTACCTCCAGCTCTAAAATGTCATGATTCCATTCTTTCAGAAAATGCTAGGACGCATTTGCAATTCCAGTTACCCTCCAGCCTTTCTTGGCCTCAGTGAGGATTAAACCCTGATATCCCAAAGCATCCATTGTATGTAATGAATTAACTTCTCTCTTATACTCCTAGAATAGGAGTCATGTACTGTGGCAGAATGGAGAAGATAGTCACTCCCATCATTTTCTGTGTTCTGTGGTCCAGATGAGGAACCAGGGGTGAGAAAGACTTGCAAAGTCCTCTAAAGATCATCCAGCACAGAACACCCAATGGGGTGCCACAGATGAGCTATGCCAAGATACCAATCTGCTTGCCTTCAGTGGAGGCTGGAAGTCCCGTGGAGGCCCAGGTTGGTGTAAGAGCCGCCTGGCCCATTGATTCCACTGAGCTGCATAAGTAGCACTGTTTTCTCCCTGTGGTGCGACATGAAAAGTGTGGTAATCACGTCTCTGTCGTAGAGTGCTCGGAAATGTGCAGTTTAGGCCACGGGAATCATGGTCCTGACCCTAAGTGATGCCCGGCGGAGATACAAAACAGAGGTTGCCAAGCTGCTGAGGGGGAGGGCGGGCAAGTCAAGGGGAACTCTCCTCGCTCACTGGGGTGCCGTGTTCCCAATCTTTTCTCACTGTAGCAGACATCTGTTTCTGTACAAAACTTGGTGGCTCAACACAACAAACCTTTATTACTTCCCAGTTTCTGTGGCTTAGGAATCCAGAAGCAGCTGAGCCGGGGGTTTGGGGCTCAGGGTCTCTGGTGAGACTGTGGGCTGGGCTGCAGTCATCTGAGACGGGAGGAGCCGTTCCCAGCTCCCTGGCTTGGCTTCGGGCTCCACGTGGGCCTCCCCACAGGGCTGCTTGCCTGCCGCAGCTGGCTTCTCCCAGAGCCACTGTGACCCAACAGACGGGAAAAAGCCTAGTGCCTTTATGACCCAGTCTCAGCAGTGACAGATCACGGCTTCTACTGTGCGCTGACGGTCATACAGACCAACCCTGGTCCAGTGTGCGGGAGCAAGACTCGAGAGTGTGACTGCCAGGAGGCGGCGCCACTGGGCCAGCCTGGGGGCCGCGGCACCTGCCTCTGCAGACTCGGATGCTGCAGCCGCCAGGGGAGCCACGTGCACATCGCGGTTGAGAAGCATGCCCTGCCCACCAGGCGGATACCATCCTCTTGCGGGAAGGGAAATCTCGTTGCCCGCTGCTTTCTCCAATTCCTCTCACTTGCCCCTCTTTCAATATTCTTCTCTCCAGAGAAGTCACCACTTTCTCCCCTTTCCAGCCAGACCTCCCAACCCAGGCGCCCCTGCCCCCCACTTCTCTCTCTCTTCCTATTTTTCTTATCTTCCCTCCACTTTCTTTTTCTTTCTCTTTCTCTTTCTCTCTTGTTTATTCATTTTCCAGAAAGCCCAGGAGGATTTAATTTTCAAAATGATTACCAGGAACGAGCCCAAGAGAAATGATGAAAACAAAAGTACTATGGCCCTTTGAGACTCGAGTTCTTCCCTCTGAAAAGACACTCTTCTTTTAGAGCCTCAAAGCTGCCAAGAGAAGCAAATAGCTTTTCCCAGTGAAATATTTTATTTAAGGCATGGAGGCTCATTTGGGGGAAATGCTGAGATGCGGGAAAACTTGCGTCCCCGTGGCGAGTAAGCACAGCTGATTCCGTTCCCCGCCCGCCTCCAGAAAAGGATTCACAGGGACCCTTCTATGAGGTAGTTCCTCCGCTGCGCTCTGTTGCCTTTAGAAAAGTGCAAAATTCCTTTAAATCCAGGCACTTTGGAAACTTCGCACAGCTGAGACTGATAAATACTGCTCAGGCACAGGATTTAAAGCAGAGTTTGAGCTGCTCCCCTATCAAGCCGCATCAGTATCACCTGGGAGCTCTTGGGAGAGGCAAAGTCGGCCCGGCCCAGGAGTCCCAGATGTGAAACCTGGGGGGGTGGGACCACCAAGTCCATTGCAAGGAGCCTGCGAGGGAGGTTGGCGCGCGCTAAATTGGAGAAGCACTGGTTTGAGAAAAGCATGGGTCGAAAGTACACATTGGGATCCTGCCATTAATGGAGGGAAAAAGCGGGGAGACACCAGCAGGTAAGACAGAAAAAATAATGGGATGTGACATGCTTAAATTTTCTAGGTATGAAAAGATACATGGGGCTGGCGTTCTTTCTCTTGCCTCTGACTGCCCCCCCCGCCCCCGCTTTCCGCTCCATCCCCCCTGCTCAGGCACCAGCACACTAACGGGAACCAGCCCTGGTTGAGTGTGGGGGGTTGGGGGGGAAGGGGTTATTTTGTTACCACATTTTGGAGCCAACAAGCTTTTAAACCAGAGAGCCGCCGGCTGTGAAGCAATGCTCGAGTGCGCCACTAGGGGTCGCCAGCAAGTTGCCTATCACAGCCCAATGCCAGCTTTTTTTTTTTTTAGTAGATCTTTTTGGAGTATAATTGCTTCACAAGACTGTGTTTCTGTTGTACACCAAAATGAATCAGCCATATGCATACATATGTCCCCATATCGCCTCCCTCTTGAGCCTCCCTCCCATCCTCCCTATCCCACCCCTCTAGGTCTTCGCAAAGCACCGAGCTGATCTCCCTGTGCTATGCTGCTGCTTCCCGCTGGCTATTTTACATTCCGTAGTGTATATATGTTGATGCTACTCTCACTTCGCCCCAGCTTCCCCCTACCACCCCGTGTCCTCAAGTCCATTCTCTATGTCTACATCTTTATTCCTGCCCTGCAACTAGGTTCATCAGTACCATTTTTTTTTTTTTTTTAGATTCCATATATATGCGTTAGCATATGGTATTTGTTTTTCTCTTTCTGACTTACTTCACTCTATATGACAGACCCTAGGTCCATCCACCTCACTACAAATAACTCAATTTCGTTTCTTTTTATGGCTGAGTAATATTCCCTTGTATATATGTGCCACATCTTCTTTATCCATTCATCTGTCAATGGACACTTAGGTTGCTTCCACGTCCTGGCTATTGTAAATAGTGCTGCAGTGAACATTGTGGTACATGACTCTTTTTGAATTATGGTTTTCTCAGGGTATATGCCCAGTAGTGGGATTGCTGGGTCGTATGGTAGTTCTATTTTTAGTTTTTTAAGGAATCTCCATACTGTTCCCCATAGTGGCTGTATCAATTTACATTCCCACCAACAGTTGAAGAGGGTTCCCTTTTCTCCACACCCTCTCCAGCATTTATTGTTTGTAGATTTTTTGATGATGGCCATTCTGACCGGTGTGAGGTGATGCCTCCTTGTAGTTTTGATTTGCATTTCTCTAATAATTAGTGATGTTGAGCATCTTTTCATGTGCCTCTTGGCCATCTGTATATCTTCCTTGGTGAAATGTCTATTTAGGTCTTCCATGCATTTTTTAACTGGATTGTTTGTTTTTTTGATATTAAGCTAGCTCCATGAGCTGTTTGTATATTTTGGAGATTAATCCTTTGTCTGTTGTTTCATTTGCAAATATTTTCTCCCGTTCTGAGGGTTGTCTTTTTGTCTTGTTTATGGTTTCCTTTGCTGTGCAAAAGCTTTTAAGTTTAATTAAGTCCCATTTATTTATTTTTGTCTTTATTTCCATTACTCTAGGAGGTGGGTCAAAAAAGATCTTGCTGTGGTTTATGTCAAAGAGTGTTTTTCCTATGTTTTCCTCTATGAGTTTTTTATAGTGTCTGGTCTTACATTTAAGTCTTTAATCCATTTGGAGTTTACCTTTGTGAATGGTGTTAGGTAATGTTCTAATTTCATTCTTTTACAATGCCAGCTTTTTATAACAAATAGTTTTAAACACACTCTTTAAAATCCTGAAATGCAATTCATAGATAATAGTACCTAACTACACACATAATTTTTAGATTTTTTAAAGACTATAATATAACGAAGAAATGAAAGCAAAGTAATGTGTTACAAACTAAGATGTATACTTGGACGACTACATTAGAGCCACAATGAAGTGGTTGGATGCTTGCACCTGAACGTAGAATCACTGTGACTGTGGCAGCTGCGGGTGTAGACTGAAGTGGGGTGTTAAATCACTCACTTGAATACCACTAGCAGCATTGCCACTGGCGATATGAGTTTCCTGCAGTTGTAAACAAGTCGTGAAAAACCTGGAAGAAAACAAATTATTGACACAGTCTTTCCTCAGTTTACTTACTAAATACCTATGTATTCCTGGAAGATTCATTCAAAAGCTATTTTTTATTTCTCTGTAGAATGGAGGTAGGATCTAGGTCCAGATATTATATACAGGTTTTAGATGCAGGATTTCACCTACATAAATGTCCAGAGGAACGTTTGAAAGTCATGTGAGAAATAGAAAATGTTTCCATCACACAGGATGTCGGGAATCTAAGTTCAAGGGTATTCCCCCCATCATTGTGACAACAAACCCCCAGCCGCAGAAATGCCCATGGTAAGCCTTAGGGAACAGCTCGGCTCCCATTGAGAATCACTGGGAAGGGAGGAGCAAAGGCAAGACAGGAGAGACTAAAGAAGGCACATGTAGGCTCAGGACGGGCCATGGACCATAGCCTTGTGGCAGATGCAGCGACCCGGGGGCCTACTCGGGCGAGGGTGCGCACGCGCACTGTTGGCAGTCAGTGTGCCAGGGAAACGGCATTCACTTTTTGTCCAAGTCTCACTTTTTAGCCCCTCTACCACCACCCTTGGAGTCAACAATATATTTAAACGTCTGGAAATCCTTTTTAAAAATAGATATGATATAATGTTCTCTTTGGGCCCCAGGGGGATTCCTGAAAATGGATTTAACGCTTCCTAAGGGGCAAAGAGTATTATGAATCAGATCCCTGAAATGTTTGCATATTGTTGGACCCAGCAATTTCACCTCGAGAAATTTGTCCTAAAAATAATAATAATAATAATTTGCCCTGACTGAGCCGGAGCCCCCGAATCAGCTGCTCCTTTAACCCCGTTCTGTCTGGGCGGGGAACAGACGCCCTCAGGGGACCTACATGCAGAGGCGGGTCCAAATCCAAAGCTGAACCCCGGGAGCTGTACGAACAAAGAAGAGAAAGGGAAATCTCTCCCAGCAGCCTCAGAAGCAGCGGATTAAAGCTCCACAAACAACTTGATGTGCCTGCATCTGTTGAATACCTGAATAGACAACGAATCATCCCAAATTTAGGAGATGGACTTTGGGAGCAGGATATATTAACTTTTCCCCTTTTCCTTTTTTTTTGTGAGTGTAGATGTGTATGCTTCTGGGTGAGATTTTGTCTGTATAGCTTTGCTCTCACCGTTAGTCCTAGGGTTAGGTCCGTCCGTTTTTTTTTTTTTTTTTTTTTTTTTTCTCCCTAATAAATGTTTTCTTAATAATTTTTTCCTTATTTTCTATTTTTAAAAAAATTTTTAATAAGTTTTTTCATATTTTTTATTTTAAAAAATTAAAAAATTTTTTTTCTTAATAAATTTTTTCTAAATAATTTTTTTCTTATTTTTAGTATAAAAAATTAATAAATCTATTTTTAAAAATTAAAAAAATTTTTTTTTCTTAATAAATTTACTCTTAATAATTTTTTTTCTTATTTTTTATTACAATTGCTTTATTTTATTTTATCCTCTTTTTTTCTTTCTTTCCATTTTTTCTCCCTTTTATTCTGAGCCGTGTGGATGAAAGGCTCTTGGTGCTCCAGCCAGGCATCAGGGCTGTGCCTCTGAGGTGGGAGAGCCAACTTCAGGACACTGGTCCACAAGAGACCTCCCAGCTCCACGTAATACCAAACGGCGAAAATCTCTCACAGATCTCCATCTCAACATCAAGACCCAGCTTCACTCAACGACCAGCAAGCTACAGTGCTGGACACCCTATGCCAAACAATTAGCAAGAGAGGAACACAGCCCCATCCATTAGCAGGGAGGCTGCCTAAAATCATAATAAGGCCACAGACACCCCAAAACACACCACCAGACGTGGACGAACCCACCAGAAAGACAACATCCAGCCTCATCCACCAGAACACAGGCACTAGTTCCCTCCACCGGGAAACCTACACAACCCACTGAACCAACCTTAGCCACTGGGGACGGATACCAAAAACAACGGGAACTACGAGCCTGCAGCCTGTGAAAAGGAGACCCCAAACACAGTAAGATAAGCAAAATGAGAAGACAGAAAAACACACAGCAGATGAAGGAGCAGGGTCAAAACACACCAGACCTAACAAATGAAGAGGAAATAGGTAGTCTACCTGAAAAAGAATTCAGAATAATGATAGTAAGGATGATCCAAAGTCTTGGAAATAGAATAGACAAAATGCAAGAAACATTTAACAAGGACGTATAAGAACTAAAGAGGAATCAAGAAACGATGACAAGCACAATAAATGAAATTAAAAATACTCTAGATGGGATCAATAGCAGAATAACTGAGGCAGAAGAACGGATAAGTGACCTGGAAGATAAAATGGTGGAAATAACTACTGCAGACCAGAATAAAGAAAAAAGAATGAAAAGAACTGAGGACAGTCTCAGAGACCTCTGGGACAACATTAAACGCACCAACATTCGAATTATAGGGGTCCCAGAAGAAGAAGAGAAAAAGAAAGGGACTGAGAAAATATTTGAAGAGATTATAGTTGAAAACTTCCCTAATATGGGAAAGGAAATAGTTAATCAAGTCCTGGAAGCACAGAGAGTCCCATACAGGATAAATCCAAGGAGAAACACACCAAGACACATATTAATCAAACTATCAAAAATTAAATATAAAGAAAACATATTAAAAGCAGCAAGGGAAAAACAACAGATAACACACAAGGGCATCCCCATAAGGTTAACAGCTGATCTTTCAGCAGAAACGCTGCAAGCCAGAAGGGAGTGGCAGGATATACTTAAAGTGATGAAGGAGAAAAACCTACAACCAAGATTACTCTACCCAGCAAGGATCTCATTCAGATTGGATGGAGAAATTAAAACCTTTACAGACAAGCAAAAGCTGAGAGAGTTCAGCACCACCAAACCAGCTTTACAACAAATGCTAAAGGAACTTCTCTAGGCAAGAAACACAAGAGAAGGAAAACACCTACAATAACAAACCCAAAACATTTAAGAAAATGGGAATAGGAACATACATATCGATAATTACCTTAAATGTAAATGGATTAAATGCTCCCACCAAAAGACACAGACTGGCTGAATGGATACAAAAACAAGACCCATATATATGCTGTCTACAAGAGACCCACTTCAGACCTAGAGACACATACAGACTGAAAGTGAGGGGATGGAAAAAGATATTCCATGCAAATGGAAATCAAAAGAAAGCTGGAGTAGCAATTCTCATATCAGACAAAATAGACTTTAAAATAAAGACAATTACAAGAGACAAAGACGGACACTATATAATGATCAAGGGATCGATCCAAGAGGAAGGTATAACAATTGTAAATATTTATGCACCCAACATAGGAGCACCTCAATACATAAGGCAAATGCTAACAGCCATAAAAGGGGAAATCGACAGTAACACAATCATAGTAGGGGACTTTAACACCCCACTTTCACCAATGGACAGATCATCCAAAATGAAAATAAATAAGGAAACACAAGCTTTAAATGATACATTAAACAAGATGGACTTAATTGATATTTATAGGACATTCCACCCAAAAACAACAGAATACACATTTTTCTCAAGTGCTCATGGAACATTCTCCAGGATAGATCATATCTTGGGTCACAAATCAAGCCTTGGTAAATTTAAAAAAATTGAAATCGTATCAAGTATCTTTTCCGACCACAACGCTATGAGACTAGATATCAATTACAGGAAAAGATCTGTAAAAAATACAAACACATGGAGGCTACACAATACACTACTTAATAACGAAGTGATCACTGAAGAAATCAAAGGGGAAATCAAAAAATACCTAGAAACAAATGACAATGGAGACACGACGATCCAAAACCTATGGGATGCAGCAAAAGCAGTTCTAAGAGGGAAGTTTATAGCAATACAAGCCTACATCAAGAAACAGGAAACATCTCGAATAAACAACCTATCCTTGCACCTAAAGCAATTAGAGAAAGAAGAACAAAAAAACCCCAAAGCTAGCAGAAGGAAAGAAATCATAAAGATCAGATCAGAAATAAATGAAAAAGAAATGAAGGAAACAATAGCAAAAATCAATGAAACTAAAAGCTGGTTCTTTGAGAAGATAAACAAAATTGATAAACCATTAGCCAGACTCATCAAGAGAAAAAAGGAGAAGACTCAAATTAATAGAATTAGAAATGAAAAAGGAGAAGTAACCACTGACACTGCAGAAATACAAACGATCATAAGAGATTACTACAAGCAACTCTATGCTAATAAAATGGACAACCTGGAAGAAATGGACAGATTCTTAGAAATGCACAACCTGCCGAGACTGAACCAGGAAGAAATAGAAAATATGAACAGACCAATCACAAGCACTGAAATTGAAACTGTGATTAAAAATCTTCCAACACACAAAAGCCCAGGACCAGATGGCTTCACAGGCGAATTCTATCAAACATTTAGAGAAGAGCTAACACCTATCCTTCTCAAACTCTTCCAAAATATTGCAGAGGGAGGAACACTCCCCAACTCATTCTACGAGGCCACCATCACCCTGATACCAAAACCAGGCAAAGATGTCACAAAGAAAGAAAACTACAGGCCAATATCACTGATGAACATAGATGCAAAAATCCTCAACAAAATACTAGCAAACAGAATCCAACAGCACATTAAAAGGATCATACACCATGATCAAGTGGGGTTTATTCCAGGAATGCAAGGATTCTTCAATATACGCAAATCAATCAACGTGATACATCATATTAACAAATTGAAGGAGAAAAACCATATGATCATCTCAATAGATGCAGAGAAAGCTTTCGACAAAATTCAACACCCATTTATGATAAAAGTCCTGCAGAAAGTAGGCATAGAGGGAACTTTCCTCAACATAATAAAGGCCGTATATGACAAACCCACAGCCAACATTGTCCTCAATGGTGAAACACTGAAACCATTTCCACTAAGATCAGGAACAAGACAAGGTTGCCCACTCTCACCACTATTATTCAACATAGTTTTGGAAGTGTTAGCCACAGCAATCAGAGACGAAAAAGAAATAAAAGGAATCCAAATCGGAAAAGAAGAAGTAAAGCTGTCACTGTTTGCAGATGACATGATACTATACATAGAGAATCCAAAAGATGCTACCAGAAAACTACTAGAGCTAATCAATGAATTTGGTAAAGTAGCAGGATACAAAATTAATGCACAGAAATCTCTTGCATTCCTGTATACTAATGATGAAAAATCTGAAAGTGAAATTAAGAAAACACTCCCGTTTACCATTGCAACAAAAAGAATAAAATACCTAGGAATAAACCTACCTAAGGAGACAAAAGACCTGTATGCAGAAAATTATAGGACACTGATGAAAGAAATTAAAGATGATACAAATAGATGGAGAGATATACCATGTTCTTGGATTGGAAGAATCAACATTGTGAAAATGACTCTGCTACCCAAAGCAATCTACAGATTCAATGCAATCCCTATCAAACTACCACTGGCATTTTTCACAGAACTAGAACAAAAAATTTCACAATTTGTATGGAAACACAAAAGAGCCCGAATAGCCAAAGCAATCTTGAGAACGAAAAATGGAGCTGGAGGAATCAGGCTCCCTGACTTCAGACTATATTACAAAGCTACAGTAATCAAGACAGTTTGGTACTGGCACAAAAACAGAAATATAGATCAATGGAACAGGATAGAAAGCCCAGAGATAAGCCCACGCACATATGGTCACCTTATCTTTGATAAAGGAGGCAAGCATATACAGTGGAGAAAAGACAGCCTCTTCAATAAGTGGTGCTGGGAAAATTGGACAGGTACATGTAAAAGTATGAAATTAGAACACTCCCTAACACCATACACAAAAATAAACTCAAAATGGATTAAAGACCTAAGTGTAAGGCCAGACACTATCAAACTCTTAGAGGAAAACATAGGCAGAACACTGTATGACATAAGTCACAGCAAGATCCTTTTTGACCCAGGTCCTAGAGGAATGGAAATAAAAACACAAATAAACAAATGGGACCTAATGAAACTTAAAAGCTTTTGCACAGCAAAGGAAACCATAAACAAGACCAAAAGACAACCCTCAGAATGGGAGAAAATATTTGCAAATGAAGCAACGGACAAAGGATTAATCTCCAAGATTTACAAGCAGCTCATGCAGCTCAATAACAAAAAAACAAACAACCCAATCCAAAAATGGGCAGAAGACCTAAATAGACATTTCTCCAAAGAAGAGATACAGATTGCCAACAGACACATGAAAGAATGCTCAACATCATTAATCATTAGAGAAATGCAAATCAAAACTACAATGAGGTATCATCTCACACCGGTCAGAATGGCCATCATCAAAAAATCTAGAAACAATAAATGCTGGAGAGGGTGTGGAGAAAAGGGAACACTCTTGCACTGTTGGTGGGAATGTAAATTGATACAGCCACTATGGAGAACAGTATGGAGGTTCCTTAAAAAACTAAAAATAGAACTACCATATGACCCAGCAATCCCACTACTGGGCATATACCCTGAGAAAACCATAATTCAGAAAGAGTCATGTACCAAAATATTCATTGCAGCTCTGTTTACAATAGCCAGGACATGGAAGCAACCTAGGTGTCCATCATCGGATGAATGGATAAAGAAGATGTGGCACATATATACAATGGAATATTACTCAGCCATAAAAAGAAATGAAATGGAGGTGTTTGTAATGAGGTGGATGGAGTTAGAGTCTGTCATACAGAGTGAAGTAAGTCAGAAAGAGAAAAACAAATACAGTATGCTAACACATATATATGGAATCTAAGGGAAAAAAAAAAAAAAAAAAAGAGGTCATGAAGAACCTAGTGGCAAGATGGGAACAAAGACACAGACCTACTAGAGAATGGACTTGAGGATATGGGGAGGGGGAGGGGTGAGATGTGACAGGGTGAGAGAGTGTCATGGACATATATACACTACCAAATGTAAAATAGATAACTAGTGGGAAGCAGCCGCATAGCACAGGGAGATCAGCTCGGTGCTTTGTGACCACCTAGAGGGGTGGGATAGGGAGGGTGGGAGGGAGGGAGATGCAAGAGGGAAGAGATATGGCAACATATGTATATGTGTAACTGATTCACTTTGTTGTAAAGCAGAAGCTAGCACACCATTGTAAAGCAATTATACTTCAATAAAGATGTTTAAAAAAAAAAAATAATAATAATAATTTGGATGAGGTGATAGCTACAGATATACTCAAGCATAGTTTATGATTATAAAAATGGAAAACCATCTAATTGTGCAACAATGACGGATTGGTGGAATAAATTATAGCTACAGTGGAATATTAGGAGTTAAAAATCAGGTTGTTAAAAATATTTACTCACCCGTGGGAAGGGGTTACAAACTATTAGGTACCTTCTGACCTCATTCCTATAAATTTTTAAAATGTGTAAATGTGTAGCAAAAGTATATTGCTGGGGGGGTGATATACTGACATTAACAGCACTTTGTGTGGCCTTGTATGGTTGTAGAATATTTTTATTTTTTTAATTTTGATTTATCTGTAGTTTCCAGAATTTCTACATGGAACACGTTTCTTTTGTAATAAGAAAAATGCTAGTTATAAAATGATGAGAAACTACTTTAAGAAAGAATCCTATTATAGCTATTTGGTAAAGTCCCTAATTGCCCCTCCCTTGTGTTTGGTAAATCCTGATTTTCGTTTCTTGAAGGTTGGCAAGTTTCTTAAGATTGGCAAGCTTTATCGACGGTTAAGCCAGTTGTGCAGACAGTTGGCAAGGCCTGGTGGATTTCTTTTAAATTAATTTTTATTATTGGAGTATAGTTGATTTACAATGTTGGGTTAGTTTCTGCTGTACAGCATAGTGAATCAGTTATACATATATCCACTCTTTTTTGGATTATTTTCCCATATAGGCCATTACAGAGTATTGAGTAGTTCTGTGCTATACAGTAGGTTCTTATTAGTTATCTATTTTATATATGGTAGTGTGTATATGTCGATCTCAGTCTCCCAATTTATCCCCCCCTTCCCCCCTTGGTAACCATAAGTTTGTTTTCTACATCTGTGACTCTATTTCTGTTTTGTAAATAGGTTCATTTTTACCATGGTTTTAGATTCCACATATAGGTGATATCATATGCTATTTGTCTTTCTCTGTCTGACTTACTTCACTCAGTATGACAATCTCTAGGTCCATCCATGTGGCTGCAAATGGCATTATTTCGTTCTTTTTTATGGCTGAGAAATATTCCATTGTATATATGTACCACATCTTCTTTATCCATTCCTCTGTCGATGGACATTTAGGTTGCTTCCATGTCCTGGCTATTGTAAATTGTACTGCAGTGAACATTGGGGTGCATGTATCTTTTCGAATTATGGTTTTCTCAGGGTATATGCCCTAGAGTGGGATTGCTGGATCATATGGTAGCTCTACTTTTAGTTTTTTAAGGAACCTCCATACTGTTCTCCATAGTGGCTGCACCAATTTACATTCCCACCAACAGTGTAGCAGGGTTCCCTTTTCTCCACACCCTCTCCACCATTTATTGTTTGTAGATTTTTTAATGACGGCCATTCTGACTGGTGTGAGGTGATACCTCATTGTAGTTTTGATTTGCATTTCTCTAATAATAAGTGGTGTTGAGCATCTTTTCATGTGCCTCTTGGCCATCTGTATGTCTTCTTTGGAGAAATGTCTATTTAGATCTTCTACCCATTTTTTTTTTTTAAGATTTTTTTGATGAGGACCATTTTTAAAGTCTTAATTCAATTTGTTAACAATATTGCTTCTGTTTTATGTTTTTGTTTTTTGGCTGCAAGGCATGTGGGATCTTAGCTCCCTGACCAGGGATCAGACCCCTCACCCCCTGCATTGGAAGGCGAAGTCTTAACCACTGGACCGCCAGGGAAGTCCCCCGCCCATTTTTTGATTGGGTTGTTTGGTTTTTTAAAAATTTTGAGCTGCATGAGCTGTTTGTATTTTGGAGATTAATCCCTTGTCAGTTGCTTCTTTTGCAAATATTTTCTCCCATTCTGTGGGTTGTTTTTTCATTTTGTTTATGGTTTCCTTTGCTGTACAAAAGCTTTTAAGTTTAATTAGATCTCATTTGAGGCCTGGTGGATTTTCATGAGTGGAGAACCTGACCCAGAAAGAAGCTTTGAGCTGCAGGATGAGTTCAAAGGCCTCTGAACACCCCGATCCCACCTGCCATTGGACATCTGCCTTTGTTTAGCCGCGTTGTTCAATTAATGACCTTTGGCTAAGTACTACACTGACAGAGGTTCTTTCTGTTTATGTAGTAGCTCTTGTTGGTGGCCCTAAACAGTAGTTAACTATTGACTATAAAGATAGCAGTCACCTCTTAAACCTGCTGAGTACCCAACTGATTCATTCTCAAAGTGGACCTGGAAAATAGAAGTTTCCAGAAGTTGCTTTACTAATGAGGATAGTGAGGCACCAAGACGTTCAAAGATTTGCACACCAACCAAATTCTAGTAATAGTGCTTGTTATGGGTCAGGCACTGTTCTGAGTGCTTGACAAATATGAATCTATATAAGCTTCATAACAGCCCAATGAGATGAATATTGTCATTCCATTCCTCTTAAAGGTGAGCATGTCCAGGCACTGAGAGATTAGGCAACTTGCCCCAGGTCACACAGCTAGTAAGTGGTTGAGTCAGGATTTGAGACCAGACAGATTCCAGAGTCCAGATGCTATGCTGCCTCTCCACAGCCTATTATTAGGTTTCCAAAGGCTGCTTCTGTTTGGAAATCAGCCAAAGAAAATGACTGACAATAACTTAAGGCCACACTAATCAGCCACGGTCTGCGTGATGGGAGAACAAGGCCAGACTTAGAAGAATGTGCCATGTGATGCAGTCTGTGGTTTAGTGAAAGCCAACCCAGGGCGACGCAACCACAGATGGAAGAAAAGGTTTGCCCTACTCTTGTCAGGCCATGCAGAATAGGTCAAAGGCAGCACCATAGTTGAACTGCAGATCTGGTGGTCCCAGCATTTCATGCTTAAATTCTCTTCAACTTGAGCACACCCACATTTCAATAGGGAAGAGTTTAGAATCCTTTTTTTTTTTTTTTTACATTTCTACATTGGCTATTAGAAAGAGATGATCATACCCACCATTATTCACACATCTTACCATGTTTCAGGAAACCCATGCTTCCAAGAAAACACTATGGCGCCTCTTTCAATGAATTTCCCTTGGGGTCCTGTCATGGGTGGGTACATCTTATCTTCCATATGTACAAAATGCAAAGCTAAAGTTAAAATACTTCTTTGACTTCTCACTGTTCTTAGGACAAATGTCTAAATCCTCAATGAGCCTAAAAGGACCAGGATGATCTACTGCCAATCTTGTTTCCATTTCTCAAAAGCACCTTTGACCTGGGACTGTGCCGGGCATGCCCTCTTCCTGCCTCAGCTCAGCTGGTTATTCAGTGCAGCTTGGTTAGCAGATCACATCTGAAAGGCTTTTCCTCAACCTTTCCTGATCACCCCCAGCCCTCCATAACACTCTTTATAATGGAAATGTGCACTATGTATGTAATTTATCCATTCAATATCCGTCCCCTTCTCCCCCAGACCCTAACTCCATGACAGCCATCATGTCCCTGTCACCTACAACTCCAGTGTCTGGTTTACAGGTGTTCAATATGTATTGTGAAATGAATGAGTATTCATAAATGTTTGCAATTGCCTGACATAAGCAAGCCCTTCTGTAGCTTCTATGCCCTGTAGCGAATACCAAAATGTGAAACGTGGATTTTCTTAAAACAACTAGAGATAATTGTTCAACATGTAATCCCTGATGTCTGGCATCTATACTGCTCTTTTTGTAATGAGAAATTTTCAAACATCAGCAAGAGTAGAGAGAAGAGTACAAGGAACCCCTGTTCAGGCACCACCAGGTTAAACAGTTATCAGCTCACGGTCCATCTTGTTTCCGCCAGTGTGGCCACCACTGTCACTGGATTATTTTAAAGCTACTCCCAAGCATCATATCATCTCAACTGTAAAAACTTGAGTATGTATCTGTGACTCTTTATAAAATTACTTTAATAACATTTGCATGCCTAAGCAATTCTTTAATATCATTACATCCAGTCAGTGTTGAAATTGTCCAAGTTGTCTGATAATGTTTTTTTCCAGTTGCTTTTTTTGGAATGCAGCCGGGATCCACAGGTTGCTTTTGGCTGATAAGTCTCTAAGTCTTGTAACATGTGACGATTCCTGCATCCACTTATTTTTTCTTTTATCTTGCCATTTGCTTTTTAAAGACACTAGGCCATCTCTTCCGTAATACTTCCTGCATTTTTTGATTTTACAGATTCCATCCTGTAAGCTGGCAGGAAGCCTGAAGGCTTGATGGGATTCCAGTGTGATAGGAGGCAAGAACATGCCTCAGGTGAGGAGGCACCTTAGCTTCTCTTGGGGCAGGGGCATGGGCTGCTGGTTGACCAGATGTTCTCAATTTGATCCTACTTTATAAAGTTCCCCAATGGCTAGATCCATCATCTCCTTGAGGGTTGCAAGATGGGGATATTAAAACTCTAGGATTCCTTCTTTATTAGTGAAAACTTTTCTATAAAGAACTTTCCGGGGGGGGGGGTGGAAGAATAGGGGGAAGGGATAGTCAGGGAGTTTGGGATTGACATGCACACACTGCTGTATTTAAAATGGATAACCAGTGGACCTACTGTATAGCACAGGGGACTCTGCTCAATGTTATGTGGCAGCCTGGATGGGAGGGGAGTTTGGGGGAGAATGGATACATGCATATGTATGGCCGAGTCCCTTTGCTGTGCATCTGAAACTATCACAACATTGTTAATCGGCTGTACTCCAATATAAAATAAAAAGTTAAAAAAAAAAAACTTTCCCCTATCAGCTATTGGTTTACCTTGAAATTCAGTCTGTATAGGAGAGGGAGGATAAATCCTCAATTCTTTCCCTTTACCAGTTTTCAGAGTAATTACTGTTGGGCGGCTCTTTGCTTCTAGGTCTTTCCAGTGGAGAGAGTTAGGATGTATATTTTTTAAGGGGAAAATAGTCATGAGTTTATACTGTTATTTCCAATTCAAAATCAGTACCACTAAGCTTCTTTTACTTTCATTTTATATTTGTGTCTCTTTTGTTTCACGTTGAAAATCTTGGTTCCTAATGACATCAACATAATTATATATTCACTTTATCGGGGTGTGTGTGTGTGTGTGTGTGTGTGTGTGTGTGTGGTCTCCAATAACAATGACACTGATAACTGAAAACAATTTAAGCCTTTTTTGGGCAGTTCTTTTTTTCTGGCTTTTTACTGTGTTGTTCAGGTCATTCCCTGTGGGGTTAGGTCAACAACTTCCTATATGGTTAAATTCATTTGTTGCATTTTGTCTCCATTTGTGTTGCATTTTGTCTCCATTTGTATCCATTTTGTGTTATGGTTATGGAAAACATTTCTGTGGCTCCGAAGTCAAAAGAGCCCCTAGCCATAATCCTTCTGACAGGGAATTCCCTGGTGGTCCAGTGGTTAGGACTCTGCGCTTTCACTGCTGAGGGCCTGGGTTCGATCCCTGTTTGGGGAACTAAGATTCCACAAGCCACGCAGCACGGCCCCCCCCCCCAAAAAAATAAATAAAAATAATCCTTCCAACAGCATGGAGCCTAGCACATCAAAAACACTCAAATATTCATTGACTTTTATGACCTGTATATATGATTTTTCTAAGTCATCCACTGCGGGGATGGCTCCCACCAAGAAAGCCCAAGGCATGGTAAGGACCATGGTTTGCTCTAAAATTCAGCTTGATTGAGAAGTTTTAGGGTGCTTTGTAAAGGAAAGGTCAAAAGGCATATTTCAAGATCCCTAATCTAAATCCTCCGGCTTCACCCAGAGAAGCTGGTCATAAACTGGCCAAGCCGGAGTGCTGGAGAGAGAAGAGTCCCTCATCTCCAGTTCTACCCAAGCTCTGAAACCCTCCTCTCTTCTTTTCTTTCTTTCTTTCTTTCTTTTTTTTACTAATGTAAAAAAAAATTATTATAGAGACTGTCAAAGTTTATTTTCCTTTAAGAAATGAAATGGATCTTTTTTTATTGAGGTATAATTGACATACTATATTAGTTTCAGGTGTACAACATAATGATTCAATACTTACAGATATTGTGAAATTATCACAATAAGTCTAGTTAACATCCATGATTATACATAATTACACATTTTTTCTCGTGATAACAACTTTTTAAGAGATCTATTCTCTTAGCAACTTTCACATATGCTGTATATTACATCCCCATGACATTTATTTTATAATGAGGAAAAAATTAATCAATAGTCAACCTAAGAAAGAAATGGAAAATTTCATTTGAGCCAACCTGAGGATTATAACCTGGGAGACAGCCTCTCAGAGAGCTCAGAACTGTTCTGAAGAGGTAAGGGGGCAGGGAGGCCAGTATGTCTGTGATTTTAGAGAAGGGGTACGTGCAATCAAACACACATCTTGGCAGAAGGTTACTGCTGTTCATGAGGGAAGAGATATCTTAGTTAATGGTTTTAGTGCTTTTCCAAGTATGGGAAGATGCAAGAAACTGGGTTCATAAAATTTTCTCCTGAAAATATCTAACTACCTGAGGGCCAGTTCTGCCAGTTTTCCCAGAGCACAAAATGCCTCATCCTGTTCTTCACCCTGAATTCCTTTTAGGGTATATTTTAGGTCAGTGACTGCAGCGGCTTACAACTTGATTCTTGTAGAACTGGATGGTGGGCAACATTCTTTATTTTACAAACCCCTCCCTTTCGGTCTTAATTTAGATCAAGGTTTGGGAGGCATTTCATGACCAATTTGGCCCATGACACTAGGAATGCTCATTCCCAGGTAAGGCCAGGATTTCATTGATAGGACTCTCCATGTGCTATTAGTGGATTAGGCCCTGTTGACAGTAGCCCAAAGGCTCTGGACCGCCTGTCTTACTGGTCTGTTATGGTCCAGGAAATGGTTCCCTCTTGTTGCTTCTTCCCATAGCTAGAGTTATGCTATTACCATCATTGATCTTAAGAGAACTATATATCAATATTTGGTGAATCATTTCAAGTCACCTAGTCATTGTTATTTTTATCACAGGCTCAGTCACACATCTGGTAATGCAAGAAACAATCATTTTGTAAAATAGGCAGGATATAAACAATATAGCTAGTGACATTAATAAGGTCATATGTAAGTACTTAAGCTAAGAACTTCCATTAGGTATGGCCCCGTATCTCCCCAGGTCATGTGACCTGGTCTGTTCTGTACCCGTCGCTATCTTTAAGGGAAATGATATATTGGCATTGTACATAAAATTCACCAAAGATGTATGCACATCCAAGGTGAGTGGTGGGTCATCATGATCCCTTACAGAATTGAGAAAGGAATGTTATCTCCAAAAGGGTTACATGGCTGGCGCTAGAAAAAGAAAAATTGATCTTTATAGTTGAGCAGGTATTTCTGCCATTAGGGAGTTCAGGTTAATGCATAAATGCAGATGCACAATGCACACAAGAGGGGAGGCAGGAGGCCCAAACGGGCAGAGAAAAAACAATTTGTTTAAATTTTTCTTGTCTTGCCTTAAAATATGAATTTTATTTCATCAAATCCTAGCTCACAGTAGATAGGGAAGACTTACAACTGTCACATGATCTCTAAAAGACAAGTTAGCAGCAGAACCATTTATAGAAACCAGGTGTTCTGTCTTTTGGCCTCCACCAGGCATATTAATCGTCACCATCTTGTGTATTGAGCAAAGGCTCAAAGTTGCAGCACCGGCAGGGCTGGACGCTCAGTAGGATTGGCCTTGCACGATCGTGCGTGGCTCAGCTGGGGTGCAAAATCCAAGAAGGTCCTTTTCCCGCGGGGCCTGGAAGTGTGGCCTCACTTTCCCACGCAGGCACCCTCAGGTCTCCGCCCTCTGGCTCTGACACCCAATGGGCGGCCGCGGGCCTCTCAGGTGGGCGGGGCACGCCCTGGGAGCCGTTCTGGTTGGCCCGCGGCCCGGCCAGGCACATGACGTATCCGTCGCGTTGTGCTGGCGTGAAGTGGTAGCGTCCGCTACGGGAGCCTGAAGGAGACTTGGAGGCATCTGGGCCGCGCTCCTTGGGTCGTTGGGAGTCGCCGCTGCCGCCACTGCCCGCACTCCATGAGGAAAATGCTCGCCGCCGTCTCCCGCGTGTTGTCGGGCGTCGCCCAGAAGCCGGTGAGGTGGCGTGAGCGACCCGGGGTGGGGCGCGAGTGGGCCCGAGGCCGGAGGACGCCAGAGGGCAGGGCGAGCGGGCTGAGTGGGCCGGGCGGGCCGGGCGGGCCGGGCGGGCCGGGCCTCGTGGAGCCGCGGGCCTTTGTCTTGCCTCCACGTCGTGCGCTCCGCTCCTGGCCGCGAGGGGAGCGGTGGCTCGGCCCTCGGGCGCCGACTGAGGGAGGGGGAGCTTTACAAGGTCCGCGTGGAGGTCAGGCGCGGCTCCCGGTGCCGGCCTGGTCGGTGCGCTCTGG
Organism: Eubalaena glacialis; assembly: GCF_028564815.1. Taxonomy (NCBI): domain Eukaryota; kingdom Metazoa; phylum Chordata; class Mammalia; order Artiodactyla; family Balaenidae; genus Eubalaena; species Eubalaena glacialis. The sequence continues at coordinate 16,572,546 of NC_083736.1, forward strand.
AAGGGCCCGTTCGTTTACCTCAGACAGAAAAGGGGGCCTTGGGCTTCCTCGAGTCTCCAGTTGACCGCCTCTTTCCAGCCCACTCATTTAAAATCTTCCTCTTGACCGGGAATCCGGAGACAGAGTGGCTCCATTCAGACTTCAGTTTCACTAGTTACTAGCCCTGTGACCTTGAGTAAGAGGTTTTTGTTTTTTCTTAAAGATCCCCGTGCTCAGTTTCCTCATCTCTAAAATGGAGATGAGAGTACTTACCCCGTGGGGTTGTGTTTTTTTTTTAAATGAGGATGAGAGACAGTGAGGCTTAAACGAGTGACAAATATGTAAACCTTTCCCAGTAGCGCCTGGTACATAGTAGGTGCTACCTGTGTTAAACATTGTTATTATCATTTAGGATCTCTGTTGCCTTATTGATTCTCTGGAAGATCTGTCCATTGATGTGAGTGGGGTGTTAAAGTCTCCTACTAGTACTGTATTCTGGTCAATTTCTCCCTTTATGTCTGTTAGTATTTGTTTTATGTATTTGGGTGCTCCTATATTAGGTGCATATATGTTGACAGGTGTAAAATCCTCTTCTTGTATTGATCCTTTTATCATTATATAGTGTCCTTTATTTTTCTTTATGCTATTTGTTTTAAAGTCTATTTTGTCTGATACGAGTGTTGCAACCCCCGCTTTCTTGTCATTTCCGTTTGCATTCCCTCACTTTCAATCTTCGTGTGTCCTTTGCCCTAAAGTGGGTCTCTTGTAGGCAGCATATTTTAGGCTCTTGGTTTTTTTTTAATCCAGTCTGCCACTCTGTGTCTTTTGATTGGAGCATTCAGTCCACTGACATTTAAGGTAATTATTGATAGTATGTATTTATTGCCATTTTAAACCTTGTTTTCCAGTTAATACTATGTTTCTTCTTTGTTTCTTTTTGTGGTTTGATGATTTTATTTTATGCTTGTGTTCTTTTTGGTTTTTGTGAATCTGCTGTATGTTATTGATTTGTGGTTGTCCTGTTTTTCAAGTATGTTAATCCCTTCCTGTATCTGTTTGCTTTAGACTGGTAGTCATATAGGCTCAAATGCATTCCAAAAAAACGAATCTACATTTTGTCACTCTCCTTCCCCACATCTTATGATTTTGATGTCCTTTTGATTACATCTTCATGTTTATCCTTTTGCTGCTCCTTGTGTTTATCATCACTTTCACAAATAGGTTTTTTTGTTTTGATCTGTATAGTGGCTAATTTAAGTAATTTACTTTCCAATTGTGATTTCCTCCTTCCTGTATCTTCTTTTCTATATAGAGAAGGCCTTTGAGTATTTCTTTTAGGGTAGGTTTAGTATTGCTGAATTCTTTTAGTTTTTGCATGTCTGAGAAATTCTTTATTTCTTCTCCTATCCTAAATGATCATCTTGCTGGGTAGCGTATTCTAGGTTGCAGATTTTTCCCTTTCAAGACTTGAGTATATTTTGCCACTCCCTTCTGGCCTGCAGCATTTCTGTAGAGAAATCAGCCCATAGCCTTATGGGGATTCCCTTGTAACTAACACTTTGTTTTTCACTTGCTGCCTTTAAAATCCTCTCTTTAACTTTTGCCATTTTATTATAACATGTCTTGGTGTAGGTCTGTTTGGTTCATCTTGTTCGGACCCTCTGTGCTTCCTGTATCTGGATATGTTTCCTTCTTTAGGCTTGGGAAGTTTTCAGTCATAATTTCTTCAAATACATTTTCAGTCCCCTTTTCTCTTTCTTCTCTTTCTGGAATCCCTATTATGCGTAGATTGGCACACTTTATGTTATCCCATAGGTCTCTTATATTGCTTTCATTTTTTTTTCACTTGCCTTTCTGTCTGCTGTTTTGATTGGGTAATTTCCACTATTCTATTTTCGAGGTCACTTATTCTTTCTTCTGCATTATTCATTCTGCTATTCATTGACTTTAGCTCAGCTTTCGTCTCAGCAAATGAAGTTTCTAATTTTTCTTGGCTCCTCTTTATAGTTTCTAGTTTCTTTTTACAGTAATCTGTATTTCTGTCGATAGCCTTTCTTAAGTCCTTCAGTATTTTCATTATCTCCTTTTTGAACTCGGTATCTACTAGACTGAAAAGGTCTGTTTCATTGTTTGTTCCTTCAGGGGAATTCTCTTGGTCTTTTAACTGAGAGTGGTTCCTCTGCTTCTTCATTTTGCTTATATTTTTCTTACTCTCTGAATTTAGGAGAAACAATTATCTACTGTAGTCTTGGAGGGCTACTTATATGCAGGTGCCTCCCTGCGTAGTTTGTGTGGGTTTAATATTTTTTTGGCATGAGGGCTGTTTTTGGTTTGGATTCTTGCCGTCTCTTTCCTCTGCGTGTGCTGGTCGTTATCCCCTTGATAGGGGATGTGCAGGTGCGTGGCCTGCGTGTGCTCCCAGGGAGGGTGGGGGCAGTGGTTGGTGCCCAGTCACGGGACCATTGGCAGCTGCAGTGGTCTGCGTCCGCCTCTGGAGTCCGAGATGGCAGTGGCGGCTCGAGTCCGCCCCCCGGACCTCGTGTAGGTGGTGCCCTGCTGCCTGAGAGTGCACGCACGGAGAAAGAAGCTCCTATGGCGGTCCCACCCCTCTCTTCGTGCACCCCCCAACAATGGCCCCTTGCCTTTCTGGCGGGCCCAAGCTTCTTCCCGTATTCCCTCAGTTATGGTGCACCACACTGCAGCCCCCTCAGGCTGTCTCCACGTAGCCAACTCCAGTCCTCTCCCTGGGTCTGACCTCCGAAGCCCAAACCTCAGCACCCAGCCCTTGCCCAGCCCAGTGGAGGAGCGTCTCAAGCTGGGGAGTGCAAGGTCGTGGTACCAACCGTCTGTGTAGGTCTCTCTCCGCTTTGCTTTCCACAAACCAGTTGCTGCACTCTCCTCCGAGGTTCCGAAGCTACACCTCTGTCCTGGGTGATATCTCCACCAGTGAGGGGACTTCTCAGGGTGTGGAAACCTTTTCTTTTTCACAGCTCCCTCCCAGGGGCGCAGGTCCCGTCCCGATTGCCTTCTTTCTTTTTTTTCTTTTTTCTTTTGTCCTACCCAGTTATGTGGAGATTTTCTTGCCCTCTTAGGTGTCTGAGGTCTTCTGCCAGAGCTCAGTAGATGTTCTGTGAGAACTGTTCCACATGTAGATGTATTTTTTTTTTTTTTAAATAAATGTTTATGTCTTAAACTGCTAAATTTTGGGTGTAATTCTTTTTTTTTTTTTTTAATTTTATGGCTGTGTTGGGTCTTCGTTTCTGTGCGAGGGCTTTCTCCAGTTGCGGCAAGCGGGGGCCACTCTTCATCGCGGTGCGCGGGCCTCTCACTATCGCGGCCTCTCTTGTTGCGGAGCACAGGCTCCAGACGCGCAGGCTCAGTAGTTGTGGCTCACGGGCCCAGTTGCTCCGCGGCATGTGGTATCCTCCCAGACCAGGGCTCGAACCCGTGTCCCCTGCATTTGCAGGCAGATTCTCAACCACTGCCCCACCAGGGAAGCCCTAGATGTATTTTTGAGGTAGTGATATTTGTGGGAGAAGGTGAGCTCCGTGTCCTACTCCTCTGCCATCTTGATCCGAATCTCCCTCACACTTCTTTTTTTTTAATTTTTTTTTTAACATTTTATTTATTTATTTATTTGGCTGTGTCAGGTCTTTAGTTGCAGCACACAGGATCTTTCGTTGCGGCTCATGGGCTCTTCATTGCGTGTGGGCTTCTCTCTAGTTGTGGCACGTGGGCTCCAGAGCGTGCGGGCTCAGTAGTTGCGACATGCAGGCTCTCTGGTTGTGGCATGCGGGCTTGGTTGCCCCGCGGCACATGGGATCTTAGTTCCCCGACCAGGGCTCGAAGCCGCGTCCCCTGCATTGGAAGGTAGATTCTTAACCACTGGACCATCAGGAAGTCCCCCCTCACACTTCTTTTTTTTTTTTTAAGTTTTATTTTAATTTTATTTATTTATTTATTTTATTTGTTTATTATTTTTGGCTGCGTTGGGTCTTCGTTGCTGCGCACAGGCTTTCTCTAGTTGCAGCGAGCGGGGGCTACTCTTCGTTGTGGTGCACGGGCTTCTCACTGCGGTGGCTTCTCTTGTTGCGGAGCATGGGCTCTAGGCGTGCGGGCTTCAGTAGCTGTGGCACACGGGCTCAGTAGTTGTGGCTTGTGGGCTCTAGAGCGCAGGCTCAGTAGTTGTGGTGCACGGGCTTTGTTGCTTGTGGCATGTGGGATCTTCCTGGACCAGGGCTCGAACCCGTGTCCCCTGCACTGGCAGGCAGATTCCTAACCACTGCGCCACCAGGGAAGCCCCGAAGCTCAGGTTCTTGATGTCTCATCGCAGAAAGAATTCAGTGAGAGACAAAGTGATAGGTAAGAAGTGGATTTATTTAGAGAGAAGCACACTCCACAGAGTGTGGGCCATCTCAGAAGGTGAGAAAGGCCCCCCTCACACTTCTGATATGACTTTTGGCTTAACTTTCACTTAACGTGGCTCCTTTCACCCATTATATCAGTGAATCTTACTATTTTTGAGATTCATAGTAATGAAATAGGAGAAAGTATGTAAGTAGCTTTCTGACAGTCAAAATCTTTGACCTTATCCTCTTGCTTTTTATTATGTAGAACTGTCATTCTTTGTTGTTGGGAATTTAGGATGGAGAAAGAGAATTTTTCGTTTTCTTGGTTACTGTTGCTTGACTGGTTTGGTCGTTAGTTTTCAGTCTCCAAAATGTAGTTTCTGTAGTTGTATCTGGAAATTTATTTTGCAAGACAAGATATACATTTCTGGCCCCACAAAACAACTTAACTGTCAAAAATAACATATCCATTTCATGATTGCCAGACATAACCTTTTGTCACCTCATACTTCTCAACTTCTTCCCAAATTTCTCAATTTTCTTCACTTATTCTTAGATGTATTGGACTCTCTCAATCTCTAACTTAAGTGAAGCATTTGTCGCTAGCATTTCAACTTTTTTTCTCCAGCAATGTCATGGTTTTTGTTGGCTTTATCGGATAATGGTATATTGATGGGTGAAGAGATCACTAGATAATAGCTTTCTGCCTATTGGCTTGTACACTTAGTAGATCAACCTTACCCCTTCTCACCAAGATCAAGTCCATTGCTATAAGTTGGATGGTAAGGTAACACAGTGTATGAACATATCAAATACTTTTTGTGGGATCTGAAGAATGTTCTTCAAGTCTGCATGAGAAGAAGTCATATTGGTTTACATATGTGTGACGTGGCAGAATGTGGCTAAAGTAGTACAGTACTCCTAACTGATTAAATGTTTGTGGTCTAACCTGGACCTTAGCCATCACATAGAGTACTGTTGCTGTGAGCAGAGTGAAAAGGAAACATTTCTGGCAGCTTTTTACCCCCCCGCCCCAAGCAGTGACAGCCAACTGAACATCAAGAAGGGAGCACTGGGGACTTCCCTGGCGGTTCAGTGGTTAAGACTCTGCGCTTCCAATGCACGAGGCGCAGGTTTGATCCCTGGTCGGGGAACTAAGACCCCACATGCTTTGCGGCGTGGCCAAAAAAAAAAAGAAGGGAGCACTAGGACTCTTCGGTGGCCGTGCGGGTTTGAGGAGGCAGCTCGTGGGGGTGAGGTGCTTAAGGTGAGGTAACACAGACCTTGGAGCCAGATTTGCTGGGTTTGTACCCCAGCCCCAACAGTTAAGTGCTCTATGGCTTTGGGCAACTCAGGTAGCATGAATCTCATCAGCACAGAGAGAAAGCTTCACTGAAAACTCATTGCAGGTTCCACCCCCTCAACTCAGATGGCAACAGTGCAGTCAGAGGCCTGCCCTTCTAAGCCTCAGCCCCATGTAGCAATAGGAATTGAGGTTAAAACACAGATGCCACTAATCTGCACACCAAATGGCATGAGTCAATGACACCAGCTCCGAGATCTGTTTTGAGCCCAAGCAATGGTCCAAGTTGCACATAGGTCACCTTGGTTGATCTAACAACAGATCAACTTCAGAAAGAGGCATTTTTGTCAGAATTTCACCCACTGAAAAAACAGCTGGCTAATCTGTTTTTTTCCCAGTAATAAATGAGAAGCATTTATTTTATTTTTTTAATTTTTGAATTTTATTTTATTTATTTTTTTATACAGCAGGTTCTTATTAGTCAGCAATTTTATACACATCAGTGTATACATGTCAATCCCAATCGCCCAATTCATCACACCACCATCCCCACCCCCCCGCGGCTTTCCCCCCCTGGGTGTCCATACGTTTGTTCTCTACATCTGTGTCTCAACTTCTGCCCTGCAAACCAGTTCATCTGTACCATTTTTCTAGGTTCCACATATATGTGTTAATATGCGTTATTTGTTTTCCTCTTTCTGACTTACTTCACTGTATGACAGTCTCTAGATCCATCCACGTCTCAACAAATGACCCAATTTCGTTCCTTTTTATGGCTGAGTAATATTCCATTGTATATATGTACCACAACTTCTTTATCCATTTGTCTGTCGATGGGCATTTACGTTGCTTCCATGACCTGGCTATTGTAAATAGTGCTGCAATGAACATTGGGGTGCATGTGTCTTTTTGAATTATGGTTTTCTCAGGGTATACGCCCAGTAGTGGGATCGCTGGATCATGTGGTAATTCTATCTTTAGTTTTTTAAGGAACCTCCATACTGTTCTCCATAGTGGCTGTATCAATTTACATTCCCACCAACAGTGCAAGAGGGTTTCCTTTTCTCTACACCCTCTCCAGCATTTGTTGTTTGTAGATGTTCTGATGCTGCCCATTCTAACTGGTGTGAGGTGATACCTCATTGTAGTTTTGATTGGCATTTCTCTAATAATTAGTGATGTTGAGCAGCTTTTCATGTGCTTCTTGGCCATCTGTATGTCTGCTTTGGAGAAATGTCTGTTTACGTCTTCTGCCCATTTTTGGATTGGGTTGTTTGTTTCTTTAATATTGAGCTGCGTGAGCTGTTTATATATTTTGGAGATTAATCCTTTGTCCGTTGATTCGTTTGCAAATATTTTCTCCCATTCTGAGGGTTGTCTTTTCGTCTTGTTTATGGTTTCCTTTGCTGTGCAAAAGCTTTGAAGTTTCATTAGGTCCCATTTGTTTATTTTTGTTTTTATTTCCATTACTCTAGGAGGTGGATCAAAAAAGATCTTGCTGTGATTTATGTCAAAGAGTGTTCTTCCTATGTTTTCCTCTAAGAGTTTTATAGTGTCCAGTCTTACATTTAGGTCTCTAATCCATTTTGAGTTTATTTTTGTGTATGGTGTTAGGGAGTGTTCTAATTTCATTCTTTTACATGTAGCTGTCCAGTTTTCCCAGCACCACTTATTGAAGAGACTGTCTTTTCTCCATTGTATATCCTTGCCTCCTTTGTTGTAGATTAGTTGACCATAGGTGCGTGGGTTTATCTCTGGGCTTTCTATCTTGTTCCATTGATCTATGTTTCTCTTTTTGTGCCAGTACCATATTGTCTTGATTACTGTAGCTTTATAGTATAGTCTGAAGTCAGGGAGTCTGATTCCTCCCGCTCCGTTTTTTTCCCTCAAGACTGCTTTGGCTATTCGGGGTCTTTTGTGTCGCCATACAAATTTTAAGATTTTTTGTTCTAGTTCTGTAAAAAATGCCATTGGTAATTTGATAGGGATTGCATTGAATCTGTAGATTGCTTTGGGTAGTATAGTCATTTTCACAATATTGATTCTTCCAATCCAAGAACATGGTATATCTCTCCATCTGTTGGTATCATCTTTAATTTCTTTCATCAGTGTCTTATAGTTTTCTGCATACAGGTCTTTTGTCTCCCTAGGTAGGTTTATTCCTAGGTATTTTATTCTTTTTATTGCAGTGGTAAATGGGAGTGTTTCCTTAATTTCTCTTTCAGATTTTTCATCATTAGTGTATAGGAATGCAAGAGATTGCTGTGCATTAATTTTGTATCCTGCAACTTTACCAGATTCATTGATTAGCTCTAGTAGGTTTCTGGTGGCATCTTTAGGATTCTCTATGTATAGTATCATGTCATCTGCAAACAGTGACAGTTTTACTTCTTCTTTTCCAATTTGTATTCCTTTTATTTCTTTTTCTTCTCTGATTGCCGTGGCTGGGACTTCCAAAACTATGTTGAATAATGGTGGTGAGAGTGGACATCCTTGTTTTGTTCCTGATCTTAGAGGAAATGCTTTCAGTTTTTCACCATTGAGAATGATGTTTGCTGTGGGTTTGTCGTATATTGCCTTCATTATGTTGAGGTAGGTTCCCTCTATGCTCACTTTCTGGAGAGTTTTTTTTAATCATAAATGGGTGTTGAATTTTGTCAAAAGCTTTTTCTGCATCTATTGAGATGATCATATGGTTTTTATTCTTCAGTTTGTTAATATGGTGTATCACATTGATTGATTTGCCTATATTGAAGAATCCTTGCATCCCTGGGATAAATCCCACTTGATCGTGGTGTATGATCCTTTTAATGTGTTGTTGGATTCTGTTTGCTAGTATTTTGTTAAGGATTTTTGCATCTATATTCATCAGTGATATTAGTCTGTAATTTTCTTTTTTTGTAGTATCTTTGTCTGGTTTTGGTATCAGGGTGATGGTGGCCTCATAGAATGAGTTTGGGAGTGTTTCTTCCTCTGCAGTTTTTTGGAAGAGTTTGAGAAGGATGGGTGTTAGCTCTTCTCTAAATGTTTGATAGAATTCACCTGTGAAGCCATCTGGTCCTGGACTTCTGTCTGTTGGAAGATTTTTAATCACATTTTAAATTTCATTACTTGTGATTGGTCTGTTCATATTTTCTATTTCTTCCTGGTTCAGTCTTGGAAGGTTATACCTTTCTAAGAATTTGTCCATTTCTTCCAGGTTGTCCATTTTATTGGCATAGAGTTGCTTATAGTAGTCTCTTAGAATGCTTTGTATTTCTGTGGTGTCTGTTGTAACTTCTCCTTTTTCGTTTCTAATTTTATTGATTTGAGTCCTCTCCCTCCTTTTCTTGATGAGTCTGGCTAATGGTTTATCAATGTTGTTTATCTTCTCAAAGAACCAGCTTTTAGTTTTATTGATCTTTGCTATTGTTTTCTTTGTTTCTATTTCATTTATTTCTGCTCTGATCTTTATGATTTCTTTCCTTCTGCTAACTTTGGGTTTTGTTTGTTCTTCTTTCTCTAGTTCCTTAAGGTGTAAGGTTAGATTGTTTATTTGAGATTTTTCTTGTTTCTTGAGGTAGGCTCGTATAGCTATAAAGTTCCCTCTTAGCACTGCTTTTGCTGCATCCCATAGGTTTTGGATCGTCGTGTTTTCATTGTCATTTGTCTCTAGGTATTTTTGGATTTCCTGTTTGATTTCTTCAGTGATATCTTGGTTATTTAGTAACGTCTTTTTTAGCCTCCATGTGTTTGTTTTTTACGTTTTTTCCCCCTGTAATTGATTTCTAATCTCATAGCGTTGTAGTCAGAAAAGATGCTTGATATGATTTTAATTTTCTTAAATTTACTGAGGCTTGATTTGTGACCCAAGATGTGATATACCCTGGAGAATGTTCCGTGCGCACTTGAGAAGAAAGTGTAATCTGCTGTTTTGGGATGGAATGTCCTATAAATATCAATTAAATCTATCTGGTCTATTGTGTCATTTAAAGCTTCTGCTTCCTTATTTATTTTCACTTTGGATGATCTGTCCATTGGTGTAAGTGAGGTGTTAAAGTCCCCCACTACTATTGTGTTCCTGTCGATTTCCTCTTTTATAGCTGTTAGCAGTTGCCTTTTGTATTGGGGTGCTCCTATGTTGGGTGCATATATATTTATAATTGTTATATCTTCTTCTTGGATTGATCCCTTGATCATTATGTAGTGTCCTTCCTTGTCTCTTGTAACATTCTTTATTTTAAAGTCTATTTTATCTGATATGAGTATTGCTATTCCAGCTTTCTTTTGATTTCCATTTGCATGGAATATCTTTTTCCATCCCCTCACTTTCAGTCTGTATGTGTCCCTAGGTCTGAAGTGGGTCTCTTGTAGACAGCATAGATATGGGTCTTGTTTTTGTATCCATTCAGCAAGCCTGTGTCTTTTGGTTGGAGCATTTAATCCATTCACGTTTAAGGTGATTATCGATATGTATGTCCCTATGACCATTTTCTTAATTGTTTTGGGTTTGTTTTTGTAGGTCCTTTTCTTCTCTTGTGTTTCCCACTTAGAGAAGTTCCTTTAGCATTTGTTGTAGAACTGGTTTGGTGGTGCTGAATTCTCTTAGCTTTTGCTTGTCTGTAAAGCTTTTGATTTCTCCATCGAATCTGAATGAGATCCTTGCTGGCTAGAGTAATCTTGGTTGTAGGTTCTTCCCTTTCATCACTTTAAGTATATCATGCCACTCCCTTCTGGCTTGTAGAGTTTCTGCTGAGAAATCAGCTGTTAACCTTGTGGGAGTTCCCTTGTATGTTATTTGTCATTTTTCCCTTGCTGCTTTCAATAATTTTTCTTTCTCTTTAATTTTTGCCAATTTGATTACTGTGTCTCAGCGTGTTTCTCCTTGTGTTTATCCTGTATGGGACTCTCTGTGCTTCCTGGACTTGGGTGGCTATTTCCTTTCCCGTGTTAGGGAAGTTTTCGACTATGATCTCTTCAAATATTTTCTCTGGTCCTTTCTCTCTCTCTTCTCCTTCTGGGACCCCTATAATGTGAATGTTGTTGTGTTTCATGTTGTCCCAGAGGTCTCTTAGGCTGTCTTCACTTCTTTTCATTCTTTTTTCTTTATTCTGTTCCGCAGCAGTGAATTCCACCATTCTGTCTTCCAGGTCACTTATCCGTTCTTCTGCCTCAGTTATTCTGCTATTGATTCCTTCTAGTGTAGTTTTCATTTCAGTTATTGTATTGTTCATCTTTGTTTGTTCTTTAATTCTTCTAGGTCTTTGTTAAACATTTATTGCATCTTCTTGATCTTTGCCTCCATTCTTTTTCCAAGGTCCCGCATCATCTTCACTATCATTATTCTGAATTCTTTTCCTGGAAGGTTGCCTATCTCCACTTCATTTAGTTGTTTTTCTGGGGTTTTATGTTGTTCCTTCATCTGGTACATAGCCCTCTGCCTTTTCATCTTGTCTGTCTTTCTGTGAATGTGGTTTTTGTTCACAGGCTGCAGGATTGTAGTTCTTCTTGCTTCTGCTGTCTGCCCTCTCGAGAAGCATTTATTATTTCAAAAAAAAAAAAAAAAAGGGAACGGAGTTGTAGAGAATATCTTCCTTCTGGTGCTGTTCGAATCATAAAACATCCCTCAAATCTTTTGTTTTTTTAAGTCAGGGAATGCTAAGTATCTTTTCTTTTGTCTTGTACATTTCTCACTAAGGTGTTTATCTCATGCTTTGTGTAGTTTAAAATATTTTTCTTATAGTACCGTTTCATAGGGAAGTGATTTGCCTGAAATAGGAGTTGAATCATAGTTTTATTTGAAGAACAATTCTGAAAGTAAAGCATTAGCTTGCTCAGCCTATGTGGTTATGACTAAGAATAGCATAAACATACCTCACAGATTATCTAGTCTCTTCAATTTGGCCATTAACTTCATTATATTTTCACTGTAATTTCTTTGAAAACAAAGTGACTAAATAGATGGGTTTCTGCAGTTTGCCTTCAGATGGGGGTACAATCATGTTTCATTGGACAAAGCATGGATTCATTTTGGAGGACAAGATCCCAACACAGTGAACAGAATGGAAGATAGCCCATGAATGTGTTAGGGCTCTTAGAGTTCTAGGACTGCATCCAGATAACTGATTAATAAGAATAACAACTCAAAAATAACCAACAATAAAAAGCACTGATATACTTGTATATTTTGATCTTTCAAGGCAAGCAGAGTGCTGGTGGCATCCCGTAATTTTGCAAATGATGCTACATTTGAAATTAAGGTAAGAGGTGTTTTGCTTCGTGTTAAATTTTTTTCCACAGGTACACTTTGATATATAGTTTTACCTTTGCAATAGAGCATTTTGATATTCATGCTTTTCACAATTTTATTCCAAATATTCTAGAATCGAAGATTCAGAGAAGTTTAGCAAAAATTAGAATTTACTCCTTTTATGTAGCAGCTTTTTGGTAGTTCGGAGCAGGAGAGCAAGCTAAAAAAATTAAAGACCTACTCTAGGACTTAAAATGTGATTTGGTAACATGTTTGAATAAGAAGATTCTTAGAATGCTTCTTTGAAAGTTTGTCTTTCAACCTATAACTCAGTTGACTTCTAGGGGTTTTCAGTGAAAGTCATCTTAGAAAGATTTCCTTCCTCCAAAACCCCATCTCATTGCACAGTGAGTTTTATGAAGGAATCAAAAGCAATATGCAGCATTTCTGATGTGCTCGCCTGCTGGTTTTCAAGTTCAGTATTTGCTGGTTTTCAATTTAAATATTTCGAGTTAGATCTTAGAATGGGTTGGCAGTGTTTACATTGTAGTGACTGAGAGATAATTGTCTGATTCCATTTCAGAAATGTGATCTTCACCGGCTGGAAGAGGGCCCTCCTGTCACTACAGTGCTCACCAGGGAGGATGGGCTCAAATACTACAGGATGATGCAGACTGTTCGTCGAATGGAGTTAAAAGCAGATCAGCTATATAAACAGAAAATAATTCGTGGTTTCTGTCACTTGTGTGATGGTCAGGTGGGTGGTAGTTTTGTAATAAAACTGCGTTACTTAGGAATTGAAGTATGGTGTGTGTTTATTGGCTTTTACCCTGCTTTATCTGTCTGAAGGATTTGAGGCTGGTATTTTAGAATAAAAATGAGAATGCTGAGACCTGCTAGGAAGCGATGCTAAAGAATTTACTCATGTATCACATTGCTGACTTCCTGTGCCATTACAGCATTATGATCACCTGTACTGAGTATACTTTTGGGGGAAGGGTTTTTGTTTTGTTTTTTGTTTTGTAGGTTTAGGCCAAGGTTTACAAAATGAAATGCCTACCAGGGACCAGTTAGGTAGAACAAATGAGTGAAGGCTGCCAGCTGTATGAAGAATCGAGAATGGTGACAGGGACTGGTGGTGAAGTGGAGCAGACAGGCTCCACCCGCAGGGGTAGAGTCATAACCAGCTGGTAGTACAGCCACTTGGTGCCATGTGGAAATACGGGGCTAATGCTTCCTGTTGCTGATGTCTTCGAGAGAAGACAGATGTCTCCATTTTCATGTGAAATTCCCCAATATTTTAATGTTCACATTTGATTCAGGATTTTTTCAAATCACCATACAGGCTTAAAAGAAACAACGTATCTGTGGATTGCCAGTTTATGGCTCTGGCTTGGGCCTTACCCTCTACGCTGTTTCTGGTGAAAAATAGAGGTATTTGTTGTTATTAATGAAGAGTTCTACTAGGCCAAATGTTTCATAATAGTCTAGGAAACCTTTTAACTAGAAATGTGTACTGTACTGACTCATTGCCACTTCTTTCTTGAATGCAGGAAGCTTGTTGTGTGGGCCTGGAGGCCGGCATAAACCCCACAGACCATCTGATCACAGCGTATCGGGCTCATGGCTTTACGTTTACTCGTGGGCTTTCTGTCCGAGCAATTCTCGCAGAGCTTACAGGTTTGCTATTAATTTTAAAAAAGGGGAAATTAAGTTTTCAGATCTCCTATTAATATGCTAACCGTTTATAAGTTAACATTGAAACCTTTTTGAGAGTTAAAAAAAAAAAATGAAACCAAAAAACCTCTCCCTTTTGGTGCTCTGGTACCTCTACTGTGCTTTTGAGTAAACTGACCATTTTTGAGGTTATCTGGCCTCTCAGGTAAAAGGTCAGCTCTATAAAATCAGAATAGTGTTTATCAGTCAAGCATGCCAATAGAAATCTAGCAAAGAAAGTAAATTGAGTATAAGTATTTCATTGGGTAGAAATTAAATTCTAGGAATCTTCTCAATAGTCCCTTTGTCCCCCTTGACTCTTATACCAGTGTAGGAGAAATCGAAAGATGTTTGTAACTGGCCAAAACAAAACAAAAGTCTAAGGTACCACACTAACATCTGAAGAAAACTCAGTGATTAGAGAGCTGAAAAAGTTGGAAAGGTCAAGGACATGGGACTGGTCTGACCTTCATTATAAAAGGGCCAGGAGACAAGGAGGACTTGTCTATGTATTTGCATAGAGGGACAGGTGCTTATGTAGTTGAATCGGTTTCTGAGTTTTAATGGTCGAGCCTCTATGTAAATACTCAGGGTGTGATTTTGTTTGTTTTATATATTTGGTTTGTGATGTGTCATGTTTGTGTGATGCCACTTCTAGGACGAAGAGGAGGTTGTGCTAAAGGAAAAGGAGGATCGATGCATATGTACGCCAAGAACTTCTACGGGGGCAATGGCATTGTGGGAGCTCAGGTAGTTGAGGGCTAGGATTGTATGATTTTCTGGATTTGGCCCTGGCCCACATCTGTGCAATATTTTGTACCCCAGAGAACTTCCCTCTGAAGTACTTCAGTACTTGGGGGGCACAGTGTGCTTTAAATGACCTCTTGCTTCATACCCCATCATTTGATCATTTAACAAATAGATTTGGACAGTGATTTAAAATGTTTCCTTTTAGGTATTTGTTATGTTTTATAAGTAAGCAAGAGCCTCTAGCAGTAGAACTATACCTTTGCCTTTTAATTGATATTTAAGTACATTAATTGCTTTGTCACATCCTCTTGGCCACACCTCTCTCCCTGCTGTAGACAGTGCTGGCACTGGTACCAGACCAGGAGAGGCAGGTGGTCAGGATCTTAAGGGCCTAGTTTGAATCTAAAGCCAGCTTCTGTGGTTATGCCGTCCTCCTTGTTCTCATCAGTTAGTAAATAATCAACAAGTAACAGTATAAGATCATATCTAGATTGTTCGGTTTACTTTCTAATATATTAAGGTTCTAGCATCTGGGTTTTTTGTTTTGGGTATTTTTTTAAATTCTTGGTTTCTTTTTCTTTTTTTGGCTTTTTAGTATTCATTAGCAGTTGAATCTCTGAATGCATAAATGTTATTGCTAAATGGTTGACATAGAATACGATAGTAGTTATTCGTGTTACTTTGCCAGTTTGTTTATAATATTGGGGGTAGGGTAAGCAGAGACAGGGTTGGGGTAGGGACAGTGTCATTTCTATCTCACATTCTGGTCAGGAGTTAACATTCAGAGCATTAACTTCTTCCCTCACGCATTTCTGTGGTTCCTTTCTTGGTTGTCCTTAATATTAGGTGCCCCTGGGAGCTGGGATTGCTCTGGCCTGTAAGTATAACGGAAAAGATGAAATCTGTTTGACTTTGTATGGTGATGGCGCTGCTAATCAGGTGAGTATGTGTCTCTTAACTTTGCAATAATGATTACAGTTTTATGTCCAAAGTGTTGAATATTCATAGTTCAGTTTGTGGCAAAGTAGTATATTGCTTACTAGTTGAAATGGCCATTTATATGGCAAGCTAAAATTTGGTTTTGTGGCCACATTAGAGATTTACATCCTGGCATTGTTTCACAAGTGCTTTATATAGGTGTACTCCTAAGAGTACGCTCACCTTTGCTCTGCCTCATTGCTCCACAGACTCTCTGGGGAAGGACTGATTTACATTTTAACCCTTGGCAAACCAGTTCTTAAACCAGTACTGTAATGTACAGACTCATTCCCCTGAATGCCAAGGCACTGTCAGACTCCTCTCGTAGTTTCTGAGCCCTGACTCCTCCTGCTCTTCTGTCATGGTCTGAGTGATCACCAGTCTGTGGCTGACACCCTGCGAGGCCCTGCTCTGGATGCTGATTCTCAGACACTGGTTCACTCTGGTTATCCAGAGGGTCTCATAGAATTGAGCACAAAACTAGGCAGCTGTAGTACATTCTTACATGTCGATCTTTTCCCATTGTATTCTCTACTGCTGCCTTGGCCCTACAGAAGCAAGTAGTAGTACTTGGTTTGTCACTTCCTTAGCGGCAAAAGAGATGATGCGTTTGCTGCGCCATGCCCCCCCACCCATGCCCCCCCCCCCCGCCAAGCGCACACACTCCTTTGCTTCAGAAGCTTAGCTGTGGGTGAGGCGTTTCATCCTATGAAAGCTTTCTCTGCTGGGTAGAGCAGCGGCTGTTGTGGATGATGAAGTCTAGAGAAAAACAGCAAAATGAAACCACTTGAACTTTTATACATACTTCCAGGGTCAGATATTCGAAGCTTACAATATGGCAGCTTTGTGGAAATTGCCTTGTATTTTCATCTGTGAGAATAACCGCTATGGGATGGGAACATCGGTGGAGAGAGCAGCAGCCAGCACTGATTACTACAAGAGAGGCGACTTCATTCCTGGGCTGAGGGTAAGGACACCTGTTGTAGAGCTGGAGCTACACCCTCATGGCCTGATGCCCGGGCACTCTGTCAAGTGCCCTTGAAAATCTCAGACAGATCAAAGAGTTCTGTTTTCTTAGTGGATGAACAGGTCATGTAAGATGAAAATGGTTTTAGGCAGTTGGATTTATGCTCTGCCCCTTTCCTTTTTATTTTTAAAATTTTATTGAAGTATAGTTAATTTACAATGTTGTATTTAATCTTTCCCATTTATTAATAGGTAGATGGAATGGATATCCTGTGTGTCCGGGAGGCCACAAGGTTTGCAGCTGCCTATTGTAGATCTGGAAAGGTAAGATTTTTCTTGTAGGCCTCTAGGCTAGAGATTTCTAATGACATTTATCTGTCTTAAAGTTAAAAGAAAGAATGCCTCCTGTGTCGATTGTAGCAATTTAGGAGTAGCTGCTAATTGAGGTGTAAAAGATAGAAGCAGGGTCCAGTTAAGCGAATCGGGTCCCTTCATAAATAACATGGTCTTGATAGCTCACGTGTTGGGAAGCATTCCATGTTAGCCCCATTTGGGGTAAATCTTTCCTTCCAGTGCTCCCTCAGCATTCTGCCTCTGTCTTCATTGTGACAATCTGTTTTGCCTTTTGGTTTGGTTAAAATTATGTGCCTCTAACGCCCCCCCCCCCATCAATCATAAGCCCCTTGAGTGAATAGACTGGGGACTCCTCCAGTGCCCTGCACAGAACTTTGCTTATGTAAAATAGGCATCCAGTATAAGTTTGTCTTCTATAAATTAAATAATATGTTTAAATTATGTAGTCTTAGTCTTGCTGTTTCAGTCCTAAGAATCTTGACCCTTACAGTTATAGCAGTGGAGGGAGAAGGGAACAGTGAGATTGGCCTAAAAAGAGGCTTACATGCCATCTGAGCTGGTGGAGAGATGTTCTTCTCCCTAAATCAGTGTTCCACAGCCCAGAAAGCAGGCCCCTGAGGTTTACCTTTCAGTGACTTCCCCCACGTACGTGTTTGGGCAGTAATGCAAATAAGATTTGGCTGGCAGTGATGAAAATGGAAGAGAGGGTGAAGAGGGGAGGGAGCTGTAGAACGGTTGAACAAGAAGAAAATGAGATGACTAAGATGGCAGGTTGGTGGCAGTGGGCTCAGTGGTCTGTATCAGGACTCTGAGACTAGCGGTCCACGCCCTGGGTGGCGGGTATCATCCCCCTCTCTCCCAGTTCCTGAAAGAATATGTGGCGTCCAACAGTATGTGGAAACAGGATCAGTAGTTTATAGTGTGTGTTGACTTTCTCAGCCTGACCAAAGCCTGATCTTGGAATTAGGGGAGGGTCTGGAAAAACCCCTTCATCACCATCCCCTTAGCCTAACCAGCCGTGCTTCCAAATGGCTACGGGATGATTAACAATCAATAGCTGACAGTTACTGAGCGATGATATGTCAGGCAATGCGCTAAGCACTTAGGTATTACCTTTTTTAATCGGCGCAACTCTGAGCTGGGTTAATTACCGTTTTGTAGATGAGGAAACTGAGGTATGTAGCTACTATACAGTACAGCCAGAACTGGAACCCAAGCACTTGGATTCCATCCCCCGCCCTCTTTTAACTACTACACCAAACTGCCCAAGGATCCTAGATCCACCCCATCCCCTCTGTTCGAAGTTGTCTTCTAAAAGGGGGCTGGTGTAGCATGAGCAAGCTACCTCGTGGTAGCCGGACTCTCCCAGTCGCAGGATCAGCACCTGCCAACTTTCTGTTACACACTAGCCAGATCTCTGTGAAGCAGGATTGGTTGCCGTCCGCTACAAAACACTGCATGAAATGGGTGTGACGTAGAAATTCACCTATCCAGCCTCTCTTCATGTGTGCTGGGAAGTGGAGAAGTACGAGAGGACTAGAGGTTTGCTTTTCATCTTATTTTGTTAAGGTTTATGTCAGTATTTTTCTCTAGCCTTGATCAGAATGCTTATGGATGATTTCACCTGTGACCGGGGGAGTGGGCGGAAAGACTAGCATATTGACCCTGAAGATAAATGCCACCCCTGCTTCCTGATAGGCTTTTCTTCATTAAATCTATGGTGTTCTTAAAGAATTGTATATCAAATGCAATTCTGGTGAAATAGAACCCATTGACATTACATAAAAAAATTGTCTGCCTTTTTGATTCAAAATATGCTGCAGGGGGTGGCTTTTATTAATAAGTTCCTGTTAATAATAAGAAGGATGAAACATGCAATAAATAGGTAATAGAAATGAGAAGAGATAATCAGTCAACTAAGAAGAAATTCTTAACAACTCAGATCTGATGAAGGTATTTGATCCTGAAAGGATGTACATTTGAGGCTGTGGCCATTGTTTCACCTAACCTCCACTGGGTTCTGTTTTAGGGGCCCATACTGATGGAGCTGCAGACTTACCGTTACCATGGACACAGCATGAGTGATCCTGGAGTCAGGTATGGTCGTGGGAAAACTTGAGTGTGGTATCCGAAGTGGATGGGCTTTGAATGGTGCTACTTACATGAAAAAGCAAAGCATTTCAGTGTTTGCTTTTGAAGCCAGACACCAGCTGGCTTCATGCATTGATTTAGTAGTTAGTCTGAGCCTGAAAGCTGTGCCTTCCAATAAATTGGTTCCAATATAGAAAGCATTCTGAAAATTCCTACAGTTATCTAGTGTGTACATGTTAGTTAGCATGAGCACCAATAAGAAAACAATTGCAGAGAGGAATTGTTGCATAAAACAGGACTGATGGTGGAGTAGTCTACTTGGGGGCATTTACCTTTTGTAGGCATTACCCCAGATCCTCTCATGGCATATTCCTCTTCTGGCTGGTATGGAGCAAGACCAAGTAGCACATGGGATATTCCATATGTTGAAATAAATCAGTCAAAAAAAAAAAAAAGGAGTTTTGTCACCTGGTAACTCTGGCATGTAATGCTGCAATCCCGGAGTGTGGCATAATTAATTAAGAGTAGATTTAGTCAAAGTAAGCCATAATAAAGTCTTTGCGTATAGAATGACGGTCTAAGGGAAAATGTTATGAAGAGCAACTTATATGGAAGAAAGCACTTGGTGTAAATTCTGTTCTTAAAAAAATGGTAGAGCCTTTCTTTGCTTTTAGTGTTATTTCACATGCTGTAGGACAAGGGTCAATTCTACAACCAAGAATCGGAAAACCTCCTCTCCAAGTTTTTGCCACCACACTGCTCTGTGGTCTTAAGGGAGAAAGGCAAGGCACATTTTTTTTCCTGCTTAGCCTTCTGCTGCCTCAAAGGTTATAGCTATCACCACAGAAAACCATCTCCCCTGCCTCCACACACTTAAAGAGGCTCCACCACTACCTTCATGCCCTACCTCTAGATCAAAGCAGCAAATAGAAACTTGGCCCCTGTTGTCAGAATGCCAGAGAAGCCAGGTGAATTGCCATTGTAGAGTTTCCTATAAAGACAGAGCAGCTCTTTCTTTCTTACAGAGTATTAGGATGAGTTCTTGTATTTTGAAAGTATATAATTCTGCCCTTCCTACGGTGACATAAGTACTGATGTGCTCCTTTGTCTCAGAAACATACTGCTGTGTTTCAGACTGTCTTTGCTATACCGGCACTGTTCTTATCTACTTGTAACTCTGTTTCCCTCCCTATAGTTACCGTACACGAGAAGAAATTCAGGAAGTTAGAAGTAAGAGTGACCCTATCATGCTTCTCAAGGATAGGATGGTGAACAGCAATCTTGCCAGTGTTGAAGAACTAAAGGTACAGTGACTCTTGATGGTTTAAAAGTCTGCCTTTGAAGGTTGGCTCTCCTTTTTGAGCAGTTTTTCTCTACACAAGAAGCTGCCACTCCTAGGTAAACTAGGTAAGTAAATGGGAAAGTACATATTGTATTGGGTTGGCCCGTAAGATGGCATGGGAAAACCCGAACGAACTTTTTGGCCAACCCAGTATTTTTCACGGGACATTAAACTCCTCCACCATCACAGTTCTTCTTTCCTGAAAATATACTTTAGATTTTTAATTCATAAATGTTCCCTCGCCAGGGTATATGTCTAAAATGTTGGTATCTGTACTCCAGAATACTCCTTCTTGGATCGTTGTGTCATTTTTAAAATAACATTTTCAATAATAATAGGTATACTTCCAGTACTAGTAGAAGAGTTAACAACTAGCTAGCAACAGGTTCCCAGTAGAACAAGTTGGTACCTAAGCTGCTGTCTGTCTATTCAAAACATCTCTTGAACTATAATCTGATTGATTTTTAGGAAATTGATGTTGAAGTGAGGAAAGAAATTGAGGATGCTGCCCAGTTTGCTACAGCTGATCCTGAACCACCTTTGGAAGAACTCGGCTATCACATCTACTGCAGCGATCCGCCTTTTGAAGTCCGGGGTGCAAACCAGTGGATCAAGTTTAAGTCCATCAGTTAATGCGAGATGGTTACACGTTCAGTGGGCTATTCGGCAGCAACTGTAAGGAATGCTTTGGGTTCTCAACTTTGTTAAGGAGGAAAAAAACCCATAGAAAGAAAGTGTAGATTTAGATAGATAGATAGATAGATAGTGTAATTGCATGTGGTTTGTACAGTGTTGTGTTAAAAGGTATAACGTCTTTTAATGTTAAATCTTAAGGATAGTATGGATCTTATAAAGGTTATTTTAGTTATGTAGGTCTAAAATAGGTAATAAGATTTTGCTTAACCCTCCTTCAAATTAATTCTTTAAAATAATTCTATTTGGTTTAGTTGTATACTAGTTTAACAAATACTTTTTTAGTTACTAAAAGGAAAAACAATTCCTTATATGCCTGTCCAACTGCCACCTTTTTGTGGGGCGATCATTGTCCTGTCCCTCCCAGTGCCCAACAGCTTACCTGGTGTACCCTAACGTGCACACACGCCCCCATTTGTGTGCATGTCGGTGCTGAAGCCTGTTCACACTGAACCATCATTTCTCCTTAATAAAACACAATATTTATTACAACCAGGCAGGGGTGGAAGGACAATTCGATTTTTAAATAAGACTACTTCATTTTAAAGGCCAAATAACTTAGTTTTCTCCATTTATGCATTCAGTATAAATATGAAGCTATTTTCTTAATAGTTTTCTATTTACATGCATATCAAACATTAAATACAAGGCATATTCTTATCAATTTTATCTTTTTTGAATTTTAAGTGCAATTCCAGTTAATAGTAATGTATGGAATGTATAACCTAAAACAGTGATTCCCAGCCTTTTTGTTATTTTAAACACCTGTTGTTTCACCTTTCCAGCAAATATTTTTCCATTGAAGTAAATTAAACTAAAATTCATTTTTAAGGATTCCCTAATACTCTGGGATGTCAAGACCAGGTTTTACAATCACTCTTTTCACAATACATACAAGTTCTACTCACCTTGAAAACATGTTGATAAATAAAAGGTTAAAATTTTTTCCACAATTCTTTAAAACTTCAAGTTCTTAAATTGTTCATTGAACAAGTGGTGTTTCCCTTGTGTAAATGCAGCAGAATTCGTGTGTATGTTAACAGAAGCTTTAACAACAAAGACGTCAGCTCTTTGCTCCCTCTGTCCCCTGGCTTAGCTGATTGATTAAGCCTCATCTTGGGTTGCCGGGGCCCCCTGAGCCTGTCTTCTGTACTGGGAGACTGCAGTCCAGAGCCTGCAGAGGAGACCACCACTACGAAACAAACAGGAGTCTTCTTTAGAGTCGTAAGAGAAGATAACTTCAAAGCAACACAGCAAAATACTTCTTTAGGAGCCCTTATGGCAAAAGCTATAGTATATATACTTCCAGACTTGTCTAGATTTGCTGTCTAGTCTTAAAAATGCAGTCCCTAACTTAAAAACTTAACTAAAATAGCAATATGTTCTCGTCACACATAGGAATATGTTCTCGTCACATATGGAGGTGACACTTGTGCCTTAGCAGGAGTGGGACATGGCCTGAGAGGTATTGTACAGGAGTGCTGGTGCATCTGTGCAGAGCAGGCTATTTAAGATGACATGGGGATGAAAATGCAGGGTGCAAGTTAAAGAAAGAAGGGTTTGGGTGTAGCCCACTGGCATCTCATGTCTCTCTTCACTCCACTCCCAGCCAGGCCTGTCTCTTGACTTTTCCTACTGGGCCTTTAGCTTCTGCCCCCTCTCAGCTTTTCCCCAACTTTAACCTTGGAAAACTCCAGAGTTTGGAGTGAGGTTGGTAGTTTTTTTCCTGACTAAGCCATAGAAAAGGGAGTTAACGTTAACGAAGGGGGGAAAGTTACCAGCACTTTGTTTTCTACTGCTTTACTTAAAAGCCTAATTACACCAAAAAAGTCATTTTCTGTTCCACAAAGTGTTTGTTTTGAGGCTATTCTTACCGTAGTCTAAGGTACCTTAGGTCTTCCTTAGTGATATCATTAAGAATATCAGAAAGTGTATAACCTTCTTCAAGAATCTGAAACAAAGATCAAATACATTAAGAGCTAAGCAGCTCTGTAATGATAGCACAGGAATGGTTTGTTTGGTTATAAGTTTACCTTTTCAATTGTTTTCATATCCGCTCCTTGCAGTTGCAACCAATCGACAAGCTCTTTATCTGTTCTCTGCCCATAAGACCGAGGAGGGGACGCTGAGTTCTCTGTAATCTCTGTAATGATTAGAAATTTATGTTGTATACTGATTGTAACAGCAAAACTCTTCAAGTAACAAGTTGGATGAAATAAACTATTCCAGAATGTGATGTGAAAAGGAAATGGATTAAACCTGGCTCAGCTGCTCTGCTACAACACTGTGCAACAGTCCATAGTCCTTGGAGTCACTTTACAGAGATTAAAACTATTCCGTACCTGTGATACCTTTAATATATCAAACTTCAAACTAATTATCTCCTACTTTAAATGTGTATTCCCATCTTTAAAATGCCTTTTCTAAGGAATCATATCCCTAACTGCACTGGAATTCAAATGAGGAAATAGGTTTTTAATACTGAGATTTGGCCTCACAGCTTATCCATTCCACATTCCAAGAGGCAGCTGTAGCCCTTTTGGGCACCAAATGCATAAGGCTGGTTGACTGAGGTATAATTTATGCCGTAAACCACGCTTTTTAGGTATGCAGTGCTAAGAACTTTGACAAGCAGAGTCACGTAGCCACCACCACAATCAAGATAGAGATATTTCTATCACACCAGAACGTTCTCGTGGCCTTTTATCATCAATTCCACGCCCCCCCCCAGTTCTGATTTATTTTCTGTCCCTGTAGTTTTGCCTTTAATAGAATACTGTATAAATGTTCTACATTTATGGAATCATAATATGTAGCCTTTTGAATCTGGCTTCTCTCACTTGCATAATGCATTTGCGATTCATCTGGTTGGTTTTGAATGTACTGGTAGTTCCTTTTTATTATTGACCAGTATTCCAGAATCTACTGGAGTACTTACTGGTCTGATCGAGAATAACCTCAACTGTTTCAAGGCTGACTAGAATACTAGCCAGATTTTGAATGGTCTCACACACACATAAGTCAGAGCAAGTGGAAAATCACTCACCATTAGATTTGAATTGTAACTGCAGGTGATACAATTCTTGAGTTTTCTGTTCTAGGGTTTGCCGTAGAAGATTCTGGTAGTCTCTCTCTTTTTGAACTAGATGTTCCAAAAGTCTGGTTTTAAAAAAAAACAAAAAAGCCATCCTCCAGAGAGAGCCTAATACCATTCAATTCAATTCAAACATTTGTTGAACAGAGGTTTAAAAAAAAAAAAAAAAAATGGCACAATCCCAATGGTCAGTCTAGTTTCTTCAAAGTTGTGTGATCAAGTTCCAGCCTGTACATGGGCACCTTTCTTGTGCTTCCTCCCCTTGTAAACAAAGACCAACGCTCAGGGCATGGGTATATTTTGTCTCAGAATGTATCATGAACCAAAAGATGACCTGATGGTGGATCAGTAGAACTCAGCCAACTTGTCTCCCTAAGTCAGTTTAAGTCGCTGAAACTAGTGGTCAGGCCCTTCCCTCCTCACCGGAGACTAAGCCAAGGAGAGAGAAGCCCTGCTGCTGTTGGAACAGCTAGGGGGAAGGAGGAACTGCAGGAAAGACGCTGCTTGGAAGGTGGGAGGGACACTACTGCGAACACTTACCCAAGACCGCGCTAAACGCTTCACGGGGCTTGCTCTCACAGACACTACTCAGGACAGATGTGTTACCCTCGTCAGCATCACTCAGGGCAAAAGATGCCTTCCTGCTGTGCCCAACAGCAGCTAAGGCATCTCTATCCTACAAGGGCAGGCATGTCTGTAGGAGCTGTGCATCTGTCAGCCATTTGCAGTCAGGTGCTGGCTGCTGTCTCATTACTAATTCTACTGAGATGGAAGATAACAATATTGACCCTGGAAAGGAATAACCTTTGAACCCACATATAACATTTTATGAATTTGGTGATTATAAACCTTACCAGAAACACATTTTAAAGAAGTGCTAAGTACTACTATCAACTTTCACATGTGTCATTTTTTCAAAACTTAAAAAAGCTTTGCCACCACTACCAGTTAATTAAAACTCTGGGCCTTTCTAAAAAGAAATGATTAGATCTGCCTAAAATTAAACTTCAGAGATCCCTAGGGGTGTATACAACTTTTCTTCCGAAATAGGTACGCCTGACACCGTTTGTCCCCGTTAAATTTTAGCATTCCCAATGACCACTGGGCAACAAGGCACCATTTGGAACCAGTAGCAACCAGTTTGCTAAGCCCACTGACGATGTGGTTCCCCAGAGCAAATGGGAATCATTTTGTTCATTTAACAAATATTTTTTTGAACACCTACTATGTGCCTGGAAATAAACAAAAGAGCCCAACTCTTGTGGGAACCTCACGGCAGTGCCAGGGTCCGCTGTCTGGGAAGGCGGTTCACTAATGCCTGCCTAGGGATCATGATAAAACACAAGGGAGAGATTCAAAGAGGAGAGGGCAGACTTCCTTGGGGTCAGGGTTATGGGATACCTGTCCATCGACGCAGTGCTAACTGACCCCCAACTCGGCTACTTCGGCAGGGGCGGGCCGCAGATGTCCCCCCGAGTTGCTGGACCCACACACCATGTCAGGGAACCAATCTCTGTAAAGAGAGAAAACTCCGAGATGCTGCTGCCTTTAGCACGGCTTGTGGCAAGGCACTCTACGTCTCTGACTCCTAGCATTCAAAGAAAAGGGAGGCGTCCTTCTAGTCCCCCAGCTGAAGCTGAGAATATCTCCTTGCGCAGTTCCTTGGGGGTAAAGGTGCTTTTCTGAGACCTGGGTGAGGCACTCGACCACTGAGTTGCCGGGCTGGTCCGGGTCATTGTCCCACCCCTGCCCACCTGTTGGTCTCCTGCCTGAGCTTGCTCAGCTGGAGGCTCAGATGCTGCTGGTGGAGCTGCTGGGGCTGGGCCTCCTGGGCAACTGCTGGAACGGGCCCGCTCCACCCACACGCCGCCTGCGCCTCGCTCCCGCGTGGGTCTGCCGGGGGATAGTACTCTTCCGCCTCATCCGTGTCCTTATCCACCCCTTCGGACTCTGAGGCCGCCTCAAAGTGGGCTTGGAGCTCTGTGGAATCACGGAAGAAAAGGACCACGGTTCAACAAGGCCAGGGCTTGGTGTAGCTTATGTCCCGGGCCAGCAAACGAGGCTGTTCAGAGGCCGGCCAGGCCAATGCGACGCTCCATCAGGGGACTGCTGACTTTATAAAACGGAGGGGAGACTATTTCACTTAGCTCTGCAGTGAAAAGATGGTCCCCACCACTTCACAGATAAGGAAACAGACTTCAAGGTGTTAAGTTAGTTAGCCAAGGGCAGTTTTAAAAAGGGACAAGCAGGCTTCCACCCAGGCCCGTGTTTTTACTACAGACACTTTCCTGCTTGGACTGGGGAATAATGAAGTCCTGGGGTTTAACAAGCCACTCCCAGAAGCTGAGCCTGGGCAGAGTGCATTCAGGGGAGCAGGCAGAGGATGACAGGGAGGGAGCAAAGTAATGAGGAAGTGGCAGTGTTAACCGAAGCGCCGCATAGCCTCCCTTCCTAGGAAGAAGGCACCGCAGAAGGAGAATCAACTTGGGTATTAAGCTGCTCTAACATTTCAAAAATAGAGCCTATAAAAGCCAAAGATTTCTGTAGCTACCACATGATGATTCTGAGAGAGGAGACTGAGCCGTTAAATCGTCAACCAACTAGGAGGCATTGCTGAGCACACAAGATGATGCACTGTAGGATCCAGGCCGTCAGGCTCAGTGCTCCTTTGAGATCCTGAGTTTAGTCTACCTGCGGTGCGTGCTCCTCAGTTATGCCTGGGGGCATGTAAAAACACATCACCAGGAGATGTTCTTAGAATCACAGAATCTTGGCCCTAAAGGGGTCTGTGACATCATTTACTTAATTGCAGGGACGTATATAGCCAAGATGGGAAAGGGAGAGCAACAATTGGTGAGTACAGAGGACCTGTCTGACCTTTTCCATAGCCACCTGAAGTTGACCTTGACCGAAAAGAGGGCCCTTACCTGGGATGAGGATGGTGACTGCAGCCTGCACCGCTCGACGGATGATGTTGTCCATTGCAAACATCCAGTGGGGCCTAATTAAGTGGTTCCTCAAAATTTTATTTACCTACAAATCACAAAAATCCAGATTTCTGGTCCATTGTACTTTTAAGAAATAGTTCTTACTAATTC
This sequence comes from Eubalaena glacialis, assembly GCF_028564815.1. Taxonomy (NCBI): domain Eukaryota; kingdom Metazoa; phylum Chordata; class Mammalia; order Artiodactyla; family Balaenidae; genus Eubalaena; species Eubalaena glacialis. Next base: position 16,599,488 of record NC_083736.1, read on the forward strand.
GAATTTGCTTCTACTCTGAGATAAAGGGTTAACCATGCTGCCCTGAGTTTCTACCTGACTTAGGTTTCTTCTGGACTAAGTCTTCCTTTAAGCTGACCCCAAGTCACATGGGGGTCTAGGGGACAGGTACAGAGATCGGAGCTACCGCATGGGCCTCTTCATTGTTTATTCAACGAACATTTATGAAGCATCTATGAAACCTCAAGCTCTGTGTTGGGGACTTGAGACACAAAGCTAAGCCAGACATGATCTTGGGCCTGGAGCAACTCACACCTGCCGGGCAGACACGTAAGCTTAAACCCCACACCTACCCAGCTGGCAGATGCCACTCGTTCCCAAATTCTATACTCCTGCTCTCTGTGGCCAAATGCAATCAGACCAGTCACTTGTACACACATATTCAGTGTTTAGAAAACTGCTGACACTCGGGATTCAGGCGTAAACAGGTGAGAAGAGATGGAGACTACGGGAGATGATGGTAATCGAACTCCATGGTCTTGGCTGTGAGCCACTTCAGTGGGCTTCCTACCTTCTGGCATGTTCTCTAGGGCCAAATGGAGCACTTACAGCATCCTGAAATCCAAAGAGTACCAGATGAATCTGATTGATGGACGAGCTGTCAAAGTCCAGGTCCACCTTTAGCTTTGATATCGTGGATGCCATCACCCTGTGCTCCGGGCAGCGGATGAAGTCTCTCAGGATCGCAATTATTCGTTTGATGTGGCCGACTGAGAGATGCAACTCTTCCGAACTCTGATCACCAACCCCCCACCCAAAAAAATCAGTCACTGAGTAATTCAGAGAGAGGGAGGGAAAATCCAAGAAGTACTGTGGGCAATGAGATTAACCAGACTGTCCATTATCCATTTGCTGATGGAACTGGGGACTTCCCAGGCGAGACATGGCCTCTGGTCCTGGAATTTCCTCCATATCCTTCCTGTTAGAGGGTTATGTGGCCCCCCTCTCCTCTCTGGCCCGCAAACAACAGAACTAAGCCCCTCAAGGAATGGTCTGCCATCCTGCTTAACCCCCTGTAAACCACCCTCCACCCCCAACAGGCCTTGTCAGAAGGCACAGTTATAGTGGGCAGTGGCCTCTTGCTAGAAGGACCTTTTCCCATCCAAAATGAGTTAAAACTCAATTATTTCCATCCGTAACCTTTCTTCCTAAAGCGGCTGTTCTCCCAGCTTCTGCGGGCAACTGGTGCAGCTGGGGGTTAACTGGGCTTTGTGCTGCCATTTGGCTTGCTTTCCACCAGGAGGCAGCACTGCCCCATCAGTGCCTGGTTTCACCGCACTGTTCCGCAATTGCAAATTCAGGCTTCAGTGGAGTCTTTTTTTTTTTGTATTTTCTTTTGTTTTGTTGGAAAAGGGAAGGACGCTGGGAAATACTTAGGGTGGTTATTGTAACTGTGCAAATGCTCTAGGGTAGCAGGAACACCAGGCCCATTTGGACCTCTTCTGGGACCTGGCCTTGGGCGGAGGGGGTGGGACTGCAGCTCGCGCACTCGGCCTGTACCTGGGCCACGCACTCCTGCAGGTTGCAAGCCACCTGGTTCCGCTGCTCCCAGAGGATTCTGTAGAGGATGGCACGGCGCTCGCTGTCCTTGCGCAGCAGGAAGAGGCCCGGGTCCCTGTCCTCCAGGGACGAGGCTGCGCTCTGGTCCTCTGAGGCCAAGCTCTCATCAGGAACACTGCGGACAAACGCAGGCGACAATCCCCCGCCTCCCAGGGACACCGTGGGGGAGGGGCTAAGAGGAGGCTCCTCCGTAGCCCCACCCTCAAGAAGATGCACCAGTGTTGGGGGCGAGGGGAAAGACGGGGAAGGGAGGAAGGGGGAAGGAGGGGGGTAAGAGGGAGAGAATAAGGGGTGACAGGGGAGGGAGGAGGAGGAAGCAGGAGGGAAGGGGAAGCGACGAGGGGGAGGGGAGGAAGAGGAGAAGGAGAGGGGAAGGGACAGAGAGTGACCTCACTGCCCTCCTCACTCTCACTGTCAGTGGCCGCCCCGGCTGCCCTACTGATCGTGCAGAAAGGAAGCGAAAGCCCTTCGCGGCCATCTGGTTTACACCTGGGAGGGACTCTGTCCCCTGAGTGGTGGGTGTCCGTACCTGAGCAGGTGGCTGAGCCGGTGTGTGGGCGGCGGGGACTTCTTGAAGAACACGTAGGGCTGGGCATCGGAGTCCGGGGAGACGGAGCCATGCTCGCTGCTGCTGCCGCCCATCAGCTCCCCCGCCAGGGGCAGGGTCAGCGTGGCGCCCCGGGGACCCTCTGTGCGGGGCAGCCGGGGATGGGGAGGGTGAGCCCCAGGCAGCCCCTTGGGCCATGTGACCCACCCAGGGGCCTAAGCCTGCGCTGCTCTAACTGGGGGTGCAAGCGATCACCCAGGGATCCTGGGGAGATGGAGGTTCTGCTTCAGCGGGTCCGGGATGGGCCCGAGACTCTGCATTTCTAACCAGCCCTTCGGACACGCTGAGACAGCGAGTCGCTCTCTGGGTGCAAGATGCTGAGCCACCATGTCCCAGCTCCCGACCCCATCCACACCGGGACCACTCATATCACTGCCCGGTAGGACTTACTGCCCCAGAAGGGGTTGCTTGCTTCGGTGGGAGCAGCACAAGGTGACAGGCCAGGCTCTGCAAAACCCCAGCCAGGGTACCGCCCGCCTCCCTCCCTGGCGCAATCCCAAAGGAAGGCTTTAACGGGGCGTTGGGAATGTGAGGGTACATCGCTGTCACCTATGGGGCTCCCTGTGTCTCCGTGTCCCACACCTAATGCACCAGCCCCACCACTCTTCACAAAGACGGGCACCATGTGGGAAGCTCAGCGCTCGGGAGAGCTGTCACCCCAGCCATCCCGGTAGGCCTCACCTGCCGACTTGAAAGCAATTCGGTTCTTCTTGCCCTTGTTCACCTGCCTTAAGAAACCCTCTTGGAGCAGCCCAGCAGCGGTGACACGTTTGTGGGGGTCAGGCTCAAAACAGGATAAAACGAAGGCTCTGGCTTCAGCTGAAAGGGTTTCCGGAATCTCAGGGTGAATCTTAAACATCCCCACCTGCATTGAAGGGAGAGGTGACCGATGGAACAGTGTGGTCTCGGGCAAATCCAGGTGTACATACCTTCCACACAAAGCTCCTGTACCTGCCATCCTAGGAGGGGCTGATGATGGATTCCAACAATGGCCTCAATGACTGGTATCCACGTCCTGGCCCCGGCTGGCCTCTGGGGACTTTGCTTTGCCCAGTAGATTGTGGGGGAAGTGATACTGGTGGGGGGTTCAGAGTCTAGGCCTTAAGAGGCCTTGGGGCTTCTGCTCTAGTCCTCTTGGAGCTCTGAGATCACTACGCAGGGAGGACGCCCAGGATGAAGGGCCACGTGTGAGAGGCCCTCCGAGAGCATCGCGCCCCAGCCAAGCCACCACACCAGTGAGCCCAGGCAAGAGCAGCGGAAAAGCCAAGCTTCAGCCCACAGAATTGTGAGAAGTCAAAGGTGATTATTCTAAGCCTCTAAAGTTCTGGGGTCGTTTGTTACGCAGCAGAAGGTGACTGAGATGAGTCTTGGATGACAGGCTGCAGCAGGAGGCTCTGAGGGTGTTCAGAGGCACCTGTGGTCTGTTCCTCGATACACAGGGCCACCGAAAGACACCCGCACACGTCTCAGTCTCTACGCGTTCACAGCCCAAATCTCCAACCTCCAGCTGTAAACCACAGGCAGAGCAAACCTGGAGGCTGGTAACTCAGGGCCCACGCCCTCATCCCCACGGGGTGCAACTGGCTGAGGGAGGCGGCGCTGCCCTTTCCTGTTCAGGCTCCTGCTGCAATTTCTGCTTCAGCTCCACTGCTGGCCAGCTCCTCATCGTCCTGCTACAGGCTCTCTGTCCCTGCGCCCTGTAGGGCAGCAGGAGTTGGGGCTGAGTTGTCACGTCTCACTGTGACATGGGAATGCTTCCACGAGCCCCGCTCATCCATCCTGCGTAACTGTTCCCGTCGGGGATGGCTCTCCATTCATCTGAGGAGTTGTCATCTTTAAAGTTCACAGTCTTCTCCTCATCGTTTCCAAGCCCACCCAATGAGCCAGGAGTGGAAGCCATTCTGTCCTCCAGATCCACCCCATTCCCAGCTCCTCAGCAACCATGGGGCTGGCGCGGCCTCCCCTGCCCCCTCAGTGAGACCGGGGCGCTGCCGAGAGCAAACTGCAAGCCTCCGACTTCACAGCCTGAAGTCCCTGGACCAGGGGCGCACCAACCGCTTCTGACACGCAGCTCCTCATGGGCAGGATGGAGAGTTTGGCATTGAGGGGAGGGGGAAATGGGGTATTACTATCCACTGGGCACACATGGCACTTAAACAGATGAATAATTTCTAGCGATCTGCTGTACAGTGCTGGACCTTGAGTCAACAATACTGTTACGAGGGTAGATCTCATGTTGTGTTCTTACCACAATAACACATTTTCAAAAAACGAGTTTTGGATTTTGAGAACACTAAACACTGGATAGAATTCAACCCACAAGATCTGAAATGCAGGGCACATTCCAGCTGGCACCCCTCGCCTGAGGGGTGGGGACATAAGGGCACTAGGGGGGTCCAGAGACAAAAACTCAGGACAAGAACTCAGAGAGGAAGGGAGTAGCTTCTCCTCGGGCTCTCGAGAAGAAAAGAGCAAACGTGGGCACTACGTTATTTATTTTTTTTTAATAAATTTATTTTTGGCTGTGTTGGGTCTTCGTTGCTGCGCGTGGCTTTCTCTAGTTGCGGCGAACGGGGGCTACTCTTCGTTGCGGTGCGCGGGCTTCTCACTGCAGTGGCTCCTCTTGTTGTGGAGCACGGGCTCTAGGCGCGGTGGGCTTCAGTAGTTGTGGCACGTGGGCTCTAGAGCGCAGGCTCAGTAGTTGTGGCGCACGGGCTTAGTTGCTCCACGGCATGTGGGATCTTCCCGGACCAGGGCTCGAACCCGTGTCCCCTGCATTGGCAGGTGGACTCTCAACCACTGCGCCACCAGGGAAGCCCGCCAGCTGGTATTTATTCCGAGGCCTGTAACTGAAGCTGCCGGAAGATCTTTGCCAGCCCCAGGTGGCTCCATCCTGGACAGACATGGAAAGGCTGGAAGGTCACTGCTGCCTGCCAGCCGCGGTGTTCAGGGTCTTGTTGGGATTGCAGGTGCCAGGAGACACTCGTCAACTTGAGATCTTGGCTTTAGGGCTACCTGACAGCTGCTGGGAGGGTGGGCAACTCAGAGAACCTTGTGCAGGGGCTGGGCTGAGGAGTGCACCAAGGCATCACAGCACAGGGCGTTCAGAACCCGCTGAACGGGCTGCACCCAGCTCGTGGGCAGAGCCCTGCACTCGGGCCTTTGAGTTCCTTCTGCCGAAGAGACTGAGCCAGAGGGCCTGGCAAGGATGCAGGCGGTGAGGCTGCGGGGCTGACGGGCCTAGGAGGCCACCAGGCTTGGCAGAGAAGCAGGAAGAAAGGCCTCTGGAATCACGTTCCATCAGGCTGCTTCCATGTACTGCGACCTTGTCATCCGTAAGCAGTGGCCATTTAGCCTTCTGGGACCCTGCTCTCTTCCTTCTTATCTTTGGGGCAGACAAAAGTGCTCTGTGGAAGGTCAGTGCTGGTAACAACCTCTGAAGGCTACAGCTGCTCTTCAACTTCTCCAAGCGTCCATGGAGCCAGAAGCCACAGACCTGACCTTGGATACACTGGCTGTCCTCGCATCAGCTTCCCTTGGGCTCGCAAGCAAGCATGTCCCTTCCCAAGGGAGCATGTCCAGCGTAAAGCCCCACCCATAGGGCCAGTCAGTACCATGTGGGCCTCAACACACGGGTCACCCTTCCTGTCAGCTCTGGGAAGGCTTTTAGAAGGACAAAGGAGACAGCATCTGATACCCAAAGTTCCTCCTCTCCAAATCTAGACAGAAACCTGTCCTCCAAAGACACTCACCCAACGCGGCCCTTGAGCCTTACCCAGTGTAAGAGCACGTACAGATTAACTAAGAAGCTTAACTCCCTCAGTTGGAAAGAAAGAAAGAGACACCCCCCTACCTTTCTCAGAGCATTCACTTTAGAAAACCTGTCATTCTAAGTCCTGTGTCTCTCTTCGAGATGTATGTAAATCTTTTTAAAAGCCAAATAAGCCTCTTGCCAGAAATAGCTTTCTCAAGGATCTGGGAGCCATCTCTTTGAAATGCCACCACCGAGGAAGGTCGCGCTCCGATTTCCGGGTTTCTGTGGGAAAGCAGGAGCCTAACTTCAGTGGAGCCTTTTGCTCCAAAACCACCTCCTGTCCTAAAGGTTCGAGAAGCTGATCTTTCCTTTGGGTAAAGCCAATTAGCTAACACAAATGGTCACCCTAGCTGTCAGCGGAACCTCGGGTGAACTCCTGTGACCAGTGGTGCTGTCTAGTCCTTGCACCTGAGGACTAGTTAGCATTTCTCTTCAGAACGTGGATATAAAGGGTTGCATCTGCTTGGCTACAGGAAAGGCTGAGTTCCGCTTTCCAGTCTCTTAGCGGATTGCCTGTGACGCACATCACATTCTGATTTTATGCTTATTCAAAAATAAAACAAAACAAAACAACCTGTTTGCTTTCTCTTCCACCTTTGTGGAGAGGTTTCTGGATTGGGAGATTTTTGATTTGAATTATATCTCTCCAACACCAGCAACCTAAATCATCCAACATGTCTTACTTTGAACATTGCTGCCTGCGGTTCACCGAGCTCATGGAACGGAGGCCTGCTGGTGGCCATCTCAATGATGGTGCAGCCCAGGGACCAGATATCAGCCGGGGCACCGTACCCACGAGGTCCTCGATCAATAATCTCGGGCGCCATGTACTGCAGAGTGCCTACTGGGAAAAAATACAACAAAGATGGTGGGCACCATATTGTTTAAAAACTAAGTGGACCATTAGTAAACGAGTGTGTGAACTTTAACTCTCGTATTAATGACATACGGGGGCTGGTCTCATGCGTAAATGATGTCATTGCATCTCTCCTTTGACCAGAGACATGCAACATGCCTTTCTTTAACACTAGTCACGTTGACAGAGGATCACTCAGCCCCTCGAAGGATAAATGGGCCCAATCTAATTCAATCAACACATATTAGTACATGGCAGATACAGGGGGACCAGAATGTAAGAAATGTGGTGCCTGACCTTTAGACGCTGCCTAGTGGAGGAGACGTGGTGACGAGGAGGGTGGCGACGAGGAGGGTGGTGACGAGGAGGGTGGCAGTGGTGATGCTGAATGTAGTAAGTGCTCTAACAGGTATACACAGAAGGCTCTGAGAACATGGATGGAAAAGTGCTTGATTCTGCCTGGTTTGAGTCAGGGGAGGCTCTAGCTGTGTCAATTTGGGTCTCTGAGAAATATACCAAGTCAGAATTAGACACACAAGAGATTTACTGGGAGAAGGGGTATGACGGACGGATAAAGGGGGAGGGAGCAGGCTGGGCAGGGGGAGCTGTCAGACTGCAGTGCAGGTCTGACACCCGCGAAAGGAGCGGGAAGGAAGAGTCTCTGATGGCAGAGCACCTCTGAGACAGCTTTGGCCAGGCCTCCGGGGAGGCCCTGACCCAAAGCTGCCCACTGGAAGAGCGCCACACTGGTTCTAGTACCCTCACCATGCTCGGTCATTGGCCAGGAGCAGGCAGGGCAAAGCATGACCTTGCCATGAACATGGTGGCCAATCCAAACAGGTGGTGGCTGGGCTGCCAGTGAAGTAGACTCCTGCCATGAGGCTCGAAGAGGTGGACAAAGGAACAGGAGAACTTTTAGGCAAGGTGAAGAGCTCGAGCCAAAGCCCGTGGGTGTGAAGTATAGAGTGGACCCAGGAGCACTATGTGTTCTGAAGGCTCTGGCTTTGGACTTTCTCCTGTGGATCACGAGCCACCAGGGGCTGCCACAGGGAAGGTGGTGATCAGGGAGGGGAAGGGGTTGTTGGAGAGATGGGGCAGGGAGGTCAATCAAAGGCTCTAAGAGTAAAATCTTTGGTTTTCCTTGAAACTAATCCTGAGGAAAGAGGAAAGAGGAAAGAGGAAAGAGGAAAGAGGAAAGAGGAAAGGGGAAAGAGGAAAGGGGAAAGAGGAAAGGGGAATGTGGAAGCAACAGCAGCAGATGCTATGTGCTGGCAAAGAGGTTTATAATAAACAGCGAACTCAGAAATGATATTGGCCATGGTGTGAATAGAGAACACCGATGCGCAGAGAAATTCCAGTCTCTGCCTCAAGATCACACAACCAAAGTAGGTTTCCTGAGTCTTGATCAATGAAAACAAAGGGCTCATTGGTTAAAATAAGCTTAGAGATGCTACCTCCTACATCACCCTCCTCTTGAACATCCAATGTCTTATCAGCTTCTTTCCTATGAGCATTTTAAAGGCTCTAGGACAGCTCTGACCAATAGGATGTTCTGCAATAATGGAAATGTTCTATTCTGTGCAGTTCAGTATGGTAGCCACTGGCCACGTATGACTGTTGGGCTCTTGAAATGTGGCTGGTGACACTGAAGAAATGAATTTAAATTAAAAAAAATTTTTTAATTTTATTTAATTCTTCCTTATTTAAAGTTAAATATACATTAGGTTGTATCAGTGAGTGCAAGAAATCAGCAGGGCAAAAATGATGGCTTTGGTCTCCCGAGCTGAAAGCCTGGTGGGGAAGTGTTCAGTTGGCTGCAGGGTTGGGCAAGATGGAGGCTCGTAGCACTTGTTGCAGTGTCAGGAAATCTCAGAGCCCCAGGAAGGGAACTTTCAGTGACACCACATCCCCTACAGGCTCCTACTACAGTGAACAACAGAGAGAGAGAACTTGGCAGGGAATGTGCCTTCTAACTAACCCATAATTCATTAACTTAGGAAAGACGTGACACTGTGCTGTTTATTAAGCTGTTATCTCTCAGCTCTGCTATGCTGGGTCTGGGACTGTGCAAACCACATTTCTGCTTTGCCTGCTGCTCCCTGGCGGGTTGGGAGGGGGTGGGGGAAGAGAGCGCGCCTGCGCACAAGCGACAGGAAGGAGAGGTTAGTTAGCAAGCGTCACTTTGGACCCTCACTTGGTTCCAGTAGCAGCGCTTGGCTCATTACCAGCTTTTTTGTCCCCCCATACTTCCAGAACCGGCCTCATCTTGCCCCCTCAGAGTTACGTGCTCCAGCCCAGTGGCACTCCCCCCCCCCCCAACTGAAAGGTTTGAATCCCACCCTCCCCTTTGCTCCCTCAAGCCCTAGGGATGTAGGTTGCTTTCTGATAACTCAGTCCCAGGAAACAGTTCTTTCAACTCAATTCTCTCTGTAAAAATAACTGGGGTGATTTCAATTTTCCTGCCTGGATCCTGACTAATATAATTACTAAAAGTTAACTCTTAAAAGAGCAAGAAAATAAACTTAGAAAGTTATGCAGCAGTAGAAAATAGCACTAAACCAAATTGCAATGGCTTATTGATACTGACTGAATAACTGTCCTTAGTACAATTGTTTCACAATTGGAGGATTAGTCTGCTTAATGCTAAATTTGGAGATTTTCTTTATATGGAACCATAGTGAACATCACTCTTTCTAAAGGTAGGGACTTAGCAATGACATCCACATTAGTTATTTACTGCTATATAATAAATTACCCCAAAGGAAAATGGAGCTGGAGGAATCAGGCTCCTGGACTTCAGACTATACTACAAAGCTACAGTAATCAAAACAGTATGGTACTGGCACAAAAACAGAAATATAGACCAGTGGAACAGGATAGAAAGTCCAGAGATAAACTCACACACCTATGGTCACCTAATCTATGACAAAGGAGGCAAGAATATACAATGGAGAAAAGACAGTCTCTTCAATAAGTGGTGCTGGGAAAACTGGACAGCTACATGTAAAAGATTGAAATTAGAACACTCCCTAACACCGTCCACAAAAATAAACTCAAAACGTATTAAAGACTTAAATGTAAGGTCAGACACAATAAAACTCTTAGAGGAAAACACAGGCAGAACACTCTTTGACATAAATCGCAGCAAGATCTTTTTTGACCCATATCCTAGAGTAATGAAAATAAAAACAAAAATAAACAAATGGGGTCTAACTAAACTTAAAAGCTTTTGCACAGCAAAGGAAACCATAAACAAAACAAAAAGACAACCCTCAGAATGGGAGAAAATATTTGCAAATGAAGCGACCAACAAGGGATTAATCTCCAAAGTATACAAACAGCTCATGCAGCTCAATATCAAAAAAACAAACAACCCAATCAAAAAATGGGCAGAAGATCTAAATAGACATTTCTCCAAAGAAGACATACATATGGCCAACAAACACATGAAAAGATGCTCAACATCACTAATTATTAGAGAAATGCAAATCAAAACTACAGCGAGGTATCACCTCACACCGGTCAGAATGGCCATCACCAAGAAGTCTACAAACAATAAATGCTGGAGAGGGTGTGGAGAAAAGGGAACCCTTTTGCACTGTTGGTAGGAATGTACATTGGTACAGCCATTATGGAGAACAGTATGGAGGTTCCTTAAAAAACTAAAAATAGAACTACCATATGACCCAGCAATCCCACTCCAGGGCATATACCCAGAGAAAACCATCATTCGAAAAGATACATGCACCCCAATGTTCATTGCAGCACTATTTACAATAGCCAGGACATGGGAGCAACCTAAATGTCCATCAACAGATGAATGGATAAAGAAGATTTGGTACATATACACAATGGAATATTACTCAGCCATAAAAAAGAACAAAATAATGCCATTTGCAGCAACATGGATGGACCTAGAGATTGTCATACTGAGTGAGGTTAAGTCAGACAGAGAAAGACAAATATCATATGATATTGCTTATATGTGGAATCTAAAATAAGGGTACAAATGAAACAAAACAGAAATAGAGTCACAGATGTAGAAAACAAACTTATGGTTACCAGGGGGTATGGGGGAGAGGAATAAATTGGGAGACTGGGATTGACATATACACACTACTATATATAAAACAGATAACTAATAAGGACCTATTGTACAGCACAGGGAACTCTACTCAGTACTCTGTAATGACCTATATGGGAAAAGAATCTAAAAAAAGAGTGGATATATGTATAACTGATTCACTTTGCTGTACAGCTGGAACTAACACAACATTGTAAATAAACTATACTCCAATAAAAAAAATAATTTATTGCATGCTAGGAAAAAAAATTAATAAATTACCCCAAATGTTAGCAGTTTAAAACAACAGTTACGATCTCACACAGTTCCTAATGATTGGAATGTAGGAACAGCTGGGCTGGGTAGATCAGGCCCAGGGTCTTTCATTAGACTGCAGCCAAGGTGTTGGCTGGGGCTGCGGTCGTCTGAAGGCTAGACTGGGGCTGGAGGATTCACTTCCAAGCTCACATGGGGGTTGGGAAGAGCCTTTGTTTTCTCACCACATGGGATCCTCCATAGGGCTGCTTAAAATATGGCTTCCCCCAGAGTGTGTAATCCAAGAGAAAGCAAGAGGAATGCCACACTGCCTTTTCTGACCTAGCCTCCAGGTCACACACCACCACTCTGTCCTAATGTATTCACTACAAGCAAGTCACTAAGTCTGGGCAGTGTTCAAGGGGAAGGGAATACAAACAAGGCTGTGAATACCAGGAGGTGAGGATCACTGGGGGCCATCTTGGAGGCTTCTGGCCACAACATGTGACTTTCAATTAGCACTCAATGGCTTACAACGCATCTCCATGTAGAACTGTCCATCTGACTCTCACAACTCCATAAGGACGGGCAGAAGAGGTATGATGTACTGTTGTTCCCATTTTACATATGGGGAAACTGAGGCTCAGAGAAGCTAGGGAATTTGTTCAAGCTACAGCCCAGGTCTCCTGTCTTCAAATTTGGAGCTACACACCATGACATCCCTGATCTAAGTGATGGATCCAGGAGAAGCACAACTGAAGAAAAAGCTGCCTGATTAAGAGCAGCTGATGCAAGAATTTCCAAAGCCATAATGTGACTTCTTTCCATATAACTTTCTTTCCATATTAGGCCCAGGGCGATAATAGAAAACTGGGTGCTCCATTCTATCTACTACTGTATTCATAGGGAAACTATGCAGTCACAGCAAGCAGCCAACAAAGAGAGATAGATCCACACAACTATTTCCAAGAGTCAAGGGACCATCCCGGGGCAGCGTGCACATTGTGGGTGTACATCAGCTGTACCAAAGACTGGCTTCTGTGGAGAAAACCAAGTGAAGATGCCATGGGGGTGGGGGAGCAAATGAATGGAGAAATCCTGGAAACGTTGCTCGCCTTAAATCTGGCTCTCTTAGGGGTTTCCTATGGTCCCTCAGGTATCTACACGGGTGCAGTGGTGCAGAGTTCAGGACAAGGTGATCAGGAGACCCACAGGCGTCAACCCAGTCCCCTTGGGACATGAAATCCATTGGGGGCTCCTAGACAAGTGCCCAAGAAGGATTTTCAAATTATCAGCAAAGAAAAGACATGACACGGGACGATAATTTAGGAGTTTTGACTGAGGGGCCAAGATACGATCTGGATACCAAGACAAGGGGTGAGAGAGGGACCACAGACGCATGTTTCTACGGGGGTCTCAGATAACTGGTTACACAAGCCGTGGGCCCCTAGCCCAGGGGCCTCCCACCCAGATCAAGGGTTAAAAGGGGTGAGAGAGCAGAGCCTGCGCTGGGAGGTCTACCCTCTCTCATTACAGGTGTTGGGGATGAGCTGCCCCCAGAAGGGTGCGGGCCCATGTCGACTCAAGCAACTCAACATCCGCCCAGGATAAGTGCACTTGAAAGGAGGCCACACGTTTGCACTTTCTACAGTCCCCTTGAGACAGTGTTAGAGCCCATCGTTTCAAAACTTAATATTAATAAAGTAGCGAAAAGAGAAATAAGGTACAGCTTTCCATGCCCCTGGGGTCACCCCAGTTGCCCTGCCCAAGGGATGGGTCTGGAGGGAGGGGCTACCACTTCCTCCCAACCCAGAGCCTGTGAGGGCTCCTCACTGGGCCCACTCAGAGCCCCATATGTATGTGTCCCCTGCTAAGAAGCTGCATAGAGGACTGGTTCCCATGGGAGCAAAAGCAGCTGACAGCAGCAGAGTGGGGACCATATGGTCTGGGAATATCACCACACCCTCTTTGACAGCGGGTAGAAAAGGGACACCAGATGCAAAACCCGTTGTAGAAATATTGCTTTAGGCTCTTTTTTGTTTTTTTGGTTTTTTTTGGCCATGCGGCTTGCGGGATCTTAGTTCTCCAATCAGGGATCGAACCCGGGCCCTTGGCAGTGAAAGTGCAGAGTCCTAACCACTGGACCACCAGGGAATTCCCTGCTTTAGGGTCGGTCGGTCTGTCTGTCTGTCTATCTATCTATTTATTTATTTATTTTTGGCTGCATTGGGTCTTTGTTGCTGCGTGCGGGCTTTCTCTAGTTGCGGCGAGTGGGGGCTACTCTTCGTTGCGGTGCGCGGGCTTCTCATTGTGGTGGCTTCTCTTGTTGTGGAGCACGGGCACTAGGCACGCAGGCTTCAGTTGTTGTGGCACGTGGGCTCAGTAGTTGTGGCTTGCGGGCTCTAGAGCACAGGCTCAGTAGTTGTGGCGCATGGGCTTAGTTGCTCTGTGGCATGTGGGATCTTCCCAGACCAGGGCTCCAACCTGTGTCCCCTGCATTGGCAGGCGGATTCTTAACCACTACACCATAGGGTCTTTTTTAAAGGGAATCCGGCCCAAAGACAGCCTTCCAGGCCTGGTTCCCTCAGTAGAAAAAGATGGAGGGGTAGTTATAATGTGCAGGGTAAAAGATCAGGGTGAGGAGGCAAGGGGTAGTCAGCCAAAGGAGAGGCCCCTGTCCAGGACACGGGAGTTATATTTAGAGGGATCCGGCAGCAAAGAGTTAATAGCAACCATCAGCCAGACCCAGAGCACAGGAAGCCAGCTTGGAACAGTGCTAGTCAAGTGACAACTTTCTGCCCCTTTCCTCTGCTGCCCACAGCTGGTGAGTAGGGAAAGAGGTGAGGGAGGGAGCAAAGACCGACACCCCGACCAGCGGGGACGGGGAGAGGAGTCTGCCCTTTAAATGAGGACGAGTGTGTGGATGAGTACAGGCAGAGCCCGGAGATACTGCAGATTCGGTTCTAGACCACCACAATAAAGTGAATATGGCAATAAAATGAGTCACGAGTTTTCTGGTTTCCTAGTGCATGTAAAAGTTATCTTCCTACTATACTGTAGTCTATTAAGTGTGCAGTAGCATTATACCTAAAAAAACAACATACAGACCTAAATTAAATAATACTTTATTTCTAGGGACTTCCCTGGTGGTGCAGTGGATAAGACTCTGCGTTCCCAATGCAGGACGCCTGGGTTCGATCCCTAGGCAGGGAACTAGATCCCATGTGCATGCCGCAACTAAGAATTCGCATGCCACAACTAAGGAGTCTGCGCGCCACAACTAAGGAGCTGGCAAGCCACAACTGAGCTGATGAGCCGCAACTAAGGAGCCCGTGAACTGCAATGAGGGAGCCCGCCTGCCGCAACTAAGACCCGGTGCAACTAACTAAATAAATAAATAATACTTTATTGCTAAAAAGATGCTCACCATCATCTAACAACACAGGATTGCCACAAACCAATTTGTAAAAAAAAAAAAAAAAAAAAAAAAAGGCAGTATCTGCGAAGCACAACAAAGCAAAGCGCAATTAAACAAGGCACGCCTGTATATCAGCCAGAATCCTTTCAATGACTGGATTCAGACTTCGTTTGCTTCTCAAAGTGCCATTAAGACTTTCTCTTTCTTTCTCCAAAGACGACATACAGATGGCCAACAAACACATGAAAAGATGCTCAACATCACTAATCGTTAGAGAAATGCAAATCAAAACTACAATGAGGTATCACCTCACACCGGTCAGAATGGCCATCACCAAGAAGTCTACAAACAATAAATGCTGGAGAGGGTGTGGAGAAAAGGGAACCCTTTTCACTGTTGGTGGGAATGTACATTGATACAGCCACTATGGAGAACAGTATGGAGATTCCTTAAAAAACTAAAAATAGAACTACCATATGACCCAGCAATCCCACTACTAGGCATATACCCAGAGAAAATTATAATTCAAAAAGACACATGCACCCCAATGTTCATTGCAGCACTATTTACAATAGCCAGGACATGGAAGCAACCTAAATGTCCATCGACAGAGGAATGGATAAAGAAGATTTGGTACATATATACAATGGAATATTACTCAGCCATAAGAAGGAAGAAAACTGTGCCATTTGCAGAGACATGGATGGAGCTAGAGACTGTCATACAGAGTGAAGTAAGTCAGGAAGAGAAAAACAAATATCGTATATTAAAGCATATATGAGGAATCTGAAAAAATTGGTATAGACGATCTTATTTACAAAGGAGAAATAGAGACACAGACATAGAGAACAAACGTAATGATACCAAGGGGGAAAGGGGTGGGGTGGGATGAATTGGGAGATTGGGATTGACATATATACACTATTGATACTATGTATACAATAGATAACTAATGAGAATCTACTTTATAGCACAGGGAACTCTATTCAGTGCTCTGTGGTGACCTAAATGAGAAGGAAATCCAAAAAAGAGGGGATATATGTATAAATATAGCTGATTCACTTTGCTGTACAGTAGAAACGAACGCAACATTGTAAAGCAACTATAATCCAATAAAAATTTAAAAAAAGAAATAGGGATTGATAAAATTTTTTTTTAAATTCTCTTTGTTATCTAAGTGTGGCTGGAAGAGTCACGGGAAAGGACCATTGCCCTGGGAAGGCGTGGGAGACAAAAATAAAAATAAAAATTACACCTTTTGAGTCCGACAGGCTCAACACGTTAGTTATGCACATAAACTCGATTCTCTCAAAGGCTCCTGCCAGCTCTGATGACCAGGGGCTTCTAAGTGCAAATTAGTATTTAGTTCACTAATGCAGACTTCAGTTGCACTTGCTATGAGCCAGGTACTGGTTAAAGCACTTCATCAATATTAACTCACTTAATCCACATAAAAACCCTCTGAAGTAGGTATTATGAGCATCTCTGTTTTATATACTTATGAAGAAATGGAGATACAGAGAGCTTAAGTAACATGCCCAAGGTCACATAGCTAGCAAGTGGTTGAGCCAGAATTTGAACCAAGGCTGTTCACAGCCACAGATCAGAACAGAGTTCCTGTCTCGAGTTCCATTCCTGGGTATCCACCGGAGAGGGATGGAAACATATCTCCACACAGAGGCTGGTATGTGGATGTTCACGGCAGTATCATTCACTATAGCCAAAAAGGGGAAACAATCCAAATGACCATTAACTGGTAGATGGATAAACAAAATGTGGTCTATCCATACAATGGAATACTATTCAGCCAGAAAAGGAATGAAGTACCGATACACACTATATATAGCACAGGTGAACCTTGAAAAGATTACGTGAAGTGTAGGAAGCTGGATACAAGGGACCACATATTGTATCATGCCGCTTATAAGAAATCTCCAGAGCAGGAACATCTATACAGAGAGCAGGTCGGTGGTTGCCTGGGGCTGGGGGGGGCATGGGAGTTGACTGCAAGGTGGCACCTTTTGGGGGTGACAGAAATGTTCAAAAATTGGATTGTGGCGATAGCTGCACAACTTGGAAAATTTACCAGAAATCATTGAAATGTGCACTTTAAATGGGTGCATGTTACGATATGTGAGTTAAACCTCAATAAAGCTGTTGCAAAACCAAAAGCAAAGGGGGCTGACCCTGGCCATAATGGCCCTTCCTCCTGTTCTAGCTGGTTTACACCTATGGTGAAAAGCCTTCAGAGGAACACAGGAGGGGAGGACTTCGGGCCAGGAAGTTGTCTGAAGCCTTTGTCTCTCCTTCCAGGCTCCAAAAGCCTCCGGGCATTTGCGTGGAAACGCCCCACTGTGCCCACCCGCACCCAATCGGACTGTGGCACCAGCAGCTGAGATTTCTTTACAGAACCGCTCTGTTTTGCAAAGAGTAATTATATGCAGGGGAATTTCCTACCCCAAATGACACCCCTTCTTTATTATCCCCCAAACACCCCTGCATTATTTTGCAATGCAAAATTCATGCCTCCTCAAGCCAATTACTTGGGAAAATGTGATACGCAATGATGAATTATACATGCGTTTTCTTTATGATTTTTTTTTCTCCTTGGGGATGGTAATTATGAGATAAATTGTTGGGGGTTTTATGTCTTGAAATAACTCCTTGCCATATCAGAGCCCCTCTTGCTACATATTGCTAAGCTAATTGGTGGCTTCCAAAGAGAAGGACAGAAGTCATTTTTAATTAGGCTAGTAAAAAAAATATGCCAGTCATACATACATACATACATACTCACTGATACATACATGTTGAGATATATATATTTATATCAGAAACAATGAATGAAAATTCAATACACTCTTTGGGAGATTCCAGTGGGGTCCTTGGTGTAATAGTTCCCCATTTTGAGGTGCATGTATCTCCTCTGGTGTTACAACTGAGAAGTCATTTCTGATGCATAAAAGTTCTCTTTAGATAGAGAACGAGTCTCTACTGTGGGCGTCCAGTGGCTGACATAACAACAACTCTCTTGTTGAAGAAAAGTCTTTCAAAGCTGAGACAATTATTCACCAAAACTAAGGGCAAGTCTGTCCACTCTATAGTTTGGTGTTATAGGGATAGAAAATAATCATCTGTCTTTTATAACTTATATCGGAGCTATAATATTATAAGCGCTGTTTCATAATTCATCAAGCAAGATCTTTGTGATGCTTTCATTACACCCTAGGGGGAGCACAAACCTTTACTTAATCAAAATCAGTACTTCTCTCCAAGGATCAAAGTTTCTGTTTTGCTTTTAAATGGGAATTACAAAAAGCCATAGGTAGCTTTTGAGCATCATTCTACTCATTGGTCGTGTAAATGGAAAGCTAGCTGGCAATTTTATTCTACCCTTTGAATCCAGTCCCTCTCAACACATAAATGATTCCATCACTGACACATGGAAAAGAAAATTCAATTGCTCAAACCCACTTAGAATACCAAACCCATCTTAGAATACCCTAAAAGAATCAGCCTCTCTTGGAAACATGATCATATTAAAGCACGAGGTACCAGAATTCCCTAAAGTACAGGCTATTTTTATAAAAGACCGATAAAATGTTCTAATAAGTTGTCTGAGGGATACTGTTATTCAGAATTACCCACGATTCTGAATAATGTGCTACTAACTTAGAAGAGATGCTGCCATTTTGCTGACTGGTTAGAAACCCTCGGAAAACCTCAAGCAGAGCACAACACCTACTCAACCTTGGAAGACAAGGAAGAAAGTAAGGCAATCTCGTTGCCACAAATAGCTAAGTGCATCATTATGACAGAGTTCAAACACTGTGAAGTTGGGGACGATACACCGTCCACTTCAACTACCAGTTGTCCACAGTGCACACAGGTGCTTGGTGAGTAACTTCCAAAGGACTGCAGTTGCAGCGAGCCTAACTCCAGGATGGCGACCCCACGCCAAGCTCTGTTCTGCTTACCAGCAAAAGTCTCTGTACATGGATTCACTCCTGCAAGACGTTTAGAGGTGCCGAAATCGGAGATTTTCACCACTCCGCTATAGGTATTCACCAGAACGTTATCACCCTTCAGAAAAGGAAGAACATCAAACGCTTAAAAGACAGATTTAAACAAACTAATGTAAAACAGACTTGGACCTTAAGAAATGGTCATGTGTCTCTAGGAAGACTAGACTCTGCTCAGTCCTCTCCCCTCCGTGAGCTGGTCCACCTGCAGACACTCCAGCAGCTCATGTGATCTGAGATGCAAAGTGAAATCTGATTGGCTCAGACAAGCAAGTACCTTTATGTCTCTGTGCACAATCTGGTTTTCATGGAGATACTTGAGGCCTTCCAGGATTTGCTTGGTGTAGAACTTGATGGTGGGCTCCCTCATCGGCCCCCATTTTGATCGCAAAAGAGCCGAAAGGCTTCCTGGAAACGGACACAGTAAAAAAAAAAAAAACTCATCAGGGCGATGAAGAGTCGATTATAAGGGTTCAGGGAAACACAGTGAAGTGATGTTTCTAACCTAATGTAAGCACTCGCGCCCACATCACTGTATCTGGGCTAAGTGCAACATCTTTCCTCCCTCTCTGTTGCCTGTTTCCCAGATGCACAAGCAGCGCGGCCAGAGAAGGGACGGGACGTGAACCAGCGTATCAGCCCGACCAGAGGTGCAGGGTGGAAAGGAATCCCTTGTGACCCCCGAAACTCAGCCAGGCCACCTTCGGGCTTAGCTCTGTTCAGCTGCACAGAATCAGGAAGAGAGCGCAACGGTGCTCTCTGAACTCTGAAGGGCTGGCCGGACACCGCACATCCTGCACAAGCGTCCAGCCATTGGGCTTGGGTCAAAGCCACGTTTTATACCTCACCCTGAAATCAGAGGTGGACAGGAGCAGAGTGAGGGGCCCTTAAGGGAGACAGGGGCCCGAATCGGAGGAGATTGGGGCTCTCTGTCCTCTCCGTGAGAAGCTCCCAATGCCAGGTCCCAGGGGCAGGACTGCCTTAACACCCACCCCCACCCCCGACCCCAATTATACTATTAAACATTGAACTTCGGGGCCAGAAGAAAACCTCCCTTCACTGCCTTCTGACCATGTGTTTCAGAGATTATTGTCCAGGCCCTCAGCATCAGCTAGTCGCCCTTACACAGTGCTATGGGACCTTGCTATGCCTCAGTTTCCCCATCTGTAAAAAGGGAGGTGCACATCTATCTCCAACTCTGTGGTCATCCTCAGACCTCACGTCTGGAACACCAATCAGTATTTTCTGCTAGACTATGAGCAATCTGAGGGAAGAAGAAACTGTACGTTATCATAAATGTACTCAAAATCTAGCCCATTGCCTGGCTCTTAAGATATATAGTTAGGTTTTTAATGTAATGGCAGGCTCTTAGTAACTATGAGTTGAAAGAATGAATGAATACAGATTTCTAACTAAAGTTTTTATATTTGTATTCAGATTACTATTAATTTTATCATTATTTTCTTAAAATGAGCACTTATTGAGTTCTTGCTCTCTGCCTGGCACCGTTTTGAGAGCTTTACAAACATTATCTCACTCACCCCATCCAACAAGCCACTGAGATAGTGTCATTACGACTCCAATAATTACTATTCCAACTATGATAGTACTTATTAATAATCCAATTTTAAAATTCATTTATTCAGTCAGAAAACTGAGGTCACACAGCTTGCAGATGGAGGGACCAACTCAAACTAGACGGCTGGGGTCTTCCCTAGTGGCACAGTGGTTAAGACTCTGCGCTCCCAACACAGGGGGCCCAGGTTTCATCCCTGGTTGGGGAACTAGATCCCACATGCATGCCTCAACTAAGAGTTCGCATGCCACAACTAAGGAGCCTGCCTGCTGCAACTTAGACCCAGCGCAACCAAATAAATAAATAAATATTAAAAACAAACAAACAAACAAAAAACCAAACTAGATGGCTGGCTGCAGATCTGAGGAACTCCTACCCTCGTACTCTACTGCCTGCCTTTGGGGATCTTGTGGATAAAGCACTGGTGTTCGATTTCACTGTCAACATGTTATTTTGCAATGTCATTTAAAAAAACCTCTGTTTCCTCTTCTCCAAAGCATATTTCAACTCCTAGACTGTGAAGGCCTCAAGGCCAGAGGCTATGCTTTATTCATCTCTATGTCTCTAGTGCTCGGCCCAGCAGCTGGCACTCAGTAGATCCTCAATGAATACTTGATGATTGAATTACCAGACCAGGAATAGACTGGTTATGTGACACTGGAAAATCTGTATCCAACTCCTCTGGGAAACAAATGGTCTCCCACACGTAAAATGTCTGTCATTTTTTAACGGCAGGATGAATAACGATGTTCATATTATATTTTCATCAGTGATTTTCAGGGTATGAGACCAGAAGACCAGTGACTACTCACCCCCAGGCACCTGCTCCATAAATATCTTAATGTAGCCGTCCTCGGAAACAGAGCCCAGGTACTGAACAATATTGCGGTGCTTGAGGTTCTTGTGCAGGGCGATCTCCTCATGCAGAGGCTGAGAGTACCTGATAAGAAAAACAAAGCCAGCGTCACCTGCCAAATCCCTGGAGCTTGGGGTCCATATATCGCACCTCACCAGTACCTGCCCTGCTGCTGGCCATCCCTTCTCTGTGGGAATGTTCTCTCCCTTGGCTCCCATGAGACTATTCAGCTTGCCATCTGTAGAACAGGGGATAATAATACAAAGCACGCAGGGCTGCCGGGGGCCAAAGTGTGTCAAGTTTCTCAGGCACCCAGTGGAGTGCCTGGTGTGTGGCAAGTACCCAGTGAACGGCTGCTGCTGTTACTATGGCTATTGATAGGGCTTGAACTCTCCAACCATCCTTTGTCTCTCTCAACAGCCTCTCTTCCTCTGCTCCCCCATGAAGGGAGCTGCTCCAGAAGGTTCTGTCCTCAGCTGCCTTCTAGTCTCATTCCGTAGACTCATTCCAGACTACAGCAACAGCCACCTAATGGACCTCCCAGCCTCAGCCTCCGGTCTCTTCAGTCTATTCTCCCCTGGTCACCATATTTCCCCTTCCTAAAAGACACACCCCATCACATCACTTCCCATCCTAAAGTCCACATAAAGACCACATTGTTTAACATGGCACACAAGGACCTTCAAACTCAGGTCAGACTACATCTTTAAAAATGTTTGCCTCATCTCAAGAGCCCCCCCACTGCCCTACATCCTACAGTCGAGTCACAACAGACAATTTGTTCTTCTCTCAGTACACTCTGTGCTTAACAGCTCTGCTTCCCCTCAGCATAGAATGCTCTGGCCTCCTTTTCTGCCAGACGAACTCCTACTCATCCCTCAAAGGCCGGCTCAAAGATGATTTATTTTCTCAAACTTGCCACAACTCATCCAAGAAGAGCAATTCATTCCACTCCTATGCTCTACAAACACTCTGTGAACCTCTGTATTATGGCACTTGTCACTTTGCTCTACCAAACTGGGCACACCCTAACATTAGGACAGTATCCTACTCCCCTTTCAGTCTCCAGTGCCAGCCCAGAATCTGGCACAGAGAAGGTGCCCAATATCCTAACTTCAGCCTGTAAATTTAGGGAATGGGACAAAACAGTCTCTAAGGTCCCTTCCAGCTCTAAAATCCCAGGAATGACCATCAGCAGTGAAGAGCTGAAATGACTAATACAACCAATTGAAGGAGGTGGTTCAAGCCAGCAATTTCCCCCCAACAAACAACTGCAAGGCCTTATCCATCATGAGAATAAGAGACAGAATACTGGAAGAGGAACTCAAGAGACTGGATCCTAGTCTTGTTTCTTCATGTCCTCGGAGAAGTCATTTAACCTTCTTAGCCTTGGAAGAAGTTGGATGAGTTCATTTCAGACCCTGCTTTATAATTCAAATATCATAACACACAATGCCATTAAAAATGAATGGACGAACAAGCAAACGAATGAACGAATGAATGACAAAGGGTCTTACAGCTGCTAGAAATCACTTGTAATCCATCCCTAATAATTCACTGACCACCTGGATGGAGGGATGTTTGCACACAGCCATCAGTGTCCAGCACTGAAGGCAACGCTGCAGATGTGGTCTGAGCACACCGGTGGAGCATGGAGCTATTACTTCTTATACTGTGGCCATTACTGTATATGTAGCTTCTCTACAAAAACACTTGACAGTCAACACGTTCTTGTTTAGAATTAGGAGGGGTATGAATTTAAAAAGGAATAAACGTTTAGTTAGACTCTTAAAAAGTGTAGGAGAAATAAATTGGTAGTACTTGTGGTTTAAAAAACAATAGTCCAAAATCTATGGGTGAGGTTGAAGGGTAGGGTATTAATAAAATAGTCTCTATAGCAAAAAACTAAAATTTTTTTTTTTACCACATTTAATTTTCTGTAATGATACATCTGAATAAATAATAGCCATTTCAAATTGTTACAATGTGAATTAAAGCACTGAGTCATATTTTTAAAATATTTGCAAACAAACATCTATGTAAAAATGTAAAACTTTATTTCCTCCTGACGGGTGGAAATAAAACTACAGTCTTCTTTTAAAATGTGACTCTGCAATCCACATGCCTCTAAGTGAAGTTGTTCCATTTTCTCCATTTATTTATAATATGCAGAGCACAAAAGCAGATCACCCTTATTAGAAGAGAATTACAAATTTTTTTGATGACATAATGCTTTCATTATGCACCATCAGTGGTGGGCACGGGAATTGGGGTATGGAGGTGGCAACTGCAGAAGGCGGAAGGCCCGCCCTGACTTGCCTGCTGTCTCTCTCTGGAATTTCTTTGATGGCTATTCGCACTTGATTGCTCAGATCTCTGCCGGCATACACGATCCCATACGTGCCCTTCCCCAGCACCACTCTCTCACCATTCGCATCGTGGTCATACTCATACTAAGGAAAAGCAACAGGATAAAAAAGCACACAACTTGTGGTGGAGAAACCCCATAAAAGCCCAAACATTGTCCTGAAATTTTTAAAAAATTTATAAATAACATTATTTGAGTACCAGGCAGGTCACATTTCTTGGGTTATGTACTTTTCATTAAATAATTGCTTTTAAGGGGTAGAGTTCTCAGTTACTCATATATTCATAACATGATTTTATGAAATAGAATGTAAGAAATTTAAAAATACGGCTCATATGTAACTTAGTGGGCTCACCTTTTGGAGAACTCTCCTCACTTTGATGCTGCAATTTAAAACTGTTTCTAAGCATGTCAAGTACCCCAAATAGGTGCCTTCTTACATGATCCCTTATCAACTTGCCAGGAAAGCAACCACTTTCCATAGCCCAGAAAAGAACTGAAGGTAAATAAAACTAAAATTGTCTTAATAGAAAGTACACATGCTGCCCCACTCCTGCTTTTAGAGGTACAGATCTAGCATTAAACACATACTGCAAAATTCCACCTGTAATTAGTATTGCTTTTAATGATTTTTTTTTTTTGGAAGGATTTTTTATTTATTTATTTATTTTGGGCTGTGTTGGGTCTTCGTTTCTGTGCGAGGGCTTTCTCTAGTTGCGGCAAGCGGGGGCCGCTCTTCATCGCGGTGCGCGGGCCTCTCACTGTCGCGGCCTCTCTTGTTGCGGGGCACAGGCTCCAGACGCGCAGGCTCAGCAGCTGTGGCTCACGGGCCCAGTTGTTCCGCGGCATGTGGGATCCCCCCAGACCAGGGCTAGAACCCGTGTCCCCCGCACCGGCAGGCAGACTCTCAACCACTGCGCCACCAGGGAAGCCCAGTATTGCTCTTTTATTCCCCCAATCTTATCATCAAAAATTGTACAGCTGCATTCCAGTTGGTTCTTCTCAATGATTAAAACAAATGTAACTCTAGAGTGAGCAATATTTATTTAAAGCAGAGGCAGCAAGGGATTCTTTCTGTTATTTTCTATGCCCCCTATACCTGCTTACAGAAGTGCACAGAACGCGTGTGCATGTGGACGTGTCCCTTCCCATCCACTTCTAGGGATGCTCACGACAATTAAGGTTACTAGTGGGTCTCATCACTGTCTGATTTAACCAGACATCCGCCTGCTTCATAACAGGCTTTTATCTCCCACCTTTCTCTGTTACCTTCAAAGTGCATCACTCAGTTCGTTTCTACAACAAACTTTGATTCTAAGCTAAGAATTCGAGTACCTGACTCAATTATTAAAATGAATCCCTTTGATACTTTCTGAAAGAAATCTCAAAGAATTAATTTCAGCCCACTTGAAAGTATAGTAAAATCTCACTAAATTACAAGGACCTGAGTTAGTGGCAAGTCATAATAATTGTGCAAGGTTTAAACACACGCGTAGTGGTGCAGTATCTGTGGACTACCACTGTGCTGTCCAAAAGAGCTTATGATGACCCTTTCTGAATATTAAGAAATTAATATTAATTTCTTAATATTACCATATTTAATATATTATATGCAAGTAGATATAACTAAAGTCATTTTAGGCATAAATGAAAAAGTCTGCTTCTATTTGCCCAACTATTGCTCTTGTAGTTTCACAAACATTATTAATTAGCATAGAAAAAGCTTTTCCATCGGTTGTACACAAAAGGGAATTTTAGTCTAGTCCATGTCAGATTTTTCTTACACATTCTGCTTGATAGGATCCCAAAGTAATGAGGTTTTTCTATAGAGATGCATTAAATTTAATCTCTGACAGTCATGAATAGTGATGGCTAGCTCGTTCATTAATGAGTATTTTAAAATATACGCATAAAGAACTTTCACACAAAAAATGAGACATTTTCTTTAAGCATCAAAGACACAGTAAATAACTTTTTCCATGTTCTAGGTCTTCTGTGACTCACCTCTAAGGTATCCCCATCGGTCTCTCCCTCCAGCTCCACTGTACTGCCCACTCCGTTGGTTATCATCTCTTTGACCAAAGAGCAAAACCTAGAACACCAAATGTCACAAAGATGCCGCTAATTATGATCACTCCTATTCCTTTCCTCTAACTTGGCCTTACTACATTAAACTGTGATTAAATAAACCAAGCTTTTACAAGTTATGGAACAATCACTCCACTCCTTGATTTGACATGGTAGTGTACTGGTTATCTAATCTAGTTCAAATACCCATATGATACTTGAATGCCCTCTATACAATATCGCCACCAACTGGCTGGCTAATTGATGCGTGAACACCCCCAGTGACAGAGAACTCATTACCTCACAAGGCAGCTCATTCTTTGGTGAGAAATGCTTCACTTATATTGAACTAAGACTTCTTTTATGTGGGTCTCATCCACAGACTGCTTAGGATTAGTCCCTTTCTACATAACTGCCCATTAGAAATGTACATAATTTTATTATATCCCTATAAGTCTTTCCTTCTTGTTCCCTCAACGTTTCCCCCAGGACTTGTTTATGAGTCACTTCACTAACTTGTAATTCTTCAAAGGTGTCCCTGTATTATTCTTCAAGTCTGGTCCCGGGACCAGTGTTCCAGGGGTGATTTAATTAGTGCTAAGGATAGTGGGACCATCACCTCCCAAGTTGCCAGCACTCTAGCTCTTAGTGAGAAATAAGGTCTTGTATAAGGGGAGAGGTGAGAAGGAAATGTGTAAGACGGCCTCATCGTTCTGTTGACATAGACTAAGCTTAATATCAACTATAACCCATAAATCTTTCTCACAAATGCTGCTGGGCCACATCAGCCACTCCCTAGACTTGTGTAGCTGTTTATTTACATACAAATGACTTGACTCAGAAGATTTGTATTCAGTATTCTCTCTTAAGGTGGCAGGGAAGAATATTGCATACTTTAAGATAATTTCCAAAAAACACTAGAATGTTCTTTTCTCTAACCCATCCCACCTCTGCTTCTTCTAATTTTTGAAAGCTGGGACACGCAACAGTCAGGCTTCTTAGGAGACATATGGTATGCATGCAACAGAATAACTAAAATTTAAAAGACAGTATCAATTGTTGTTCAGAATGTGGAGCAACTGGAACTCTCATATGTTGCTGGTGTAAGTGTAAATTGATAAAACTACTTTGGTATCAACCAAAGCTGAATATAAACCTATCCCATAACCCAGTAACTCCATTCCTAGGCACATACAGTGCAGAAATCAATGAATATGTTCACCAAAAGGCATGCACAAGAGTGTTCATAGCAGTTTTATTCATAATGGCCCCAAACTGGAAACAATCCAAATGTTTGATAAAACAGATAAATTGTCATATATATTCACACAATGGAACACTACACAGCGAAGAAAAGAATGAACTAATACAACATGGCTGAATCTCATAGATATTATTTTAAGAGAAACAAGTGAGAAATAAAAGAGTACATACTTTATGAGTATATTTATTTGAAGTTTAACAACAGGCAAAACTAACCACTGGTGATAGAAATCAAAATAGTTACATTAGGAGCGTGTTTAATGACTGGGAAGGGGCACAAGGCACCTTCTGGGGTGCTGATATACTTAACACACTCGTCCGTATATTACACCTCAATTTAAAAATTATTTAAATGTATGGCAAGAAAAGGCACTGAGGACAGAAGGTAAACTTTGTAGTAAAGGGATGTTCTGCTTGATATTTGGCAGCATTTTCCAACTCTAAAATTGAAGACTGTGACCCAAGGGTGCCCTGGTCTGATATTTAGTCTGATTTCTAAATACGTTGTTATAATGATTGTCTGAGACACACTGAATTAAAATATTCTCAAATTACATGATGCAAACTCTCTCAACAAACTACGAATAAAGGAATCTTCCTCAACCTGATAAAGGTTATCTATGAAAAACCTACCAGTAACATCATGCTTAATGGTGTAAGACTAGACGCTTTCCTCCTAAGATCAGGAACAAGACAAGGATGTCCGCTCTCGCCACTTCTACTCAACATTACACTGCAGTCTAGTCAGGACAATTAGGCAAGAAAAAGAAAGAAAGACATCCAGTTTGGAAAGGAAGAACTATAACTATCTCTATCTGCAGATGACATGATCTTGTATACAGAACATCAATAAAAAACTATTAGAACTAAAAAATGAGTGCCAGTTTGCAGGATCAATATACAAAAATCAAGTGTATTTCTATACACCAGCAATGAACAATCTGAAAATGAAGTTAACAACTCCACTTAGAATAGCACCAAAAAGAATAAAATACATATATATTTAACAAAAAAGTATAAGACTTGTATATTGAAACTCCAAAAATTGTTGAAAGACATTAAAGAAGACCTAAACAAATAGAAAGATATGCTATGTTCATGGGATGGAAGACTTAATATGGTTAGGATGGCAAAGCCTCTCAAATTGATCTGCATATACGAAGCAATCCCTGCCAAAACCCTAGTGACCTTTTTTGAAGAAACTGACTAGCTGATCCTAAGATTCACATGGACATGGAAGCACCTGCAATACTCAAAACAATTATGAAAAACAAGAACCAAGTTGGAAGACTCACATTTCCTGATTTTACAGCTTAGTACAATACTACAGTTATCAAGAAAATGTGGTAATAGCATAAAGGATAGACATATAGATCAATGGAATAGAAGTCAAAGTCCAGAAATAAATGCTTACATTTATGGTCAAAATTTATGATTTTCTAAAAAAGTGCCAAGACCATTCAATGGGAGAAGAAATAGTCTTTTCAACAAATGGTGCTGAGACAACCACATATCCACATGCAGAAGAATGAAGTTGGACCCCCTACCTCAGACCATTTAAAAAAAAACAAAACAAAACAAAACTCAAAATGGATCAGAGACCTAAATATAAGAGCTAAAACTATAAAACTCTTTGAAGAAAATAAACACCAGAGAAAACCTTGGGTTAGGCAAAGCCTTCTTAGATATGACATCAAAAGCACAAGTGACAAAAGGAAAAATAGATAAACTGGACTGCCACAAAATTTAAAACTTTTGTGCTGTAAATGATACCATCAACAGAGTAAAAAGATAACCCACAGAATGGGAGGAAGCACTTGCAATTCACACATCTGACAAGGGCCTTGTATCCAGAATACATAAAAAAACTCTTAAAACTTATTAACAAAAATACCAATAACCCAATTAAAAATGGGCAAAGTTTGGAGAAACTTGGCAAACATCACTTTCACCAGGTGAGCCAAGTTAATATCACCAGTAATGAGACAAAGATATTGTATGTCTCCCAATGTGATGTACTGAGGACAGGGCATCACTTCTGTGGTATTCCTACCCCAAATGCATAACACTAATATAATCATGAGGGAACAGCAAACCAACCCAAATTGAAGGATTATACAAGATAAATTGCCTGTACTCTTTGAAAGCATTAAGTCAAGAAAGACAAAGACTGATGAAGAAATGTTCCAGATAAAAGGGGGCTATACAGATGTGACAGCTAAATGTTAATATGTAATCCTGGTTTAGATCATGAACCAGAGAAAAAATATCTTTCGTTTCACTGTAAAGGACATTAGTGGGACAATAAGTAAAATTTGGCTAAGGTTTGTAAATTATAGAACCATATCAATCTTAGTTTCCTGATTAGATAACTGTACTGTGATTACATAAGTGAATGTTCTTGTATTTAGGGAAACACGTACTGAAGTACTGAGAGGTAATGGAGCATTATGTCTACAACTTACTCTTCAACAGTTCAGAACAAAATAGTCATCTGCATATAGAGAGAATGTAAAACAAATGTGGTAAATGGTTAACAGTGGGGAGTTCTGGGTGAACTTTCTTGTAGGTCTGAATATTTTCCAAAATAAAAAGTTAAAAAAATGTTTTAATTGGGCAAAGGATTTGAGTAGATAGTTCTCCAAAGAAGATATATAAATGGCCAATAAGATCATGAAAAGATCCTAGGTATCTTTAGTCATTAGGGAAATGCAAAACGCAACCACAGTGAGATTCCACCTAACACCCACTAGGATGGCTACAATCAAAAGGACAGACAGTAACAAGTATTGTGAGGACGTGGAGAAACTGGAACCTTCATACATTGCTGATGGGAATGTAAACTGGGAAAACAGTCTGGCTGTTCCTCAAAGTTAAATAAAGAATTATCATAAGACCCAGTAATTTGGCTCCAAGAGAAATTAACATAAGTTCACACAAAAACTTGCATGTGAATGTTTATGGCAGCATTATTCACAATAGCCAGAAAGTGAAAACAAACCAAGTGCCTTTCAAATGATGAACAGACAAATCAAATATATCCATACAATGGAATATTATTCAGCCACAAAAAGGAATGAAATTCTGATACATGTTACAACATGCATGACACTTGAAAACATTATGATAAATGGAGGAAGCGAGTCACAAAAGACCATATATTGTATGATTCTATATATATGAAATGTCAAGAATAGGCAAATTCGTAAAGACAGAAAGTAGATTCAGTGGTTGCAGAGGACTGGGATTGGGGGGGTGGGGTTAGGTTGAGAGAAAATGGGGAGTGACTGTTAATGGATACTGTGTTTCTTTTGGGAGTGATGAAAATAATCTAAAATTACATTGTGGTGATGGCTGCAAAACTGTGAATATACTAAAAAAAAAAAAGACCTAAATGTAAGGCCAGACACCATCAAACTCTTAGAGGAAAACATAGGCAGAACACTCTATGACATAAATCACAGCAAGATCCTTTTTGACCCAACTCCTAGAGAAAGGGAAATAAAAACACGAATAAACAAATGGGACCTAATGAAACTAAAAGCTTTTGCACAGCAAAGGAAACCATAAACAAGACCAAAAGACAACCCTCAGAATGGGAGAAAATATTTGCAAATGAAGCAACTGACAAAGGATTAATCTCCAAGATTAACAAGCAGCTCATGCAGCTCAATAACAAAAAAACAAACAACCCAATCCAAAAATGGGCAGAAGACCTAAATAGACATTTCTCCAAAGAAGATATACAGATTGCCAACAGACACATGAAAGAATGCTCAACATCATTAATCATTAGAGAAATGCAAATCAAAACTACAATGAGGACTTCCCTTGTGGCGCAGTGGTTAAGAATCCACGTGCCAATGCAGGGGACACGGGTTCGAGCCCTGGTCCGGGAAGATCCCACATGCCATAGAGCAACTAAGGCTGTGCGCCGCAACTACTGAGCCTGCGCTCTGCGTTTGACCTAACGCAGCCAAAAATAAATAAATCAATAAATTTATTTAAAAAAAAAAACTACAATGAGATATCATCTCACACCAGTCAGAATGGCCATCATCAAAAAATCTAGAAACAATAAATGCTGGAGAAGGTGTGGAGAAAAGGGAACACTCTTGCACTGTTGGTGGGAATGTAAATTGATACAGCCACTATGGAGAACAGTATGGAGTTTCCTTGAAAAACTAAAAATAGAACTACCATACGACCCAGCAATCCCACTACTGGGCATATACCCTGAGAAAACCATAATTCAGAAAGAGTCATGTACCAAAATGTTCACTGCAGCTCTATTTACAATAGCCAGGACATGGAAGCAGCCTAAGTGTCCATCAACAGATGAATGGATAAAGAAGATGTGGCACATATATACAATGGAATATTACTCAGCCATAAAAAGAAATGAAATGGAGGTATTTGTAGTGAGGTGGATGGAGTTAGAGTCTGTCATACAGAGTGAAGTAAGTCAGAAAGAGAAAAACAAATACAGTATGCTAACACACATATATGGAATCTAAGGAAAAAAAAAAAAAGGTCATGAAGAACCTAGTGGCAAGATGGGAATAAAGACACAGACCTACTAGAGAATGGACTTGAGGATATGGGGAGGGGGAAGGGTAAGATGTGACAGGGTGAGAGAGTGGCATGGACATATATACACTACCAAATGTAAAACAGATATCTAGTGGGAAGCAGCCACATAGCACAGGGAGATCAGCTCGGTGCTTTGTGACCACCTAGAGGGGTGGGATAGGGAGGGTGGGAGGGAGGGAGACGCAAGAGGGAAGAGATATGGGAACATATGTATATGTATAACTGATTCACTTTGTTATAAAGCAGAAACTAACACACCATTGTAAAGCAATTATACTCCAATAAAGATGTTAAAAAAAAAAGATTGAATTCTGTACTTTAAAATGAGCAAATTGCATGGTATGTGAATTATATCTC
The DNA here is from genome assembly GCF_028564815.1 of Eubalaena glacialis. NCBI lineage: Eukaryota > Metazoa > Chordata > Mammalia > Artiodactyla > Balaenidae > Eubalaena > Eubalaena glacialis. The sequence continues at coordinate 16,631,181 of NC_083736.1, forward strand.
AATAAAGCTGTAAAAACTATTTTTCATAAGTTAAAACTTTAGGAAAGGCAGTATAGCAAATAAATATTTTTCACAACAAAGACCCTTTAAAAGTGATTCACCATAATTAGATTGAAAATACCTGAATCAGATTAAAACTCACCTACTGCACTGGTCTTCAGTGGAAAAGTAGATTTGAAAGTCATCAGAATTATCATGGACGTAAAGAAAACAACACCGTTCATCAAACTTGGATATGCTGCAAAATTTCAAAACGTAAGAATGCTTATTATATATAAATTTTGATATCAATTTAATTTTTTTGAGAAAAACCTAGGAACAGCTTTTCTTCCATTTTACAAATTTGAAAGTTTCATTAATGTTTTAACAAATACCCCCCTGCCCACCAAAGTGACTTCTATTTCTCTATGAAATTTAAATAGGAGGGGCATTTATCTTGCTGATGTTTGAGTTTGTATTCATCAACAGACTTTAATATGTATCAGGAACTTACTATATATTCAATGTTAAGCAAAGCATATGGGCAGCAGGAATGGGAATAAAATATGGTTTCTGTCTTCAAGAGTTTATAAGGTCATTAAAAAGGTATTTGTGAAATAATTTATTGTGATATCAAAGGAATTTCTAGACTTGAAAAATATTAGGACACAGTATTTGTGGCCACACAAGGGAAGTGGAAATAAACATGGCATTTTAGCTCAAGAAAGGCCTTTAAATGTTATCTGGTCCATCCCCACCAAAGGCCTGGATCTGACTCTACAGCTCCTTGAACAGGCAATATTCAGTTTGCCTGGACTATCCAGTGACAGAAAATCATCATATTCCATCTCCTGATGGATTTCACTGCTAGAAAGTTCTTTACCTGCACCGTGCCAAAGCCTACGCAATGGCCCTCATTTTGCCAGGTGGCACTATGCAAAAGGCTAGATTCTATGATTAGCCCTTCAGACAAATGAAGCCACTTTATCTTGCCCTTTCTAAGTCGTCTCTTCCTGAGATTATAGCTTCTTTGACCATTCCTTACATGTTATGGATTACATGACAAATAACGAGTTGAAACAGCAACAGTACAGGGTGATTTAAAATGAATTAAAACTAGCTTATACATGAGTAACTTTTCAAAACCAATCTTTAAAGGAACCACCACAGTTAGTTGGATAGCCTTGGGAATGTTCAACACATGCCCTTCATGTCACATTGGTTCCAGGGTCTGATTCACCTCAGGCCCTTTGCACATCCCTGTTGATGGCTAAAATGGCAGCAAGAGGTATCTCTACGAGAAGGTACAAACAGAAGGTTCTTGACTACATGTTATCATACAACTTAGTTTCTGAGTAGTACATGTTTGAAAAAGTTTAACACCTTTTGAATTATCTTATATTTTCTGAGCAGTATTATTCAAACATGCTACTGTGTTCTTAAATGATTTCTCTCCCTCTAAAAGTGATGTAAACATTACTCCAATTTAAACACTGATGTGTCTAGGAAAGGATCATGCTGCATCTGGGGTAACAGGGATTCATTCATTGGCCTGTGGTCTGAGAATCAGAGAAAAGACATAGAGTTCTAGTCCAAGCCCTTAATATGATGGGAACTATGAAGATACTGAGTCCTAGAGAGGCTGAATGATTTGCTCAAGATCAAACAGCAAAAGAGGGATTAGAACTCAGATCTACTCCAGAGTTCCTCCCACCCTTGGGTGTGCTGGCAGGGTCAGACTCAGAGTGCAGCCACACAATTCAGGCCCAAATGGTCAGCGCTCCTGAACCAAACAGCAAGTGGCAGACCTCTCCTGGGAATACACCACCTTACTCACCTGCCAATAACAATGCCCTTGGCTCCATTACTCTGCCCAGGAGATCCCAGCCAAGTATCATTATCAAGTAACTCCCAGCTTCAGTTCTGGGGGTCCCTGAGCACATGAACATCATTGGCTCAAAGAAGAAACACTTTATCTTTCTACACACATAACTTCTTGTTTTAAAAAAGTTTGAGACAAGAGAGTTTCGTCTGTTGGATACAAAAACAGCTACTCTGCTATAACAAGCCAAGCAGCCCGCAGCCCTTACTAGCAGCACAAGATGAACAAGCTCGGGCAGGGCAACAAGAGAGAAAATAGTCTGTTTTGGATTCTGTTAAAAATGAGAACACCACATATTATAAATAAGTAGAAACAAAGTGATAAAAACAACATCATTATTTGTATTAAAACAATAATTACATTTTCTCTTATGTGCTTACCTTATTCCTCTAATGGAAGAGGCTGTAAAATTCCATTCATGAATTTGTTTCTGCAGGTATCAAGGACAAAAGTCAGTAGTTTGATGTTTTCCACGCAAAGAATCATTTTTGGTTTCATTCTGTGGTCAATCGCTTCTGCTATTTTTTACTTTCAATAGAGTTTAGCAGTTAAAGCAAGATATTTTGCATAACTTGGAACACCAGAAACATTTTCTAATCTATTGTAAAAATTCATTTGTGTCTCTAATCCAGTTTAGAACAAATGATCTAAGTTTGAAATAGAAACAATAGGCACACAGTACATACACAGTGAGCAGCCTTTCGTCTTCTGTCAACGTATCAGGAAAACTCGAAGATGAGTTTGGGAACAGCCCACCGAAGTTGAATGACCCACAAAAATGTTTGGAGAGGCAAGAATGTGGCAGACACCAGTCAGTGCTCACCAATCTTTATTTCTTTTTCTCTCTGGGCACATAACTAGACTACATTTCCCAGCCTCCTGAGCAGCTAGGTGGGGTCATTTGATGGAGTTCTGACCCATGGGATGTGAACAAGAGTGATGTGCTCCACCTGTGGGCTTGGCTCATTAGAAACCTCCACAGCAATCCTCTCCTCTGCATTCTCTTTCCCCATCCACTACCAGATGGAATGGGGACCCTGCCAACCTGGACATGACATGAGGCATAGATGAACTTTTATCATCATAGATAAACTGATATGTGGGGGATGTTTGTTTTAGCATCTAGCCTACCATGACTAATAAAAAGACTAACTGGGATTTCAATCTGTACAAGACGCACTTAAAAAATACATATATAACTCTGTCCTCTCCCTCCACCACCATCCCTTGCCCTTAAACTATGAACAAAGCTAAGCCTTCTGAGGCTTAGCTTTGTTCATAGTTTAAGGGCAAGGGATGGTGGTGGAGGGGGAGGACAGAGTTATATATGTATTTTTATTGTAGCTACAATACCAATACATTACAACAACAGAGAATAATTTTAAATAAGCAAATACATTAGGTTAGCCTGAGGAATGCCATAAATGACCAGCTAAGCCTCCCAGAGAAGAGAAGTGTGAGAGCCAAATGACTGAGCATATGGCTCAGGAGAACAGCCACAAGCGATCGGGTGACAAGTTTCCTGCCATCCTGGAGCAATGGCAACAGGCACAGCTGGGAGGATGGTTCCCAATGGGAGAAGATCCATCCAGACATGTTGATGAAACACCTATCATGCACTAGGCAACGAACCAGCAGGGACATGAAAGAGAATGACAAAACCCCTGCCCTCATGGGGCTTACAATCGAGTGAGGGGAGATAGATAATAAATCAAATAGTAAGTGAAGAGCATGGTGGAGGGTGAAAAGTACTATGAACACAAATAACACAGCAAAGGGCATTAAGGTGGGGCAGGAAGTCATGAGTTTTCAAGCAGAAGGCTAAAGGGGGTGAGGGAGTGAGTCATGCAGATTAACTGGGGGACCAGTTCTGGGCAGAGGAAAAAGCAAGTGCAAAGGCCCTGAGGCAGCAGTGTGCTTTGCATGTTTGGGGACCAGCAAGGAGGGGAGTGAGACGGGAGGGGAGTGGAGTGAGTGAGGGGGGAGTGGGAGAGGAGGTTAGGGAGATCATGCAGGCCTTTGGAGGCCATCATCAGGACTTTAAGCCTCCCCTCTGTGTGAGAATCACTGAGAGCTGTGAAAGATGAAAGTGGATGAAAACATGAAAGCTATCACATCAGACCCATCTTTATAGAAAGACTCAGTGTATTTCAGAGGAGGGATGCGTTCCAAGTCACTGAAAGAGGGTAGTGGTGGAGAACGGGAGTCTGCTTTGGATTCAGGTACAGAAATATGAACGAGGGCAGATTCGAGAGAGCCTGCAAGAGGCTGTATGTATATAGAAAGCTCAACCACACAAGTTTGCAAAGTATTCCTGGACGGTAGGTTTACTCTAGGGTAGCTTTAGGGAACTTCTCAATTTGGGAGGAAGATTTACCGGTTAAGAAGTAAACCACATGGAGGGACTTCCTTGGCGGTCCAGTGGTCAAGACTCTGCACTTCCACTGCAGGGGGCACGGGTTTGATCCCTGGTCAGGGAACTAAGATCCTACATGCTGCGTGGTGCGGCCAAAAAAATTAATAAAATTAAATTTAAAAAAATTAAAAAAAACAGAAGTAAACCACACGGACCTCCCCTCCGCTTTCCCTTTACATCATAATCAATAGGCATTGGGTGGGGGGTTCCTGCTTCATAGGTCCTACAGATATAAAAATATAGAAGTCGTGCATGGGCTTGCAGAGCAGTTGGGGAGACACTTTGGAAAACGGATAAATAAGCGATAGGATGTACTTTGCACATGATACAGACAACTGGGTAGCCAACAGACGTTCAATGGAAGGATGAAAGGAGGGAAAGGGTGGTTAGAGACACCTTTGCAAAAGTTAGGACTTGGGTAATTGGAAGAATGCATTCCAGGGAGGGAGGAGGATGAGAACAAAAGTGCAGATGTGAACTCCTGCAGGGCCAGCTCAGGGGACTGTGAGATGACAGATGAAGGTCTGGCTGGGGCTGAGGGTCGGGGAGGGGGAGGAGAAGGAGGGAGGAGAAGGAGGGAGGAGAAGGAGGGCAGGGTTATATAGGGGCTTGACACTTAATAAAAGAGTTTGACTTTTATCTGGAAAGTCACAGGATCCAATAATGATTAGGGAATATCAAGAGGGCCACTACAAGTGTTTTTTTAATTATTACTAAACTTTTAAGCTGAAATACGGCATACATTCAGAAAAGGGTACAGTGATCATCTCAATGAATTTCCACAAAATGGAGAGCCACTGTAACCAGCATCTAAACCACGAGACAGAACATCGGCAGCAGAAGATTCGCTCAGACCCCCTGTTCCCAGTAACTCCTGTCGACCCAAAGGCAACTGCTATTCTCACTTGTCCCACTGTGGACAGTGTTGCCTGTTCTGGAATATTATACAAATGGAACCGTGAAGTCTGTGCTCCCGTGTCTGCAAGGGGAGTTTTTCATGAGCTATCTGGTGGTGTCCTGGCGGGTCAATCAGGAAAGCTATGACTGTTCTCCTCCTGTCCCGAGCCTCCCGTAAGGCAGCATTCTAATCTTTCCTGAGAGGGGATATTTCACCAAATCATGATGAGGAAACAGATTCAAGATTTTAGCTTTCCACAGTGCCAGAAGCCCCCAGTAACAGTGCATTGGAAGCAGAGCCAGGGTGGGCTCTGGAGAAATGGGCCGGGAAGTCAGAGGGAGGGGACTCCTTCAGGATCCCCGAGGTGCTGACTCAGCCTCTGCCCTCCTACCCCCAGGATGCGGACTTTCAGGGAGGGGGGATTTTTGTGTTAAAAGCATAGACTTTTTTTTTTGGTTGTTGTTAAAAGCATAGACTTTTTGTGTGAGATGTTCCAGTCGCTAACATAAGCATAAAAGGCACCTCCCAAAGAGCTTTCCAAAACCAGCAGCCCTACCCGTATGGATAGCAATGGTGGCCACAGTGCACCTGTTGCTAACTTTGGGGCCCACGAGAAGCTGAGGGAGAAACACCGCATTTGCTCCTGCTCTGTGCAGCCTCCCCGCATCGCTGTGCTGGGCGAGCTCGCAACCAGCTTGGGAGGCCAGTTGTGCACATCTCTTCCTAACCCTGTGTTCGGTGACCTGATGTTAGTTGCGTGAAACTGGCCATGATGGGAGTATTTACACCACAGAAATCAGTAAACACTACAAATTGGCCCTCTGCTCCCATATCCCCTGGAGAGCTGGTGGTTAAACACTGACCAGCGTACGTTTCTGAATCCCCGGCTGATGAAGCAGACCTTAATCTAATGTTACAGCGGTGCTGTCTGCAGGTGAACGTGTGCCTGTGTGATTGCTTCCCACCACCACAGCCCACCAGGAAGAACTGTGAGTCTGTGCAGAGAAGTTATCCTTTCACTCCAGGCTAATCTGCTTGCTTCCACAACCTGCAGAATTTCAAAAATGTAAATGAAGGCAAAAGCAAAGCCTTCCTCTCAAAGAAAAAAAGGCAATTTATATTTCTCTCAGACATTTGCTCTGACAACTACCAAGCACTGTGCAAAACATTTCCTCAGTCAAGGAAAACTACCATTTGCTGCTTATATAGTTCTTTCTATTTCTTATTACAGACTATATACAAACAAAGTAAAACATTTACAACTAGTGAGATACTATATGTACCGATGGAAATTCCCTTTAAAGACCTGCAACCATTACAGGCTTGTAGAATTCCACGAGAACAAAACCATTTTGCTCTAAAAGTATGAAGAGTCACTTTAATACGATTAGTTTTTTCCATAACTACTTGTCAAAATATGAGGTGTTCACACCAGTCAGAATGGCCATCATCAAAAAATCTACAAACAATAAATGCTGGAGAGGGTGTGGAGGAAAGGGAACCCTCTTGCACTGTTGGTGGGAATGTAAAATGGTACAGCCACTATGGAGAACAGTATGGAGTTTCCTTAAAAAACTAAAAATAGAACTACCATACGACCCAGCAATCCCACTACTGGGCATATACCCAGAGAAAACCATAATTCAAAAAGACACATGCACCCCAATGTTCATTGCAGCACTATTTACAATAGCCAGGACATGGAAGCAACCTAAATGTCCATCAACAGAGGAACAGATAAAGAAGATGTGGTACATATATACAATGGAATATTACTCACCCATAAAAAGAACAAAATAATGCCATTTGCAGCAATATGGATGCACCTAGAGATTGTCATACTGAGTGAAGTAAGTCAGACACAGAAAGACAAATATATGATATTGCTTACATGTGGAATCTTAAAAAAAAAGGCTACAAATGAACTTATCTACAAAACAGAAATAGAGTTACAGATGTAAAAAATAAACTTATGGTTACTGGGGGGTAAGGGGGGGGAGGGATAAATTGGGAGATTGGGATTGACACACACCCACTACTATATATAAACTAGATAATTAATAAGGACCTACTATATAGCACAGGGAACTCTACTCAATACTCTATAATGGCCTATATGGGAAAAGAATCTAAAAAAGAGTGGATATATGTATAACAGATTCACTTTGCTGTACACCTGAAACTAACACAACTAAATCAACTATACCCCAATAAAAATTTAAAAATGAGGTGTTTTGTTACCTCTATCAATGGAATAGTGAGGTTACAGATCAGAATTTTGAAAATTCTCTTGCATCACAGTGGCATCAATGACACAAACAATGTAAGCAAGGTTGGCCTCTAGTACAAGAATCCCAACACTGAGGACTGGGTGCTTCATGGCAGTGGTACCTGGAGGGGGGAACATAAGTAGGGCTTTGGGGGGTGGGGGCCTGCTAATGTTCCCTTCCCTAGGTTGCACTGGTAACTTAGATGTGTTCACTTGATAAAAAATCCATCAAATTGTACATTTATGAGTTATACACTTTTCTGTGTGTGTTATACTTCAATAAAAGGTTAAAAAAAAACCAAAGAGGCAAATTTAATAGAAGATACATGCATTCTTCAAATGAGATATATCTGTATGAACACCATGTATGTATCTTATTCTAGCTCCTTCTCTTTTGCTCAAATATTTAAAGCACACAGTGCAGGAAAAATACCCTAGCACATTACGGCGGCTCATCTTCACTAATGGCTACTGACTCTCTTATCAATGAGGAGAAGGTTGCTTCGCTGTTAAATATTAGACAAGGTTACTGGCTTACATTTGTGTTATAGACTTAATGTTTGTGTCTCCACAAATTCATATGTTGGAGCCCTAGCCCCTAGTGTGATGGTATTTGGAGATGGTGGCCTTTGAGAGGTGATTAGGTCACCAGGGTGGAGCCCTCGTGATGGGATTAGTGCCCTATATAAGAAGAGACAGGAGAGAGTTCTCTATCTCTCTTTCCATTATGTGAGAACAGGGCAAGAAGACCACCATCTGCAAACCAGGAAGAGGGTTCTCACCAGAACCTGACCATGCTGGCACCCTGATCTCAGACTTTCCAGCCTCTAGAACTGTGAGAAACAAATTTCTGTTGTTTGAGCCAGGGGCCCCCAAACCCTGGGCTGTGGACCAGTACCGGTCTGCGGCCTGTTAGGAATCCGGTTGCACAGCAGGAGATGAGTGGAGGGTGGGCGGGCGGGTGGGCAAGCGAGCGAAGCTTCATCTGCCGCTCCCCATCGCTCACGTTACCGCCCGAATCATCCCCCCTGCCCCCCAGGTCTGTGGAAAAACTGCCTTCCACAAAACCGGTCCCCGGTGCCAATAAGGTTGGGGACCACTGGTTTAAGCCACCCAGTCTGTGGTATTCTGTTACAGCAGCTCAAGCAGACTAAGGTAACTTGAAATATCATTCATGACTATATATTTTTCATATGTACCTTTATTGAAGTATAATTGATATAGAAAGAACTGCACCTATTTAATATGCATAATTTGATGAGTTTGGACATATGCCAACACTTGTGATACCATCACCACAATCAAGGTAGTAGATATATCCAACACCTCCCAAAGTGTCCTTGTGTCCCTTGGGTTTTGTTTTTATTTGTGTGTGTGGTAAGAACACACATGATATTTACCCTCTTAACAAATGTGAAGTGCACAATCCCATATTGTTAACTATAGGCACTGTGCTGTACAGCAGCTCTCTATGACTTATTTATCTAGCGTAACTGAAACTTTATACCCATTGAACAATGGAAAGTTGTTGTATCATGACTATTTCTGATAAAGGGTTTCCAATATGATTCTGAGCCTCTCCTTATCCTCTGATGTTGTATTTTATTTTTGAAGATATTGCTTATTTTTACCTGATTAAGACATAATTGCTCACACTCTTGTTTCCAGGGGGAAAAAAATCCTTCTTTGCCAAGTTGATGGCAGAACTCTCCCCACACTCCATGAAAACACAGACATAGCAAATAGATCTGTCTAATGCACTTGTCAAAGGTGCTACCTCTTTTTATTACTACAAAATATTTTATTAAAGAAAAAATCTGATGAAGTACTTTAGACAAATACAGATGAAAATGTAGCTGTTACCACAAAACATGAGGCCTGGCCCAGCATTTGTGTAATATCTTTAATGGGCAATGAAAATGTTTCCTCTCCTATATTGCTGGTGTAAGTATAAATTAGAATGGTACGAATTTGACAGTAGCTATCGAATTTTAAACATACGTAGTCTTAAAGCCAGCAGGTCCAATTCTGGGACTCTTTGCTCCTGAAACATCTACATGTGCGTGGTAGGGTGTAACCACCAGGATGTGCACTGGCGTATTTACCATCAGCTAGAATGCAAAACTGAAACCTAAATGTGCATTAGCAGGAAAGTGGTAAAATAAATTATGGCTCATCCATACCCGGAAATGCACCACCATGATATGGGAATATAGGGAATATCACATTTTAAAAATCGGGTGGATCAATGTGCACTATATGAAAAACTGTCCATGATGTATGGATCATTTAAAAAGAGTAAGTTGCAAAATAACAAATCTCACCATATGATCTCACATTAATGAAAATGCTTCTTCCCCCTATATATATGTATATTATATAGATAATGGATGTATGTATACACACATTATACATATATAACTGAGCTTAGAGAAAGGTATAGATGGACATCCATCAAATCATTGGTGATGGGAATACATACCAAGTTTGGGGGATTTGGAGGGACTTTCACTTTATTCCTTATCCACTTCCTTCATGGTTTAACTCATTTTTTTCCACAAGTTTATGTTCATTCGTATATAAATACATATATATATATACACACACACATATATATACACATATGTATATACACACATAGCTATACATATAATACAAATATATATATTTGGAAAACCCTGCTTCCTTTCCTCCATCTGTGATTACACTCCCTCATATACTCCTGTAACTCAGAAGTTAGGCATGGGTGCCTGTTCTTTCAAGTACTACAATATAGTTGACTCTCCTACTTGAAAACTGAATTTTTCATTAAATAATACAGAATAGGGAGGGGCAAGATGGCGGAAGAGTAAGACGCGGAGATCACCTTCCTCCCCACAGATACATGAGAAATACATCTACACGTGGAACTGCTCCTACAGAACACCCACTGAACGCTGGCAGAAGATGTCAGACCTCCCAAAAGGGAACAGACGCCCTCAGGGGACCTACATGCAGAGGCGGGTCCAAATCCAAAGCTGAACCCCGGGAGCTGTACGAACAAAGAAGAGAAAGGGAAATCTCTCCCAGCAGCCTCAGAAGCAGCGGATTAAAGCTCCACAAACAACTTGATGTGCCTGCATCTGTTGAATACCTGAATAGACAACGAATCATCCCAAATTTAGGAGATGGACTTTGGGAGCAGGATATATTAACTTTTCCCCTTTTCCTTTTTTTTGTGAGTGTAGATGTGTATGCTTCTGGGTGAGATTTTGTCTGTATAGCTTTGCTCTCACCCTTAGTCCTAGGGTTAGGTCCGTCCGTTTTTTTTTTTTTTTTTTTTGGCTTAAAAATTTTTTTTTTCCCTAATAAATGTTTTCTTAATAATTTTTTCCTTATTTTCTATTTTTAAAAAAATTTTTAATAAGTTTTTTCATATTTTTTATTTTAAAAAATTAAAAAAATTTTTTTTCTTAATAAATTTTTTCTAAATAATTTTTTTCTTATTTTTAGTATAAAAAATTAATAAATCTATTTTTAAAAATTAAAAAAAATTTTTTTTTCTTAATAAATTTACTCTTAATAATTTTTTTTCTTATTTTTTATTATAATTGCTTTATTTTATTTTATTTTATCCTCTTTTTTTCTTTCTTTCCATTTTTTCTCCCTTTTATTCTGAGCCGTGTGGATGAAAGGCTCTTGGTGCTCCAGCCAGGCATCAGGGCTGTGCCTCTGAGGTGGGAGAGCCAACTTCAGGACACTGGTCCACAAGAGACCTCCCAGCTCCACGTAATACCAAACGGCGAAAATCTCTCACAGATCTCCATCTCAACATCAAGACCCAGCTTCACTCAACGACCAGCAAGCTACAGTGCTGGACACCCTATGCCAAACAACTAGCAAGAGAGGAACACAGCCCCATCCATTAACAGAGAGGCTGCCTAAAATCATAATAAGGCCACAGACACCCCAAAACACACCACCAGACGTGGACGAACCCACCAGAAAGACAACATCCAGCCTCATCCACCAGAACACAGGCACTAGTTCCCTCCACCAGGAAACCTACACAACCCACTGAACCAACCTTAGCCACTGGGGACAGATACCAAAAACAACGGGAACTACGAACCTGCAGCCTGTGAAAAGGAGACCCCAAACACAGTAAGATAAGCAAAATGAGAAGACAGAAAAACACACAGCAGATGAAGGAGCAGGGTCAAAACACACCAGACCTAACAAATGAAGAGGAAATAGGTAGTCTACCTGAAAAAGAATTCAGAATAATGATAGTAAGGATGATCCAAAGTCTTGGAAATAGAATAGACAAAATGCAAGAAACATTTAACAAGGACGTAGAAGAACTAAAGAGGAACCAAGAAACGATGACAAGCACAATAAATGAAATTAAAAATACTCTAGATGGGATCAATAGCAGAATAACTGAGGCAGAAGAACGGATAAGTGACCTGGAAGATAAAATGGTGGAAATAACTACTGCAGACCAGAATAAAGAAAAAAGAATGAAAAGAACTGAGGACAGTCTCAGAGACCTCTGGGACAACATTAAACGCACCAACATTCGAATTATAGGGGTCCCAGAAGAAGAAGAGAAAAAGAAAGGGACTGAGAAAATATTTGAAGAGATTATAGTTGAAAACTTCCCTAATATGGGAAAGGAAATAGTTAATCAAGTCCTGGAAGCACAGAGAGTCCCATACAGGATAAATCCAAGGAGAAACACACCAAGACACATATTAATCAAACTATCAAAAATTAAATATAAAGAAAACATATTAAAAGCAGCAAGGGAAAAACAACAGATAACACACAAGGGCATCCCCATAAGGTTAACAGCTGATCTTTCAGCAGAAACGCTGCAAGCCAGAAGGGAGTGGCAGGATATACTTAAAGTGATGAAGGAGAAAAACCTACAACCAAGATTACTCTACCCAGCAAGGATCTCATTCAGATTGGATGGAGAAATTAAAACCTTTACAGACAAGCAAAAGCTGAGAGAGTTCAGCACCACCAAACCAGCTTTACAACAAATGCTAAAGGAACTTCTCTAGGCAAGAAACACAAGAGAAGGAAAACACCTACAATAACAAACCCAAAACATTTAAGAAAATGGGAATAGGAACATACATATCGATAACTACCTTAAATGTAAATGGATTAAATGCTCCCACCAAAAGACACAGACTGGCTGAATGGATACAAAAACAAGACCCATATATATGCTGTCTACAAGTGACCCACTTCAGACCTAGGGACACATACAGACTGAAAGTGAGGGGATGGAAAAAGATACTCCATGCAAATGGAAATCAAAAGAAAGCTGGAGTAGCAATTCTCATATCAGACAAAATAGACTTTAAAATAAAGACAATTACAAGAGACAAAGACGGACACTATATAATGATCAAGGGATCGATCCAAGAGGAAGGTATAACAATTGTAAATATTTATGCACCCAACATAGGAGCACCTCAATACATAAGGCAAATACTAACAGCCATAAAAGGGGAAATCGACAGTAACACAATCATAGTAGGGGACTTTAACACCCCACTTTCACCAATGGACAGATCATCCAAAATGAAAATAAATAAGGAAACACAAGCTTTAAATGATACATTAAACAAGATGGACTTAATTGATATTTATAGGACATTCCACCCAAAAACAACAGAATACACATTTTTCTCAAGTGCTCATGGAACATTCTCCAGGATAGATCATATCTTGGGTCACAAATCAAGCCTTGGTAAATTTAAAAAAATTGAAATCGTATCAAGTATCTTTTCCGACCACAACGCTATGAGACTAGATATCAATTACAGGAAAAGATCTGTAAAAAATACAAACACATGGAGGCTACACAATACACTACTTAATAACGAAGTGATCACTGAAGAAATCAAAGGGGAAATCAAAAAATACCTAGAAACAAATGACAATGGAGACACGACGATCCAAAACCTATGGGATGCAGCAAAAGCAGTTCTAAGAGGGAAGTTTATAGCAATACAAGCCTACATCAAGAAACAGGAAACATCTCGAATAAACAACCTAACCTTGCACCTAAAGCAATTAGAGAAAGAAGAACAAAAAAACCCCAAAGCTAGCAGAAGGAAAGAAATCATAAAGATCAGATCAGAAATAAATGAAAAAGAAATGAAGGAAACAATAGCAAAAATCAATGAAACTAAAAGCTGGTTCTTTGAGAAGATAAACAAAATTGATAAACCATTAGCCAGACTCATCAAGAGAAAAAAGGAGAAGACTCAAATTAATAGAATTAGAAATGAAAAAGGAGAAGTAACCACTGACACTGCAGAAATACAAACGATCATAAGAGATTACTACAAGCAACTCTATGCTAATAAAATGGACAACCTGGAAGAAATGGACAGATTCTTAGAAATGCACAACCTGCCGAGACTGAACCAGGAAGAAATTGAAAATATGAACAGACCAATCACAAGCACTGAAATTGAAACTGTGATTAAAAATCTTCCAACACACAAAAGCCCAGGACCAGATGGCTTCACAGGCGAATTCTATCAAACATTTAGAGAAGAGCTAACACCTATCCTTCTCAAACTCTTCCAAAATATTGCAGAGGGAGGAACACTCCCCAACTCATTCTACGAGGCCACCATCACCCTGATACCAAAACCAGGCAAAGATGTCACAAAGAAAGAAAACTACAGGCCAATATCACTGATGAACATAGATGCAAAAATCCTCAACAAAATACTAGCAAACAGAATCCAACAGCACATTAAAAGGATCATACACCATGATCAAGTGGGGTTTATTCCAGGAATGCAAGGATTCTTCAATATACGCAAATCAATCAACGTGATACATCATATTAACAAATTGAAGGAGAAAAACCATATGATCATCTCAATAGATGCAGAGAAAGCTTTCGACAACATTCAACACCCATTTATGATAAAAGTCCTGCAGAAAGTAGGCATAGAGGGAACTTTCCTCAACATAATAAAGGCCGTATATGACAAACCCACAGCCAACATTGTCCTCAATGGTGAAAAACTGAAACCATTTCCACTAAGATCAGGAACAAGACAAGGTTGCCCACTCTCACCACTATTATTCAACATAGTTTTGGAAGTGTTAGCCACAGCAATCAGAGACGAAAAAGAAATAAAAGGAATCCAAATCGGAAAAGAAGAAGTAAAGCTGTCACTGTTTGCAGATGACATGATACTATACATAGAGAATCCAAAAGATGCTACCAGAAAACTACTAGAGCTAATCAATGAATTTGGTAAAGTAGCAGGATACAAAATTAATGCACAGAAATCTCTTGCATTCCTGTATACTAATGATGGAAAATCTGAAAGTGAAATTAAGAAAACACTCCCGTTTACCATTGCAACAAAAAGAATAAAATACCTAGGAATAAACCTACCTAAGGAGACAAAAGACCTGTATGCAGAAAATTATAGGACACTGATGAAAGAAATTAAAGATGATACAAATAGATGGAGAGATATACCATGTTCTTGGATTGGAAGAATCAACATTGTGAAAATGACTCTGCTACCCAAAGCAATCTACAGATTCAATGCAATCCCTATCAAACTACCACTGGCATTTTTCACAGAACTAGAACAAAAAATTTCACAATTTGTATGGAAACACAAAAGACCCCGAATAGCCAAAGCAATCTTGAGAACGAAAAATGGAGCTGGAGGAATCAGGCTCCCTGACTTCAGACTATATTACAAAGCTACAGTAATCAAGACAGTTTGGTACTGGCACAAAAACAGAAATATAGATCAATGGAACAGGATAGAAAGCCCAGAGATAAGCCCACGCACATATGGTCACCTTATCTTTGATAAAGGAGGCAAGCATATACAGTGGAGAAAAGACAGCCTCTTCAATAAGTGGTGCTGGGAAAATTGGACAGGTACATGTAAAAGTATGAAATTAGAACACTCCCTAACACCATACACAAAAATAAACTCAAAATGGATTAAAGACCTAAGTGTAAGGCCAGACACTATCAAACTCTTAGAGGAAAACATAGGCAGAACACTGTATGACATAAGTCACAGCAAGATCCTTTTTGACCCAGGTCCTAGAGGAATGGAAATAAAAACACAAATAAACAAATGGGACCTAATGAAACTTAAAAGCTTTTGCACAGCAAAGGAAACCATAAACAAGACCAAAAGACAACCCTCAGAATGGGAGAAAATATTTGCAAATGAAGCAACGGACAAAGGATTAATCTCCAAGATTTACAAGCAGCTCATGCAGCTCAATAACAAAAAAACAAACAACCCAATCCAAAAATGGGCAGAAGACCTAAATAGACATTTCTCCAAAGAAGAGATACAGATTGCCAACAGACACATGAAAGAATGCTCAACATCATTAATCATTAGAGAAATGCAAATCAAAACTACAATGAGGTATCATCTCACACCGGTCAGAATGGCCATCATCAAAAAATCTAGAAACAATAAATGCTGGAGAGGGTGTGGAGAAAAGGGAACACTCTTGCACTGTTGGTGGGAATGTAAATTGATACAGCCACTATGGAGAACAGTATGGAGGTTCCTTAAAAAACTAAAAATAGAACTACCATATGACCCAGCAATCCCACTACTGGGCATATACCCTGAGAAAACCATAATCCAGAAAGAGTCATGTACCAAAATATTCATTGCAGCTCTGTTTACAATAGCCAGGACATGGAAGCAACCTAGGTGTCCATCATCGGATGAATGGATAAAGAAGATGTGGCACATATATACAATGGAATATTACTCAGCCATAAAAAGAAATGAAATGGAGGTGTTTGTAATGAGGTGGATGGAGTTAGAGTCTGTCATACAGAGTGAAGTAAGTCAGAAGGAGAAAAACAAATACAGTATGCTAACACATATATATGGAATCTAAGGGAAAAAAAAAAAAAAAAGAGGTCATGAAGAACCTAGTGGCAAGATGGGAATAAAGACACAGACCTACTAGAGAATGGACTTGAGGATATGGGGAGGGGGAGGGGTGAGATGTGACAGGGTGAGAGAGTGTCATGGACATATATACACTACCAAATGTAAAATAGATAACTAGTGGGAAGCAGCCGCATAGCACAGGGAGATCAGCTCGGTGCTTTGTGACCACCTAGAGGGGTGGGATAGGGAGGGTGGGAGGGAGGGAGATGCAAGAGGGAAGAGATATGGCAACATATGTATATGTGTAACTGATTCACTTTGTTGTAAAGCAGAGGCTAGCACACCGTTGTAAAGCAATTATACTTCAATAAAGATGTTTAAAAAAAAAATAATACAGAATAAAGAGAGAGCTGTTTATGATTGTTTTCTTACCATTTCCGTGGGTGAGACGTGCCACACAGAAACTGTCCTCTCCTCAGCTTCACTGTTTATAGAGACATACGAAGGCTGGTAGACTTTGGTTGGTTCTATCACCAGAACCTAAAAGAACAGATTTCTGTAATGCGTGGGAACATGCCACATAGGTTATCTTGCCCAGTGAGGAAGTGGGAAGCTCTGGACTCCACAGATCCTCTACGTGTACCTACTATGCAGCAACCCTGCTCTAGGACCAGTGGATACGGCGGCCCACAATCCCTTCCCTATGGGAGGTCTATGCTCTGATGGGGCAGACAGTGTAACCAACAGACAAGGATATGCAATAACATAACATACAGACCTCTGAAGAAAATAAGGCAGAATAACGGTGAGGAAGGGGTGGGGGACACTTCTTGAGACAGAGGGGCCAAGAAAGGCTTGCCCGAGGAAGTCACAGAGAAGAAAGGAAGGCTACAGTTTTTGAGAGAAATTAGGAAGTAAACTTGAGAATCCACAGGTAGGTACCCAAGTCTGCAAAAAATGCAAGAGGATGAAGAGTGAGGTGACAGTCCATCAGTCATATTTTATTTTGCTGGGGGAGAGGGAGGGAGGGAAGGAAGGAGGGAGAGGAGGAGGGAGAGATGAAGAGGAACGGGGTAAAAAAGGGGGAGAGAGACAGAGAGAGAATGAATTTCCAAAGCAAATGTTTATTGCTAAACTGGGGTAGAGATTACATGAGTGTCTGTCCCATTATTTTTTTTGTACCTTTCAGTAGGTTTGAAATATTTCATAATTCAAAGAAGATTTAAAAACTTATTACCCAGGCACAAAATCATTATCATAATCATTTCAAACAACGTAATCTTTTATTCGATGTTTCATGAAATTCTGAACACTGAATGTTCACAAAATCTTATGACATAAACACGAAACACAATTATCTGAAGTTCAGTTTCTGGGATGCTTAGATGTCTTACTTATGACTCCTTATAAGATGATCATAAAACTGAAACAAAAACTCAATGAAAAGCTAAAAGCGGTTTTGCTTTTCAATAAAGTTTTAAAAAGTAATTAGTCGCATTGGAGGCAAACCAAAGCTCAACAGGAAACAGCTGTGAATTTGAAAATTTTACTATTAGTGTTGCATTGTTGTGGAACCAAGTTTCTCCTCCTCAGCACTATGGACATTTTGGGCTGGATAATTCTGTGTTGGGGGCAGGAGACTGTCCTGTGCATTGTGGGAGGTTTAGTGGCATCCTTGGCCTCCACCCCACTAGATGCCAGTAGCAACACCTTTCCCACAGTTGTGACAACCAAAATGTCTCCAGACGTTGCCAAACGGCCTCTGGGGGACAAAAATCACTCCTAGTTGAGAACCACTATTTTAGAGGATATAGCCAGCTTTTTCTAGTGAGTTGATCTCTCGCTGGCTGATTCTACATAAGATTGATGGCTCTCTTAACATTTTCAGTTACTCTAAGGGTTTCTTCCTTTCAGAGTATTCAATAATTAGATAGTACCAACCCCAGTTTCTTTTTTTTTTTTATCTTAAAAAAATGGATTTAGCATCTCTTACTGGAAATCTGAGTCCGTTAGTAACTTCATTTGTTGCCTCAAAAATTATATCTAACCAGAAGTTCAGCCGTTCTTGCCTGGGTGAATGTTCAATAATGGGTTTCTTGAAGCGCTGAATTAATAACAAGTTCTGAACTAATGATCGCAGGTACCTGGAAAAATCATGAGCACCAATAAATTAGATTCCCAAAGAAACGGAATTCAATTCTACTCCCTTTAAAAGAAGTTTCCCAAAAGCCTTATTTCTTAAATTCATAGTGTGTAGCAAGTACTTCTTAATAATTTGGCAACCACATACTTAATTAAAAGAAACCCAAACGGGGCAAAATAAGCTTGTCCAACAAACATACAACATGGCTTTTACCAACATTGGGCTAAACCTCAGTTTTGGTACATTGTGTTCAAAGCATAGAGACTGGCAAGCATTTGCTATCTTAATTAACAAGAGCAAGTGGTTTGAAGTTCAAAGCAACTGCAAAATGACAAAATTTCAAACTCAGTATCTTCTTCTTTTCTAACTACCCTTTTTATTTTGAGGTAATTATATATTTACATAGTTATAAGAAACAATACAGAGAGATCCCATGTGCCCTTGGTTTACCCCAATGGTAACATCATGTAAAATTCTAGAATAATATCACAATCAGGATACTGACATTGATACAGTCAAGATAGAAAATATTTCCATCCACAAGGATCCCTCATGTTTCCCTTCTATAGCCACGCCAACTTCCTTCCCATCCCCATCCCCTCTTTGACCTCTGGCAATCACTAATATTAAACTCAATGTACTTTCTTTTAAAAAAAATTAGATCTGACCTGGTAGATTTTGAATTTATAAGGTCTTCAGTCTCACCACACCTTTACTATCTTTAGGCAAACTGAACTCTTTGAAACATAGTTGCCAGGCAGTGGTAGTCACATCTTCTCTGGTAGTGAATGGGGTTGGTGGGGAGGTGTTTCTGCTGATAGTATCAGAGTATTATTTTGCCCTTTGAGGATAAAGTCTGGAGCTATCCTGGGAAGGCAGATCAGCTAGGCTCTGACTGACTTGTTTGGGTACTGTGTAGTAAAGGATTAATTCAGCAGGACTGGGTTGCCCAAGTATACATTCCAAAGAAAGGTGTGGCCCTTGACTGGCTTCTGAGAGATCACTTCTAAGCCCTTGGGATATCCTGCCTGCTAAGAGTCTCTGTCTACCTGGGGCCTTGCACCAGGCCAGCCAGTTTACGCTAACAGTATGATTCATGGTGGGGACCTTGGGCCATGCTGTATCAGTGTGATCTCCAGAGAGGCTGGGGACTCAGTGACTAAGGTCAGCTACGTGGGTGCTTCATGCCTACATAATTGACCCCCAATAAAAACCCTGGACACCAAGGCTTGGTGAGCTTCCCTGGTTGACAATAATTTGTACATGTTGTCACATATCATTGCTGGGAGAATTAAGCACTGTCCATGACTCCACTGGGAGAGGACAACTGGAAGCTTATGCCTGGTCTCTCCTGAGCTCTGCCCTATGTGCCTTTTGCCTTTGCTGCTTTTAATCTATATACTCTTACTGCAATAAACCATAACCATGAGTAGAATAGCTTTTCTGAGTTCTGTGAGTTCTTCTAGCAAATCGTGAACCTCAGGGTGGTCTTGAACCCACAACAATAGGTACCAACACTGTAAGTCAGTCCAGGTTCTGATGTAACAGGAATGTATTCACGCCTCAGGTCTCCTCTCCAGAGTCAGCTCTGTCTGGCTCAGATGCAACAATGCACCTTAAAATTAGAATTCTGCAAACAGCAGCCACTCCAGGAGGGCTGGAAGCTCAGCCTGCCTCTGTGTTCTCTCAGCCTCAGAAAACTTTCAAGAGGTTAATAGGGTTTCGGGGTCAAATTTAAGTCCTCCAGATGGGAAAGAAATACAGTCAAACTAGATATGAACGCTGAGATTCCTACCCCTGAGAGTCCAGATTGGCCCACTGAGCTGAGAAATAGAAGGGGACAGACGAACATGGATCGTTAAAAGTAAAAAATTTTAAATTATGTAAGTAATCCAAATGCATTTTAGACAAATCAGAAAATAGAGTTAAAAAAGCAGATTACAAACTTCTTAACCTGCTACCTCCCTGAGATAGCCACTATCAATATGTTGGAGCAAACCCATGACTCATCATTTTCTCATTATACAAATATCTACTGAGAATCTATTATGAAACTATAGCAATCAATAATATAACCACAACTCTGATGGAGCTTAATGTCTATTGTGAAGTCAGCTATTGCCCAACCCTCCCAGACCCTCCTCTGAGTCACATATGAAACAGAGGTTTTTAATTAAAATGAGTCCATATAAAACAGTAGTTCTCAAAGTGTGGTCCCCAGACTAGCATCAGCTTGTAATTTCTAAATGCAAATTCTCAGGCCCCACCCTAGACCCTTTGAACCAGAAATCCGAAGGGTTAGGCCCAGCAATCTGTGTTTTAATCAACACAGGTGATTCTGATAATGTCAAAGTCTGAGCACTGATATAGAAAAATATACCCTGCATCTGGCTTTTCTTATTCAGTGATACACCATGAACACATTTCCATGTCTCCAAGTATTCTTTCTTGCACATTTTAATGGCTGTATAATGTGCTAACCTAGGGCCACTGCTGGGCCACCATTTTCTTGATCATATCTATAATTGGTGTTTTAGTTCCAGTTTTCATTTGTGATGAAAATCATTTTCTTGGTGTACTTTTAGCTTTACTATCTGTTTTCTCACAAATGCACAATATGTACTGATACCCAAGAACGTTCTGCTCTTGAGGACCTACGTGGCCTGAAAAGATTAATAGGGCTGAGAGTTTTGTCTTGGAGACATAGCATGTAGGGATACGTTCTGTGTGTGGGTGTCTGTCTGTCTGTCTTTCCCTCCCGTCACATAAAACCAAGCGAGGCCTCAAGAGTTGCTCTTTCTGCCCTAACTTTGCTTTAATGAAGAAGTCAGAAGGAAAAACATAGCAATTGCTATTATTTTTGGCATTCACACCTTTTCCTCCTGGGGGAAACCTTTCAGAACAAGATCAGATTTGACATGGGTGATGAAAACACATAGACCTGACTCACCAGACTGGAGGTTTCAGTTTGAACAACCTCTCTGCTGCCTGGACAGCTTTCCCAACATCATTGGCCAACATGCTGACGTTGAAGAACTGACCCACATCCCAGTAATTGTTCATTTTCTCCAAGCTCCCTTTTCTTCCCAACAAACTGTTCAGCCGGACACCTTAAGAATTTGAATTTTAGATAAAGTTATGAAAAGTCTTCCTAGTTTCCACCATATTATGTAAGCCTTTAGAGGAGAAAATGGGCATTTTATTCGGGCTACTGCCTCAGGTGTGCTATCATACAGTAACTGTTCCTTTTGAAATATAATGTTGGTTATTTGGACATAATTTTTAATGTTGAACTTGTGTTACCAAAGCATATCAACATCTGCAGTCATAAACAGCTTTACCTATTTTCCTTAGCTCCATGGAAGTTTCAAATTGCTGTCCAGCAACTATCAGCAAAACTGCAAGGTTGATTCCTGAATAAAGAGATGGCTGGAGCTCAAACCCTTTGCAATACCTGTAATTACAGAACCACCAAATTCCTATTATATCATTTTATTATGGTAGAGGGAAAAAGTGCAAATACTAGCACAAACCAACCTTCTCATGAACATTTTTACTACTCTAATTTATTGTTTTACAGCTATCCTCCAGCTGCCCATGTTTACTAACAGCCACATGTAGCAGTCAGATAGCTTCTTAAAAATGTCATAATAGGGACTTCCCTGGTGGTCCAGTGGGTAAGACTCCACGCTCCCAATGCAGGGGGCCCGGGTTTGATCCCTGGTTGGGGAACTAGATCCCGCATGCTGCAACTAAGAAGCCCGCATGCTGCAACTAAGAAGCCCGCATCCCGCAACTAAAGATCCTGCGTGCCGCAACGAAGATCCAGCACAGCCAAAATAAATAAATAAATAAATACATACATAAATATTTTTTTAAATGTCATAATAGCAACACAGTAACTAACACTAGAGAGTTTTAAAATCTTTCTTCGGAGGGTTTAGAGTTTTAAAATAAAAGCCATGATCACTGTATAAAGTAAGGAAACTATATTAAAGGGTACAAAAGAAATTTAAAACCTATTATAATTCTACTCCCAAAAGTAGAACACAATTTGATGTCCACATATCATTTTTAAAGTTATACTCCATTTGCACATTGAGCATTTTTTATTTTGTGGAAATCACAACAGGTATAGGCTCTTTCTCTGCAGGCAGTCTGTTTGCTTATATCATGAAATGGAATTATTTTTTCATGTATGAAGCAGTACTGCCAAAATCCTGGATCGCAGAGAGCAGTGGCATATAAAGTGAGAGAAGGGGGCTTCCCTGGTAGCGCAATGGTTAAGAATCCACCTGCCAATACAGAGGACACAGGTTCGAGCCCTGGTCTGGGAAGATCCCACATGCCACAGAGCAATTAAGCCCGTGCGCCACAACTACTGAGCCTGCGCTCTAGAGGCCGTGAGCCACAACTACTGAAGCCCGCGCACCACAACTACTGAAGCCCGCATGCCTAGAACCCGTGCTCCGCAACAAGAGAAGCCACCGCAATGAGAAGCCCGCACACCACAACGAAGAGTAGCCCCCGCTCGCCACAACTAGAGAAAGCCCGTGTGCAACGAAGACCCAACGCAGCCGAAAATAAAATAAATAAAATAAATAAATTTATTAAAAGCATAATAAAGTGAGAGAAGGGGCAGGGATCTATTACATTAGAATAAAGAACAAGATCCAAAACTGCGAATACCATTTTTATACCAAAAGGTTAACCATGCCTTTTTTAATTCTCTTATTTATTCTTTTTTCTACGCATAAAAATTTTCTTTCTCTTCCATGAGCAAGTATGAACATCATGATCAGGAAAAAAAGAATTTGATCAACGAAGTAATGATGTAAAAATTTCTTTTTGTAAACCAGGACTGATTTTATCAGTCGTGTGACAACAGGAGGATCAAACACCAACAAAACATTAAATTGTGGAAGGGAGAACTTATCAGTTAAATCTGACCATAAATCATAAAATCAGTTAAAATCTGATTTTATGAGCTTTGGGGCATGATACAAGTACCCTCAGAGGGACTAGAGGATATCAAGAAAGTCATTCCAACCCTAGTCAACAGAATTCCAATAAAATTGAAACCTCTCCCCCACTCCCCCAGGTATGTCTTGGGGATTTTTTTTTTTTTATAAATGTGGTTTTAATTTTTATTTATTTATTTTTAATTAATTAATTAATTAATTAATTTATGGCTGTGTTGGGTCTTCGTTTCTGTGCGAGGGCTTTCTCTAGTTGTGGCAGGCGGGAGCCACTCTTCATCGCGGTGTGCGGGCCTCTCACTATCACGGCCTCTCTTGTTGCGGAGCACAGGCTCCAGACACGCAGGCTCAGTAATTGTGGCTCACGGGCCCAGTTTGCTCTGCGGCATGTGGGATCTTCCCAGACCAGGGCTCGAACCTGTGTCCCCTGCATTGGCAGGCAGATTCTCAACCACTGCGCCACCAGGGAAGCCCTGTCTTGGGGATTTTAAATTCCATATCCTACTGTATTTGATTTTTCATTTTCTTTTACTATGAAAAGTTATCTGGGAAGAGGGCAGAGAGGGTGACTTCTCTGTGCTTCTTATTCACAAATGAAACAGGCCCGGCTTGGGGACAGACAAGTCTTGAACTCGGAGTCAGGACTGCAGTCCCAGGTTTGTGTCTGACCAGCCCCGCGACCTTGGACCAGCCCCTGCCTCTCTGAGCTGCGTGTTCCACATCCCTATCTGAGATCAAGGTGACCCTCATGGTCTCACCGGAGCCATCATGCCCTGACCAGAAGACTACGCTTTATTTGCTCCTGTATCCACTGCCATGACCTTCTCAAGTGCATGCAGAAGGCTCCTCTGACTTCCTTGAAGGAGCCACTGGCAGTAATTTCCTGACCTGGAGGTTGAATTCTTGGCCATGATGGTGGGAACACAGCTTCCTATTTTGGCTGTACCAAACTTTAATTTCCCTTCCTTTCCCTTCCCTTCAACACCTTGAGTGATTTCTCTTGAGCATACAGTGCACTGGTGCTACTGGGGATTAACTAAGACTAAAACAAGGTCCCCGCCCTCTAAGAACCTATACCGTGATGGAAGTGATAGTATTTTCACTAATTGTGTGTAATTTTCATGAGTGTGGTAACCTAAAACCACACAAATCCAAGTCTAGAGGGACTCACAGAAGACAGAGAGGCTTGAGATGCGGCATGAAGATGGATAGAATTGTAACAGTAGTGATTTAGAAAGGGAACCCCAGCATAGAAAATGGCAGGAGAAGAGATGGGAGTTTGGGGAGCTCCTAAGGAACTTCAATTTACTTGGACATATATCAGATAGTGGGAAACAGGGCTAGGGGCAGGTTGGAGAAAGTCTGCAAAGCGCCTAGAATGGTGATCTAAGAGTTTGAAGTTTTATTTAATAGGGAGTGGAGAGCCATTTTGGATCTTTGAGCTTTAGGAGGAGTAAACTGTCAATCTATGAAGGACAGACTTTAGAGACACCAAGCAGAGAGCCTACTTGGGATACTGTTCTGGCAAGAGAGCAAAAAAAAAATGGTGCCAATTAGGGGTGGTGGTGATGGGAAAGGATGGGTAGGGAGTGAGGGAAGACTCACAGAAGGACTGGAATTGGGACCTGACTGTATGGGGAGATAAGTGAGTGAAAGTTATCAAACATTAACCAAAAGTGTATGCCTAGAAGGCTAAAGAATGGTTGTAAGAAAGCAAGACAATGGAAGCCATCCCTTGTGGAGAGGAGGAAACGACTTCAGCCTTAGACATGTTGAGTCTTAAATACCAGCACCATCTTGAGGTAGAACAGGTGGGCAAAGAGAGGGGTGATGTGGGGCCAAAGCTTAGGATAGAGGGTGGGCTGGAGATCAACTAAAGGTTCCAAGGTGTGGGAGTGACTGGGATCACCAGGGAAAAGTGTAGATGGAGAGAAGAGGGAAGAGGACAAAGTCCAACGTGTATGGAAGGAAAACAAAGAGGAGGCGGGAGAGGGGGAGAGGAAGCAGTTAGAATTAAATGAGACTGCAGCAGCGATACCAAGAGCTCTTGTGATGGAAATGGATGGTGTAGGCTGTTGGCTCTACCTTTAAAATATATCCAGGTTCTGACACCTCATCATTTTCATCACTATTACCCTGGTTCAAGTCCCCATCAGCTCTTCTCTGAATTTCTGCAGTAGTCTCCTAACTGTTCCCTGCTTCTGCCCTGACCCATGTGATAGATTATTTAATAACCACAAAGCCCTCCCATCCCACTATGCACATGCCTTTGCCATGTCTCCCACTCACAGGTTGGAGTCTATTTCTCCACCGCTTTGAATCTGGGCTGACCGTGTGATTTGCTCTGACCAAGAACATGTGGCAGAACTGACCTTGTGTGAGTTCCTGAGCCTTAAGAGGCTTTCTGGCTTCCACATCCACTCTCTGAGAATGCTGCCCACCATGTAAGAGAGCTGGTCTACCAGGATTAGAACTACCCGTTAGAGAACAGAGGCTCACCACCAACAGCCAGCACCAGCTGTCAAGTGTGTATGAGGCCATTTTGGACCTTCCAGCCCTGCTGATTCTCCAGATGACTACAACTTTAGGAGTGAGCTCAGCACTTAAGGAGTGAAACGAGCAGAGGAACTGCCTGGGCAATCCATAGAATCATGAGAAGTCATCAATCATTGTTTTAAACCACTAAGTTTTGGAGATGCTTGGGGGTTTTTTTTGGTTTGTTTTTTTGTTTTTTTGGCCAAGCCGTGCGGCTTGCAGAATCTTAGTTCCCCGACCAGGGATTGAACCCAGGGCTTCGGTAGTGAGAGAGCAGAGTCCTAACCACTGGACCACCAGGGAATTCCCTGGAGATGCTTGTTATGCAGCAAATGGTAGCTGACACACCCCCTAAAATGTATTCATAACAGTGAGAGTACTCTGGTTAAAATGCATGTCAGATCTTGTCACTCCTCTGCTCAGAATATTCCAGCACTGTATCATCTCACTCAGAGTAAAAGGGTCTTCTCTCCCATTTCCTGCCACTCTCCCCCTTGCTCCTGCCTCATCATCCTTGAGCATGCTCAGCATGCTTCCTCCTCAGGGTCTTTGCCCTTGTTATCCCCTCCTTCTGGAACACAGTTATCTGCAAGGCTCATTCCCTCATCACCTTTACATCTTTATTCACCTTCACTGATCATCCTATATAAAACTGTAGACAACTCCCAGTCCTCCTTTCCCTCGTCCCTGATTAACTTTTCCCCCTCACCATCAGCTGACATCCTATATATTTTACTGTATTTGTTTGTCTGACTTTCCTTACCAGCAATGCAAGGTCCATGAGGGCATGGATTCGTATCTGCTGTGTCTTTATCCCCACCATCTAGAAAGTTACTGGCATGCAGTAAACCCTCAATAAACATTTGTTGAATAAATGAATGAGTAAGTAACGAACGGCTCATTGAGAAGATAATGCTACGACGATGGTGGAACAAGGTTCTGGAAGGAGTAGCTGGGAAGGAGTGTGCTGAGCCTCCTCGCCCCTATAAATGAGTGAACTTGTGGAAAGAATGTCACCAGTAGAAAAGCCTATTTCTAACGGTTTCCTTTTGGAAAAAGGAATCTGGAAATTCCCAGACCACATTTATGGCATTTTTTTCACTGCCAGCAAACAGGCAGACACACATATGTAGGGAAGAGACCTGGATCCTTAGCCTGTGCAATTCTATCCTTTGCAAAGATACACGTGCTACTGACTAGGGCTGAGGGTTTACCACTCAATGGCATTGTCTCGGCTGGCATCATCTTTGCAGTCCGAATCCAAGAAGATGTCCTTGTATATCCTCCCGCAGAGGCAGAACATGTCGGGGGCCGGGTGGTCACAGCTCTGCAGAACCTGGAGCATGACCTGCAGAGCCTTCTCACGATCGCCTGTGCTGTTTCTTCTGAAAGATTCATGTGATAAGATGACAAATGTCTGAATCAAGACACGGGAGTATAGATGCATTCATTCTGTGAAAGGCTTGTGCTTTAGCAGGAAAAAAATCTAAATTATATTTCATTTTTCATATTCAAATGAAAGAACTGCTTAAGGTCCACACCAGTAAGTCTCATTCAATCATACTCTGTCCTACCTGATCCTTCCTCTTTAAATTAGACCTAGACTGTAGATGAAAGCATATGCAGATCAATGTATTTGGAAAGACAGAAAAAAAATAATATGGCAGCCTCCTGTCGTTGGATGGGAGAGTAAGGATTTCAGAAGCTAAGCCTGAATCATGAGGATGAGACAGTTTGACACAAGGTTCTTTTGGAAAAGTGGCAGGTCCCCAAATTCAGAAAGACAAGATGAATTTAGAAATGTACCCTGGCATTTCTTGACCTGAAATGCCTTGCCATCTTCAAACGGGGAAGGACTCTAGTAATTCCTGTTATACCCATCGGAATAAAAAATCATTTATATATTCATAAATCACAGTCTTCTTTATTATTCCATTATATGGTAAAATTTTCATTTTATGTACAGGAAATGGATTCCTTAGACAGTTGTTAAAATAATTTTTTGCCACAAAATAACTTGAGTTTGCGGCTGTGAAATATTAACAGTGTTCCTGTGAAGGTTTGGAAGCACAGGTCCATCAGAAGTGAGGACTGATTAAATCAACTATGGCTAATGATATTCATATTATAATATAAAATATTAAACATTATAAAAAGAAATGAAACAACGTCTATGTAATACTGCTGTGGAGAGATCTCCAGAATATCCTGTTAAGACAAGAAAGCAAGATGTTGAACACTGTGCACAGAATGCTACCTTTTTATTAAGAAAAGGGGGGGATGTGAATAAATATATGTATCTGCTTTCATTTTTTCAAAATGGAAGATAAAATAAAAGGTAACAAAAATGGCTACTGATAGGTGGAGGGAAAAAACACGATGAAGGGGACAGGGACAGATAGAGGTTACACTTCTTGGAATTTGACTTTGAAACTACTGATACATAAGATTTTTACATAATTATAAAAGAAAATGAAATAATTTTTAAAATGTTGCCTAAAGACACTGTTTGCCAATGAACATACCGTCTGAATTTGCGGCTGGGGCAAAACAAAACAAATGAACCTGTGCATCCAGTTGATGGTTTTACCCACAAAAGAGAGAAACTAATTTATCCCATGGCTTAAAAACACAGCAATTAGACTGTATTTTCCTAAGAGGATATAACCTAAGGAAAAAAATATAAATGCAAAGAAATCTTAAATAGTTTCCAGTAATCATACTGTTAGTGATAATACTAATACTGGTATTTTGAAAATGTTATATATTTACAGTATAGACTACAACAAACAATGATGTTAATTTGATATCATGAGGAACCAGATTTTTCAGCATAAGAGATACAAATACAAAATCACAGAAGTAAAAATCCTATAGTCCTCAATTTGAATTGAAACATCAGTATGAATTCATGAGGTGGTTTCCCCAGCACTGTCTACCAAAAAGGCCCAAAGTAATGACCAACTGAGTAGCAATGAGAACCTCCAAGCCCTGACTGGGGTCTGTAAACCTTCTCTCTCACTAAAGAAACCAGGACTCCTTGAAAGAATCGTTGATTCCAGATATGTCTAAGATGATCCTGGAACATCTTAACACACAAAGAAGCAAAGAAGCTACTAAACTCATATCAAAGACTCAGGAGCCAACCGGAATCAGTTTTTGGCCAAAGAGGGGACAACTTGAGCGTTAAGAAGAACAATAACTATAAAGTATTGAAACATATCAACTATCACTAAAATTATGAGTTCATAATGATCTTATAAAACCTCACTGGTCACTCTTGGAGGATGCTAACAAACAAATTCATTGTTCTTGAAAACTGATCAAGGCAAAATTAAGAATATAGCTTCCTTTTCCCATACAAACTGTACACCAGGGTAACCAAGTCATTGATGAGTGAACATTTCTCTTTATAAAGTATTTGTGCTAATAACTCAGGAATTAATTATAAAATTCAAATATCACCATTTTACAACCCCTAATGAAATAACGGATCTAGGCAATGATCGCAAGGGCCACTAACATCACAAAAAGAGAAAAAACAGATAAAGTACACAATCAAGTATTCTTTAAAAAAAAATCAAACCAATCTAAATAGATATTTCTCCAAAAAAGACATATGGATGGCCAAAAAGCACATGAAAAGATGCTCAACATCGCTAATTATTAGAGAAATGCAAATCAAAACTACAATGAGGTATCACCTCACACCGGTCAGAATGGCCATCATCAAGAAGTCTACAAACAATAAATGCTGGAGAGGGTGTGGAGAAAAGGGAACCCTCTTACACTGTTGGTGGAAATGTAAATTGGTACAGCCACTATAGAGAACAGTATGGAGATTCCTTAAAAAACTATAAATAGAGTTATCCTATGATCCTGCAATCCCACTCCTGGGCATATATCTGGAGAAAACCGTAATTCAAAAAGATACATGCACCCCAATGTTCATTGCAGCACTATTTACAATAGCCAAGATGTGGAAGCAACCTAAATGTCCATTGACAGAGGAATGGATAAAGAAGATGTGGTACATATATATGATGGAATATTACTCAGCCATAAAAAAGAAAGAAATAATGCCATTTGCAGCAACATGGATGGACCTAGAGATTATCATACTAAGTGAAATAAGTCAGACAGAGAAAGACAAATATATGATCGCTCATATATGGAATCTAATTTTAAAAAATGATACAAATGAACTTATTTACAAAACAGAAACAGACTTACAGATCTTGAAATCAACCTTATGGTTACCAAAGGGGAAACATGGGGCAGGGAGGGATAAATAAGCGTTTGGGATTAACAAACACACACTACTATATATAAGATAGATAGCCAACAAGGACCTACTGTATAGCACAGGGAACTCTGCTCAATATTCTGTAATAACCTATATGGGAAAAGAATCTGAAGAAGAATGGAGATATATATATATGTATAACTGAATCACTTTGCTGTACACCTGAAACACAATATTGTAAATCAACTATACTCCAATATAAAATAAAAATTAAATTAAAAAAATCAAACCAGAACCTGAAATAAGCATCCAGATTTAACTACCAACTTACGGGTATTGGTGGAGGGAGGGATTTACTAAATTACACCACAGGGATATGATCAGCAAAATCCAGAAATTTGGAAATTCTACAGGACAAATGGCTTCTTTAACAAATAAATAATAAGGAAAAGAAAAAATAAGAGGAGAAAAGTTGATAAGACTTAACAGTCATATCAACCAAACGCAATGTGTAGACTTTGCCTGGATCATGTCAAACCAACCCACTGTAAAAAAAAAAAAAAAAAAAAAAAAGACACAGACAGGTAGACACACACACACACACACAATCTGGAAAATTTGAAAACTGATATTAAGGAATTATTGTCAATTTTTAGTATGATAACATAATCATGATTATGTTTTATAAAAGTCATTAACCTTTAGGGACACATACCGAAATATCTAGAGTTGAAATGGCATGTCTTTGTTTCATAATTAACCCGGTGTTGCAGTAGAGGGAGTGGGTGCGAGTAAGCGGGAAACAAAACTGGCTTGTGATGATAATTACTGAAGTGGATGTGGGATAAACGGGGGTTTGTTATATTATTCCTTACTTTTGAGTGTATTTGAAATTTATATAATAAAAAAAGGAAAAGGTACTCATCCTGACTCAACAATTCTACTTCTGGAATCTATAATATAGAAATAATTATACACACACACACACACACACACACACACACACTGTCAAGAATTTTTGAACAAATGTTTATCATGGCATTGTTCATAACAGTGAAAAACTAGAGACGATCCAAATGTCCATTAACAGAAGAGTGGTAAAATATATTTTGTAACAACCAAACTACGGAATATCATGCAACCCTTGGAAAGAGGCAAATCCGTATGTAATTATATAGAAGAACGTCCATAATAGTTCATGGGAAAAAAAATTGCTGAACTAAATGAATAGCATGATCCCACTCTTTGCAGTAAACCCTATTTACATATAAGTTTATGTGCAGAGACAAAAGTCTGGAAGGATACACATTAAATTGTTCAAAAAATCATAGTTGAGATTTGTACAAGGTGTTCTTGTGTTTATTTTACTAATAACTATTCTAATAAAGGAATAAAGAGATTATTCTTTTTAGTTTCTTGGCAATTTTACAACAGGCTCTTTTTTGCTTTCTTTCCTGAGGACCTGTACCTGAAAAGACTACTACGTCATCCAAGAAGACAGATTAGTACCTAAAACACCTTTCTCAACTGGGGTCCTGCTAGAGAATTAAGCCCTAGAGAAAATTATTTGATTATTTGAGTGACTATTTTCTCCATTCTCCCAAGGATGGTACACAGCTAGCCCCATTAAGGATGAATAAGAGAGCTCATTCAATTGATACAATGAAGGCCTTAGGGCATTAGGGCTTAACTCTCTTGCAGAACCCAACCTGGGCTGAGAAGGGCTAATCCAGACACTTGGCATCCTTCTGGAAGCCTGCAATAATTAAGCCTCTATTTCAACTCAGACTTTTTCTATTTTCTACCTTGGTCTTGTTCTAATACGTTGGATCCTTCCTCTCTTTGGCCACAGAATCCAACTTTACCAGCCTACGAACAAGACCTGTTGATAAGCAGCTCACCCATGATATTCTTTAATTTTTAAAAGCCAACAGTTACCAATTCAACTCAAATTTACTAAAGCATTCAAATAATTTCTAGAGTCTGTGGCGAGAAAATGAAAAATGAAATGAAAAAGATTGAAACTTTAACGAGGTACAAAATTTCTATACCTGTTATGAGCCAACTTTTGAGGTGCGAAATATTCAGGATTCTGAAAAGATGTACTTAACTCTTTTAAATGCTTAATTATTGATCTGAGTTCAGGTTTGTTTGGTTGGTTTTCTTTAGACCAATTACATCAAGATTTCCCTTGAATTTTTTCATTAACTTGAAACGTACCCCTGTTACTCAAAACAAAAGGTCTTTTGAGGATAAACAAAACAAAAAATCAAACATTTTTTTTTAAATTAATTTATTTATTTTTGGCTGTGTTGGGTCTTCATTTCTGTGTGAGGGCTTTCTCTAGTTGCGGCGAGCGGGGGCCACTCTTCATCGCGGTGCGCGGGCCTCTCACTATCGTGGCCTCTCTTGTTGCGGAGCACAGGCTCCAGACGCGCAGGCTCAGTAGTTGTGGCTCACGGGCCTAGTTGCTCCGCGGCATGTGGGATCTTCCCAGACCAGGGCTCGAACCCGTGTCCCCTGCATTAGCAGGCAGATTCTCAACCACTGCGCCACCAGGGAAGCCCAAAATCAAACATTTGCAAAGAGTGAAAAGCAAAGGGATTTTCAGCTTAAAAGCCACTCTGAGACAGGTTCTAAATAGCTAATCCCTTTAGTGGTTAATAATCAGTTTTCAGATCTGCTTATAATTTTCAGATCCTGAAGTATCCAAGAACAAGCCTATAGATAAATACTCCTGTGTGTAATCACTCCAGCCACATCCATTTCTGATAATAAGGCCATTTCACAATTTAAGAGAGGAAGTTAACTAAGACAGTGGGGTCTCAACCTTGCCTGCGTATTAGAATGACCTGGGGAGCTTTGAAAACCTTGGTGTCCAGGCTGTACCTCAGACCAATTAAATTAATCTCTGGAGATGGGATTCAGGCATCAGTGTCTAATCCTGGACATTCTGATTCAGTAGGTCTGCATCATTGCTAAAACCACTGATCAATTCTCAGCCCTTCTCTTCTCTGACCTATCAACAGCATTCGACAGTCTGTCCATTTTTCTTACTTAATAATTATTTTTTATTTTAATAAATTTATTTTATTATTTATTTTATTTTATTTTGTTTTATCTTCTTCTTTCTTTCTTTTTTCTCCCTTTTATTCTGAGCCATGTGGAGGACAGGCTCTCGGTGCTCCAGCCAGGCATCAGGGCCGTGCCACTGAGGTGGGAGAGCCAAGTTCAGGACACTGGTCTACAAGAGACCTCCCAGCTCCACGTAATATTAAACAGCGAAAATCTCCCAGAGATCTCCATCTAAACACCAAGACCCAGCTCCACTCAACGACCAGCAAGCTACAGTGCAGGACACCCTATGCCAAACAACTAGCAAGACAGGAACAGAACCCCATCCATTAGCAGAGAGGCTGCCTAAAATCATAATAAGGCCACAGACACCCCAAAACACACCACCAGATGTGGACCTGCCCACCAGAAAGACAAGATCCAGCCTCATCCACCAGAACACAGGCACTAGTCCCCTCCACCAGGAAGCCTACACAACCCACTGAACCAACCTTAGCCACTGGGGACAGACACCAAAAACAACAGGAACTACGAACCTGCAGCCTGCGAAAAGGAGACCCCAAACACAGAAAGTGAAGCAAAATGAGAAGACAGAGAAACACACAGCAGATGAAGGAGCAAGGCAAAAACCCACCAGACCTAACAAATGAAGAGGAAATAGGCAGTCTACCTGAAAAAGAATTCCGAATAATGAGAGTAAAGATGATCCAAAATCTTGGAAATAGAATGGAGAAAATACAAGACACGTTTAACAAGGACCTAGAAGAACTAAAGAGCAAACAAACAGTGATGAACAACACAGTAAATGACATTAAAAATTCTCTAGAAGGGATCAATAGCAGAATAACTGAGGCAGAAGAACGGATAAGTGACCTGGAAGATAAAAGAGTGGAAATAACTACTGCAGAGCAGAAGAAAGAAAAAAGAATTGAGGACAGTCTCAGAGACCTCTGGGACAACATTAAATGCACCAACATTCGAATTATAAGGGTCCCAGAAGAAGAAGAGAAAAAGAAAGGGACTGAGAAAATATTTGAAGAGATTGTACTTGAAAACTTCCTTAATATGGGAAAGGAAATAGTTAATCAAGTCCAGGAAGCACAGAGAGTCCCATACAGGATAAATCCAAGGAGAAACACGCCAAGACACATATTAATCAAACTATCAAAAATTAAATACAAAGAAAAAGTATTAAAAGCAGCAAGGAAAAACCAACAAGTAACACATAAGGGAATTCCCATAAGGTTAACAGTTGATCTTTCAGCAGAAACTGTGCAAGCCAGAAGGGAGTGGCAGGACATATTTAAAGTGATGAAGGAGAAAAACCTACAACCAAGATTACTCTAGGGCTTCCCTGGTGGCGCAGTGGTTAAGAATCCGCCTGCCAATGCAGGGGACATGGGTTTGAGCCCTGGTCTGGGAAGATCCCACATGACGCGGAGCAGCTAAGCCCATGCGCCACAACTATTGAGCCTGCGCTCTTGAGCCCACGAGCCACAACTGCTGAGCCCGTGTGCCACAACTACTGAAGCCCGAGCGCCTAGAGCCCATGCTTCGCAACAAGAGAAGCCACCGCAATGAGAAGCCCACGCACCGCCACGAAGAGTAGCCCTGCTCACCACAACTAGAGAAAGCCCGTGCGCAGCAACAAAGACCCAACACAGCCAAAAATAAAAAATAAAATAAATAAAATAAATAAATTAAAAAAAAAAAAAGATTACTCTACCCAGCAAGAATCTCATTCAGATTTGATGGAGAAATTAAAACCTTTACAGACAAGCAAAAGCTGAGAGAGTTCAGCACCACCAAACCAGCTTTACAACAAACGCTAAAGGAACTTCTCTAGGCAAGAAACAGAAGAGAAGGAAAACACCTATAATAACAAACCCAAAACATTTAAGAAAATGGGAATAGGAACATACATATCAATAATTACCTTAAATGTAAATGGATTAAATGCTCCCACCAAAAGACACAAACTGGCTGAATGGATACAAAAACAAGACCCGTATATACACTGTCTACAAGAGACCCACTTCAGACCTAGGGACACATACAGACTGAAAGTGAGGGGATGGAAAAAGATATTCCATGCAAATGGAAATCAAAAGGAAGCTGGAGTAGCAATTCTCAGACAAAATAGACTTTACAATAAAGACTATTACAGGAGATAAAGAAGGACACTACATAATGATCAAGGGATCGATCCAAGAAGAAGATATAACAATCGTAAACATTTATGCACCCAACACAGGAGCACCTCAATACATAAGGAAAATACTAACAGCCATAAAAGGGGAAATCGACAGTAACACAATCATAGTAGGGGACTTTAACACCCCACTTTCACCAATGGACAGATCATCCAAAATGAAAATAAATAAGGAAACACAAGCTTTAAATGATACATTAAACAAGATGGACTTAATTGATATTTATAGGACATTCCACCCAAAAACAACAGAATACTCATTTTTCTCAAGTGCTCATGGAACATTCTCCAGGATAGATCATATCTTGGGTCACAAATCAAGCCTTGGTAAATTTAAGAAAACTGAAATCGTATCAAGTTATCTTTTCCGACCACAACGCTATGAGACTAGATATCAATTACAGGAAAAGATCTGTAAAAAATACAAACACATGGAGGCTAAACTATACACTACTTAATAACCAAGTGATCACTGAAGAGATCAAAGGGGAAATCAAAAAATACCTAGAAACAAATGACAATGGAGACACGATGACCCAACAAAACCTATGGGATGCAGCAAAAGCAGTTCTAAGAGGGAAGTTTATAGCAATACAATCCTACCTCAAGAAAAATGAAACATCTCAAATAAACAACCTAACCTTACTCTAAAGCAATTAGAGAAAGAAGAACAAAAAAACCCCAAAGCTAGCAGAAGGAAAGAAATCATAAAGATCAGATCAGAAATAAATGAAAAAGAAATGAAGGAAATGATAGCAAAGATCAATAAAACTAAAAGCTGGTGCTTTAAGAAGATAAACAAAATTGATAAAGCATTAGCCAGACTTATCAAAAAAAAAAGGGAGAAGACTCAAATCAATAGAATTAGAAATGAAAAAGGAGAAGTAACAACTGACACTGCAGAAATACAAAGGATCATGAGAGATTACTACAAGCAACTACATGCCAATAAAATGGACAACCTGGAAGAAATGGACAATTTCTTAGAAATGCACAAGCATCTGAGACTGAACCGTGAAGAAATAGAAAATATGAACAGACCAATCACAGGCACTGAAATTGAAACTGTGATTAAAAATTTTCCAACAAACAAAAGCCCAGGACCAGATGGCTTCACAGGCGAATTCTATCAAACATTTAGAGAAGAGCTAACACCTATCCTTCTCAAACTCTTTCAAAATATAGCAGAGGGGGGAACACTCCCAAACTCATTCTACCAGGCCACCATCACTCTGATACCAAAACCAGACAAAGATGTCACAAAGGAAGAAAACTACAGGCCAATATCACTGATGAACATAGATGCAAAACTCCTCAACAAAATACTAGCAAACAGAATCCAACAGCACACTAAAAGGATCATACACTATGATCAAGGGGGGTTTAATCCCAGGAATCCAAGGATTCTTCAATATATGCAAATCAATCAACGTGATACACCATATTAACAAACTGAAGGAGAAAAACTATATGATCATCTCAATAGATGCAGAGAAAGCTTCTGACAAAATTCAACACCCATTTATGATAAAAACCCTCCAGAAAGTAGGCATAGAGGGAACTTTCCTTAACATAATAAAGGCCATATATGACAAACCCACAGCCAACATTGTCCTCAATGGTGAAAAACTGAAAACATTTCCACTAAGATCAGGAACAAGACAAGGTTGCCCACTCTCACCCCTACTATTCAACATAGTTTTGGAAGTTTTAGCCACAGCAATCAGAGAAGAAAAAGAAATAAAAGGAATCCAAATCGGAAAAGAAGAAGTAAAGCTGTCACTGTTTGCACATGACAAGATACTATACATAGAGAATCCTAAAGATGCTACCAGAAAACTACTAGAGCTAATCAATGAATTTGGTAAAGGAGCAGGATACAAAATTAATGCACAGAAATCTCTTGCATTCCTATACATTAATGATGAAAAATCTGAAAGTGAAATTAAGAAAACACTCCCATTTACCATTGCAATAAAAAGAATAAAATACCTAGGAATAAACCTACCTAAGGAGACAAAAGACCTGTATGCAGAAAATTATAAGACACTGATGAAAGAAATTAAAGATGATACAAATAGATGGAAAGATATACCATGTTCTTGGATTGGAAGAATCAACATTGTGAAAATGACTCTACTACCCAAAGCAATCTACAGATTCAATGCAATCCCTATCAAACTACCAATGGCATTTTTCACAGAACTAGAACAAAAAATTTCACAATTTGTATGGAAACACAAAAGACCCCGAATAGCCAAAGCAATCTTGAGAAAGAAAAACGGAGCTGGAGGAATCAGGCTCCCTGACTTCAGACTATACTACAAAGCTACAGTAATCAAGACAGTATGGTACTGGCACAAAAACAGAAATATAGATCAATGGAATAGGATAGAAAGCTCAGAGATAAACCCACGCACCTATGGTCACCTTATCTTTGATAAAGGAGGCAAGAATATACAGTGGAGAAAAGACAGCCTCTTCAATAAGTGGTGCTGGGAAA
Organism: Eubalaena glacialis; assembly: GCF_028564815.1. Taxonomy (NCBI): domain Eukaryota; kingdom Metazoa; phylum Chordata; class Mammalia; order Artiodactyla; family Balaenidae; genus Eubalaena; species Eubalaena glacialis. The sequence continues at coordinate 16,669,242 of NC_083736.1, forward strand.
ACTGGACAGTTACATGTAAAAGAATGAAGTTAGAACACTCCCTAACACCATACACAAAAATAAACTCAAAATGGATTAAAGACCTAAATGTAAGGCCAGACACCATCAAACTCTTAGAGGAAAACATAGGCAGAACACTCTATGACATACATCACAGCAAGATCCTTTTTGACCCACCTCCTAGAGAAATGGAAATAAAAACAAAAATATACAAATGGGACCTAATGAAACTTAAAAGCTTTTGCACAGCAAAGGAAACCGTAAACAAGATGAAAAGACAACCCTCAGAAGGGGAGAAAATATTTGCAAATGAAGCAACTGACAAAGGATTAATCTCCAAAATTTACAAGCAGCTCATGCAGCTCAATATCAAAAAAACAAACAACCCAGTCCAAAAATGGGCAGAAGACCTAAATAGACATTTCTCTAAAGGAGATATACAGATTGCCTACAGACACATGAAAGAATGCTCAACATCATTAATCATTAGAGAAATGCAAATCAAAACTACAATGAGATATCATCTCACATTTCCCAACTTCCCTTGCAGGTAGGTTGGGCCATTAGACTGGATTTTGGTCAATGAAATGTGCTAAGGAGTAACAAACATCACTTCCTGACCAGACTCATACAAATCTCCCTGGTACAGTCAAAAAGTGGAAACAACCCAAATGTCCATCAACTGATGAATGAATAAATAAAATGTGGTCTATCAGGACAATGGAATATTAGTCAGCCATAAAAAGGGAAGAAGTACTGACACATGCTACAACATGAATGAACCTTGAAAACATTTTGCTAATGAAAGAAGCCAGTCACAAAAGATCACATATTATATGATTCCATTTATATGAAGTGGCCAGAATAGGCAAATCCAGAGGCAGAAAATAGATGAGTGGTTTCCTAGGGCTAGGGAGTGAGGTGGGGGAATAGGGAGCAACTGCTAATGGATTGCCAAAATAGATTAGTGGTTTTTTAGGGCTGGGGAGAGAGGTTAGTGGAAAATGGGGGGGAGGGGTGGCTGGTAATAGGTTCACGGTTTTGGGGGCAGGGATGATGGAAATGCGCTAAAATTGATTATTGTGATGGCTATACAACTCTGAGAATATATTGAAAACCACTGACTTGTACACTTTAAATGGGTGAATTGTATGGTATGTGAATTATATCTCAATAAAGCTGTTACAAAACACACAAAACATCCCTGGCAATTCACCACAGTCTCTCTTGTCGTTTGTCTGAAAGGAGATCTCAGGAACTAAGAGAGGGAAGAACGTGAAGATGGAAAGAGACTAGATTATCAAGCAATCACCTAAAGAAGAGATTGCCCAACGAGGATACACCCACCTTGGAACGCTGCATAAGTGGGAAAAAAAACTTTAATTTATGTTAATTCGCTGAAATTGTGACGCCATTTGTTATAGCAGTTACCCTACCCTGACTAATACCAAGTCTACAACACTAAGAAGGCACGGGTTTCCTCAGTGAGAAAGATCAACTCCCCACTGAGTCTGCATCGAAACTTGCTTAACAGACACCTGGGATCCCCCACTAGGAAGGACTTCCATCACCACTGACCCTGACCTAGCGTATGCGGCCCTACAGTTTTCTGAATTCCCTGCTTTGGGCCCTGCCTTACTTCCATGGTTATCTTTGAATGGTGGTATTACCAGTAATTGTTTTTATATTTATCTGTATACACTGAATATGTATGACTTAGTTGTCTTTGGTTTTACGCATATAGAGAAAAAATACAGTAGATCTGCTTTCTACTACCAAACCCTTAACTGTAGCACCCAGGTACTCATTATATGGATCTCCTCCAACTATATACCACAGCTGTGATCATTTAGTCATTTATTCTTTCATCCACTCAATAAAACTTACTGAGCACCTACTATGTGGTATGGGGTAGACAATGGCCTAGTATACCATGGCCCCTGCTCCCCTCTGGCTTACAATCTAGGGGGAGGGAATGGTAAATACTAAACATGTAAACACAGAAAAGTGAGTGCTACGAAGGAAAAGAGCAAGTGCTGTGAGAATGAATAATAGCATCATTTTTAGATTTGGTATTCTTTGCAATATCAACCTCTCTCAGAAAGGGACATTTAAACTAGACCTTGAAGTGCCATTTGGGACAACATGGATAGACCTAGAGGGTATTATGGTAAGTAAAATAAGTCAGAGAAAGACAAATACTGTATGATTTCACTTATATGTGGAATCTAAGAAAACAAATCAACAAACATAACCAAATAGATATAGACTCACAGATACAGAGAACAAACAGGTGGTTTCCAGCGGGGAGGGGATGAGTGAAATAGGTGAGGGAGATTAAGAGGTACAAACTTCCAGTTCCAAAATAAACGAGTCATGGGGGTGAAATGTACTGCATAGGGAATAGTCAACAATTATGTAATATCTTTGTACGGTGACAGATGGTAATTAGATTTATCATGGTGATCATTTTGTAACATATAGAAATATTGAATCACTATGTTGTGCACCTGAAACTAACAGTGTTGTAGGTCAGTTATACTTCAATTTAAAAAACATGTAGACACTGGGTGGAAACACATCAAAATGCTAATGGAGGTTATCTCTGGGGGGTGGGGATTATGGGTGATTGCTATTCTTTATGCTTTTATGTATTTCTAGTTGTCTGCAATGCACATGTATTGCCTGTAAAATTAGAAAGAAGACAATAAATGTAAAAAATAAATAAAAGATAAAGGTCAATAAGCAAACAAACAAGACTCTGAAGGATACACAGACTCAGTTAGGTAACAATGAGCATCCAGACCGAGGAAACAGCTTGTGCAAACACCCACAGGGGAGAACAGTCTGCTGCTCTTAAGAGCTGAAGGCAGGTGAGGATGGCTCTAGGGCAGTGAACTAGGAGGAGCAGGATGGGAGGCAAGGCAGGGCCAGGTTTCTCCGTCAAGGGACTTCTACCCAGAAGAACTGAGAAGTTAGTCACTAACTTTCACATTTTACTCCAAATGGCTTTCCAGATCCTAGCTCTTCCCAAGAAGCCTTCCCCAAATACCATCACTGAAGATGACATAACACTGGTGGCTGGGATTCTCTGCTGGGAAATAGAAGGGCAATTAACATCTATCCAGCATCTCCTATGTCTCAGGAACTGTGATAAGTTTTTTTTACTTATGATATTCTTATTTAATTCTTAAAACCATCTCATTAATTCCCATTAACCTCATTTCTTCCACAGTGGTTCAGTCCATGGTTTTGTGGGCTGTAAACAGCAGAATCGTTTTGAAATATTTCTCAAACCACTCCAAAGTTAAATGCTCTCTAGACAACCAACTCCTGGTCAGCTAAGAGCTATGGGCAACATATATACAATGGAATATTACTCAGCCAAAAAAAAGAAAAGAAAACAGAAACAGACTCAGATTTCGAAAACAAAATGCAGGGGGAGGGATAAATTAGGAGTTTGTGATTAACATACACACACTACTATATATAAAATAGATAACCAATAGGGACCTACTGTATAGGACAGGGAATTCTACTCAATATTCTGTGATAACCTATATAAGAATCTGAAAAAGAATGAATATATGTATATGTATAACTGAATCACTTTGCTGTACACCTGAAACTAATAAGACATTGTAAATCAACTATACTCCAATAACGTTTTGAAAAAAGAGCTATGGGCAACTTTTTGGCTAAATTATGAGTAGTTTTTCTTATTTACTTTAAATAGCCATAATTTCTACAGACTAAGCCAGTAAGTCACTTCACATTTGCTATGTTGACTCCTCTGCAATCTTCCCCCGCTGCAGGGGTTACGATGTGATGATCTAACATATGTATGCACTGTGAAATGATTACCACAATTAAGTTAGTTAACACATCCATCATCTCACATGGTTACTTTTTTGTGTGGTGAGAACACTTAAGATCTACTCTCTTAGCAAATTTCAAGAATACAATACAGTATTACCAACTGTATAGTCACCATGCTGTACATTACATTCCCAGAACTCATTCATCTTATAACTAAAGTTTGTACCCTTTGACCAACATCTCCCCATTTTTCCCTATCCACCGGCCCCTAGCAATCCCCATTCTACAATCTGGTTCTATAAGCTTGAAAATTTTAGATTCTGCATATACATGAGATCATACAATATTTGTCTTCCTGTGTCTGGCTTATTTTACTTGGCATAATGTCCTCCAGGTACATCCATGTTTTTACAAATGGCAGGATTTCCTTCTTTTTTACAGTTGAATAATATTTCATTGCATACAGACACACACACACACACACACACACACACACACACCACATTTTCTTTAGCCATCTGTTGACCGACACTTTGGTTGTCTCCATACCTTGGCTATTGTGAATAATGCTGCAATGAACAGGGGAGTGCAGATATCTCTTCGAGATACTGATTTCATTTCCTTTGGATATATACCCAGAAGTGGGGTTGCTGGACCATACGGTAGTTCTATTTTTAATTTTTTGAAAAACCTCCACACTGTTTTTCATAATGGCTGAACCAATTTACATTCCCACAAACAGTGTACAAGTGTTCCCCTTTCTCCACACTCTCACCAACACTTAACCTCTGTGAGTTCTTTATATATTTTGGATATGAACTGCTTATCAGATATCTGATTTGCAAATATTTTCTCCCACTCAGTAGGTTGCCTTTTCATTTTGTTGATGGTTCTTTTGCTGTACAGAAGCATTTGAATCTGATGTAGTCCCAACTGTTTATTTTGCTTTTATTGTTTATGTTGCTTTTGTTGCCTGTGCTTCTGATGTCACAGCCAAATAAAATCAGTGTCAAGGACAATGTCAATGAGTTTTTCCCTATGTTTTCTTCTAGAAGTTTTATGGTTTAAGGTCTTAGATATAAGTCTATAATCTATTTCAAGTTAATTTTTGCATATGGTGTAAGATAGGGTCCAATTTTATTCTTTTGCATGTGAATATCCAGTTTTGCCAACACCACTTATTGAAAAGACTATCTTTTCTCCATTATGTATTCCTGGTGCCCTGTCAAAGATTAGTTGACTGTATGTGCGTGGACTTATCTCTGGGCTCTCTATTCTGTTCCACTGGTCTATGTGTCTGTATCATTTTGCCAGTATCATATCGTTTTGATTACTATAGCTTTGTAATACATATAGTTTGAAATCAGGAAGTATGATACAGCTTTGTTCTTCTTTCTCAAGATTGCTTTGGCTATTTGGGGGTCTTGTGCGGTTCTACACGAATTTTAGGATTGTTTTTTTTCTATTTCTGTGGAAAATGCACAGAATTTTGATAGAGATTCTGAAATCTTTTTATATCACACTAGGTAACCTCCCCATTTGAATTAAGAAGTGAAAGGAGGAGATAAATGAAGAAGGAACCGAACTTTTATTAACAGCCATCTAGCTGCCAGGTGCTGTGCAGGCCACCTGCATGCGGTGTATCTCCATTTAATCCACACCATAGGGATCTCCAACCTGGTTTACAGATGAGCAAACTCAGGCTTAAGGAATTTAATTACCTTGTCAACATCATATTGCAGGTAAGTGATTCAAACATCAAAATATATGCTCTTTTCACAACCAGAATGACTCTCTATAAAGCAGTGGTCTCATGCAAGGCTGATTTTGTCCCTAGGGGACACCTGGCAATGTCTGTAGACACTTCTGGTTGTCACAACTTGGGGGTCGGGTTGCGACTGGCACCTAGTGCGGAAAGACTGGGAGGTTGCTAAACTTCCTACAATACATAAGATGGCCTCCCAAACAGAGAATTACGCAGCTCTAGTTGGCACTAGTGCAAAATTGAAAAACCTGTTATAAAGTAATCAACTCTGAATTTTACTAAACACTATTCTTTTTTCTACAAATATCTACACTCAAACAAACCCTGTCTCATTCAAAATCATCACCTCAGAGGACCATTACTTATCCCAGCGATGTTTTCATGCTAACAGCACTTTTATCAACATTGCTTTATGAAATTTCTTCCTCTAAACTATCTTCCTTGGTGGCAAATCTCTGTATTTTCCCAGTAGTTTTGATATTTGGAAATGGTCAAAAGTTTTCTCTTAAACTTGGTAAAAATACAGGTAACCAAGCTACACAGTAATAGTCACAGCCTCAGCCACAGCCAAACACCTGCTTCATGCCAGGATTACTCCCTGGAAAGCTTACTGCAAGGTAGATGTTAGTATCCCATTTTACGTATGAGGAAGGTTATGGCTTCAGGAGATTTAGTGGCTTGACCATTGCCATAAGACTTAAGTATAGGAGCTGGAATTCAAACCCAAGTCTGTTTGCCTTCAAAGCCCACAGTAATGATATTGATTTCCTATATACCATGTTAGCTGGCTGTTAAAGCAATTCTGAAGGAAAAAAATCCCCCCCCCCGCAATGATACAATGATATTCTGAATAATGGCAGCATTGTCCAAGGGAGAGCACTGCAGCATGATTAATATGAAGAGAACAAGTTCACCTGTCTGTATAAGTTCAAGTATGTAATACATACACACGTGATTACATTTTGAAATCACGTGTTAACTTGAGTCACCCCTAACGAGCTCTCTCCTTCTTTAGCACAAAGCCCTTCCACTGACACACAAATAAGTCAGTAAATGAAGGAAGGACAAAAGAAAGGGAACTAAAGCAGTAATTTGACAGAAAAGGAAGATAACATAGGCTCAAAGAGGCCAGCGGGGAGGAAAGAGGACAGATGGAATTGGTAAGTTCTTTGGATAAATATGTTTCAAAAGGAAAATATGTATTATAGGCCAGGCCACTGCCCAGAAGATAATAAGATGGTCCACTTCTCAGAAAAAAAAAAGCAACTGGTCTTTTGGTATAAAAAGTGTTTATTATGAAAGTGGCTTCAATATTCAGCTACTGTCTAATGCTCTCAACATACATGAAAAAGTAGGACATGTAACAGTACGGCCCTACAATTCCAAGAGGCCCATGGCTTATTTTAGTTGCCCATCGGGCAAACAAAATATAAGCTAAAGCTTTCTGGGAAGAGTTTCATTGATTATGCCATGATATGATTAAATAGTGTATGTAGAGCACTGTGCTAAAATTGGGGAGTTCTGGTCCCAGAGCTCTTATTGACCAGCTATTTTATTTTGGGCCTTTGCCTTTCTTTCTTCCCCTTCTCTAAAATAAAGGATTTAGACTACATCAGGGGTCCCCAACCCCCAGGCTGTGGACCGATACCAGTCCGTGGCCTGTTAGGAACCGGGCTGCACAGCAGGAGGTGAGCGGCGGGCGACTGAGTGGAGCTTCATCTGCCGCTCCCCACCGCTCCCCACCGCTCCCATTACCGCCTGAACCATCCCCCCTCCCCGCCGCCTCCCCGGTCCATGGAAAAACTGTCTTCCATGAAACCGGTCCCTGGTGCCAAAAAGGGTGGGGACCGCTGGACTACATGATTCCTTGTAAATTCACAGATTTTGTGTTTCTCTTCACTGCCAGGAAAACAATCACCACCAATATGTATCCTTCTTTTGCAACATGGTTTTAGGTAGCTGAAGGCAAATGAACTATAAAAGTAGGGCTATGTAAACCAGACAGAGAAAGACAAGTATCACATTATATTGCTTCTATGTGGAATCTAAAAAAATGATACAATTGAACTTATTTACAAAACACAAATAGACCCACAGACACAGAAAACAAATTTATGGTTACCACAGGGAAAAGGTGGGGAGGGATAAATTAGGAGTTTGGGATTAACAGATACACAGTACTATATATAAAATAGATAAACAACAAGGACCTACTGAATAGCACAGGGAACTATACTCAATATTTTATAATAACCCATAATGGAAAAGAATCTGAAAAAGAATATATATATGTATACACATATACATATATACATGTATATGTGTGTATATATATATGTGTGTGTGTGTGTATATATATATATATATATATATATATATATATATAAAATCACTTTGCTGTACACCTGAAACTGACACAACACTGTAAACCAACTATACTTCAATTAAAAAAAAATAGAAAAAAGTAGGGTGATATCATCATTTTCCTACTCTTTACAAACATGTAATAAAAAATGGCTATTTATATAAACATATGGCGAGATCACACAGTGAATATAAACAAAAGAAACCAAAAAAAGGAGGCTGGTGGTTACTGCAGAGACAACAAGCTCTCACCGTCCCTCCACCTGAGCAATGACCTGGCTGGGCAGCCCAGAGGCCAAGGATGAGCTGACTGCTGTAGGTTCTGTAACAAGCCTGCAGACCCTTTGGTGTGGGCTGGATTCAGTAACTTTCACCTAATATTCCCCCCACACACGTTTCTAGGGCCCACAGAGTATCTTCCTCTCTCCATCACTCCCCTTAACTCACCTACAGAGAGACACATCATATTCCAATAAACGTGTCACACATTCAGTTTCCCTTCCACTTGCTGAGTAATTCAATGAGTTCAATTTTGCCAGGGCTGGCAGTCTGGACCCAAAGATGCAGGGAGTAGAATATGAGTACACTCCTGCTTTGAGACAGGCGAGTTTTGTTGTTTTTAAACCCAGGACTTTGATTCTGTTATTCTTCTTCCAGGCCATGCCTCTGCCTGCTGCCTGGATCCCTGGTCAGGATCTTCTGGCTGCATTAGCATATCTAATAAAATCCTGTCTGTAAAAGTAACAGCAAATAAAAACTGTTCATAAAGGTTCCATGCCATTGGGAGGCAAGCAATTTAACGGCTCAGTGGAAACTTGAAGTAGCTTTGAATGGGCTTCTAAGGCAGTGAAAGGGAAGTTATCAGGAAAAGATGCCGACTCAAGGCAGCTTTCCTAATACAGGGCGCCCTTGCCTAATACAGGGAGGGTCAAATCATTCATTACCGTCAACTTTTAGTAACACTGATGACCATCATTTGTTCCACTTCCTAAGAGTTAATGGTCAACTATAATGCAGGAAAATTCATTATTTGTCCATCACTATATTCCCCTTTACAGAAACACGGTGTCTCCATAAACTTTCTCAAAACTGTACATAATGCGAAATCCTACTGTGACTCTGCTGACAGCTGGCCAAATTATACCTAAAGCAAAGATGTGAAATTCAGGATCAGATTGCATGTATAAATGAAGCAAATATTGCAGTTCTACAGAAAATCCCTCGTTGGTTGGAGAAAATGAGGTTCTTGGCACTGAGGCGGCTAGCCAGCTTCAATATACATACTTGTGGTGATTGTTCTCCTGGCAGTGAAGAGAAGCACTGTCTAATAGGGAGCTATCAGACTAGAAGGAAAAGACCCATCATCAGAAAGGTGGCTGTCTGGCAAGCAATCCCAGCCATTCTGCTTCCAAACGGGAAACATATATCCTCTAGGAATCACTTCATCCTGCCACACCCGGTTCTCTTAGATACTGATTTTCCATTTCAAAACATGTTTTATTCTTTCATTACTTTGAGTGGATGGTAATCAGATTATTTCATTCTGCTTGACAACCATTACCTCTGCTTGGTCCGGGAAAAGACTTGGTGGTGAGCGCTTTAAAAGGCCCTCTTAGTTTTAATTTAATGAACCATTTTTTAGAATAGCACTTAAAGTGTGCCAGGCATTCTTCCAGAAACTTCACCAGTGATAAGTCATTAATCCTTGTTAAGTCAAGGATCGATCAAGTATAATTTAAGTATAAATAAAAGCAGAACCCACTATTCTGGGGGAAGAGAGTTACAAAACTTTTTTTTTTCAGGCTTAAGGAAGATGCCCTTCCCAATGTTCCCCACCTTGGGATGCTGAGTTTAAAGACTGCTGGGGAGAGAGAAGGCACATTTTCATAGAGACCATGAAGCCCCTCCGCCAAAAGGAATCCAAATCCTGACTACCACTATTTGCCGGTATCTAGTACAGCAGGACACAAGCACGTGCTATGTACCCAACAGAAATGTGTCCGTATGTGTGCAAAAATCATGCACAAGAATGCTCACAGCAGGACTGTTCTTAGTATCTCCAAACTGGAAACAACCTAAAGGTCTATCAGCAGTAAAATGGATAAATCACTTGCAGCATATCCACACAATGAAATACTCCACAGCAAGGAGAAAGAATGAACTAGTGACACACCCAACAGCATGGACGAATCTCACAAACACAATGCTGAGTGAAAGAAGCCAGACACAAAAGAGTACGTACTGTGTGATTCCATTTATACGAAGTTGAAGGACAGGAAAAACTCATCTATGGAGACAGAGGTTACAATATATGAATAATGGCTGCCTATGGAGGGGTGGGGACTACCTGCAAAGGGGCACAAAGGTACTTTCGGGGGGGGGGTTGGAAATGTTGTATATTTTGATAGGGGTGTTGTTTACATGTGTATGTCTATTAAAACTCATCAATTTGTATAAAGATCTACGCATTTCACTGCCTGTGCATTTTACATACTTCAATATAAAAGAGAGATGTAGCCTCATATGCATTACAAGAATCCTGAAGCCATGGGCTTCTGTGTTGCTGCTGTCGGGCAGGTGCTGCCAGTGGCAGGTCCACAATCTATAGCTTAACCCAGCTGCTGAAGCAAAGAAAAGCCTCTGAGAAATCAGACCCCAAAGTCCTCTAACTCGGGTTACCATCGACCCTCACTTTATTCATTCCCTGAGGAAGATGTTGGCCATGGAAGGTTGATAAGAATGTGCCAGAACTCTTTGGTTCTCAAGCCATGTTTGAATATCCTCCCAGAGGTTTTTGCCATGTGATTCAAACATAACCAATTCCTGGCCCCAGCAGAGGACAGGCCCATTGGGAAGTGTATTTGGGCGTGGTTCTCACCATGTTCACCTAATGCCACCCCTCTTCCTGTATCTTACTGGGGAGGAAGAGTGACTGTAGGACTAAGACATTTAGGCAGCTTGGATTTTGTGAAATTGGATGTGTCAAACTCCTAGCTATCCTCCAAATCCATAGTAGCTGAGTTTGAATGGGCACATGGCCACCCAGCTAGCGACTACATTTCCCAGCTTCCCTTGCAGCTAGATAGGGGTCATGTGACTATGTTCTCACCAATAGAATGTCAGTGGAAGTGGCATGTGCAAATTCTACTTGCTTTAAAGGAAACTGCTTGCCCTGGGCTTCCACTCTTTACTCCTTTCATTAGGCTGGAACACAGAGTAGCAGTGACCTAGCTTCAACTAGAAGAGGACAACACTCCTGGGAATGAAAGAGCTACAACATGGTCAGAAGCTAGGTCCCTGAACAACTTCTGGAGCAGTACTATGCAACTAGCCTGGCCCACTCACCTCTAGACTGCTTTGTAAAAGAGAAATTTCAATCTGATTTAAATCACTGCATTTGGGGGCTCTTTACTACAGCATCTTAGCTGACACCCCTAGCAATAAGCTTTTGAGGCTCACGGTCTCCAGGCAGGAATTTCCAAGTCTCACGTACTCTACCTAGCCCAGTAATTTGTATTCCAAAGTTCAGATTATACTAGTACATAAAGACAGCACCCTCTTTCCCCACCGTACAGCGTTGATCCTGTTGTTAAACCTGCCCCCACCCACCCAGCCTACAAGACACTCTCAGCTCCTTATTTGTGTACACAAGGTCCTTTCAAGACACGGTCCCACCCTCCACACTCTGCTCACTGCAGACATTTACTTCACCTACATCTCATGTTCTGGATGTTCCCAGAAGGCAAAATGCACATGAAGAACTATCTGCTCACACTTCTGGCCAAGTGGAATGGCCTTTTCACCATTCCCATCCCACACTCTATCCCGCCCATGAGGCAATTTTGTACTAAATCTTAAAAATCCAGCCCCGGGGCTTCCCTGGTGGCACAGTGGTTAAGAGTCTGCCTGCCAATGCAGGGGACACAGGTTTGATCCCTGGCCCGGGAAGATCCCACATGCCGTGGAGCAACTAAGCCCGTGCACCACAACTATTGAGCCTGCATGCCTAGAGCCTGTGAGCCACAACTACTGAAGCCCGTGCGCCCAGAGCCCGTGCTCTGCAACAGGAGAAGCCACCGCAATGAGAAGCCCACGCACCGCAATGTAGAGTGGCCCCCATTCGCCGCAACTAGAGAAGGCCCGCGCACAGCAACGAAGACCCAGCACAGCCAAAAATTTAAAAAACCAAATAAATAAATTAATTTAAAAAAAAAACCCAGCCCCACCCAGGTGTCCGCTCCTCTGATGTGACGGGGCTGGGAGATGCTCTCTTCAGCTCCTTGCCTGGGTGGGCAAGTCAGGCTCTAGGGCCAGCAGAAATCCTCGTTTGAGGGTCCCACCGAGTTCCCCGGTCAGAGTGCTGCAGCTGAGCAGAGCGGCTGCTTGGGACTACTGCTCGGGCGCTGCAGAAAGCCTTCTTGGAATCTGACATGTTATCACTTTGGGACTGTTGGCCAGCTGCTCCTGACTTGGCCACATGAAGGCTCAGACTGTCCCAGTCTCTGAACTGAAGAGAACAAACACTATTAGCATATATCTCTCACCACCATGAATGCAAGGTATTTCAATGAAGAGTATCAGGAGGACATCTACAAATCCCAGACTGGCATGTGCAAGTTCTGAGGAAGGCTGGAATAACCCAATGTATCTGGGTGACCTTTGGAGAAAGCTGACACAGAGCTACAACAGGGCAGTGGCTGACACCCAACTCATAGCCCATGTTCTCCACCCGTGTGGCTGACAGGGTCTTGGTGTTCCGGCCGGCTGTCAGGCCTGAGCCGCTGAGGTGGGAGAGCCGAATTCAGGACATTGGTCCACCAGAGACCTCCCAGCCCCATGTAATATCAATCGGTAAGAGCTCTCCCAAAGATCTCCGTCTCAACCCTAAGACTCAGCTCCACTCAATGACCAGGGAGCTACAGTGCTGGACACCCCATGCCAAACAACTAGCAAGACAGGAACACAATCCCACTGATTAGCAGAAAGGCTGCCTAAAATCATAATAAGTTCACAGACACCCCAAAACACACCACTGGACGTGGTCCTGCCCACCAGAAAGACAAGATCCAACCTCATCCACCAGAACACAGGCACTAGTCCCCTCTACCAGGAAGCCTACACAACCCACTGAACCAACCTAACCCACTGGGGGCAGACACCAAAAGCAACAGGAACTACGAACCTGCAGCCTGCGAAAAGGAGACCCCAAACATAGTAAGTTAAGCAAAACGACAAGACTGAGAAATACACAGCAGATGAAGGAGCAAGGTAAAAACCCACCACACCAAACAAATGAAAAGGAAATAGGTAGTTTATCTGAAAAAGAATTCAGAGTAATGACAGTAAAGATGATAAAAAATCTTGCAAATAGAATGGGAAAAATCCAAGAAACGTTTAACAAGAACCTAGAAGAACTAAAGAGCACACAAACAATGATGAACAACACAATAAATGAAATTAAAAATTCTCTAGAAGGGATCAATAGCAGAATAACTGAGGCAGAAGAACGGATAAGTGACCTGGAAGATAAAATAGTGGAAATAACTACTGCAGAGCAGAAGAAAGAAAAAAGAATGAAAAGAACTGAGGACAGTCTCAGAGACCTCTGGGACAACATGAAACTCACCAACATTCGAATTATAGGGGTCCCAGAAGAAGAATAGAAAAAGAAAGGGTCTGAGAAAATATTTGAAGAGATTATACTTGAAAACTTCCCTAATATGGGAAAGGAAATAGTCAATCTAGTCTAGGAAGCACAGAGACTCCCATACAGGATAAATACAAGGAGAAACACACCAAGACACATATTAATCAAACTATCAAAAATTAAATACACTTCCCTGGTGGTGCAGTGGTTAAGAATCTGCCTGCCAATGCAGGGGACACGGGTTCGAGCCCTGGTCCGGGAAGATCCCACATGGTGCGGAGCAACTAACCCCCGTGTGCCACAACTACTGAGCCTGTGCTCTAGAGCCTGCGAGCCACAACTACTGAGCCCGTGTGCTGCAACTACTGAAGCCTGCGTGCCTAGAGCCCATGCTCCACAACAAGAGAAGCCACCACAATGAGAAGCCCGCGCACAGCAACGAAGAGGAGCCCCCGCTCGCCGCAACTAGAGAAAGCCTGCACGCAGCAACAAAGACCCAATGCAGTCAAAAATAAATTTAAAATAATAATAATAATAATTAAATACAAAGAAAAAATATTAAAAGCAGCAGGAGAAAACAACAAATAACATACAAGGGAATCCCCATAATGTTAACAGCTGATCGTTCAGCAGAAACTCTGCCTGTCAGAAGGGAGTGGCAGGACATATTTAAAGTGATGAAAGGGAAAAACCTACAACCAAGATTACTCTACCCAGCAAGGATCTCATTCAAATTTGATGGAGAAATTTAAACCTTTACAGATAAGCAAAAGTTAAGAGAATTCAGCACCACCAAACCAGCTTTACAACAAATGCTAAAGGAACTTCTCTAGGCAGGAAACACAAGAGAAGGAAAAGACCTACAATAACAAACCCAAAGCAATTAAGAAAACGGTAATAGGAACATACATATCAATAATTACCTTAAATGTAAATGGATTAAATGTTCCAACCAAAAGACATAGACTGGCTGAATGGATACAAAAACGAGACCCGTATATACGCTGTCTACAAGACACCCACTTGAGACCTAGGGACACATACAGACTGAAAGTGAGGGGATGGAAAAAGATATTCCATGCAAATGGAAATCAAAAGAAAGCTGGAGTAGCAATTCTTATATCCGGCGAAATAGACTTTAAAATAAAGACTATTACAAAAGACAAAGAAGGACACTACATAATGATCAAGGGATCAATCCAAGAAGAAGATATAACAATTGTAAATATTTATGCACCCAACATAGGAGCACCTCAATACATAAGGCAAATACTAACAGCCATAAAAGTGGAAATCGACAGTAACACAGTAATAGCAGGGGACTTTAACACCCCACTTTCACCAATGGACAGATCATCCAAAATGAAAATAAATAAGGAAACACAAGCTTTAAATGACACATTAAACAAGATGGACTTAATTGATATTTATCGGACATTCCATCCAAATACAACAGAATACACATTCTTCTCAAGTGCTCATGGAACATTCTCCAGTATAGACCATATTTTGGGTCACAAATCAAGCCTTGGTAAATTTAAGAAAATTGAAATCGTATCAAGTGTCTTCTGACCACAATGCTGTAAGACTAGATATCAATTACAGGAAAAAAACTGTAAAAAATACAAACACATGGAGGCTAAACAATATGCTACTAAATGAACAAGAGATCACTGAAGAAGTCAAAGAGGAAATCAACAAATACCTAGAAACAAATGACAATGAAAACACGACGACCCAAAACCTATGGGATGCAGCAAAAGCAGTTCTAAGAGGGAAGTTTATAGCAATACAATCCTACCTCAAGAAACAAGAAACATCTCAAATAAACAACTAACCTTACACCTAAAGAAATCAGAGAAAGAAGAACAAAAGAAACCCAAAGTTAGCAGAAGGAAAGAAATCATACAGATCAGATCCAAAATAAATGAAAAAGAAATGAAGGAAACCATAGCAAAGATCAATAAAATTAAAAGCTGGTTCTTTGAGAAGATAAACAAAATTGATAAACCATTAGCCAGACTCATCAAGAAAAAAAGGGAGAAGACTCACATCAACAGAATTAGAAATGAAAAAGGAGAAGTAACAACTGACACTGCAGAAATACAAAGGATCATGAGAGATTACTACAAGCAACTACATGCCAATAAAATGGACAACCTGGAAGAAACGGACAAATTCTTAGAAAAGCACAAGCTTCCGACACTGAACCAGGAAGAAACAGAAAATATAAACAGGCCAATCAGAAGCACTGAAATTGAGACTGTGATTAAAAATCTTCCAACAAACAAAACCCCAGGACCCAATGGCTTCACAGGCAAATTCTATCAAACATTTAGAGAAGAGCTAACACCTATCCTTCTCAAACTCTTCCAAAATATAGCAGAGGGAGGAACACTGCCACAGTCATTCTATGAGGCCACCATCACCCTCATACCAAAACCAGACAATGATGTCACAAAAAATGAAAACTACAGGCCAATATCGCTGATGAACATAGATGCAAAAATCCTGAACAAAATACTAGCAAACAGAATCCAACAGCACATTAAAAGGATCATACACCATGATCAAGTGGGGTTTATCCCAGGAATGCAAGGATTCTTCAATATACGCAAATCAATCAATGTGATAAACCATGTTAACAAACTGGAGGAGAAAAACCATATGATCACCTCAATAGATGCAGAAAAAGCTTCTGACAAAATTCAACACCCATGTATGATAAAACCCTCCAGAAAGTAGGCATAGAGGGAACTTACCTCAACATAATAAAGGCCATATATGACAAACCCACAGCCAACATCGTCCTCAATGGTGAAAAACTGAAACCATTTCCCCTGAGATCAAGAACAAGACAAGGTTGCCAACTCTCACCACTATTATTCTACATAGTTTTGGAAGTTTTGGGCACAGCAATCAGAGAAGAAAAAGAAAGAAAAGGAATCCAAATCGGAAAACAAGAAGTAAAACTGTCACTGTTTGCAGATGACATGATACTATACATAGAGAATCCTAAAGATGCTACCAGAAAACTACTAGAGCTAATCAATGAATTTGGTAATGTAGCAGGATACAAGATTAATGCACAGAAATCTCTTGCATTCCTATACACTAATGATGAAAAATCTGAAAGAGAAATTAAGGAAACACTCCCATTTACCATTGCAAAAAATAAAATACCTAGGAATAAACCTACCTAAGGAGACAAAAGACCTGTATGCAGAAAACTATAACACACTGATGAAAGAAATTAAAGATGATACAAACAGATGGAGAGATATACCATATTCTTGGATTGGAATTACCAACACTGTGAAAATGACTTTACTACCCAAAGCAATCTACAGATTCAATGCAATCCCTATCAAACTACAAATGGCATTTTTCACAGAACTAGAACAAAAAATTTCACAATTTGTATGGAAACACAAAAGATCCTGAATAGCCAAAGCAATCTTGAGAAAGAAAAATGGAGCTGGAGGAATCAGGCTCCTGGACTTCAGACTATACTACAAAGCTACAGTAATCAAGACAGTATGGTACTGGCACAAAAACAGAAATACAGATCAATGGAACAGGACAGAAAGCCCAGAGATAAACCCATGCACATATGGTCACCTTATCTTTGACAAAGGAGGCAAGAATATACAATGGAGAAAAGACAGCCTCTTCAATAAGTGGTGCTGGGAAAACTGGACAGCTACATGTAAAAGAATGAAATTAGAACACTCACTAACACCATCCACAAAAATAAACTCAAAACGGATTAAAGACCTAAATGTAAGACTGGACACTATAAAACTCTTAGAGGAAAACATAGGCAGAACACTCTATGACATAAATCACAGCAAGATCCTTTTTGACCCACCTCCTAGAGAAAGGGAAATAAAAACAAAAATAAACAAATGGGACCTAATGAAACTTAAAAGCTTTTGCACAGCAAAGGAAACCATAAACAAGACCAAAAGACAACCCTCAGAATGGGAGAAAATATTTGCAAATGAAGCAACGGACAAAGGATTAATCTCCAAGATTTACAAGCAGCTCATGCAGCTCAATAACAAAAAAACAAACAACCCAATCCAAAAATGGGCAGAAGACCTAAATAGACATTTCTCCAAAGAAGATATACAGATTGCCAACAGACACATGAAAGAATGCTCAACATCATTAATCATTAGAGAAATGTAAATCAAAACTACAATGAGGTATCATCTCACACTGGTCAGAATGGCCATCATCAAAAAATCTAGAAACAATAAATGCTGGAGAGGGTGTGGAGAAAAGGGAACACTCTTGCACTGTTGGTGGGAATGTAAATTGATACAGCCACTATGGAGAACAGTATGGAGGTTCCTTAAAAAACTAAAAATAGAACTACCATACGACCCAGCAATCCCGCTACTGGGCATATACCCTGAGAAAACCATAGTTCAAAAAGAGTCATGTACCAAAATGTTCATTGCAGCTCTATTTACAATAGCCAGGACATGGAAGCAACCTAAGTGTCCATCATCGGATGAATGGATAAAGAAGATGTGGCACATATATACAATGGAATATTACTCAGCCATAAAAAGAAATGAAATGGAGGTATTTGTAAGGAGGTGGATGGAGTTAGAGTCTGTCATACAGAGTGAAGTAAGTCAGAAAGAGAAAAAGAAATACAGTATGCTAACACATATATATGGAATCTAAGGGGAAAAAAAAAAAGGTCATGAAGAACCTAGTGGCAAGACGGGAATAAAGACACAGACCTACTAGAGAATGGACTTGAGGATATGGGGAGGGGGAGGGGTGAGATGTGAGGGTGAGAGAGTGTCATGGACATATGTACACTACCAAATGTAAAATAGATAGCTAGTGGGAAGCAGCCGCATAGCACAGGGAGATCAGCTCGGTGCTTTGTGACCACCTAGAGGGGTGGGATAGGGAGGGTGGGAGGGAGGGAGATGCAAGAGGGAAGAGATATGGGAACATATGTATATGTATAACTGATTCACTTTGTTATAAAGCAGAAAGTAACACACCATCGTAAAGCAATTATACTTCAATAAAGATTTAAAAAAAAAAAAAAAGAAAGAATCAGTGGATTTGAAGATAAATCAATAGAAATTACCCAGCCTGAACAACAGAGAGAAAATAGCTTGGAAAACAAACAACAACAACAACAACAACAACAACAAAAAAACTACAGTGAGGTATCACCTCACACGGGTCAGAATGGCCATTATCAGAAAGTCTACAAACAATAAATGCTGGAGAGGGTGTGGAGAAAAGGGAACCCTCTTGCCCTGTTGGTGGGAATGTAAATTGATACAGCCACTATGGAGAACAGTATGGAGGTTCCTTAAAAAACTAAAAATAGAACTACCATACGACCCAGCAATCCCACTACTGGGCATATACCCTGAGAAAACCATAATTCCAAAAGAGTCATGTACCACAATGTTCACTGCAGCACTATTTACAATAGCCAGGACATGGAAGCAACCTAAGTGTCCATCGACAGATGAATGGATAAAGAAGATGTGGCACATATATACACTGGAATATTACTCAGCCATAAAAGGAAAGGAAATTGAGTTATTTGTAGTGAGGTGGATGGACCTAGAGTCTGTCATACAGAGTGAAGTAAGTCAGAAAGAGAAAAACAAATACGGTATGCTAACACATATATATGGAATCTAAAAAAAATTGGTTCTGAAGAACCTAGGGGCAGGACATGAATAAAGACTTAGACGTGGAGACTGGACTTGAGGACACGGGGAGAGGGAGGGGTGGGCTAGGACGAGGTGAGAGAGTGGCATTGCCATATATACACTACCAAATGTAGAATGGATGGCTGGTGGGAAGCAGCTGCATGGCACAGGGAGATCAGCTCGGTGCTTTGTGACCACCTAGAGGGATGGGATAGGGAGGGTGGGAGGGAGACGCAAGAGGGAGGGGATATGGGGATATGTGTATAACTATGGCTGATTCACTTTGTTATACAGCAGAAGCTAACGCACCACTGTAGAGCAATTATACTCCAATAAAGATGTTGGGAAAAAAAAAAAAACAACCCAGTCCCAAAGACCCCAGAGAAGCTTCTTTAAAACCCCAAAGCAAAATGCCTTCCTCCCTCTACTATGCTTCGATATTCATTAAGATATTAATCATTCTGAGCTGTATGGATTTAGTTACATGTCTGACCTCAGAGCTAGAATATATGTTCCAAAGACAAAGTCCCTGAAGGTTAAGATCATGCCTTGTCCATTTTCTTTACTTTAGCATTCAGCTCAGGATCTGGCTCATACTCAATGAGGGCTGAATGAAAGAAGGAAACAATTTAACAGCTGGCATGTTTCAAAACTCTATACGCACATTATCACTCTTACCTATTCAGTGCAAACGCATAGTGGAATTTAATGTTATGCTGGTCAGCCAAATCAGACGTCGGCAGCATCTCCAGTGTTTCTACCAGCTTCACCATTGCATCATAGTCCTGTTGGCAAGAGGTCCCAAGGTGAGAAAGACAGGAAACACCGCTCTTCGCAGGTTTTTTTGAACGAACATGAGACTGCCTCAGCATTTAAGTACAAGCCTTTCCCTACAGGCAGCATTTAGTGACGTTAAAGCCCTTAAAAGAATAGCAATGAGATTAAAAACAACAAGGTGGATGAGAGAGAAGACAGAGAAAGAATCACTGCTATCAGAGGTCACAAAAGGACCGCGGAAAGGAAGTTAGATTCAAAGACGATAAAAGAAAACAAATGAGCCCAGCAGCCAGGAAAAGCTACCACGTTTTGAGTGTGGGAGAGTTAACACCAGCAGGGCTGTGGGTTAAAATGAATGGGACATAAACATGTAGGAAATCTTACAGTTATTTGCCACGTAAATGGGGGGAAACATCCCAATCCTTCCTATTTTGTCAGAAACAATCACATTCACCTAAACCAGAATTTCTCAACCTTGGCACTACTGACATTTGGGGGCTGGATCATTCTTTATGGTGGGGGCTGTGCTGTGTATCGTGGGATGTTAAGCGGCATCCGTGGCCTTGACCCACCAGATGCCAGGAGCACTTCCCCCTCCCTCCTCGAGTTGTGACAACCAAAAATATCTCCAGATACTGCCACATGTCCCCCGCTTGAGAACCACAGCTCTAAACTGCATAATTACCCAGGGAGAAATTGCTACCGTGTTTGTCTCAGCTGTGTCCCCTCCGAGCAGTGCCATCTGCTACCCTTTCAGCCGGGCTTACAATCGTTTTGGGGCCAACTCGCTGACAGCCAGCCACAGTTAGCAGATGAGGACTTCCCACTGAAATCTCATGTCTGTTTTGTGGCTTTACACCTCGATGCTGCTACCCAAGGAAAGGGAAGGCAGAGTATTGCCAAGAAGCTTCTGGCTCACCCTTGAGCCCGAGAGTCCCACCAACGGAAGGTTATAAAGAGGAGGGATGCGTGAAAGCAAGGGCAGAAGGAAGCCAGCAGCTCAACAGAAGAAAAACTTCAAAAAAGGTCATTCCCATTCTCTTGTTCCATGGGGCATAATTTAATCATCATAATTCCTAATAGCATCTGCTATTAAAATCAATTAGATGCATCTGTTTATCACCAGGGGCACGTTCCCTAAGTGGCTGACTCTGTTCTCGGTTCAGGTCATAAATGGAAGTCTCCCTCATTCAGATTTAAAGACCCGTGGCCAACAACCTCCAATATGGCTTTGTAGAATTCTGCAGGTTATGTACATTGCCCTGCGTTCCTCCAATGGAAAGGAAGGCAAGACATCCTTAGAAATGGCTCCACAGCATTAAACTTGGAGGGAGGAAACGACTGATTTCCTCCATGGTACCATATTCTACAAACCCTGTCTCAAGAACTCTCCAGAAGCCTCTGTCACTTGTCTTAGAATAAACCCCTGCATTCCCTGGGTCCTGGACTTGCCTCTGCTACTCCTGCTCTCCCTTTCACTAACAGGTAGTGGTAAACAAAGAAGGAAGTGACAAAGGCCTAAAGGAAGTAGCAGAGGAGTTAAGAGCAAAGAGGACAGAGCCGGTTGCCTCAGTTTGAATCTTGACTTTGCCAACTGCTGTGTGACCTTAGGCAAGTTACTTAACTTCTCTGTACCTCATGTTCCTCATTTGTAAAATGGGAATAATCCAAGCGTACACCCCATAGGCTTATGAAGAGGATTAAGTGAATTAGGACTTGCAAAGGGCTTGGAACAACGCCTAACACAAAGTGCACATAAACTGTTTAATTCTAATTCCTTTTATTAAGCAGTACTGTTTCTGAGATTTTGCTGGAGTGGCCTTCTGGTATGACAAAACCTTCTTCAATATTTCCACCACAACAGATATGCGAGGTGACCTATGACCTAGCCACATCCCTATTTTGTCTGTAAAACAGCTACCTAACCATACACCTAGTGTAAGAGTACTTCATATGAGAAATTCCTCATGTCAAGGAAGAACTGTGATAGCCTCAGACAAGCATATTTCATACCTGGATATCACGATAGGACAGCAGTAAATTAATGACGATGTCTGAGGTCAGAACCTCGGTATTGTCCATGCGGAGTTTGATGCGAGCCAGCTCCTTCGCCAGTTCATCACCCTGGTATTTCTCTCTGGCTCTCCGGATGTCATTTAACAAGGCTTCTTTGTAATAAGCACTGGAGAGGAAAACAAGAAAACCTCCAGTCGCATCCACGTGCATCCAGGACTGTGTTGCCCTTAGCAGCTCAAACAAACTTGGTTCTCGTTGACAGGACTTAGGCTAACACATGGGGGCCTCGCCCAGACCTCAGACTCCCTGCATCAGCAAACAGGAGACACGTCCTACTTGTGAGTGACATTCTGTAAAAACTCACCACTAAACAGTAACAAAGAAATATCAGTTCATTATGACCTTGAAAATATTTTCAAACTTGACCCCATATGTATCTGGATGACCCACAAGACTTGCTACCCACCCCAGCCCATCCCCCTCTCTCTGGTATTTTCAAACACAAAGAAGACAAGAAAGTACCTTACTTGAATAGTAATTTCCCCCACGATGAAGAGATTTTCACAAAGCTGAACAAAACTCCAAAGCCATGAAACAGAGTAAAATAAGAACTTCTTTAAAATGTATCTATCAGGTGTCCCCAGCTAGTAATCACAAAGCTTTTTGCAGCTGGTCGAGAGCCAGAACCTGGATGTGTCCACGAGCAATCCAAGAAGCCATGCCTGGACGCTTATGGGCAACCTCGGCCTTTTACCCCCTACTCCCCTTGTCATTTTGGACAGCCAGAGTGCTTTTCTAATGTAAGACGTAAAACTTCCTTCATTTGGGCGTCTAGATAATAATAGGGATGTATGACAACATTTCGAGCAGTTTAAATCCACACTGGAATGTCTCACCATAGCCCCTCAAAGAACCAATGCTAGTATCTGGTATTTGGTTTAAAATCTTTAAAAATGACCGAATTTGGTATACAGAGGCCAACTTACAATGACCATAGATTGACTTAAATATGTTGTCTACGCGCCAAGTAATTTTTTTTTATGGAGACTGGGCATTGCCAAGCTGTAATACTGTCAACCCATTAAGCAGTTGAAATGTTTTAACTGTAGACAGTAAAATTAGGCTGTTTGTTAAAAAGAATAAGTTCAGTAAGTAATATTCTTCAGAGAATGAAAAACAACACCTAAGAATAACAAATGCCACTTTTAATAGTTATAAAACTATGTCAAAAAGTGTTTACTGTACACAGCCTGGTCCAATGCTTATAATAAGATCTCGATGAACATTTTAGGAATTAAGTGATGGCCCACAGAAAGTGCTCTGATAAAATTATCAGTGCATTGCTTTAATTTTTATTTCCTTATTTGTCTATTGCTTATTACCCCAATGATGAGCAAATTAGCAGATTCTACTAATGTTTAAAATTCTATGATTAATCAAATGAGTCATTAAGTTGGGTGACAGCCATTGTCCATTTGCTGGACTATAAAGGCATCAAAGCTATTAAAGTGTTATTAGTTCAGCCTGACAAGTAAAAATTTATACTATAGTTTAGACTTGTTTTCAAGGGTAATTCTGAAAAATAGTTTTAATAAACTAAGAAACCTAATAAGAATGGTAACTTGTAAGTAAATGAACAAAACACTGAATTAAATATGGCTTGGAGACATCGTATATGTAATAAACATGCAGCCATTTCTGCCTCTGGTATCCAGGGAAGATGTTGCTAATCAATGTGGACTTAGAAATGGCTTCAGGGACTTCCCTGGTGGTGCAGTGGTTAAGAATCCGCCTGCCAATGCAGGGGACATGGGTTCGAGCCCTGGTCTTGGAAGATCCCACAAGCCGCGGAGCAACTAAGCCCGCCCGCCACAACTACTGAGCCTGTGCACCACAACTACTGAGCCCTCACACCACAACTACTGAAGCCCGCGTGCCTAGAGCCCATGCTCCACAAAAAGAGAAGCCACTGCAATGAGAAGCCCGCACACCGCAATGAAGAGTAGCCCCCGCTCGCCGCAACAAGAGAAAGCCCGTGCACAGCAACAAAGACCCAACGCAGCCAAAAATAAATAAATAAATTTTTAAAAAAGATTAAAAAAAAAAAAGAAGAAATAGCTTCAAACCCCTTTTCCACACAGGGCTCCGGGTAGCCTTTATCAATCTATCAAAGTTGGCACTTGAGCTGAAAATTTATCTGCCATCCCTGTTACAGATGTTTTAAACCATAAGCACCATTTACCCTCTCACTAACCCTTGCCAGGTATCAGGTAGTTCAAGGAGTGGAATCAACTAACAGGTATTTCAAGTTCTCTGAAATTAAACCAAATCAAAAGAGTTGTTTTCCTACTGAAACATACACGAAGTGAATGAGAAACAAACCTGAATCTACTTCTTGCAAAGACCTTGCTCATCTAGCAGACTCAAGCTAGCCTACTTCCTTGTCAGACCTGAAAAGATGATACTGAGAGAGTTCTCTCCCTGAGCTTCACTAAAATGGTCACTGTGCAATAAGACCATAGTTAGCAAGGGGGGACTGAAAGAGGCTTTCCAGGGATGTGCTGCAAAAGGTCCCCCATTTGCTTTCTCTGTTGGCATGTGGTCACATATGTCTGGGTTTCCAGTCTTCTTTTCCCACTACAATCTGCAGCAGAAACTCTGTGTCCAGAGAAGAGGTGACAGGATAGAAAAAGAGAACAGAATGTTAACAAGTGTGTACCTCACACCAACCCTACGGTAGTAACGCTCCACAGTTCGGGGAGCCACAATGCGAGCCACAGGGACGTGTGGTCCCTTACATTTCATTTTAAGTCAGTTCTGCCGGTGCTTCGGATTTTCATTTGTTTTGGAAGGACAAATCCTTCTTGAGACGTAACTTTCAGGAGTAAATCCTTTAAATTGGCCGCAGGCAAGAAAAAAAAAACCCCAAAACTGGATCCTTTGGTTAAGTAGAATAATTTTTCTGCCTTCAA
The DNA here is from genome assembly GCF_028564815.1 of Eubalaena glacialis. Lineage (NCBI taxonomy): Eukaryota > Metazoa > Chordata > Mammalia > Artiodactyla > Balaenidae > Eubalaena > Eubalaena glacialis. The sequence goes on from NC_083736.1 coordinate 16,694,307, forward strand.
GTTTTAGAACAGGGATGTGTTAAGGACTGGTTTCTTGAGCACCGAGGCTCACAGAGGTGAGCTGAGTGTTCCAAGGCTACACTGTGAAGAAGCGCCTGAGCCGGGATTCAAACCCAAACCTGTCAACTCCTGAATCACTACTCCAAACCTTCTCCGACATAAATCTACCAAGAACACGTCACAGGACACGCTGAGGTCAGGACGGCTTCAGCTTGACTCAGTACATCCCGACTTTTACAGCACAAGGACTTATGGTTGGAATGACTTTGCTGACGCATTTTAACAACCTTAACAGCTGATTGGTAGTAGGGAGGAAATCACATTCAGAAATGACCTTGAAACACAGAATCTCAGAATTGAAGGAGCATGAAAGAAAATCAGTGACTTAAGTTCCTTATTTTCTAGATGAGAAAACAGCTACAGAAAAGTTATTTGTCAAGGTCACACAGGGAGTTGGAGCCAAACACAAGCTCAACCCTGACATCAACTCCAGTTTCATTCTCTTTTGGTTACACCTCAACGGCCCACCTTAGTGAGACAGTAAGGAACACTGGATTCCAGGATGACTTCAAAATAATTGGTTGGGGTTCCCCACTCTCTGGGCACTAAGGTCTCTTGAAGTTACGTCACTTCCATGGACGTGAAAGGAAAATTTTGGCAAAGCTCCCAGCGTTGTTGACGGTTGATGGGAATTACCATGAGGTCACATGGATGTCCTTGAGGAGGCTAGTAAACCTGTCCACCAGGGGCACACACAGCGGACCCAGGATGGTGTCCCAGTTGGGCTGCATGTACTCTGAGGCACGTCTCTGGGCGTCACTCTCGCAGCAAAAACAATCAGCGCATGGTGTCATGATGTACGGGATGAAATAATAATTTCCACTAGATGCCTGGAGAGAAGAAACAAAAATGTTTCACGAAATAATTGATGCAGAAGCACAGCTGTGGACTTGGGCAGGTGGAACCTTGGTGGGACAGGAAAGGAGAAAATGACTGACGATGAACAACTTGCACAATATGACTATGAATCTATCATACGCAAAACAGGAAACCACTCAATTTCACAAGCTCTAACACATGGACATACGACAAAAATTTGGTTTCAAACGCTGAACTGATCTATATATGTTTCTGAACTTCATCAGCAAAGATTTTAGGGTTTTAAGTCTCAGAAATTACATCGTTTCATTACATATCCCCCCAAATCAGAGGGAACTTCAGCCCAATGATAACCAAGGATTACAATGTAAAGGCTTATTTTCTTTCTTTCAGCATAGGTGGAAAAGCCTTGTTATTTGATAATTTAACCACAGGTGAACTATTTATAAACTTTGTTGAGTAAAAACTGTTTTGCAGGAAGCAGATATTAATAAATATGATTAGTCTCAGAGATGTTTTGAAAAAAAAAGGATCTGTTTAAAAATTTTTATATTGTCAAACAATACTCAAGTAAAACAGTATCTTTTTTCTATGGAATAATCATGATTCATAGTCAAATTGTAATCCTTTGTAAAGCATAAACACTACCTTTAAATAGCATTAAGCCCATGCTCAGTTTTTAGCATATTTGGAGGACTAAAATATGTTTTTATATGACATTCTTCTATCATAGTCAATCTTTTGTCTATACTGTCATAAAAAGCAACTAGGTTAAAATTTCAGACTTTCTAATTCCTTTATCTTCACTAAGTTTTAAAGAATTTACACGATGCCAGAAATAATTCATCTGACTTCTTCCCTTTAAGTTTTTAAACTAAGGGAGTTATCTAGGAATTTTGGCATAATGCAAACATAACCTTGGGAAGTACACTTTCACCAAGAAGGAGAAGTCAAAGAAACAACAGTTTCATCTAAATTAAAAAGAAATTCATTCATCACAGAGACAACTGTCAGAATGCTACAATCTCAGATCAAACAGAAGTCTTGGGAAAACTTTCCACATTAGGGAACTAGCTTGAAACAAATATGTGACAGACATTTTAAAGTTTTCCTTTTGAATAAGATTTGCTTACACAGGACAGGTGGCATTCTTATTTCTATCTAAATTCAAAATACAAATAATTGTTCTGCAATTCTCTCCCTCTTTTGTACCTTCTAGGGCATCTATAGCCCTGTCAAGACATGTCTTTAGGCCCTAAAATAATTCGTTAAGCAAAAATGACTAGCGCTGCTCCACTCAACCATATTTGAGACGGTCAGCAAACTTTTTCTGGAAAAGGCCAGATGGTAAATATTTCTGGTTTTGTGGGCCATATAATTTCTACTGCAACTACTCGACTCTGCTGTTACAGCATGAAAGCAGCTGCAGACAACATGTAAACACATGAGCATGGCTGTATCCCAATAAAACTTCATTTATGGGCACAAATTTGAATTTCATATTTTCACATGTCCTGAAGTATTCTTCATCTTCTGATTTTTTCCCAAGCATTTAAAACTGTAAAAACCAATGTGAGCTCACAGGTCATACCAAAACAGGTGGTGGGCCAACCCTTGTCTAACACTAAGCTTCCTGATGTTTCATGATTCCTTATAATAGGTTTTATGAGAGTACTTACCCTGCTGCAAAATAGCAGCTGGACACTGTCCCCGTGGACACTAGATATTGGGGTTAAACACCTCAAACTACAAATGTCAGTCTGTTACAAAGAGAAGTAGCAAAATTTTTGGTGTGTTGGTGATAACTGGGGAATAGGAGGAACAAAGACCCTTCCCCCTCTGGTAATATCTTCAAATTCTCAAAGACAGGTTCAAATTGCCCAGCAAAGTAAGGTTTTGGTAGGTTAGAGACGAATTTCTCCATCATCTATAACAAGAAAGCCATGTTGCTAAAGTTAATTAAATTAAATGCCATTTATACACTCAGAAGTTAAACTGCTTGTTCTTCTACCTGAAATTGGTTGAGTTTATGGTAAAAGATTTCCTAGTTCAGACTAAGAGGAAGAAAAGAGCTGTGTGAATCAGTGAAGTCCAGAAGGTAAAAAAAAAAAAAAATTTTTTTTTCTTCAAAATTTCTCTATTGAAGAAATAGAGTTTGCTATTTTCAAAAAGTTAGAGCTAGGCTGGAGGTATGTGGAGCTCCTCAGATCCCCTCCCCAGAAAAACAAACACAACTGGTAACAAATATTTTTAAAAAACCATTTAAAGTCTCTATAAATTGTCTTAAGAACATACAGCAAATGGAGGAACCTTTACTCGAGAAAATCGATTAAATCTTGATAAGAAGACTGAGACTCTAGTATTTGAGCGATAACCTGCTCTTCCCCTACCCTCGAGCCCAGAGTGACAATTCTATTCTGGATGGGCACAGCCAAGAAGATGGGACCCCCTCCCACCCTCAGCTTCAAGTCTAGGGTGGCAGTTTCTCCCTGGGAAGGCTAGGCCACCAGCATCCTCATTCACCACAGCCCTGTCCTGTAGAAGCTCTATTCCAGGCAAGCATGGTCAAGAGGACCAGGGCTCCATTTCTCCACCGCGTTCCCACTTGTATGGCAGAAGCTCTATCTTAGGTGAAATAGGCCAAGAATACTGGGCCCTGATCATCTATGTCCCAGCTCACATAGGGCAAAGGTTCCATGCCAAGAGAGGCAAGCTGAGAAGATCAGGGACTGCCACCCTTGCCCAGCACCCCACTCATAGCAGGGTATCACTCTGAGAGAGGCAGGCTGCTACCCCCACCCCTCCCCAGCTCTGGAGCAGTGGTGCAGAGGCTCTGGCTAGGGTAGAGGCATGCTGTAAGAACAGACAGCTTTGCAGCTCTCCCTAAGGGGACTGACTTTATGTGAAACATAGCATGGAGAAGTTCAAACCTACGGGCACTGTCAAAGACAATGGAGATTTTTATGGCAAGAAATTAAGAGGAGGCTGGTAGCTCCATGATAGCAATGGGTGAAAGATAGACAAGCTAGAAGTTTAACAAAGAGAAACAGGGGAAGAGAGAGTTATGAAAGGCTTCCTGCGGTCAGAGTGAACCTTAAAGACCAGCTTTAAAAACTACCCCTGCAAAGAAGCCCAATGTTAATGATATTAGACTGTGGAACATTTATGTCTCTGGTGATTGGCAAAAACAATAAAGCAATCAGCTAACAATTCGGGGAGACTAACAACTGGATGTAATATCAATAGAGGAAGATCAGTCAGAAACTTAACAGGGAAACTGGGAAAAGATATAGTCAAAGAGAGCCCAGCTATAACCAGTCATCCCCAGGTGGGGATGGGAGGGTTAGGGTAGCTGTGTGCATGTTCAAGGCTGCACCTTCTGAGGCGTGACATCAGAGGCTGCACACTGGAGGAAATAGACTTCACTGAACTAGTCCAGCAAAGTCACTAAACAAATAAACCAGCAAACAGGAACAAGTTCCAGAGGCAGGAGGGAGAAAGTCAGTATCCAGAGTTGCTACATTATCTAAAATGTCTAGTTTTCAGCAACAAAAAATACAAAACATGCAAAGAAACAGGACAGTGTGATCTGTATACAGGAGAAACAGCAGGCACCAAGTAACTGCCTTTGAAAGGACCCAGGTATTGGACTTTGGAGACAAAGACTTGAAAACTGCTATTATAGATATGTTTGAAGAACTAAGGGAAACCATACTTAACAAATTAAAGGTATAACTACAATGCATCATCAAATACAGAATATCAATGAAGAATCAGGAATTACCAAAGAAGAAGCAAATGGAAATTCTGGACTTAAAAAGCATAATAACCAAAATTAAAAATTCACTGAAGGGGCCCAACAGGAAATTTAAGTGGAAGAAAGAATCAGTAAACTTGTAGACAGATCAATAGGGATTATGCAAACTGAAGAACAGAGAGAAAAAAGAATGAAGAAAAATGAAAAGAGCCTCAAAGAAATGTGGGACACCATCAAGTGCACCAACAAACACAACTCATAATGGGAGTCCTGAAAGGAGAGGAAAGAAGCAGAAAAATACTAAAAGAAATCAGTGCTGAAAACTTCACAAATTTGATTAAATGAATCTACATATCCAAGAAGTTAAATAAATTCCAAGTAGGATAAACTCAAAAGAGATCCGCACCCAGATACACTGTAGTCAAAATTGTGAAACACAAAGTCTTGAAAGCAGCAAGAGAAACAAGTGTCTTATTGTGTACAAGGGCAACCCAATAAAATAAACATCTGACTTTTCATCAGAAGCAATGAACGCTAGAAGGCAGTAGGACGACATATTCAAAGTGATGAGAGAAAAAAAAAGTGAACCAAAAATCTTATATCTAGCAAAACTATCTTTTAAAAATGAAGATGAGGGACTTCCCTGGCGGTCCAGTGGTTAAGACTCCGCACTCCCAATGCAAGGGGCACGGGTTTGATCCCTGGTTGGGGAAATAACATCCTGCACGCCGTGTGGTGCACCCTTAAAAAAAAAATCAATCTAAAAATAAAGGTGAATCTAACGTCACTGAAAGTATACAAGGTCTCTAGAGAAAATTTCAACACCCTAATAAAGGATCTGAAAGAAAATCTGGGGGGAAATAAAGACATTTTCAGGTAAACAAAAACTGAGATAATTTGTTCCTAGCAGACCTGTCTTACAAAAAATATTAAAGGAAGTTCTTCAGGCTGAAAGCAAGTGACACCAGACAGTAATTTTAATTCACATGATAAAAATAAAGTATGCAATATAGTTAGCTATACAGGTAATTGTAAGAGACAATATAGTTGCTAATTTCTTCTTTCTTAACTGGTTTAAAAGACAATTGCATAAGATGATGTATATAATCATATGTTGGGGCCTGTAACATATAGATATGTAATATATTTGACACTAGAAGTACAAAAGATGCAGGTGGAAACAAAGCTGTATTGGAATAAGGAAATAGCACCATTTGGTAACTTGAATCCACAGAAACAAATGAAAAGAATCAGAAATGGTAAACAAACAGGTTAATGTAACTCTATAAGTACTTATTTTCCTTTCTTCTCTCAGCTTTGTTAAAAGGTAATATTATACAGAGTAATAATTCTAATAAAAATACATACGAAGATTACAACTAAATAAACCTGAGTATCCATAAGAGGTAGGTAAGTTGAAGGTGCAGGAATCCAACCTATTTGGATAGAATTGTTACAGGTTTTAAAACTATTTCCAAAACAAATATTTCTACTGAAATCTTGACAGTCTTCCTTTAGCAAACCTATTCTACCCAAATAGCACAAAAGTTAACTTTGCCCCAGTCCTGCTCTAATCCTCAATAATGAGGTGTGAAAAAATAAGATTTTGACAAATATATGCTCTGTGCTGTCACAGGTTATGGCTCAAGTGGGCGGAGCAGCAGTGGTGGAGGCTGGTGAAAGCCTGCCCACAGCTGGAGCGGATCTGATCCTCTGAGCAAACATTTAGCCTCAGTTTGAGAAAATAAGGAGAAAGAAAGGGAATGCATGAACTCTGAAGACAACTGAACAAGTTTAATGAACAGGACTGAGGAGACAGCAGGCATCTGGAGCCTTGGGAAAGTAAAAATACTTCCTTTGAGAAAATCTTTCATAAAGTGTATATAGAAGTTTAAGAAATTTTACAGAAAGAAATTGGGGCTCATGACTACATTTTAAAAAGCAATTCATAAACTTCCAAATGAAAGCACAGGCTCTTGAGTGCAGTACTTTTGTTCTTACAAAGAATAGGCCCAAACATCTTCAAATGATGGAACACATTCAGACTTTTGTTGGTGGGGGAGACCCAAAATTAAAAAGAAAAACATTGATTAGCATAACACATGTTCAATAGCAAACCAGGCTTGGATATTTGTAATTGTTACATTTATAAATGGAAACATCTCAAGAATCCAGCTCATTAAAACAAATTTAACAAAGGCAGCTTAGTTTCCTACATAAAGGGGCATTAGAACCAGTATGCTAGGCACATAACTATGTAAACCCTTTTTCCAAACACTCTTCAAGTATTTCCAAAAGGATGATTCTGATACAGTAAGTGAAGTCAGAGAGCAGAGTAAAAGCCACTGGTCTCTGACACTATGAGGGTAGGGAGTGGAGGAATCTGTCCTCTGAAGTTTTTAGCTCTAAACTTAGCAACTGAGATTTCCCAAACTACTACCATCTACAAATATCACCACAATGAACAGTTCATCCCATAGCATCACTAGGTTAAATGATAGGTATCTTTAAAAAAGCTCTCATTACAAAAGTGTGGTTATAAAAATGCCATAATTTTTAATGCCTGCCTAATATACCAACTGGTGAATATATATAATGTACTTCATCATTCTCTTATTATTTAACTTTGTTTTGAAATTTCTTACTATACACTGAGATGAACACCTTTGCATATGGCAACTTTACACTGTGGTCTTTTCCTAAGAATAGCTTCCCAGGAGTGATATTACTAGAGCAAGTTTAAGGTTCTTGATATGTGTGGCCAAGTTGCTGTCAAAAAGGATGGAGCAATTTATACTCCCACTGGTAGTTGTACGAAGGCACTTCAATTTCATCACTGTCTCAGGAGAGCTGGGTAGTGGGGTTTTTTTTTCACATTTGCTAAGTTAGGTAAAAAAGAAATAACTTATGATTATTGAAATAGGAAGTCAGTATCATCTCAGCTCAAGCATAGCAAGATAGTGGAGAATTTGTATAGCCAAAGATTGAACCCCAACTCTGCTCCATACTAGACGATGACCTTGGAAAATGTACTTATCCACTTAAACCTCAGTTTTCTCATGTTTAAAATGAAGACAATAATACTGTCAATTTCTTTAAGTGATAGAGGCTTAAAGATGGTCATGGCACATAGTGGACATCCAATAAAAGTATTAGCTATGTTAGATAGTTCTAGACCAGACCAGACCGGGAATTCTGAACCCGGAGCCCATTAATTCTTGGGGGTCTGTGAACTTGAATGAGAAAACAAAATTCCACCTCTGTCATCATTTGCCTTTAATTGAAATGCAACAGAGCCTTCGATCAGGAATGTAGGTAACCCATTCTTGTTTTAGCAGGACATGGGACTTTGTCACTAATAGAAATCACAGAATTTTTCATGTCATATTACAGTTCCTGCAGAGATCTCAAAATAACTTTTATACTTATCACTACTCCAAAATTATGACAGTTTTTAGACTTGCTGCTTCATTTTATTATTTGAGACATTAGTAAAGGAGGACATAGATTACAATACACAACTTTAAAAATATTTTTGATAACTATATTTCAGTATAAATACAGTCATACTGAAATATAGTTGGTCTCCTTTGTAATCCTTTGTATTTATTTAAGCACTTTAAGATACATTCTGAGAAGGGGTCCATAGGCTCCTCCAGACTGACAAAGGAGTCCCAGGCCCCTAAAATGTAAGAAACCCTGCTCTGGACTCCAAGCAGATGTTTCATATAGAACAGCCTACCTGCAGCCCTAAAACATCAGAGATTCTTCAGTGGGCTTCATATATGAACATTTCCATGATAATAGTGTGAGTCCCATCCATAAACAACTGTCTGGATTCTCCAGGACAGCCCAGGAGAGCAGAGCATGTTGGGGTCTCAACCTAATTGCCCATCAGGTTCAACCATGGCCACTAACCAAGAACACCTGGGATGCACCCCCCAGCAGGCTCCTCTGCAGGCGCCCTGTGCAGGAAGGCCAGCACAGAAACACAAGTGAAGGGGCCTCATTACACCAGCACTTAGTTTTGTTTATGGCTAGCAGCAGCTCACATAGTTGGTCAAAAACAGCACAAGTTTTATAAATTAATTCTTTGGAGCAAATAAAATGTGTAAGAATTTATCCCAACCAACTCATGATGAGACTTTCAGCTTGACCTTCCACGGAACATTTTAAAAGTAATGATACAAACATTTAATCAGTCAACAAATGGCCTACTCAAAAGAAGGGAGAAAAATCTAAGGCAGATGGAAGGTGGTTTAATACTACCCATGAGATAAGCTGATTTCTGAGCACTTATGGAAGAATGCATATCTTGATTGCTGGCAGATTCAAGCTTTGGAGCTTAAATCTTGTAATACAAATGGGCTGCAAATCCTTAGTGAAAACTAGAATTTAAACAGCACAGAAAATTGTTCCCAAGAAAATTTAGGGAGCATATGCGCAAACCTAAGACAACTAAAAAATTATTTAACATAACCATGTCTGACAAAGTCAATTTATTAAGGAAGAAAACCTAGGTCAGGTACCACTCTAAAAAAAATGATTACAAGGTACAATTCTTTGTCTAGTCAGTTAAAGGAGAATTTTTAAAAATCAGCATGCATGCACATCAGGGAAATGCATTTTTTTAAAGATCAATGCAAATAGCATTCTACATTGCTATCTTTCTATATTGGCCTGGTCATAAGAGGAACAAGTGAATATACAGAAGCTGAGTAACAATTTCAACTGGATAATCAGACTACTGTGCCACTGAAAGGTGAATGAAGATATCCCTGCTGGAAACATGCCATGTAGCACCAACTGAGCTATTCCAAGAGTCCATCTGCTTTGTTCAAATAACAGAATGGCTATCATAAAGTCAGAGAATTATTTCAGAGCTGGCACAAATCACAGTAATCACCTTATTAATAATCATCTCATTTTATAAGGGAGGAAACCGATTCCCAGCAAGGTTAACCAACTGGCCCACAGATGACCACAGAGCCAGGCAAATCTCATGTCCTCCCCCTCCCTTCCTAGACTTCTTGTCACTAACCGTCAATCCAGCTTAATTCTGAAATATCCTTAAATAGACACAGACATGACATACAAAACAAAACGCCCAACACCAACAGATGAGTGAATGGTGAAGTTTATGGTATGTGAATTACATCTTAAAGAAAATAAATGGGTATCATGGGACACTAAAGACTTATTCAGTTGGTAGGCAGAATTAAATATTTCTATCTCGGTTCTGACATTGGCCCTGTGAAATGTGACATTACTCCTGTGATATTCAAGAGGTACAGAGAAAAGTTTTATGGTTCACACCTCCAGAGTACTCCAATTTATTTACTTATTTATTCAGAGTACTCCAATTTAAAAGAGAACACAGACCACAGGCACGAAGGGGAAAAAAAAGACAAAAAAGACTTGAACAGAGAATTTAAGATGAGGTAGAAATAAAAAATAGCTATACAAATGAAATAAATATTCAAAGGGCAGAAATTTTTACATAAATCACATTCAATGTGTAAAATAAAATTCTCCCTCTCCACCTACTATGAGAGCTAGCTTTCTTGTTTGAAATTGAGTCTTCACTAATAAAAGTGGTAGAAATTCTGATTCTGAATTCAGAAAACCCAAAGGATACAGAAAGTAGAAAAGAAATTTAATTGCCTTTTTACCAAAGTGTCCCTAAGCAATCTACATCATCCTTGGTAATTTTGGATCCCAAGCCAAAGCAAACTGAAGAACTGAGGAAGGCAAGAGGGAAGGACCAGGAGAAATTCTGTTATTTTAAACTTGAGGCCTCAGTGTGCTTGTAAGCCAGGTAAAAGACTTCCAGTATTGTAGACAATACCCCCAATACTGCCAATGTCTGTTTCTCAAAGAATTTCCACTTTACTGGGATCATAGAGATAACTATTTTGATGGGAACAATGAGCTTCTTTTAAATCTCATTGGCTTTCCAGAGGAAAAAAATAATTACCTAGTCCAGAGGTCAAGAACCAGATTAGTTTTTTAATAAGGTGTTTTTTAGTAACATGATCCTAGCTTATAAATTTAACTCTGCTTTTAAAAAACCATCTCTGATCTCTGGCTTTAGGACATGACAAATGAAAGTAAGGTCTAGTTTACTTTGAACAATTTCTTCTACAAGTATTGGCTGGAAAACCTCATCTTCTGCTAGTAATTTTCCTGGGGGACAAGGAAGGTTTATGTCCCCATGCTTCCTCTCTGGTGAGGCTACTCATAGCTTCCAAATAATTTCCCACCAATTCAAAGGAAAATATTATTTCTGTGCATCTCAGCTTTCGAGGTACATGCTTAGTCTTGGGGTATATGTGATTTACATATTTCTCAAGTAAAATGATTATAAGGTGGTGGACACTCAGGCGTACACCCACATCCCCGCTTCAAGGAAGGACGTGCTGCCCCAGCTACCAGGAGCATTGTAGCTCTCACCCCTGCTGTCAGCCCCTTCTGGAACTGCCTCAGCTGCAGAGAGCACTTCACTCAACGTCACTCTCCTTCCAGTGAGGGATGGATACAGGAGAATAAAGGCCTGGCCATCCCATCCCAACTCAGAACTACTCCGAAAGGTCATTCCAGCTCAGAGCTCCCCAGGGGGGATCGGCCAAGGCTGCCACTGAGCCTCCATCCCAGTTGGATTTCTCTCTCTTCCCAGTCCTGCTTCCTGCCCTCCTCTCCCTCAGAGGTGATCCCAAGGGCACTCCTCAATAAATCTGTTCACTAAACTCAGTCTCAGAGTCTACTTCCTGGGGGGAATCAACCTGCAAAATATAACGTAACTTTGAAAGTATGGTTATATTTACAAAGGAAAATTAAAACAAACAAAGAATACCTGTGGACTATGTACAATAATAACAAACTATCAGGAAGTTCCAAGGTTTAATAGATAAAGTAGTCTCTTGGGGTTGGCTACATTTTCACTCTTGTTTTCATAAAGGCTGTATTTTCACTCTTGTTTTTGATTGTTCATCATATAAATATGTCTTCTGAAGGGATAAAATGCTGAAAGGGTCTATCTTTGTTATCTCTAAAGCAGTAGAAGATAGCCTACGAATGAAAATGTATGAAAATAATATATGAAAAGAAGTCATTTTTATGGCTCTCTGATCAAAAATTGAATTACATTTTAACTCAAATACTGAATTATGAAGCAAAATATGATGTGTTAAAGATTTCTGTGAAAGGTATTTCTTTTTAAAGTTTTTAAAAAAATATTTACTTATTAATTTATTTATTTTGGTTGTGCTGGGTCTTAGTTGTGGCAGGTGGGCTCCTTAGTTGCAACACATGGACTCCTTAGTTGCGGCATGTGAACTCTTAGTTGCAGCATGCATGTGGGATCTAGTTTCCTGACCAGGGATCGAACCTGGGCCCCCTGAATGGGCAGCGTGGAATCTTAACCACTGCACCACGAGGGAAGTCCCGAAAGGTATTTTTTAAAAACAAATCTTGAAAAGGAAATTAAGAAAACAATTTCATTTACAAGAATATCCAAAAGAATAAAATATGCAGGAATAAATTTAACAGAGAAGGTAAAAGGCTTGTACACAGAAAGCTATAAAACATTGCTGAAAGAAATTAAAGGGGACCTAAATAAATGGAAAGACACCCTGTGTTTTTGGATTGGAAGACTTAATATTGTTAAGTCTTAAAGTGATAAACAGATACAACGCAATCCCTATCAAAATTCCAATGGCCTTTTTTGTAGAAATGGAAAAGTTGATTCTCAAATTCATATGGAAATGCAAGTGGCCCCAAATGGCCAAAACTGTGTTGAAAAAGAAGAACAAAGTTGGGGGAATCAGATTTCCTAATTTCAAAACGTACTATAAAGGTACAGTAGTCAAAACAGCGTGGTACTGGCATAAAGGTAAACATACAAGTCAATGGAATAGAATTTCAAGTCCAGAAACAAACCCTTACATTTATGATCAGTTGGTTCTGACAAAGGTCCCAAGAAAATTCAATGGGGAAGGAACAGTCTTTTTAAGACATAGTGCTGGGACATCTGGATAGCCACATGCAAAAGAAAGAAGCTGGACCCCTACCTCACACCAGACACAAAAATTACCTCAAAATGGGTCAGAGAAATAAATGTAAGAGCCAAAACTATAAAACTTTAAAAGGAAACATAGGAGTAAATTCTTCGTGACCTTGGGTTAGGCTAAGAGTTCTTAGATACCAACACCAAAAGCATGAGCCATAAAAGAAGTAATTGATAAAGTCTCTGATAAGAGCCTTGCTTCCAGAATATACAAAGAACTGTACAGCTCCATAATAAGACTAAAAAATCCAACTAAAAATAAGCAAAAGACTTGAATAGACATTCACCAAAAAAAGACTATGAATAGCTAATAAGCACATGAGAAGATGCTCAACATCATTACCCACTAGGGAAATATAAAACAACAATAGGATACCACTCCATACTCACTAAAATGGATATAATAAAAAGACAGACAATACCAAGTATTGATGAGGATGTGAAGAAGCCAGACCTCTCATTGCTGATGGAAATGTAAAATGGTACAGCCACGTTGAACATTATTTTGATAGTTTCTTACAAAGTCAAACATATATTTACTATATGATCCAGCAATTCCATTCCTAGGTATCTACCCAAGAGGAATGAAGACATATTTCCAACACAAAGACTTGTACTTGAATGCTTATAGCAACATTATGAATAATAACCAAAAAGTGGAGACAATCCAAATGTCCATCAACTGGGGAATATATAAATACAACGTGGAATATGCATACACTAGAATACTTTTAAGCAATAAAAAAGAACTACTGATACTTGCTACATCATGGGTGAACCTCACAAACATCATGCTAAGTGAAAGAAACTAGATGCAAAAGACCACATTATTGTATCCTTCCATTTCTATGAAAATTCCTGAAAAGGTAAATCTATAACACATAAAGCAAATTAGTGGTTGCTTGGGGCTGGGATGGGAACAGGCATTGTCTGGAAACAAGTATATTTTGGGGTGATGGAAATGCTCTAAAACTGGGTTGTAGTAATGGCTGCACAACTCTTAAAAATCACTGAATTGTGTGTACACAGGTGCATTTTATGGTATGTCAATTATACCTAAATAAAGAGTTTAAAAAAAAACACGAGACTATGAGCATCAGCTGAAAAAAAAGGTGAGCACAAAAGGTGATACTGTGTTTCCGAAGAACAGAAGAGCCCAGAAGGGCTGCAGGTCTGGTCCAGCCCGAAGCCTAGAGATTGGCTTCCCATCCTTTACATCCCTGCAAAGCAACTTCTCCTAGAAATAGAAGCAAATGTAGCCATCTGTGATGGCTAATTTTGTGTGTCAACTTGACTGGCCACAGGGTGCCCAGATTAAACATTATTTCTGGGTGTGTCTGTGAGGGTGTCTCTGAATGAGATTAGCATCTGGGTCAGTGGACTCAGTCAAGTAGACTGCCCTCCCCACTGTGGGTGGGCATCATCCAATCCACCGAGGCCTGACCAGGACAAAAGGCAGAGGAAGCAGGAATTTGCCCTCTTTTTCCTGCCTAACTGCTTGAGCTGGGACACCTCATCTCATCTTCTCTCATCTACACCATCGGCTCCCCTGGCTCTCAGGCCTTTGGACTTAAACCGAATTACACCACTGGCTTTCCTGGGTCTGCAGCCTGCGGATGGTAGACTGTTGGGCTTCTCAGCCTCCATAATTACGTGAGATAATTCCTCATAATAAATCTCTCTATCTCCCTCTTTCTGTATCTCCAATTGGTTCTGTTTCTCTAGAGCAGGGGTCCCCAACCCCTGGGTCGCGGACCGTACCAGGCCATGGCCTGTTAGGAACCAGGCAGCACGGCAGGAGGTGAGTGGCAGGCAGGCGAGTGAAGCTTCGTCTGCCCCTCCCCATCGCTCCCCATCGCTCGCATTACCACCTGAACCATTCCCCCCCTGCCCCCGCCCCCGTCTGTGGAAAAACTGTCTTCCACGAAACTGGTCCCTGGTGCCAAAAAGGTTGGGGACCGCTACTCTGTAGAACCCTGGCTAATACACTATCCCTCTACCAAATGAAGCCGAGTTCCATACATCATCAGGCACAATTCTAGATGAAGACAGAGATCTCAAAGCATCTTGGTTTCCATATATTCATACATCACTTCAAGCACCCAGCTGCATATTCAGTGTGTGGCATTTAATCTGTACCTGACTCACAGGACTTTATAATTCACCAACTACAACTATGTTGTATCTCTCTTTTTTAAAGCTATCCAATTATCACAGACCCACAATTTCATCAGATTCTCTCTCAAAACCTCTGGTGTTACCCGATCCATACCCCTGCTTCCAAGCAGCATTACCTCCATCCACGTGGAAGGGACAAGTGAACAAACTCTTCTTAAAAGTCAGCTGATTTACTTTGACATTCTATTTCAATGTTTAATCACCATTACTTGTGAGATGTCCATTCTGCTGACCCCAACCTTTTTTCAGTTTGCCCTACTTCCATGACATCTGGAGTAGAAGTAACCGCTTCCCTGCTTCCAGAAAAGGGATAACATTTGAAAATGACCATGAACAATACCTCCTGAGGTTTGCTTCCCTTCAACTTTTCCTCTTAGGTGCTATTTTCAACCCTTCCAGTCACCTCTGGTCCTTTATTTTGTTCTCCTGAATGATCTAAATTTTCACACCCCATCAAGCATGACAACCAGTCCTGGGCACAGAATTCTAAAGTAATGCCAAATACAGCAGAGAGATTCATTGCCAAATCGTTTAGAATAAGTTTGTTCCTAAAAAACAAACAAAACAAACAAAAGCCTAGGGAGAATGATGCTGCGGTAGAATTACCAAGAATGTGAAGGAATTCCTGGGTGTTTAGACAAGGGAGAACATACCAGAAGGGAGGGTATGTAGTAGAATGGTAACAGAATGACACTAAGTCTCCCGGAGAAGAGGATTTCTAGACTCCGACACAACTAACAGTCAGGATGTAAAAATAAAGAGTCTTCTTCCTTGCACCTTTCCTGAATGTAATTCTTGTTTTAAGGAATAACTGTTTCCTAGACATTCCTTGTATTAAACCCAAGTTACGTCTTTTCACTTGTACAACAAATATGGAACACGGACAATGAGTGCTGGAAGTTATCTATGAACGAAACGACAGAGTTCAACCTTTTCATTTTACTGACGAGGGCACTGAGGATTGGGGTGGGGGATGGAATGACTGCCCAAAGTTACTAAGAGACAGAGCTGGGAATACACCCTGTGCCTCCCAGCCTCAGGCCCAATCTCCTTTGACTGGATTCCTGTCTCCAAGAAGGAGGTAATTTAAGAAATCAAGATCTAGAAAGAACAGGAAAGAGCCCATAAGTGGGCAGTATTAGCATGTAAATGGGACAAAATGAAGCGACAAATCTTCCCATTTCTTTTCCCAAGAAAACCACCTTGATGCCTTATTTTCAGGTCAGCTTATTAAACCCACACTCCAGTGGTAATGACATAAACTGTACTTGTTTTGTTTCTAGAATTTCATCCTCGGGCTTGGAGGAGAGTCAAGGCTTCCACCTCCGGCAGGGAGCTCTGCCTGGGTCCTGGGGAAGCCTGGGCCCCGCGGCTGCAGGGTGGGACCTTCTGTGGAGGGGGTACGTCACGCCAAGCTCCCGCTCCCCTGCGGAGGGCGCCTTCGGGAGACCTCTACCTCCTGGGCCCTTTTCTCCCTCTCCCTATGGGAACTCCAACTGGACTAGGAAAACAGGCAAGAGGCCCTGCCCTTCTAGAAGGGTCAGTGGCTGAGGGCCAAAGGAAAGGGAAGAAAGAACTGTCCTTAGTCTAGGTCACAATTTCTCGGAGGATGGGCAGTTTTTTTGGGGGGGGATTCAAAGGTACAGGATAACCGTGGCACTATTTCCAAGGACATGATCTTATTTTAATGTTTTTAGGGTGGGGGAGGGTTTCATGATACAAGTCAAACCAACACGGTGTTATCACTATGTCACTGCAGGAACTTTTAAGTCAAATCAGGAGACTCTAGCACATAGATGGAAAGAAGTGGAATTCCATCCCGCTTCTTTTCAGCTTGTGGCAGGGAACTTTGGGCTAGGCTCCCACCTTAACTCCGGTATAAGTTCATGTCTCTGTTGTGAGGGAAACTTTGGTGGGAAGTATGGAGGTACTGGCTCCAGCAGAAAGAATCCTGGTCGTCCACAGGAACACCGACCCAGCTCAGAAGAGAGCCGGGTGGTTCCAGGCTCAAAGTCCTAGTGTGTAACGAAGAACAAGTACACCTGCCTGATCTTGCCCTCTGCCCTGCACCCTGGGCAGCTGAGTGGGGCTGATCCAGCTGGCAGCTTGAGGGGTAGGGGGTTCTAGGTGTCTCCCTTAGAAACACAACCAACAGGTACAATTAGACATCACTTGGCTATCTGTGGGATTTTCAGGCAAGCATTTTATATGTTTACATTCACAAAGTTAAAAATATGAAAATACAATACTTACTGTGTTTTTTTGAGTTACTATATCCTGAAAAGAAAAGATAGGATCAATATAGCTTTTTTCCAAAACGGTTAATTTCCATAAGCACTAGTAAGCACTTTGTCCCCATGCCATCATCTGGCACCCATTTTAGAGCAAGAGTTAATCATCTGAAACCTCCCCCTGTAAAAAGCTTCAAAAAGAATGGGCCCCTAAGAAATGTAAAATTCATGTTCTAAGGAAAATTTATCATGATTGGTTAGCTTTGGAATTCCTGGGGGACATATATGCTTATAAAGATTTTCCCATAGCAATGGCAATGCTTCTGTCCAAAGATATTTTGAGATTCAAGTTCAGGGCTCTGAATGCCCTGCACCTCGCCTTCTCAGTGACAGCAATGAAGTGCATGGGCAGCCCATGGTAACCTCGGGCCTGGAACCATTTCTTGAGTCATCAGTGTGAAGGCTGCAGGCCACCCCCCGCCCAAGTCAGCCTTCCTACAGAAGGGGTGTTGCTGATAGGATTCCTGACACCTCACTATAGGTATTATATTTATATATATTCACTATAGGAATTTTCAAACTCAAACTCAATGACAACAATTTTAGTCGGTTAACTTAGCATAATGGTTATACAGCCCTTGACTGTATCATTTATGCGCTGCAAGCCATTTGCTGAAAAAAGAAAACATAATTAAACAGCTGTGCCCATAAAATGTGTTTTACGTGTTCTGAGATTTCTATTTTCTGACAAGTGCAGATCGCTTCTTCTGGCATCAGATATAACTGAGTACCCATTTCTGTTTTAGGAAGTATTTTTCCGTATCATTAAAAATTAAAACTTATCTAGGTCATGGGACTTTCCAGAGGAGTTCACTAACGCACAAATGAGGGGAAAAAATTACTGAATTGGGAAAAAATACATTCTAGTTTCATGTTTCTCATCAAAATACAGCTGAATAATCTACCCTTTCACATTTTCTAATTCTAATATTTCTAGGCATAACCACTTTAGTGAATATCAGTAAAAGAAAAAAAAATCTAAATATCTAAAGTAATTTAGATTGGTTTATAGCCCTTTGGGAAACTATTTTACAATGTAAAGTATAATAGCAAAACAGTTTCTTCTTCCACTGTCACATGAATGACTCTTAAAATACAGTACTGTGCTAGGACGAGAGAGGACACACCTATGTAAGGTGTATGTGATATATTAACACATACAGGTTACACATCTGAGATAGGTAGTATTTCTACCAGGAAATAATCCCAAATTGTTACAGAACCCAGAAACATCTGGTTAATATTAGACCTTAAGAAACACAAACAAAAATGTCCAATTTGCCATCACAAAACTGTGTCATTTATATACTAGTGATTTTTTTATGCTAAGGTAGTTGAACATTTAGAAATGACGTCCATGAAAGCTAACTCTGAACCACTGGTTCTCACCTCTGGCTGCACATTTGGGAGGTTAAAAAAAATCCCCTAGAGATTGTGACATAATTGATCTTGGTGTGGCCTGGGTACTGGGATATTTACAACCCCCCCAAATGATTCTAAAGTGCAGTCAAGGTTGAGTAACACTGCTGTAAACAAACTAATCTTTTATTCCTGAAATGATTTAACATAGACCAGGATTTCCTGACTAATGTTAAGATATTAAGCAACATTAATATTAGCTAAATTTTGTCATAACTCACATCCGACCTTCACATTTTATAAACAGGAGCATTTTAAAAAGTACTGTTATCCAAAAAAGCTTGCATCAAATTCGCAAAAATACATTTAAAAATTCTCAATAATTACTGAGCTGTGTATGAACACACAAGTTTTCAGTTTTGCTTGGCTTTAAACTGGGGAGAAAAAATGACAGATTAAATACTGATTACATCTGTGCTAAACGTTTCTACCCATTTTGGTAACTGTTAAACATCTTCCTATTATTATCCAAGTTGAGATTGTTTTTTTTAATGTGCAGGTTTGGATCAAATTGCCCAATAGAGGATTCAAAGTGCTGTGTTTGCTTCAACAGAAACTAACAGGAGTTTTTGCCTTCACTTCCCCAATGAGCTTAGAAATATTCAAGTTGCCTGCAAACGCACATCTCTAGCACATACGCTCACACAGAAGCCAGGAAGTCACCTGTGTGAGCTAGAACCTGGGGTGGGAAGGAAGGAACTGCACAAGCAAATGTTTATTGTTTTTCTCCAACCTCCTCTGCTACGTGTACATTTCAACTGAACACACGATACTGCTTTCCCAAAACAAAGTATTCAGGAGAAGGTGAACAATACTCTTTACCTTCAATGAAAGAGCAGTGTCAGCATCGGTGTCGTGGTACAGGATCACGTTATTGGCCATGTCAAAGCTTTCACGGACTCCAAGATGGTAGAAGAGGGAAGGCTGTCTGGAGACATCGCTCATGTCCACCACGGCAACATCTGAGATGAACAAGGAGGGGACAAGGTTGGGGGAGAGAGAGGTGATCTACCTAATCTACTTTCTGATGATCGCCAACGGGGAGCTGCTGCAATTTGTATTTCTACCATCAGCCTTTTAGGTAAAGCAGAAGTAAGGAATGATCTGATTAAAATTACCCCCATGAACTGTGGAAGAAAAGCAACAGGAATAAAAACTAAAAACCAAAACACTCTTCCTTCTTCAAAGTGCTGAGAACATAGTCTCACTTAAAAATTGCTGGTGGATTTATTTTAAATGTTATTTTTATTAGGAAATTTATCATATCCACAGAATATATTTAGCTTATATATAAAGTATTAAGTATAATGAAATGAAAAACCATGCACCCACCATGCAGCCCAAGACACAAAGCGTTATCTGTACTGTCAGAGCTCCATATGCCTCCCCCTAATCACATCTCTCCCTCCTGCCCAGAGAACGCCTCCATCCTGATCTCTGCATTTATCAGTTTCCTGCATATATCTGTATATGCATCTTATATATTATTATAATTATGAATTCCTAAACAGTATATTGTTTAGTTTTGTATGTCTTTGAACTTTATATAAATAGTATCATACTGTACATATTCTTTGACTTGCTGGTTTTTGGTGTGAAACAACCAACTTGTATGTCTAGCTCTAAGTTCATGCATTTTCACTTCAGCACACATGATTTCTTCTTTTCCTATTTCAAACTGTTGTAATGAACATTCCCGCACCATGCTCCTCGTTCATATGTCACCATCAACTGGACGGCACAGATCACATGCCCCTGGAGTTGTGTCCTAGGGAGACTTTAACCAAAACAGAGGGGCAACACAGAGCATCAATAAAGAACAAACTTAAATTTGCCTAGTAGCATTGGACACCATTTCAAATCTAGTCATTTTCAAGAGAGTATCAGAGCTCCAAGCTTGACTGGAGTTTCTCCACGATGTACAGCAGAAATTTGGGGAAATAGTGCCCAAACTTATGCTTGTGCTGCTGTGACTCACAGGAAGTCACTGAAAATCCCAATGAAACAGAACAGAGGCGAAGTGAACAGGGACGTGAAGAAACAAAAAGGCAGAGAGAGATGCTGCATCAGCACCAGGCACCACTGGGAGACCTGAGACCGAGCCTTGGTAAGTCCTGGGTGGGCCTTTTTATTCCCTAATTTATGGGTTGCCTGCTCTATGCCAGGCACTGTGCTTGGTGCCAGGGATAGAAGTATGAACAAGGCGTAATCCCTTTCCTCAAAACCATGTTTAATACAACGGAGGCGACGGGAAGGGAGCAGTGGTTAGAATCAGGGTAAGGAAGGCTAAGCTGAGAGGAACAGTGACAGAGGCACCCCTGGGGGGCACCGAACCCACACTCAGGTGGAGGGCAGTCAGGGAAGGCTGAAAGCATGTGAGCTGTCTGGAGCCTGAGGGTCCATATGAGGCAGGAAAACTGGGGAGAAGATGGGCGGATGGAAAGGGAGGGAAAAAGCATTGTAGGAAGAGAAGGCAGCAAGTACAAGCCAGAGGTCAGGGGGGTGTACATGTTGGGGCCACTGCAAATCATTACACAGGACCAGAACACCTAAGAAGATGAACCTGGAAGGGTTAGTAGGTGCCAGACAGGTGAAGGGGTCTGAAGGCCATGTTAAGAGGGCTGGACACTAGCTTGAGAAAATGGGAAACCTATGGTAGGGTGTGGGGTTTTTTTTTTTTTTTTTTACTTTTCATTATGGAAAATTACAAATATATATGTAAAAGTAAACAGAATAGTATAATGGAACCCCTGTAGCCCCCCACTTCCCTCAGCAATTATCAACTCAGCCGGCCTTGTTTCATCTCTACTGCCGCCCACACCACCCCTTCCATATTATTTTGAAACAAATCCCAGGTATCATATAATTTCATCTCCAAATACTTCAGTATGTTTCATTAAAAGAACTCAAAGAAAAAAAAAACAACAAATAACCATAGCATGAATGTCTCATCATTATTTTAAAAAAAATAATCATGAAGGGCTTAAACAGGAGACTATCATATCCAAATTTACCCTTCAAAGGTTATTGCTCAAGAAAGGACAAATGTATATGCTGAGGAAACACTTTTTACAACCCAGCCTGGTTAATTTATCTCAAATGGATAACTGTTCCCAAAGACATCTGCTCAGAGTCAAAAACCACACTGCAGCTGAATAAATTAGACATTCTGCCCATATGAGTTTTCCCTGGACTCTATTACCTTCTCAGATTAAAAAGAATGTGTTTCCTACTAATGTTATTAGGAAGTGGCAACACAAATGCTAATTCCAAGGCCATGGGGACTTCTATAATTAGTGAACAAAGGACAGGAAGCAAATGGAGGAAGACAAAGGAGAGTGGTGGGAAGGGGCAGAGCAGGGATGAAGGATGGCAGCCCCCAGTCATGCAGACCATTTTCACAGGAAACCTGCAACTTGGTGGAGTAGCTTGTAGCCAAGTAGATTAAATTTTAATCTGGTGACATGAGTTCCTGCTTTCCTCTGCCCTCTCAATGTTCTGTGCTGAGACCTGTACACTGGCCTCACTACGTCCACTAAGGAGCCCCTCCGTGGCTTCACCAAGGGTTGGGATGGAGATTTTTCTTGGTGCCTCATTAAAACAGGACAGATCGAAGCAAGATGGCTACTGAGTGACTCAGGGGGGAAATGCTGGACGCATGATGGGTTCCAGCCCTGAGCAGGACAGCACGGGACTTCATCACGCTACCTCAGAAAGGAAATCCTATTCAAAAGGCATGGTTGGGCAAAGCTTTTGCACAGTGAACTGCTAAGGAAAAAAGGGCAGAAACAAAGACATGTTTGCTGGAAAATGGGCAAGATAGTTTCACGTCATCTTAATTAATCTTTGCAACAACACTCTGGGTACTCCCCAGTCCCGGGAGCGCGCAAGGGCCGCTGTGCCTGCACACCCATATCAGGGGGATAATGGCCAGCACACGCTGAGGAAAGAGGCAGCAAGCATCCAAACTAAAAACAGCCACTCAATTCCGGAAAAGAGGGTGGAATAGACGGACTTGAGCTCATCTTCTCTCACAAAAACACCACAACCACAACTAACTGCTGAACAACCATTGACAAAAAAGACTGGAAGCTACCAAAAAAGATTTTTTACATTCAAAGACAAAAAAGAAGCCACAATGAGATGGTAGGAAGGGCACTTTCAGAATATAATCAAATCCCATACCCACCAGATGGACAACCCACAAACTGGAAAATAATTATATCGCAGAGGTCCTCCCATAAGAGTGAGAGTCCTGAGCCTCTGAGTGAGGTCTCAGAGACCTCTGGGACAACATTAAATGCACCAACATTTGCAACATAGGTGTCCCAGAAGGACTAGAGAGAGAGAGAAAGGGCCTGAGAAAATATTTGAAGAGATTACAGCCAAAAACTTCCCTAACATGAGAAAGAAAACATTCAACTTAAGTCCAGGAAGCGCAGAGTCCCATACAAGATAAACCCAAGGAGGAACACACCAAGACACATATTAATCAAACGGACAAAAATTAAAGACAAAGAAAAAATATTAAAAGCAAGAAGGGAAAAGTGACAAGTAACATACAAGGGAATCCCCATAAGGGTATCAGCTGACTTTTTCAGCAGAAACTCTGCAAGCCAGAAGGGAGTGGCACGATATATTTAAAGTGATGAAAGGGAAAAACCTACAACAAAGAATATTCTACCCAGCAAGGCTCTCATTCAGATTCAACGGAGAAATCAAAAGTTTTACAGACAAGTAAAAGCTAAGAGAATTCAGCACCACGAAACCAGCTTTACAACAAATCCTAAAGGAAATTCTCTAGGTGGAAAAGAAAAGGCCAAAACGAGAATTAAGAAAATTACAAATGGGAAAGCTCACCAATAAAGGCAAACATAAAGTAAAGGTAGGACGTCATCCACACACAAATATGATATCAAAACCAGCAATCATGAGAAGAGGAGAGTACAAATGCAGGATATTGGAAATGCACTTGAAATTAAGAGACCAGCAACTTAAAACAATCTTGTACATATACAGACTGCTATATCAAAACCTCATGGGAGGGACTTCCCTGGTGGTCCAGTTGGTAAGACTCCGCACTCCCAATGCAGGGGGCCAGGCCTCGATCCCTGGTCAGGGAACTAGATCCCACAGGCATGATGCAACGAAGAGTCCGCATGCCGCAACTAAAGACCCTGCATGCCACAACGAAGATGCCGCGTGCTGCAAATAAGACCTGGTGCAGCCTAAATAAATAAATAAATAATAAATAAATAAATATTAAAAAAATAAACCTCGTGGGAACCACAAACCAAAAATCTACAATAGATACACATACAAAAAAGAAAAAGCAATCTAAACACAACACTAAAGACAGACATCAAATCACAAGAGAACAAAAGATGAAGGGAAGAAAAAAAGACCTTGAAAAACAAATCCAAAACAATGAACAAAATGGCAATAAGAACATTCCTACTGATAATTACCTTAACCGTAAATGGATTAAATGCTCCAACCAAAAAACATAGACTGGCTGAATGGATACAAAAACAAGACCCATATATATGCTGCCTACAAGAGATCCACTTCAGATCTAGGGACACATACAGACTGAAACTGAGGGGACAGAAAAAGGTATTCCATGCAAATGGAAATCAAAAGAAAGCTGGAGTAGCAATACTCATATCAGACAAAATAGACTTTAAAATAAAGAATGCTACAAGAGACAAAGAAGGACACTAAACAATGATCAAGGGATCAATCCAAGAAGATAACAATTGTAAATATATATGCACCCAACACAGGAGTACCTCAATATGTAAGGCAAATGCTAACAGCCATAAAGGAGAAATCAACAGTAACACAATAGTGGGGGACTTTAACACCTCACTTTCATCAATGGACAGATCACCCAGACAAAAAATCAATAAGGAAACACAGGCCTTAAATGATACGTTAGACCAGGTGGATTTAATTGATATTTATAGAGCATTCCATCCCAAAGCAGCAGAATACACTTTCTTCTCAAGTACACATGGAATATTCTCCAGGATAGATCACATGCTGGGCCACAAATCAAGCCTCAGTAAATTTAAGGAAATAGAAATCATATCAAGCATCTTTTCCGAGCACAATGCTTTGAAATTAGAAATCAATTACAGGACAAAAACTGTAAAAATACAACACATGGAGGCTAAACAATATGCCACTAAACAACCAATGGATCACTGAACAAATCAAAGAGGAATTCGAAAAATACCTAGAGACAAATGACAACGAGAACACAACAGTCCAAAACCTATGGGATGCAGCAAAAGCAGTTCGAAGAGGGAAGTTTACAGCAATACAAGCCTACCTTAGGAAACGAGAAAAATCTCAAATAAACGACCTAACCTTACACATAAAGCAACTAAAGAAAGAAGAACAAACAAAACCCAAAGTTAGTAGAAGGAAAGAAATCATAAAGATCAGAGCAAAAATAAATGAAATAGAGATGAAGAAAACCATAGAAAAGATCAATGAAACTAAAATCTGGTTCTTTGAGAAGATAAACAAAATTGACAAACCTTTAGCCAGACTCCTCAAGAAAAAAAAGAGAACTCAAATCAATAAAATTAGAAATGAAAAAGGAGAAGTTACAACTGACACCACAGAAATACAAAGGATCATAAGAGACTACTACAAACAACTATATGCCAATAAAATGGATAACCTAGAAGAAACTGACAAATTCCTAGAAAGATACAACCTTCCAAGACTGAACCAGGAAGAAATAGAAAATATGAACAGACCAATCACAAGTACTGAAATTTAAACAGTGATTTAAAAGCTTCCAAAAGGGACTTCCCTGGTGGTCCAGTGGTAAAGAATCCTCCTTCCAATCCAGGGCACGGGGATTTGATCCCTGGTCGGGGAACTAAGATCCCACATGTCGCAGGGCAACTAAGCCTGGGCACCACAACTACTGAGCTCACGTGCCTCAACAAGACAGCCCACGTGCTGCAAACGACAAGAGCCCACGCGCCCTGCAGCCCACATGCTGCAACTAGAGAGAGAAAACCTGCACTCCACAACTAGAGAGAAGCCCGCACGCCACAATGAAAAGCACAAGCCACAACGAAAGATCCTGTATGCCTCAACTAAGACCTGACACAGCCAAAAATAATAATAATAATAAAGAAAATTAAAAATAAATAAATAAAAGCTTCCAACAAACAAAAGTCAAAGACCCGATGGCGTCACAGGTGAATTCTATCAAACATTTAGAGAAGAGTTAACAGCTATCCCTCTGAAATGCTTCCAAAACATTGCAGAGAAAGAACTCTGCTCATTCTATGAGGCAACCATCACCTGGATACCAAAACCAGACAAAGATACCACAAGAAAAAAAAATTACAGGCCAATATCACTGATGAACAGAGATGCAGAAATACTCAACAAAATACTACCAAACCGAATCCAACAATACATTAAAAGGATCATATACTATGACCAAGTGGCATTAATCCCAGGGATGCAAGGATTCCTCAATATCCTCAAATCAATCAGTGTGATACACCACATTAACAAACTGAAGAATATACGGCTTCAAGATGGCAGAAGAGTAAGACGTGGAGATCACCTTCCTCCCCACAAATACATCAGAAATACATCTACATGTGGAACAACTCCTACAGAACACCTACTGAACACTGGCAGAAGACCTCAGACCTCCCAAAAGGCAAGAAACTCCCCACGTACCTGGGTAGGGCAAAAGAAAAAGGAAAAAACAGAGACTAAAGAATAGGGATGGGACCTGCACCAGTGGGAGGGAGCTGTGAAGGAGGAAAGGTTTCCACACACTAGGAAGGCCCTTCGTGGGCAGAGACTGTGGGTGGCGGAGGGGGGAAGCTTCGGAGCCACAGAGGAGGGCGCAGCCACAGGAGTGCGGAGGGCAAAGCGGAGAGATTCCCGCACAGAGGTTGGTGCTGACCAGCACACACCAGCCCGAGAGGCTTGTCTGCTCACCCGCCGGGCGGGCAGGGGCGGGGAGCTGAGGCTCGGGCTTCGGAGGTCGGATCCCAGGGAGAGGACTGGGGTTGGCGGCGTGAACACAGCCTGAAAGGGGCTAGTGCGCCACGGCTAGCCGGGCCGGAGTCCGGGAAAAAGTCTGGAGCTGCCGAAGAGACAAGAGACTTTTTCTTGCCTCTTTGTTTCCTGGTGCGCGAGGAGAGGGGATTAAGAGCACAGCTTAAAGGAGCTCCAGAGACGGGCGCGAGCCGCGGCTATCAGCACGGACCCCAGAGATGGGCATGAGACGCTAAGGCTGCTGCTGCCGCCACCAAGAAGCCTGTGTGCGAGCACAGGTCACTCTCCACACCTCCCCTCCCGGGAGCCTGTGCAGCCCACCACTGCCAGGGTCCCGTGATCCAGGGACAACTTCCCCAGGAGAACGCACGGCGCGCCTCAGGCTGGTGCAACGTCACGCCGGCCTCTGCCGCCGCAGGCTCGCCCCGCATCCGTACCCCTCCCTCCCCCTGGCCTGTGTGAGCCAGAGCCCCCGAAGCAGCTGCTCCTTTAACCCCGTCCGGTCTGAGCGAAGAACAGATGGCCTCAGGCGACCTACACGCAGAGGCGGGTCCAAATCCAAAGCTGAACCCCAGAAGCTCGGCGAACAAAGAAGAGAAAGGGAAATCTCTCCCAGCAGCCTCAGGAGCAGCGGATTAAATCTCCACAGTCAACTTGATGTACCTGCATCTGTGGAATACCTGAATAGACAACAAATCATCCCAAATTGAGGAGGTGGACTTTGGAAGCAATGATATATATATATATATATATATTTCCCTTCTTCTCTTTTTGTGTGTATATGTATGCTTGTGTGTGTGATTTTGTCTCTATAGCTTTGCTTTTACAATTTGTCCTAGGGTTCTGTCTGTCCAGTTTTTTTTGTTTGTTTGTTTGTTTTTTAGTATAGTTTTTAGCACTTGTTATCATTGGTGGATTTGTTTTTTGGTTTGGTTGCTCTGTTCGTTTTTTTTTATTACTTAAAAAAATTTTTTTTACTAATTATTTTTTATTTTAATAAATTTATTTTATTTTATTTTACTTTTTCTTCTTCTTTCTTTCTTTTTTTTCTCCCTTTTATTCTGAGCCATGTGGATGACAGGCTCTTGGTGCTCCAGCAAGGCATCAAGGGCTGTGCCTCTGAGGTGGGAGAGCCAAGTTCAGGACACTGGTCCACAAGAGACGTCCCAGCTCCACGTAATATCAAATGGCAAAAACCTCCCAGAGATCTCCATCTCAACGCCAAGACCCAGCTCCACTCAACGACCAGGAACCTACAGTGCTGGACACCCTATGCCCAACAACTAGCAAGACAGGAACACAATCCCATCCATTAGCAGAGAGGCTGCCTAAAATCATAATAAGGCCACACACACCCCAAAACACACCACCAGACGTGGATCTGCCCACCAGAAAGACAAGATCCAACCTCATCCACCAGAACACAGGCACCAGTCCCCTCCACCAGGAAGCCTACACAACCCACTGAACCAACTTTAGCCACTGGGGGCAGACACCAAAAACAACGGGAACTATGAACCTGCAGCCTGCGAAAAGGAGACCCCAAACACAGTGAGTTAAGCAAAATGAGAAGACAGAGAAACACACAGCAGATGAAGGACCAAGGCAAAAACCCACCAGACCTAACAAACGAAGAGGAAATAGGCAGTCTACCTGAAAAAGAATTCCGCATAATGAGAGTAAAGATGATCCAAAATCTTGGAAATAGAATGGAGAAAATACAAGACACGTTTAACAAGGAACTAGAAGAACTAAAGAGCAAACAAACAGTGATGAACAACACAATAAATGAAATGAAAAATTCTCTAGAAGGGATCAATAGCAGAATAACTGAGGCAGAAGAACGGATAAGTGACCTGGAAGATAAAATAGTGGAAATAACTACTGCAGAGCAGAAGAAAGAAAAAAGAATGAAAAGAATTGAGGACAGTCTCAGAGACCTCTGGGACAACATTAACCGCACCAACATTCGAATTATAGGGGTCCCAGAAGAAGAAGAGAAAAAGAAAGGGACTGAGAAAATATTTGAAGAGATTGTACTTGAAAACTTCCCTAATATGGGAAAGGAAATAGTTAATCAAGTCCTGGAAGCACAGAGAGTCCCATACACGATAAATCCAAGGAGAAACACGCCAAGACACATATTAATCAAACTATCAAAAATTAAATACAAAGAAAAAATATTAAAAGCAGCAAGGGAAAAACAACAAATAACACACAAGGGAATCCCCACAAGGTTAACAGCTGATCTTTCAGCAGAAACTCTGCAAGCCAGAAGGGAGTGGCAGGACATATTTAAAGTGATGAAGGAGAAAAACCTACAACCAAGATTATTCTACCTAGCAAGGATCTCATTCAGATTTGAAGGAGAAATTAAAACCTTTACAGACAAGCGAAAGTTTAGAGAATTCAGCACCACCAAACCAGCTTTACAACAAACGCTAAAGGAACTTCTCTAGGCAGGAAACACAAGAGAAGGAAAAGACCTACAATAACAAACCCAAAACAATTAAGAAAATGGTAATAGGAACATACATATCAATAATTACCTTAAATGTAAATGGATTAAATGCTCCCACCAAAAGACACAAACTGGCTGAATGGATACAAAAAGAAGACCCATATATATGCTGTCTACAAGAGACCCACTTCAGACCTAGGGACACATACAGACTGAAAGTGAGGGGATGGAAAAAGATATTCCATGCAAATGGAAATCAAAAGAAAGCTGGAGTAGCAATTCTCATATCAGACAAAATAGACTTTAAAACAAAGACTATTACAAGAGACAAAGAAGGACACTACATAATGATCAAGGGATCAATCCAAGAAGAAGATATAACAATTGTAAATATTGATGCACCCAACATAGGAGCACCTCAATACATGAGGCAAATGCTAACAGCCATAAAAGGGGAAATCGACAGTAACACAGTAATAGTAGGGGACTTTAACACCCCACTTTCACCAATGGACAGATCATCCAAAATGAAAATAAATAAGGAAACACAAGCTTTAAATGGCACATTAAACAAGATGGACTTAATTGAAATTTATAGGACATTCCATCCAAACACAACAGAATACACATTCTCCTCAAGTGCTCATGGAACATTCTCCAGGAGAGATCATATCTTGGGTCACAAATCAAGCCTTGGTAAATTGAAGAAAACTGAAATCGTATCAAGTATCTTTTCCGATCACAATGCTATGAGACTAGATATCAATTACAGGAAAAAATCTGTAAAAAATACAAACACATGGAGGCTAAACTATACACTACTTAATAACCAAGTGATCACTGAAGAAATCAAAGAGGAAATCAAAAAATACCTAGAAACAAATGACAATGAAAACACGACGACCCAAAACCTATGGGATGCAGCAAAGGCAGTTCTAAGAGGGAAGTTTATAGCAATACAATCCTACCTTAAGAAATAGGAAACATCTCAAATAAACAACCTAACATTGCACCTAAAGCAATTAGAGAAAGAAGAACCAAAAAACCCCAAAGCTAGCAGAAGGAAAGAAATCATAAAGATCAGATCAGAAATAAATGAAAAAGAAATGAAGGAAACGATAGCAAAGATTAGTAAAACTAAAAGCTGGTTCTTTGAGAAGATAAGCAAAATTGATAAACCATTAGTCAGACTCATCAAGAAAAAAAGGGAGAAGACTCAAATCAATAGAATTAGAAATGAAAAAGGGGAAGTAACAACTGACACTGCAGAAATACAAAGGATCATGAGAGATAACTACAAGCAACTCTATGCCAATTAAATGGACAACCTGGAAGAAATGGACAAATTCTTAGAAATGAACAACCTTCCAAGACTGAACCGTGAAGAAATAGAAAATATGAACAGACCAATCACAAGTAATGAAATCGAAACTGTGATTAAAAATCTTCCACCGAAGAAAAGCCTAGGACCAGATGGCCACACAGGCGAATTCTATCAAACATTTAGAGAAGAGCTAACACCTATCCTTCTCAAACTCTTTCAAAATATAGCAGAGGGAGGAACACTCCCAAACTCATTCTACGAGGCCGCCACCACCCTCATCCCAAAACCAGACAAAGATGTCACAAAGAAAGAAAACTACAGGCCAATATCACTGATGAACATAGACGCAAAAATCCTCAACAAAATACTAGCAAGCAGAATCCAACAGCACATTAAAAGGATCATACACCATGATCAAGTGGGATTTATCCCAGGGATTCAAGGATTCTTCAATATACGCAAATCAATCAATGTGATACACCATATTAACAAATTAAAGGAGAAAAACCATATGATCATCTCAATAGATGCAGAGAAAGCCTTTGACAAAATTCAACACCCATTTATGATAAAAACCCTCCAGAAAGTAGGCACAGACGGAACTTACCTCAATATAATAAAGGCCATATATGACAAACCCACAGCCAACATCGTCCTCAATGGTGAAAAACTGAAACCATTTCCACTAAGATCAGGAACAAGACAAGGTTGCCCACTCTCACCACTATTATTCAACATAGTTTTGGAAGTTTTAGCCACAGCAATCAGAGAAGAAAAAGAAATAAAAGGAATCCAAATTGGAAAAGAAGAAGTAAAGCTGTCACTGTTTGCAGATGACATGATACTATACATAGAGAATCCTAAAGATGCTACCAGAAAACTACTAGAGCTAGTCAATGAATTTGGTAAAGTAGCAGGATACAAAATTAATGCACAGAAATCTCTTGCATTCCTATACACTAATGATGAAAAATCTGAAAGTGAAATTAAGAAACCACTCCCATTTACCACTGCAACAAAAAGAATAAAATATCTAGGAATAAACCTACCTAAGGAGACAAAAGACCTATATGCAGAAAATTATAAGACACTGATGAAAGAAATTAAAGATGATACAAATAGATGGAGAGATATACCATGTTTTGGATTGGAAGAATCAATGTTGTGAAAATGACTATACTACCCAAAGCAATCTACAGATTCAATGCAATCCCTATCAAACTACCACTGGCATTTTTCACAGAACTAGAACAAAAAATTTCACAATTTGTATGGAAACACAAAAGACCCCAAAGAGCCAAAGCAATCTTGAGAAAGAAAAACGGAGCTGGAGGAATCATGCTCCCTGACTTCAGACTATACTACAAAGCTACAGTAATCAAGACAGTATGGTACTGGCACAAAAACAGACATATAGATCAATGGAACAGGATAGAAAGCCCAGAAATAAACCCATGCACATATGGTCAACTAATGTATGACAAAGGAGGCAGGAACATACAATGGAGAAGAGGGAGTCTCTTCAATAAGTGGTGATGGGAAAACTGGACAGCTACATGTAAAAGAATGAAATTAGAACATTCTCTAACACCATACGCAAAAATAAACAAAATGGATCGAAGACCTAAATGTAAGCTGGACACAATAAAACTCTTAGAGGAAAACAGAGGCAGAACACTCTTTGACATAAATCTCAGCAATATGTTTTTTGATCCACCTCCTAGAGTACTGAAAATAAAAACAAAAATAAACAAATGGGACCAAATTAAACTTAAAGGCTTCTGTACAGCAAAGGAAACCATATTCAAAATGAAAAGACAACCCACAGAATGGGAGAAAATATCTGCAAACGAAGCGACCGACAAGGGATTAATGTCCACAATATACAAATAGCTCATGCAGCTCTATGTCAAAAAAAAAAACCAAAAAACAAAAAACCAATCAAAAAATGGGCAGAAGATCTAAATAGACATTTCTCCAAAGAAGATATACAGATGGCCACCAACCGCATGAAAAGATGCTCCACATCACTAATTTTCAGAGAAATGCAAATCAAAACTACAATGAGATATATCACCTCACACTGGTCACAGCTGCCATCATCAAAAAGTCTACAAACAATAAATGCTGGAGAGGGTGTGGAGAAAAGGGAACCCTCCTACATTGTTGGTAGGAATGTAAACTGGTAAAACCACTATGGAGAAGAGTATGGAGATTCCTTAAAAACCTAAAAATAGAACTACCATATGATCCAGCAATCCCACTCCTGGGCATATATCCGGAGAAAACCATAATTTGAAAAGATACATGCACCCCATTGTTCACTGCAGCACTATTTACAATAGTCAAGACATGGAAGCAACCTAAATGTCCACTGACAGACGAATGGATAAAGAAGATGTGGTAGTGGACTCCCCTGGTGGCACAGTGGTTAAGAATCCATCTGCCAATGCAGGGGACACGGGTTCGAGCCTTGGTTCTGGAAGATCCCACATGCCGTGGAGCAACTAAGCCCGTGCACTGCAACTACTGAGCCTGCACTCTAGAGCCTGTGTGCCGCAACTACTGAAGCCCTCGCGCCTAGAGTCCGTGCTCCACAACAAGAGAAGCCACCACAATGAGAAGCCCGCACACCTCAACAAAGAGTAGCCCCTGCTTGTCGCAACTAGAGAAAGCCCTTGCACAGCAACGAAGACCCAATGCAGCCAAAAATTAAAAAAAAAAAGATGTGGTACATATATACAATGGAATATTACCGAGCCATGAAAAATAACGAAATAATGCCATTTGCAGCAACATGGATGGACCTAGAGATCATCATACTAAGTGAAGAAAGAGAAAGGCAAATAGCATATGGTATCACTCGTAAGGGGAATCTAATTTTTAAAAATGATACACATGAACTTTTTTACAAAACAGAAACAGACTCACAGATCTTGAAATCAAACTTACGGTTACAAAAGGGGAAACATGGGGGAAATGATAAATTAAGAGATTGGGATTAACATATACACACTACTATATCTATAAAATAGATAACCAACAAGGACCTACTGTATAGCACAGGAAACTCTACTCAATATTCTGTGATAACTGATGTGAGAAAAGAATCTGAAAAAGAATTGATATATGTATATGTATAACTGAATCACTTTGCTGTACACCTAAAATTAACACAACATTGTAAATCAACTATACTTCAATAAAATTTAAAAAAAACAGGACAGATTGATATTGCCACTCAAAAAAAAATTCCAAGTAACTCATGTTCAATTGTAAAAACACCTCAAACCCAAAGTTGACATTTTTGCCTGACATTTGTCACTCGGGCCAACTGACTGAGCTTGCTTGCAGAATTTCTACCACAATATTTGACTAGCTTACTTTTAGAACTTTTAAGACACTAAGTTAGTAGATTATAAATGATAAATATGATAAAACGCCAGATTGGAATTTTTATTATACATGCAGAATTGAGCTTTTTTCCCTAAAGGGACTATAAATTTCCTAAAAGCTTTAATCATCACAGCAGTCACTTGCTTTGCAGTTTACAAAACACTTCCATAGACATCTTGGTTGAATTTCAGAACCACCCAGTGAGGCAGGCAGCATTGGTAACTGGCTCTACTTTGCAGGTGGGGAAATGAAGCAGAGAGAGAGTAACAGATTCGCCCAAGGTCACATAGCTAGGGCATGGCAGAGTCCTGTGCTCCCCAGGGCCCAGATGAGGCTTACTACTTATTGGACTCACTTTCTGAAATTGAGCCACCAGGGGGAGGGAGGGGCAAAACAGTTTATTTATCAATCTTAGGCAAACAGAGCACAGAAAAAAAGGAAGAGGTCAAATTCAGATTTTCATTGACAAATGCACCCTGTGCTCTAATTACCTTCTAGTTCCCCCTGACGCAGGCCAGTCTCAGGGGAAAAGCCTGCATAGAATAAACCATCCTCCTTGACCGTGGACCCCACATACACCCTCTACCTATCTTGGCTGAACAAACCTTAAGAAGTGATACGCCGTCAGGGACTGCAAAAAGCCAAGGTTAAAATCTATTCTTAGCAGGAAAGTATCTGAATTTAAAAGCAAAGTGCCCTTCAAACAAACAATTTAAGAATCAATTATAATGATCTCACTACATGTTTATATAAAGCAAGAAAGACGGATGATGTATAGGATTTTAGTTCATTAAAAACTTTTGAACATTATTTTATTGAAATGTCTTAAAAGGAGTAAGTAAAATTATAACTTTCTACTGTGGTTTAAAAGTATCTGATTTCCAAAGCAAAGCATTAGTCAGTGAAACGATATGATGGCAAATGATTTACCATATAGTAATCCTGAGATTGTACTGGCTCATGCCGGTCCTTAAATATATTCCAGGTTATCTGTAAGCCTATCTTGCTCCCAGCGGAAAATAAGAAATAATGAATATAAGTAAGGTTGGCTGTGCCTAAATGAAAACAACTAGATTTTAGAACAATTTTCCTGCTAAAGACATTGTTAAACAACAAAAAAAATCTGATTGGATTTATGGCAACACTGGCCATCTAAAAGCTACCTAAAAACAACAGAGCCCAGATTTACTGGACAGGAGGCACCTCTACTAACTCCTACCAGAATTTAGATCTTACTTCATCCACTGCTGCTCAATTCCAACATACTTGAGGGCAGGTCGATGGAAAGAATGCTGTGAAGTGGAGGAGACAGCCTACGAATTCAGTGTCAGGAAGTCAACAAATCCTTACCAAGTGCCACGTGGGATGGGTACTAGTTGCTTGGAGTATTAAGTTTCAACTGGGAGTGGGGTTGGGGAAGAGTGGGGACATCAGTGGACTGTATCCGGTCCCCCATATTTTGCTTTCTAGTATCTTTTCTGGTAAGAATGACCTAAAAATAAATCATTTTTATACTTTATAAGTATGATTGAGATATGTCCATTTACCAGTTTTTTTCAAAAGAAAGATGCCATATATAAGCAAACTATGTTCACTCACAGAGGTGAATGGATTCACTGGGCTTAATTTCAGACCACTCACAGTGAAATATTTGTGATATAAAGTATAGCATGATTTAAGTCACGTATATGTTGCTCTTCCAACTAACAAGACAAAAAGAAATGTGCAGCATTATACTGCAAACTAGGGCGCATTCATCACTTCAAATGGTAACAATATCGTCATCATCATCCGTGATGTCACACTTCACAGTTTCGCCTCCGGGTTCCCTGGGAGCCTTTGACTATACTACCTCATACTTTCATCTTCGGCAGCTTCCTTCAACTCTTTTATAAAGGGATCCGTTTTGACATGACTCTCTTGGGCAAACTTTTTGCAACGTATTTCTTAAAGGCTTTTCTAACCAGCGGCTGATGACCTCCTCTTCTAAAAGCTCTGTGTCACACATCACCTTCAAGATGTGGGCAGCTTTAGAGAGGAGGAGAACTTGACGTGCTGCTACTGCACACTGCAAGCTGTGATGAGGGTACTGCTGAGCTTTTCTGTTTATAGTGGCAAAGTTGTAGGAAATTTCTTAATTCGTTCTCTAATCGTCTCATTAAAATGACCACCAGTCAACACAAGAGGACCCTTGGCTTTCACATCTACTTCAACAATAATGCCCTCTTTCTTTTTAACAAAATCAACTGCTCCTTCAAGGTCATCACTAGGTGCCGGGCCTTTTGCTGAGTTTTCACCCATTCTGCACTCTAAGCCTCCCAAGTGGCGTCCATCCCCACAGCCTGTGGAGGGCAACTGAGTTCATTTGGTGGTGGTGATGGTGGTGACTCGTTGCTAGATATGGGGCCATTTTTCTTTCTCTTTAACCCTTCTAATTTCCTTTTTTCCCCCCATGTACCCATTTCCTTTTTCTTAGGTGGTTCTTTGGAAAATGAATATGCAGACCTCATGATGTGCATCAAGCATGCCTCGCTAGCCACAGGCTTTACAAAAATTACTTAGCAAGGACAAGTATTTTGGATGCAAGGTTTTCATTCTCAGGACAGAGAACACGTTTTTTAATGAACCCGCCCAACAAGTCTTGAAACTTTAGCCTTGTGAGATCCAACGACAATCCAATGGTCATTCTAAACATCAAAATGGTCTTTGCTTCCAGCTCCCAGCCAACATATTCAGAGGGATACACTGGAGGCCAATCAATCACCTTTATCATGTCAACCATCTCCTTTTGTTCCATTTATTCTATTTCTTTTGCCCCCCAACCTTAACAGTCACACAGAGTATCAGGTATGGACAGAACTGGTCTGATACAATGCAGCTGGCATTGAGGCTATTTTTGCTTACTGGTAAGCTTGATAAGATGCAGAGATATTTTATTATATTCTGGTTACTACTGCTGCGTGAAAAAATCACCTCAAAATTTAATGGTACAAGTTTGAGTTCTGGTTCCAAGTAAGATGGAATTAATACATCCCACCCTGTCTCTCCATGAATGTAGCTATAAAAACTAGACAGAGTGGATGAAATAGCTATTTCAGGAGTGTGAAAAGTAAGTGGTAGCAAGCAGCCTGGAGAAGACGACTAGATTTCAGAGAACCACCAGATCAACAGCAAGTTTCACATTTTCCCCCAGTCTCCCCCAGCCTGGCCTAAAGGCAGCCTGAAACCCAGAACTGGGTGTTAGGTGCGGACATAGAGAGCATCAGGAGAAACCCTCTAAAAAAAAGGCAGGAAAGGGGCCTCCTAATGCTCAGAGAGAGTGAGGGAAATTCTCTGCTGTCTTCCTCTTCCTTGTCCTCTTGTACCCCCAGGCCCCCGGCAATCCCGCAGTGGTGACAGCAGAGACAGTCAGTGGCAGAGCGGGCCCACAGGTGCCTGGAACTCCGAGAGGGGAATCTTTTGCTCTAATTGAAGGAGCTGTGGTCCCAAGGGTGGTGGCGGTGAATCTCCATTGCTTTTTTTTCTCCTTCTGAACGCCTGGCTTCAGACATGGGCCCAGTTGTGGGAAGTGTGAGGCCGAATGGAATAACTGGCCACAGGACTGAAAAGGGAGCCCCAGTAAACCAGAAAGCACAAAGCTGAACAGCACTAAAAGGGCTTTGAAATCAGAACTGACACCACAACTGAAACGGACCTTGGCAGCTTGAAACAACTAGGCCGACTGCCTGCTAAAGCAAAAATATCAACAGACTCCACAGGATAGAAACAAGGGCCAGAATCTCATAACATAATATTCAAAATACTCAGGATAGGCTCCTAAATTACTTGGCATTCAAAGACGCAGGAAAATTTCAACTCACATGAGAAAAGACAATCGACAGACTCCAATGACAAGATGACACAGACATGAGAATTATCTGACAATGACTTTAAAGCAGTTATTATAAAAATTATCCAAGAAGTGAGGGTAAACACTCCTGAAAAGAATGGAAAAAATAGAAAGTCTTAACAACTAAAGAGCCAAATGAAAATTTTAGGAATGAAAATTTTAATAAGCAAAAGAAAAAACTCACTAGAGGGGCTCACAAGAAGAATGGAGATGACAGAGGGTCAGTGAACTTAAAGATGGTTCAATAGAAATGATCCAGTCTGAACAACAGAAAAAAGACAAAGGGTTTAGGCCCAAATACAGAAAGATCTCCTAGGGACTTCCCTGGTGGCACAGTGGTTAGGAGTCTGCCTGCCAATGCAGGGGACACAGGTTTGAGCCCAGGTCCGGGAAGATCCCACATGCCGCGGAGCAACTAAGCCCGTGTGCCACAACTACTGAGCCTGTGCTCTAGAGCCCGTGCTCTGCAACGAGAGAAGCCACCGCAATGAGAGGCCCGTGCACTGCAACGAAGGGTAGCCCCCGCTCGCCGCAACTAGAGAAAGCCCACACGCAGCAGTGAAGACCCAATGCAGCCAAAAATAAATAAATAAATAAATAAATTTATTTTTTAAAAAAAGAAAGATCTCCTAGAAATCAAGACCCTCTCCCAAAGACCCATAAACCAATAGGAAAAAAGGGGGGAGGGTTATGGATAGATAGCCCTAAGAAAAAAAGGGAAATATGCTCAACTTCGCTCAGAGTAAGAGAAATACAAACTAAAACTAATTTAGATATCATCCCTCAACCATCAGGTTAACAAGAGTCTAAAATACTGGCAACCTACTTTGTTAGTGAGGCTGTAAAGAAAGATAACGGTATATAACCCACAGATAGGAATCTGACACTATTTACCAAAATTACAGGTGCATTTATTCTTTAATTCACAAATACCACTTTTGGCTACCTAATCACAAATACACCCATACATGTATTAAATGGCCCATGTATGAAGTTATTCATCACAGCTTAGTAGCAAAAAACTATACATCCAAGTATCCCGTAAAAAAGGTATTGGTAGAATAAACAATGATACATCCACCCAATAAAGTACTATTCAGCTATAAAAAAGAATAAGGAAGATTCCCATATTCTGATTTGGAAAGGTGTCCAGGCTAAACTGTATTTAGTCTGGTACCTTTTGAGTAAGAAAGGGAGAATAAGAATGCCAGATAGTACATATTTTCGGCTCTGTGGGCCACACAGTCTCCACCCATTGTAGCCCCAAAGTGGCCACAGGAGAATGGACGCGTTCCAATAAAACTTTAGTTACAAAATAAAGGCAGCCAGCTTGCAGGTTGTAGCTTGCTGACAACGGACATAAAGAAACACTGCAAGGATAAATAAGAAACTAAAAAAACTTAGAGGAAACAGCACAGATGGGATAAAAACAGATAAATTGGACTTCAAAATTAAAAACTCATGCGTTAAAGAACAGCATCAAGAAAGTTAAAAGATAAATCACCGAACAGGAGAAAATATTTGCAAATCGTATATCTGACAAGGGATTATGTCTCCAGATTATATAAAGGATTCTTACAGCTCAACAAGATGTCAAATAGCCCAACTGAAAAAAAGAACAAAGGATTTGAAGAGACATTTCTGCAAAGATATACAAATGGTCAATAAACACATGAAAAGACATTCAACATCCTTAGTCATCAAGGAAATTCAAATCAAAACCAAAATGAGATAACACTTCAAACCTACTAGGATGGCTATAATTTAAAAAAGAAAGACAGAAAATAACAAGTGTTGGTGAGGATGTGGTGAAATTGGAATGCTCACACATTGCTGATGGGAATGTAAAATGGTGCAGCTGCTTTGGAAAATTTTTCTGGAAAGGAGTTCCTCAAAAGGTTAAATATAAGGTGGCTGCAACCCAAGTGTCCATCAATGGATGAATGGATAAACAAAATGTGGTCTATCCATACAGCAGAATATTATTCAGCCTTAAAAAGGAAGGAAATTCTGACAGATGTTACAACATGGATGAACTTTGAGGACATTATGCTAAATGAAAAAAGCCAGCCACACACACACCCAGAACACTGTACGATTCCACTTACAAAACGTACCTAGAGTAGTCAAACTCAGAGACAGAAAGTAGAATGGTGGTTACTGGTAGCTGGGGGAAGGGCAGAGTGGGGAATCGTGGTTTAATGGGTACAGAGTTCTCGTTTTGTAAGATGAAAAAGTTCTGGAGATTGGTTACACAACAATATGAATGTACCACACTACTGAACGGCACACTTAGAAACAGTTAAGATGGTAAATTTTATGATGTGTTTCTTTATCACAATAAAAAACTTTTAAAAGAACATTAGAGTTACCATATGACCCAGAAATCCCACTGCTAGGTGTATACCCAAGAGAAATGCAAACACAAGTCCACACAAAAACTTGTAGCATTATTCACAACAGCCCAAACTGGAAATAACCCCATCAACGGAAGGATGGAAAAATACAATGTGGTGTATCCATACATCAAAATACTATTCAGCAATAAAAAAGTAATGAAGGGGCTTCCCTGGTGGCGCAGTGGTTGAGAATCTGCCTGCCAATGCAGGGGACACGGGTTCGAGCCCTGGTCTGGGAAGATCCCACATGCCGTGGAGCAACTGGGCCCGTGAACCACAACTACTGAGCCTGCGCGTCTGGAGCCTGTGCTCCGCAACAAGAGAGGCCGAGATAGTGAGAGGCCCGCGCACCGCGATGAAGAGTGGCCCCCACTTGCCGCCATTAGAGAAAGCCCTCGCACAGAAACGAAGACCCGACACAGCCATAAATAAATATAAAAATAAATAAATAAATAAATAAAAGATTACTATTAAAAAAAAAAAA
This sequence comes from Eubalaena glacialis, assembly GCF_028564815.1. Taxonomy (NCBI): domain Eukaryota; kingdom Metazoa; phylum Chordata; class Mammalia; order Artiodactyla; family Balaenidae; genus Eubalaena; species Eubalaena glacialis. Next base: position 16,734,898 of record NC_083736.1, read on the forward strand.
GTAATGAAGTACTGATATATACCACAACATGGATGAATCTTGAAAACACATTAAGTGAAAGAAGACAGTCACAATGAACCAGCATTACATGATTCCATTTATATGAATAAACAAATCTCTAGAGACAGATAGTTGTTACTCCTGGCCAGGCTGGCAAACAGAAGCGATCATACTCCGAGGTGCTATCGGCATTCACTTGTCTTTTTTGATCCAGGTGCTGGGTTACATGGTGTGTACAGTTTGTGAAAAGTCACAGAGCAGTACACAAGACTGTGCCCTTTCCTGTATATATGCTATACCTCAATAAAAAGAAAAAATCAAGAGCTCATCACAAAGCGGGGTTTTGTGCCTTCTCCTCACCTCCTTTCTGCAGCACAGGACCAGGAATGGAGTTAGCATGGATCTCCAACCTCAAAACTTAGGGAAAAAAAATTTTTTTTTTTTAACCAACTGCAGAACTATAACACGACCCTACAACATGATGATCGTCCAAAGGATCTGAGCCCCCAGTCTTTACTATTTCACAGAGCACATTTCCTTCCATACTGAGGTTCTGGCGTGTTTACTGCTGGGAGCAAGAGGAAGGCAAAGACATGGGGGACTGACATTTACTGCGCACTTACTAAGTTCAGGGCACTTGCTTGAATCTCTACCTAGAGGTTTTTTAAATGGGGGTCAGAGATGTTAAGTAAGTTATCCAGGGTCACACAGCCTATAAATGACAGGGCAGAAATTAAAACCTGATCCGTAGAGCCAGTGTCCTTTCCCCTCTGCCACTCGTATTGCTGGGCGCAGTGGGACACAATGATGGAACACATGTTGGTAAAGTTTCATCACGGATCTGTTTTGTCAGTTTTTACTCCAGAAGGCAGAAAGGCAATTTGCCTAAAGGACAACCTGCATTTCATATACGTTCCTGGATGGTGAGATGAAAGAGAGGCAGCCATGGTCCTGCCAGCTAGACTCCAAGTCCCTGAAGTACTCATCCTGGGGCAAGACCCATCTCCCAGATGTTTGAAGCAAGGTGTCAGGCTTGGTTTATCCAAAGTCACCTGTGTCAAACTGAATTTGAGATGAATCACAGCCCTCAATGTAAAAGCTAAAACTATAAAGCTTTCAGAAGAACACGTAGAAGAGGAGCTGCAAAGCCATAACCTGGACGTAGGCAAAGATTTCTTAGACAGGACACAGAAGGCAAACTTAACAGGAAAAGAGCCTAAATTAGATTTAATCAAAGTTAAACTTTTCTGCTCATCAAATGCCACAAGTAGATGAATAAGCAAGCCACAGTCTGGGAGCAAATGTTCACAAAGTATACTTCCGACAAAGCACTTGAATCCGGAATACATAAAGAACTCTTCTAATTCAATAATAAGATGACAACCCAACTAAACGGGTAAATGGCTTGAACAGACAACTCACAAAGGAAGATGCCGGCATGGCTGAACAGCACATGAAAAGGTGCTCAACATCACTGATCATCAGGGAAAGGTGACTTAAAACCATAATGAGAAACCACCACACCCCCCAACTAGCAGGGCCAAAATAGAAAAGCTCAGTAATACAAAGTGTTGGTGAGGGCAAGAAGCCACGGGAACTCTTGCGCATCGGTGCTAGGAATATAAGATGGTACCACTTTGAAAAAAAGTTTGGAAGTTTCTTAAATAGTTTAACATGCACTTACCCTTTGATTAAGCCATTCCACTCCGAGGTATTTACCCGAGAGGAATAAAAAACATTTGCCATCAAAAAGACCTACATACAAATGTTCACAGTAGCTTTATTTATAATAGCCCCAAACTGGGAACAACCCAAATGTCCTTCAACAGGAGAATGACTAAACCACCTGTGATATATTCATGCGATGGAATAGTACTTGGCATTAAAAAGGAACAAGGTACTGATAACAGCAACAGTACGGATGAATCTCAAAAAAGTCACGCTGAGTGAAGGAAGCCAGACACTGAAGAGTACACACTGTCTGAGTCCATTTACACAAAACTCTAGAAAAGGCAAATCCAATCTAAAGTGACAGCGTAAGAGTCATCGCCCGGGGCCAGGAATGGGAGTGGAAAGGGGAATGAGTGGGAGGGGACATAAGGGAACTTTCTGGGCAGATGGAAACTATATTGTGATAGGATTTGCTTACGTAAGTTTAGTCGTTTCTCAAAGTTGTACAACTAAGATTTGTTGCACTTCAATGTATATACATTTTTACGCTAACAATGTTGAAAAGTATAATCAAGTACGGGCTGGGGAGTGGGCAGAGGTCAAGAAGAAATAAAGATGGCAGAATGTTAATAATTGTTGAAGCTGCGTAATGCACATGCTTGAAATTTTCCATAATAAAAAAATTGAAGAGAAGAAAAAGAATCATCTACATCGAATGCTCCCGCTCTCCCCCTGCCCCTCCGTGTCCAGTTCTGCCTGGCCCCTGGGCTGCCCTCCCGCAGCCCCAACTCCTGAGTGAACTCTCCTTCCTGCCAAGGTCTGCCGCTTGACTCCTTTCTGCTCTACAACTCCCCACCACCAACCAAGCCCCTATAACCGCCAGGCATTTTTGCCAAGCCCTGTCACACCCAATAGCTCAAAACCTGTTCAAGGGACTGGGAAACAAGAAGTTTTCCAGCTTGCTTTTCAACAGTTCAGTCCTCTCTCGCCTACACTGTCTGACCGGGATTTAAACGGCACCTATCTCAAAGCCTGATACTTACAAGGTTTTAAAAGATAGTTTATGGCTTGTATTCCCAAAATACGTCTGTAAGTTGATGGCTGGGAACTGAACATACATTTTCCCGCATAACAAATAATATACAGCCAGTAATGCAGCGGGCCAGTCCACAAATATCTATCTACCCACTCTATGCACTCAAGGCTCCAACAGCAATGCCTCAATTCAACGCTACAGGTGCAATGCTTCTCTCATCAGCCAGTTCACGTGACTAAGAGTTGAGGGAAGTTCCAGGCTCAGTGCTGAGTCAGTAGCAGTAAAAGTGGTTCAAAAGGAAGGAGGCTCAGGGAAGGGCCCCTCTGGGCAAGCCAGCAGCCGCGTGCAGCAGAGGACAGCTGAGGTCCGGTCGGGGGCTCGTGTGCATGGGTCCCTGGATGTACAGTCATTGTTGCCTGGGCCTGAGCCGGCCGGCAGGGAGAGAGAAAGAGTGGGAGAAGGCTTCTGACTTACAGCCCCATCTTCAATCTCCTACTGCACTTGCTTGAAATGAAATCACATTTGTATCACAGAAAATAAACATTATAGAACATGTGGACAAACAACAAGAACCAGTATGCCCAGCACACAATCCAAACCACTGTTTCCATTCCAGTGTGTCCGCTGTGAGTTCTTCTAGTCTCTTCTATTAGATATGTACCAGCCAGAAATGTGTCATTAGGATGTATCTTATTTTTTAATAAAATCACAATCGCACTATGCCTGGCCACCATTTTCAACTTAGTTTCTAGAGGAGACCACATTCTGATTTCCTTTTGAGGGTCCCCAACAAATTTTGCTTCATCTCGACAGGAGAAACCAAGTGTCATCTGTGTCCACTGGGAGTTATTCTAAAAAGGAGCTGGATACATATTCCTAGGAAACACTCAAAGGGTAGCAAAGAAAACTGCATCTGGTTCCCTGCCATTGAAGAGTTCACTGTCTGGCAGAAGATCAATCATTGAATCAATAATTATTTAATCACAATTGTGTTACTTGCTAGGAAGTGTGCGTACAACTGACGGGGGCGCAGGAGAAGTTCGTGAAGGCTTCCTTGAAGACCTGAGATGTGAAGGCTGAAGGAGCTTTGGGCAGAGGAGGACTGCCAGGTGGCAGAGGGTGCCAGGATACGGTGGCTTCTAAGCAGATGACATAGACTGGAATGCACCGAGATTGGCCCAACCTTGAAAGACCAGTTACAAAGCTGCTGACAGTAAGCTGGACGAGAGAAGCCAATGCTTGGACCAAGATGGTGGCAGGCGTTTCTAGCAGAAGGCAGAGCAAGCTGTATCAGTCAGGATGAGCTAGGCTGTGCGGCCACATCAGACAAACCCCCCAAATCTCAGGGGCTTAACTGCCATCTTGAACACACAACCTCCAAGTTTGCCATGACAGAGGCAAACTTCCCTGGTAGAGAGAAGGGAAGCAGGTTTGAGAACCATCTGGAAGCAACAGGCTGGATTTGGCAGTGAGGGAGAGGGTGGAGTCAAGAATGACTCCTGGGTTTCTGACGTGAGCTGCTAAATTGATGATTTCACTCACCAAAGTTTACTTACATAAGGGAAGGCAATGTCTAACTATTGCCCTTACATTCTGCTGGAAATATTGATAGATTTGGCCAGTCTCCTGACCACGTATATAGATGGCACACAAAACGTGCATTCTACAACCACCACAGCCATGTGTCCACAGGACTGTCTTCCTTGGAACTTCATGCATTTTCCAGAATGGTGAGGAAAGAGTATGCACCAAATTATTAGAAGTCTTAAGGCATCTTTAAGTCTCTCTCTCTCTTTTTTTTAAAAAAATATTTATTTATTTATTGGGCTGCGCCGGGTCTTAGTTGCGGCATGCGGAACCTTTTTAGTTGTAGCATGCGGGATCTAGTTCCCTGACCAGGGATTGAACCCGGTCCCCCTGCATTGGGAGTGTGGAGTCCTAGGGTCTTCCCCGGTGGTCCAGTGGCTAAGTCTCTTTCTTAAGCAGGAGCCAATGCACCTGTGGATTAAGCCCATTAAAGTCAGCTGAGAGATACATTCAGGCATTTCTAGCAGAAGGCAGAGCAAGCTATATCAGTCAGGATGAGCTAGGCTGTGCGGCCACATCAGACAAACCCCCCAAATTTCAGGGCCTTAACTGCCATCTTGAACACACAACCTTCAAGTTTGCCATGACAGAGGCAAAGAGAGATGGAGGCGGCGTATCATCTCACTCTCAGTTGCTTTCAAAGTGACACTTGCTGATGCTGCTCACATTTCATGGGCCAGCACTCGTCAAAAGAACCCCAGCTAACTGCAAAGGAGATCAGGCAACGTGGAAGACTCTACGGAAGCCTGGTGGGCACGCTCTATGCCACACAACGCATCAAGCGAACGAAGAATCCATGAATAACATCTTAGAAGGTGAAGCGAGACACAACCCACATGAAGGGCAGAGAATGGAACTAGAGCTGGCCTTATTTTAAACCATTATATATCCTTTTTTGTTGCAAAAATCCCAATATTACTGTTGGATAAAAACTAACAGAATCACTCCAGTATCATTTAATACAAAAGGAAAAAATTACCTAGCCTCCAAAACCAGTGAAACCAGGGAAGAAGCTAGAATGTCTCCTCCCATGGCTGGTATGAACCTGATGGCCCAAGCATTTCCATTCCATTTTCTTGGCCCACAGCAGCATAGTGAGGGGCCCCACGATTGGCATATATTATTACCAATGACAGTCCATTACGTGAGATGATACATGACCTGACTTTCTCTTGGAAAGGCATGCCCTAGGAGACAACTTGCTAGCAGTTGGGCTATATTTTCATAACCCAAGTTGCACTCTCTTACCACTATAAAAACCACCCCCCAGTCTTAGGAGCCTGACTCAATAAAAGCTTCTCTCTTGCTTATGCAAAATCCAAAGTGGATGATCCTGGTCCAACAGCTATCCTCAAAAGAGTGGTTCAGGGATCCAGGTACCTTCCATCATGTGCCACTGCCATCTTCTACAGCCAGCCTCCAAGGGCCCCACGGAGACCACAGAAAGGGATTAGAGAATATGAGAAGATCTACAGATATGCCAACGCCTTGGCCCAAAGCGATAGACATCACTAATACTCACATTTCATTGGCCAGAACTAGTTAGATGGCCCACATAGACTCAAAGGGTGCTGGAAAACGTAGTCCCTGCTTCCCAGCAACAACTAGGAGCATCAATCTCCTGACCACCTAGCCACCTCTGCCACACTTCGTATCCTCCAAATGACTCTTGCCAGAAAAGGGGAATCATCAGGACAGAGCAAAGTCAAATAACTAACCTGGAGACTGATGTCTTGGTCTTTTAATCAATGTTCAGGAAATGCAAGGATTTCCTGTTGCAGGTGGCAATACCTCCCAACGTTTAAAATCACTGTGAACATAGCTGAAGAAAAAAATCAGAAGCAGGGCCCCCGAGTCAGGAAAGTAGCATGTACGTGCGGTTCAGAGAGGAGGGAGGGCAGGCAGAGTGAGGCACATCAGGTATGGGAAGCTCACCTGAGTCCCAGGGCCTGATCAAAGGGGCTGTTCTTGTCACTGGAGCAGTTAATAGCGAACTCAATAACCACAATAAGTGTATTCAACTACAGCATCCTGGGAGAATAGTTTCTGTGGTCAAAATGTTTGGGAAAGCATGAGACAGAGTTACCCAGGTTTCCTTCCTGTAGGATGTCCGAGTTTTCCATACATTCACAAGCACTGAGAACCTCCAGGAGGGAGACACAGCATGCACCTGAGGAAGCAGAAGAGGCTGCTCTGTGCAAACACACCCAACACACACAGTGCACCAGCTAAAGTCGTGACTATGAATTCTGTTCAAGTAGAGAAATGGGCACCTCAACAAAAGGCGCCAAGGCATATCCAGAAGAGGCGGTTTCCTCTAAAAAACAAAAAAAAGAGACATGTTTTGTTCTCCAAATCCTAGAAGTAACCGAGTGATTGACCCTCACTTGCTGAATTTGATAGCTTTACTGAATTCGAGACTCTCATCTTTGAGGATGGATGCTGGATGTTTAAAAAAAAAAAAAAACCCAAAAGAAACAAACAAAAAACCAGGTCCTCCTATGGGCCAAAGGCACACCACCTCTGCTAAAAGTAAAAAGAACATCCCTCAAAAAATTAAACACAGAATTACCGTTTGACCCAGTAATTCCACGTCCAGGTATACACCTAAAAATGTGAAAGCAGAGACTTGAACAGAAATTTATCCACCCATGGTCATTACAGCATTATTCACCATAGCCTAAGACATCACGCTAAGTGAAAGAAGCCAGTCACAGAAAGACAAATACTGTATGATTCCACTTATATGAGGCATCTAGAGTCGTCAAATTCATAGAGACAGACGGTAGGACAGTGGGTACCAGGGGCTGGGGGAGTGAGGAGTGGCAAGTTATTAAGGGGTACAGAGATTCTGTTTGGGATGATGAAAAAGTTCTGGAAATGGATAGTGGTGATGACTGCACAGCAGTGCGACTGTACTTAATGCCTCTGAAATCCACACTTAAAAATGGTTTCAACAGCAAATTTTATGTTACGTACACTTTACCATAATTTTTTTTTTTAAAAAGCCAATGAGATGCTCCTCAGCCCTCATGGCTTATGGCGGTTTTCTTTCACAACAGTGCCCACGTGCCCCCTTGCATGGGTTGATGGCTCTCCTGCAGCCCATCCAATCACCCAGGCACTGGTGACACATAACCTCCTATTCAGGCCCACAAAGGACCACATAAAACTGCACAAGGAGATGGAAAACACGATCCAACCCAGCCTTGACTTATTATGACAACAGGAGATAGGAAGTGCTTAAATTTCACATCGACGATCCCCTCCCCCACCCCGAAACACACCTGGGACAGTTCAATAGTTCTTGGAGAGCAACGTTGTAGAACTTTTACAAAAAAGCCAAAGTGACAGATTTATATCTTTTTGGCGGAGACACCAAAAAGCTGTGAATGGCAGAGATCAGGGGTGGGGGCGCGGTGTCTGTTTAAATCCATGAACCGACTTCTTGGAGTTTCGTATCTTGTTTGTCAAACCTATGAAAAGAACTTATTAGTTATGATGATGTACTGAAAAATGATTTTTCAAGACCAGGCCAAGGTCAACCAAAGGAGGTACATACTGCAGCTGAAAATCCTAGGCAATCAGGACCCAGAATAAGAAAAGGCCATGTGCTCTTTGTGTAGCTCTGGAATTGAAAGCCCAAGATTTCTGCCTGAATGAACCTTCACACCCAACCAGAAGGAAGGGGTCCTGGTAGTAGATGAAGGCTTGTTTTACACGCACACACACACCCCCCAGAGAAGCAAAGCCACTGCACGCCAATTATCAGAGTCGGCACCAGCAGGCAGGAGGCTACAGCTGTGCCTAATGGCCAAATGGACATTTAACCATTCAGAGAAGAGTCTGTTCAAACTCCATTTTCAGCAGAAAATGAACAGAAGTCGAGAAAACCGAGTGGTTCCAGGTGAAATGGGCTCCTGAACAACTTTTCTAAAAAAGATGTTGCGCTGAAGAGTCTACTCTGAGTGGTCAGAAACATCCGGGGAGTGTTTTCAAAGGCCCAGCAGCCACTTGTTTGAACAAGCCCGCTACCCCACCCCCCTTCCAGCTGGGGAGGATTTGCTCTGCAGAAAACAGATCCGGGCAAAGAATGGATGGTAATAAAGCTAGCTTACCATCTCACCAGCACGGTGTGGCCGGCGCCATTTACCGTCTCACGAGCTTTTGGGGTTAGGGCAGGCATGTTACTCCTGTTTGACCAGTGGAGAAACCAAGGCACAGGGTCTCCCAGGTGAACTACTGTCTCACAATGCTTGTGAATATCACCCAAGTGCCAGAGACTTGTCACATAGCTTCCAAAGGTTCGGTAAGGAAAACAGCCAAGCAACAATCCGTTCCACACCTGGAGGAACTCGTGCCAACCAAAAGTACTGATTTAAGGCTGGGTTCTTCTGGCACACTTGTTACAGTGAGCTGAGGGTCCCATTCCGGCAACGGAGGAGATCCTGAAGCCGGGAATGTTTGTGCATTACAGGATAACATATATCTGTCAAACTGGTAGTAGAGCACAGCCCCACTGTCAATCTGTGTTAAGTGCGCAAAAGAACACCGGGGCATTTCTAAGAGACACCCCCCTCCCCCCTCCCCCTCCCCCATTGTAATAGACCATTACCCACTCTTGACTGCAAAATGGAATCATGTGGGAAGCATTCGACAATCCTGAGGCCTCAGATTGCGATGTCATTGGTCTGGGATACAGTCTGGGCATTAGGAGTTTGAAAAGCTCCCCCAGGTGATTCTAACGTGTAGCCAGGGTTGGGACCCACAGGAGTGAGAAAGTAACAGTTGAATAGCGGAGGTCGGGGAACTCAGCCTCGACTGGGTTATAGGCTGTTTCTTGGATCATCTGATGTTTAAGAAAACTGAAGGGGCCTCTGTTTTCTCATCTGTAAAAGGGTACAAGGCTACCTACTCTCCCCTCCCCAAAAGGTAGGGCGGTCCTGTCGAAAGAGTCAGCTGGTGCTAGGATGGGGAGGAGGAGCTGGTGCTTCGGCGGCGTGTGCGAAGATAAGGAAAACTGGGAGGAGTGGGGTGGGGGCGAAAGGGGGCACCCGCCTCACCTGCGTCGTAGAAGGCGTCGAGCACGGCTGTCTCCCCAAAGTCGAGCTTCCCGAAGGGCACGGAGGTGAGGTGGGCGCCCTCGGCCTCGCAGGCCCGCAGCAAGCACCGCCGCGCCCCTTCCTCGGGGCCGCCGGCCGCGCCGCCCTGGGGGCTCTCGCCGCGCACGTACACTGCCCGCAGAGCCCGCCGCGGCCCGCCCCCGCCCTCAGCTCCAGCCCCCTCGCCCTCGGCCGCCCCCTCGGGCTCCAGCGGCCACGCCGGCCCCGCCGCGCCCTCGTCCCCCGGCGGCAGCGGGCACTGTGCGGACTCGGCCGCCGCCCCGAGCGCCCCAGCCGGGGGAGCCCCGCCGCCGCTCTCCATGTGGCGGCCCTGCGCGCCCTTCCTTGTCCCACCTCCGCGCGAGCGGCCGGCGGCTGTGGCACCTGCTCCTGCGACGCGGGAAGGGAGCTGGGGGACCCAGCGCCCGCCGGTGGCCCCGCGACGGGCAGGCGACGGCGGGGCCCCTCGGCTGCACGCAGAAGCTCCAGCCCCGCAGCCCCCAAGCGCCCTTTGAAGGCTCGGGAGGGAGGGGCGGGGGCTGGGGACGTCAGGGCGAGCGGAGGGCGGGGGGAGGTCTGGGAAGGGCGGCGGGGCAGGAGCCCGCAGGGCGCCCCCTGCCGCCTCCCCCGGGCAGCGCCCTAAGAAGGGCGGATTCACGAATTTCAGGGTTTTGCTGTTGTTGCCGTCCCTCCAGCCTTAGGAGTCCCATTTTTTTCCTCAAAACATTTTGAGGCTTTTCAAGCAGAGTAAAAGCTCTTTCAAAGCGCCGGTTGGTTGTAAATCTTCAATTCCAAACTAAATACAGATGTAGTGTTAACCCAGAATCGAGATGAGAAGATGCTTATTTAAAATACCTCTGAGTTTGTACTCCTTGTCCCCAGTTGCCAAGAGCATGGCCCTCCTGAGCTCATGCCCTGGAGACCCGCTTGTCCTGACTTGCACTGTGACCTTGACAAAAGCACCGTGATGCACCAGCATCAAATTTTGTTGGCCTGGAAAATAGACTCCAAGTAGCCTGCCTGCCGGATCTAAGAAATGCTGTGAACCCAAAGGGCTCTTTACTCTGGATCTTACCCACCTCACGATTTTAGGCCCAAGTATTAAAAAGTAGTATTACCACTGCAGGTAGTACTTGTATTTATTTAAAAGATAGGATGCACTGGACGTTGTCACAAGGTTTTGGGGTTTTGGTGGTCTTCATTTTTAATAATAGTTTTATTGAGATATAATTCACAAACCATCCAATTAACCCATTTAAATAGTTTTTAGTTTACCCACGGAGTTGAGCAGCCATCATCATACTCAGTTTTAGAACATTTTCATCACCCCCAGAAAACCCGAGTACTCATCAACAATCTCTCTCCGCCTCCCCCAACACCCCTCAGCCCCAGGCAACCACCAATCTACTTTCTGTCTCTATAGATTTGGCTGTTCTGGACATTTCCTATAAATGGAATCATACAAAGTATGGATAGAGGTTTTCATTTGTTCTGGGTATATACCTAGGAATGGGATTTCTGGGTCATATGGCAACTTTATGTTTAAGCTTTGGAGAAGCTACCACTGCTTTCCAATGTGGCTCCACTGTTTTATATTTCCACCAGCAGTGTACAAGCATGCCAACTTCTCCACACTCTCACCAACACTTGTTATTGTCTTTTTGATTATAGCCATCCTAGTGGGAGTGAAGTGATAGCTCACTGGGATTTTGATTTGCGTTTCTCTTAAAGACTAATGATGTTGAGCATTTTGTCGTGCGCTTATCCTCTATTTGCATAATTTCTTTGGAGAAAAGTCCATTCAGACCCTTTACCCTTTTAAAAACAGGGTATTTGTCTTTTTATTATTGAATTGCAAAAGCTCTTTATATATTATAGATACAAGGCCCTTATCAGATATGTGATTTGCAAATACTTTCTCCTCTTCTGTGGGCTGTCTTTTTACTTTCTTGATGGTGTCCTTTGCAGCATATCACAAGCCATTTTGACACAAGCAGGATAGGACTTACCTTATAAAACAACACTTTGCCTTCTCTTCATGTTTCAGCAATAATATAGTCCATCCCTCTACCTCACCCCCAAAAGAAAGCAGAAACCGCCAGCATAAATCTTTGGAGAAATCCTAATTCCTGTCCTGGTAGAAATTAGCAATTTCACAAGTGATATCAATGTGCAACCTCTTTTGTAGTCCATGAATGGAAAATGGGCTCTGAGGAAATCTGTAAAAACACACAGGCCAGAATTAGGAAGAGGAAAGCTAGAGAAAACTTCCAATACTTCTAAGATTTTTTAAAAGTACGATGCTATAAAAGGACACATTTTCTTTGTAACCTTGTAATGCATAATAATAGTAATTTTCCTAATGTGCCTGTTCATCTGAGATTATTTCAATGACTGGCACAGCCTTCAGAAGGGCAGAGATGCCCAGTTCACAATTGCTTGCCAATGTCTTGCTGTTGCCCGCACTTCAATCTTCCTGTTTCTTCCAGCTCTCACTGGGCCCTGCTGACTAAGTGAGACTCATAGGAGTTGTGAATTCTGGCTTGAATAATATCTTTCTTTAAACACAACCCCTGCTGAGTAAAGAACCTGGCTAGCAGGCGCCTTCCTCGCAGTTGGCATGCACAGCCCACCTTCTCATTGTTTCTAGTAATTCACACACCTGAAACATGCCCCAGTCCCTTCTCCCAATGTCCTTCCTACCTCCCCTGCCCCAGCCCCACTGATGAGAAAATTGCAGAATGCTGGATTAGTCTTTTCCGTTTAGTTGAACAATTGTCTGTTCTTACCTCTGCCTTGCCCCTTACTAAGTGCACATCCTGGAAAACACTGCCCCAGTGCAGAGATGTCATTTGGACTGGCACAGGGAATTGAAGAATAGAGTGGAGGCACTGTAGCTAAAGAGTAAGATTAAATCTAGGTGTTCTTCCCATTTCCTCCATTTTATTTTAGGTTGGTAATTCATACCAGTTGTGGTCCCACTAGTTAAATCTTTGACTCACACTGTAAACACTGTAAATATTTTAGTTACCATTTGAGTGGCAATTTCATTACTTTTTTCCTAAGAAAATACAGTGTACCCAAGGGCCAAGCAAATAGTGACAAAAGGGAAACAACCAGGTTGCACAATAGTATATGTATTTGGAAAAACTCTAACATATGTAGTAATTCAACAAGGATTTCTTGAGCATCTATTGTGTGTCAGGCACTGTCCTTGGTGCAGAGGTTATCATAGTGAACTAGACAGCCAAAGTCCCTGCCATTATGTTATAAGTAGATAGACAGATATGTCTATAGACAGATATACCTGTGTATAGATGCTATAAATATTGTATGGACATAGATTATTGTAATCTGCCATAAAGTACAAGAAAAACAGGGTGGATGAAACTCATAAGAAGCATTAAGCATAGATTATACGTAACATACTAGTTTATGAAATATAGGTGAAACTCATAGCATGTTTTTTAAAAAAATTTATTTATTTTTGGCTGCATTGGGTCTTCGTTGCCACACACGGGCTTTCTCTAGTTGCGTTGAGCGGGGGCTACTCTGTGTTGTGGTGCGTGGGCTTCTCAATGCGATGGCTTCTCTTGTTGCGGAGCACAGGCTCTAGGTGCGTGGGCTTCAGTAGTTGTGGCACGTAGGCTCAGTAGTTGTGGCTCGTGGGCTCTAGATCGCAGGCTCAGTAGTTGTGGTGCACGGGCTTAGTTGCTCCATGGCATGTGGATCTTCCCCGACCAGGGCTCGAACCGGTGTCCCCTGCATTGACAGGCGGATTCTTAACCACTGCGCCACCAGGGAAGTCCCCATAGCATGTTTTAATTATACACCATGAGTGAGCAAGTAGATTGTGAGAAAAAGGTGGACTTCATAAGATTTAGTAAAAATAATAAGTTATTTCCCTCTACGACATGTTGCAGATGGAATATATGATGGAACAAACAAGACTATCACTCACAGATAGATAGGAATGGAAAGACCAAGTCATTAGGTATGAGCATGCAATCTCTGAACTCACAGTTATGTCACCCCTAAATCAACTGCCCATTCTGGTCCTACATGTGCCCTCTACCTTCTTGAAGGTATAGAATATAGTTATAATAACTGTTTTAATATCCTTGTTTATGAATACTATTATCTGTTTTATTACTGGATCTTTTCCTATGGGTTGATTTTTCTTCTCATTGTGGGTCATTTTTTTCCTGCTTCTTTGCATGCCTGGTAATTTTTTATTAGATGCCACACATTGTGAATTTTACCTTAATGAGTACTGTGTATTTTTGTATTCCTATAAATATTCTTGAGCTTTGTTCTGGGACACAGTTAAGTTACTTGGAAATAGTTTGATCCTTCTGAGGCTTCCTTTTAAACTTTGTTTTAAATGGGATCAGAGCAGCCTTTAGGCTAGGGGTAATAATCCCTACTACTGAGGCAATGCCTTTCTGAATATTCTACCCAATGTCTTGGGATTTGTGAAGTTTTTCTATTCTGGCCAGTGGAAACAGAAACTATCTGGGCCCTGTGGGACCTCCAAGGATTGTTCCCTCTAATCCATTCAGGTAGTTCTTTCCCCAGCCTTGAGTATTTTCTTTACACACAGGTGCTGGTCCGTACTCTACTGAAGATTCCCGATCTACACACCTCTGGAACTCTGTGCAGCCTTCTCCTCCCCAGTACTCAAACCGTGGCCTCGTTGGCATTCCAGCTCCATAAGCTCAACTTAGAATGACAACTGGGCTCCCCTCGGCTTCCCTTTCTCTGTTCTATGGCCTGGAAACTCTCTCAGGCCCGTAAGCTGGGAAATTGCAGGGCTCTATTTGTTTCCCCTTTCTCTGAGATCTCTGTCCTGTTTGTGCTCCTTGTATGATTTTTGCAACTTCTGGAAAAGTCTAAAATTCTTTTAAGATGAGAAGACTTAAAAGTTTCAACATTAAAAAGAAAAGCATTTCTACCTTCTCCACTCTAGGCCTGCTCCAGGCTGCCCACTTGCAGCAGGAAAAGGAGGAGCAGTGTTGGCTTCTCCCCTCTTCCACCATGCTGGCCACCTCTCCAAGATGGGGGTGTGTAGGGAGAGGAGCTAAGGCAACCCCACTAATGGGTTTCTCATGCTGGGACCATACCCGGTCCAGGGGAAATGCATACCCTTCACCCCACACTTGTCTTCCATGTCCTGAAAACTTCTTGGGAACATACGTAGCAAGCCATCTTTTTTTTTTTTTTTAACATCTTTATTGGAGTATAATTGCTTTACAATGGTGTGTTAGTTTCTGCTTTATAACAAAGTGAATCAGTTATACATATACATATGTTCCCATATCTCTTCCCTCTTGCATCTCCCTCCCTCCCACCCTGTATTACTCAGCCATAAAAAGAAACGAAATGGAGTTACTTGTAGTGAGGTGGATGGAGTTAGAGTCTGTCATACAGAGTGAAGTAAGTCAGAAAGAGAAAAGCAAGCCATCTTTAAGTCCTTTCCCTAGGCTCATGGTGAGTAGTAGGCAACCCTCCAACACCCCCATTGGCAGAGAGGAACTCACCAGCACACCAATCTCTCTCCAAAACACTCTTCTAATTTCCAACTCTCTTTTCTGGGAATGCCCAGCCTCACTGTGAAAATGAGTATTTTGTTTCTGGTTCAAGACCTTCCAGAGCGCTCTTTTCTCTCTGCCTTCAACTTTCTGCTGCCAGTAACATTCCAGATGATACCTGCTTCATCAGCCTAGGGCCTGGAGTGAAGATGACGATAACATGAACCAAAGCCCCCACTTGACTTAAAATGGACATTGAAGAAGAACTTGAAAGAGATAAGGGTGTTAGCCATGCAGATATGTACAGGAAGAGCATTGCAGGCAGAGGCAAGGGCCAGTGCAAAGGCCCTAAGGCATCCTAGCATGCTCAAGCAACAGCAAGGCCAGAATCTCTAGATATTTAGAATCCCATCATCTCATTTCTTAAACACAACTAGTTTCTAGAAAGTTCTTCCATATATTTAAATGAAATCTTCTCTTATAACTCCCACCCATTTACTCTAATTTAATTCTTCCACATGGCAGCTTTCCAAATACTGCCCTCAGGTTTCTCCCACCTCCCACACCCTTCGATCATTTCTGCATGACATAATATCCAGGCTACTCACCACCTTGATGATTCTCCTCAGAAAGAGTCCCCATTTGTCTCTATTGCTGTTCTGTGTGTACAAAAGACTTTTTTAAAATTAAACTTTATTTTGAGATGATTGTAGAAATCATACAGAGATCTGGTGTACCCTTTAACCAATTTGCCCCAATGGTAACATCTTGCCAAACTGTAGTACGCTATCAAGGATACTGATATCAAGATATCAGGACATTGACATTAAGACAGTCAACATACAGAACAGTTTCATCGCCACAAGGATCCCTCCTGCTGCCCTCTGACTGCCACACCCATCTCCCTTCTCACCCCTCATCCCTAACTGCTGGCAACCACTAATCTGATCTCCATTTCTATAATTTTGTCATTTCAAGAATGTTATATAAATGGAACCATAGAATATGTAACCTTTAAGGATTGTCTTTTTTCACCCAGCACAATTCCCCTGGGATTCATCCAAGCTGTTGCATCAGTAATCCTTTCCAATTATTGCTGAGCACTACTGCATGGTATAGATGCACGACAGTTTCTTTAATCATGCACCCATTGAAGGACACCTGGGTTGTTTCCAGTCCTGGGTTATTATGAATAAAGCTGCGATGAACATTCATGTACAGGTTTCTGTGTGAACGTAAGTTTTCATTTCTCTGGGATAAATGCCCAGGAGTGCAAATTCTAGGTCATATGGTAGTTGCCTGTTTAATTTTTTAAGAAACTGCCAAATTGTTTTCCAGAGTGGCTACACCATTTTACATTCCCACCAGCAATGTACAAGTGATCCAGTTTCTCCACCTCCTTACTAGTATTTGGTGTTGTCACTTTAAAAAATTTTAGCCATTTTGATAAGTGCGTAGTAATATCTCACTGTGGTTTTAATTTGCATTTTTCCAATGGATAATGATGTTTAACATCTTTTCATGTGCTTTTCTGCCATTTGTTTATCTTCTTTGGTGAATGTTTGTTCATATCTTGTGCCCATTTTCTAACTGGAATATTTGGTTTTTTACTGTTGAGTTTTGAGTGTTCTCTATATATTCTAGATAGCAATTCTTTGTCAGATATGGGGGTTGCAAATATTTCTCTCCCAGTCTGTAGCTTGTCTTTTTATCCTCTTTAACAGATAGACCAAAAGCTTTTAATCTTCTAAAAAAATTCTTTTCCATTATGGTTTATTACAGGATATTGAGAATAATTCCGTGTGCTATACAATAGGACCTTGTTGTTTATCCATACTATATATAATAGTTTGTATCTGCTAGTCCCAAACTCCCAATCCAATCCTCTCTCTCCCCACCTCCTCCTTGGCAACCACAAGCCTGTTCTCTATGTCTGTGAGTTTGTTTCTGTTTCGTAGATAAAGGCTTTTAATCTTGATGAGGCCCAATTTATCAGTTTTTCCATTTATGGATGGTGCTTTTGATTTCAAGTTAAAAAACTCTTTCCCTAGGCCTAGGGCTCAAAGATTTTCTCCTCTTTTTTTCTAAAAGTTACATAGTTTTACATTTTACATTTAAAATCCATTTTGACTCCCTCACCCTGCGTTCTTCTAAAAGGTGCTCGTCCTTCCTGTGTTTACGCCTCTCCAAACCAGACTCCCTAGAGCCCTCAAGCACTCTCTATATGACTTGGCTTCAAATTACTTATGTACAAAATCCAACTCGGCATGTATCAAGAATGATTCATCATAGCCCTGTTAAGTAGGTTGCCCCAAACTTGATCCGTATCTGCAGGTTGAATCAGACTGGAAGCAAGAATACCTTGGCATTCCCACTTGAATCAGTAGAAAATATTAGAGACTGGGACTTATACCATTGGCACTCCTGAGGCCTCTGGACTCAGACTGGAACTACACCACTGGCTTCCCGAGTCTCCAGCTCCCATACCACAGATTGTTGGACTTCTCAGTTTCCATAATCAGCCGTGTGGCTGACAGGGTCTTGGCGCTCCGGCCTGCTGTCAGGCCTGAGCCTCTGAGGTGGGAGAGCTGAGTTCAGGACATTGGACCACCAGAGACCTCCCGGGCCCACGTAATATCAATCGGCAAGAGCTCTCCCAGAGATGTCCGTCTCAACGCTAAGACCCAGCTCCACTCAACGGCCAGAAAGCTCCAGTGCTGGACGCCCCATGCCAAACAACTAGCAAGACAGGAACACAACACCACCCATTAGCAGAGAGGCTGCCTACAATCATACAAAGTTCACAGACACCCCAAAACACACCACCGGACATGGCCCTGCCCACCAGAAAGACAAGATCCAGCCCCCCCAATCAGAACACAGTCACCAGTCCCCTCCACCAGGAAACCTACACAAGCCACTGAACCAACCTCACCCACTGGGGGCAGACACCAAAAACAACGGGAACTATGAACTTGCAGCCTGTGAAAAGGAGACTTCAAACACAGTAAGTTAAACAAAATAAGAAGACAGAGAAATACACAGCAGATGAAGGAGCAAGGTAAAAACCCACCAGGCCAAACAAATGAAGAGGAAACAGGCAGTCTACCTGAGAAAAAATTCAGAGCAATGATAGTAAAGATGATCGAAAATCTTGGAAATAGAATGGAGAAAATACAAGAAATGTCTAACAAGGACCTAGAAGAACTAAAGACTAAGCAAACAATGATGAACAACACAATAAATGAAATTAAAAATTCTCTAGGAGGAATCAATAGCAGAACAACTGAGGCAGAAGAACGGATAAGTGACCTGGAACATAAAATAGTGGAAATAACTACTGCAGAGCAGAATAAAGAAAAAAGAATGAAAAGAATTGAGGACAGTCTCAGAGACCTCTGGGACAACATTAAACGCACCAACATTCGAATTATAGGGGTCCCAGAAGAAGAAGAGAAAAAGAAAGGGACTGAGAAAATATTTGAAGAGATTATACTTGAAAATTTCCCTAACATGGGAAAGGAAATAGTTAATCAAGTCCAGGAAGCACAGAGAGTCCCATACAGGATAAATCCAAGGAGAAACGTGCCAAAACACATATTAATCAAACTATCTAATTAAATACAAAGAAAAAATATTAAAAGCAGCAAGGGAAAAGCAACAAATAACATACAAGGGAATCTCCATAAGGTTAAAAGCTGATCTTTCAGTGGAAACTGTGCAAGCCAGAAGGGAGTGACAGGACATTTAAAGTGATGAAAGGGAAAAACCTACAACCAAGATTACTCTACCCAGCAAGGATGTCATTCAGATTTGATGGAGAAATTAAAACCTTTACAGACAAGGAAAGTTAAGAGAATTCAGCACCACCAAACCAGCTTTACAACAAATGCAAAAGGAACTTCTCTATGCAGGAAACACAAGAGAAGGAAAAGACCCACAAAAACAAACCCAGAACAATTAAGAAAATGGTCATAGGAACATACATATCGACAATTACCTTAAATGTAGATGGATTAAATGCTCTAACCAAAAGACATAGACTGGCTGAATGGATACAAAAACAAGACCCATATATATGCTGTCTACAAGAGACTCACTTCAGATCTAGGGACACATACAGGCGGAAAGTGAGGGAATGGAAAAAGATATTCCATTCAAATGGAAATCAAAAGAAAGCTGGAGCAGCAATTCTCATAACAGACAAAACAGACTTTAAAATAAAGACTATTACAAGAGACAAAGAAGGACACTACATAATGACCAAGGGATCAATCCAAGAAGAAGATATAACAACTGTAAATATTGATGCACCCAACATAGGAGCACCTCAATACATAAGGCAAATGCTAACAGCCATAAAAGGGGAAATCAACAGTAACACAATAATAGTAGGGGACTTTAATACCCCACTTTCACCAATGGACAGATCACCCAAAATGAAAATAAATAAGGAAACACAAGCTTTAAATCACACATTAAACAAGATGGACTTAACTGATATTTATAGGACATTCCATCCAAAAACAACAGAATACACTTTCTTCTTAAGTGCTCATGGAACATTCTCCAGGATAGACCATATCTTGGGTCACAAATCAAGCCTTGGTAAATTTAAGAAAATTGAAATCGTATGAGTATCTTTTCCGACCACAGTGCTATGAGACTAGATATCAATTATGGGGAAAAAAACTGTAAAAGATACAAACACATGGAGGCTAAACAATACGCTACTAGATAACCAAGAGGTCACTGAAGGAGTCAAAGAGGAAATCAAAAAATGCCTAGAAACAAATGGCAATGAAAACACGACGACCCAAAACCTATGGGAGGCAGCAAAAGCAGTTCTAAGAGGGAAGTTTATAGCAATACAATCCTACCTCAAGATACAAGAAACATCTCAAATAAACAACCTAACCTTACACCTAAAGCAAATAGAGAAAGAAGAACAAAATAACCCAAAAGTTAGCAGAAGGAAAGAAATCATAAAAATCAGATCAGAAATAAATGAAAAAGAAATGAAGGAAACGATAGCAAAGATCAATAAAATTAAAAGCTGGTTCCTTGAGAAGATAAAGTTGATAAACCATTAGCCAGCCTCATGAAGAAAAAAAGGGTGAAGACTCAAATCAACAGAATTAGAAATGAAAAAGGAGAAGTAACAACTGGCACTGCAGAAATACAAAGGATCATGAGAGATTACTACAAGCAACTATATGCCAATAAAATGGACAACCTGGAAGAAATGGACAAATTCTTAGAAAAGCACAACCTTCCGAGACTGAACCAGGAAGAAATAGAAAATATAAACAGACCAATCACAAGCACTGAAATTGAAACTGTGATTAAAAATCTTCCAACAGGGCTTCCCTGGTGGCGCAGTGGTTGAGAATCTGCCTGCCAATGCAGGGGACACGGGTTCGAGCCCTGGTCTGGGAAGATCCCACATGCCGCGGAGCAACTGGGCCCGTGAGCCACAATTACTGAGCCTGTGCGTCTGGAGCCTGTGCCCCGCAACAAGAGAGGCCGCGATAATGAGAGGCTCGCGCACCACGATGAAGAGTGGCCCCCACTTGCCACAACTAGAGAAAGCCCTCACACAGAAACAAAGACCCAACACAGCCATAAATAAATAAATAAATAAAACCCAAAAGTTAAAAAAACAAAAACAGAAAAACCTACTTTGAAACCTCCGAAAATTTGCAAGAATAGTAACAACATACGTTCTTCCCCTAAATGCTCCATTAAAAAAAAAAAAAAAATCTTCCAACAAACAAGAGCCCAGGACCCGAAGGCTTCACAGGCGAATTCTATGAACCATTTAGAGAAGAGCTAACACCTATCCTTCTCAAACTCTTTCAAAATATAGCAGAGAGAGGAACACTCCCAAACTCATTCTACGAGGCCACCATCACCATGATACCAAAACCAGACAAAGATGTCACAAAGAAAGAAAACTACAGGCCAATATCACTGATGAACATAGATGCAAAAATCCTCAACAAAATATTAGCAAACAGAATCCAACAGCACATTAAAAGGATTATACACCATGATCAAGTGGGGTTTATCCCAGGAATGCAAGGATTCTTCAGTATACGCAAATCAATCAATGTGATACACCATATTAACAAATTGAGGGAGAAAAACCATATGATCATCTGAATAAATGCAGAAAAAGCTTTCGACAAAATTCAACACCCATTTATGAAACACACCCTCCAGAAAGCAGGCATAGAGGGAACTTACCTCAACATAATAAAGGCCATATATGACAAATCCACGGCCAACATCGTTCTCAATGGTGAAAAACTGAAACCATTTCCACTAAGATCAGGAACAAGACAAGGTTGCCCACTCTCACCACTATTATTCAACATAGTTTTGGAAGTCTTAGCCACAGCAATCAGAGAAGAAAAAGAAATAAAAGGAATCCAAATCGGAAAAGAAGTAAAACTGTCACTGTTTGCCGATGATATGATACTATACATAGAGAATCCTAAAGATGCTACCAGAAAACTACTAGAGCTAATCAATGAATTTGGTAAAGTAGCAGGATACAAGATTAATGCACAGAAATCTCGCATTCCTATACACTAATGATGAAAAATCTGAAAGAGAAATTAAGGAAACACTCCCATTTACCACTGCAACAAAAAGAATAAAATATCTAGGAATAAACCTACCTAAGGAGACAAAAGACCTGTATGCAGAAAACTATAAGACACTGATGAAAGAAATTAAAGGTGATACAAACAGATGGAGAGATATACCATGTTCTTGGATTGGAAGAATCAACATTGTGAAAATGACTCTACTACCCAAAGCAATCTACAGATTCAATGCAATCCCTATCAAACTACCAATTGCATTTTTCACAGAACTAGAACAAAAAATATCACAATTTATGGAAACACAAAAGACCCCGAATAGCCAAAGCAATCTTGAGAAAGAATATCGGAGCTGGAGGAATCAGGCTCCCTGACTTCAGGCTATACTACAAAACTACGGTAATCAAGACAGTATGGTACTGGCACAAAGACAGAAATATAGATCAACGGAACGGGATAGAAAGCCCAGAGATAAACCCACGCACATATGGTCACCTTATCTTTGATAAAGGAGGCAAGAATATACAATGGAGAAAGGACAGCCTCTTCAATAAGTGGTGCTGGGAAAACTGGACAGCTACATGTAAAAGAATGAAATTAGAACACTTCCTAACACCATCCACAAAAATAAACTCAGAATGGATTAAAGACCTAAATGTAAGGCCAGACACTATAAAACTCTTAGAGGAAAACATAGGCAGAACACTCTATGACATAAATCACAGCAAGATCCTTTTTGACCCACCTCCTAGAGAAATGGAAATAAAAACAAAAATAAACAAATGGGACCTAATGAAAATTAAAAGCTTTTGCACAGCAAAGGAAACCATAAACAAGACAAAAAGACAACCCTCAGAATGGGAGAAAATAGTTGCAATCGAATCAACTGACAAAGGATTAACCTGCAAAATATACAATCAGCTCATGCAGCGCAATATCAAAAAAACAAACAACCCAATCCAAAAATGGGCAGAAGACCTAAATAGACATTTCTCCAAAAAAGACATACAGATGGACAAGAAGCACATGAAAAGCTGCTCAACATCACTATTTATTAGAGAAATGCAAATCAAAACTACAATGAGGTATCACCTCACACCAGTCAGAATGGGCATCATCAGAACATCTACAAACAACAAATGCTGGAGAGGGTGTGGAGAAAAGGGAACCCTGTTGCACTGTTGGTGGGAATGTAAATTGATACAGCCATTATGGAGACCAGTATGGAGGTTCCCTAAAAAACTAAAGATAGAACTACCATACGACCCAGCAATCCCACTACTGGGCATATACCCTGAGAAAGCCATAATTCAAAAAGAGTCAAGTACCACAATGTTCACTGCAGCACTATTTACAATAGCCAGGACATGGAAGCAGCCTAAGTGTCCATCAACAGATGAATGGATAAAGAAGATGTGGCACATATATACAATGGAATATTACTCAGCCATAAAAAGAAACGAAATTGAGTTATTTGTAGTGAAGTGGATGGACCTAGAGTCTGTCATACAGAGTGAAGTAAGTCAGAAAGAGAAAAACAAATACAGTATGCTAACACATATATATGGAATCTGAAAAAAAAAAAAAAAGGTCATGAAGAACTTAGGGGTAAGACGGGAATAAAGACACAGACCTACTAGAGAATGGATGTGAGGACATGGGGAGGGGGAAGGGTAAGCTGGGGCAAAGTGATAGAGTGGCATGGACATATATACACTACCAGATGTAAAATAGATAGCTAGTGGGAAGCAGCCGCATAGCACAGGGAGATCAGCTCGGTGCTTTGTGACCACCTAGAGGGGTGGGATAGGGAGGCTGGGAGGGAGACACAAGAGGGAGGAGATATGGGGATATATGTGTATGTATAGCTGATTCACTTTGTTATAAAGCAGAAACCAACACACCATGGTAAAGCAATTATACTCCAATAAAGATGTTAAAAAAAAAAAGATCCACAGAGAAATAAATCTTCTTTAAATATTTGATAGAATTCTCCAGTGAAACCATTTTGAACTGGAGATTTCTTTTTCAGAGCTTCAGAATTACAAGTTCATTTTTTCCAATGGTTATAGGATTGTTACGATTGTCTATTTTATTTTGGTTGAGTTTTGATAGTCTGTGGTTTTTGAGAAATTGGTCCATTTCTTCTAATATGTTGAATTTATGATCATAAACTTGTTCATAGTATTCCCCTATTATCCTTTGAATGGCTACAGGATCTGTAATGATGTTCCCTGTTGCATTCTTGATTTTGTGATTTGTGCCTTCTCTTTTTATCTCTGTCAGCCCTGCTATTTATTTAAGTAAATATAAATATTTAAGTCTGCTGATTAACCAAAGACATTCTTCATTTCTGTTATTGTGTTTCTGACTTCCAGCCATTTGAATCTTTCTTATAGTTTCTGTCTCTGCTGAAGTTACCTATCTGATCTTGCATGTTGTCTACTTTTTTCATTAGAGCCTTTAACATAGTGATCATAATTATTCTAAATTCATTCTCTGATACTTCCAATAGCTGTGTCATATCTGTGTCTGGTTCCGATGATTGCTTTGTCTCTTCAGACTGAATTTTCTTGCCTTTTGGCATGCCTTGTAATTTTTTGTTGAAAGCCAGACATTTTGTATAAGGCAGTAGATACTGTGGTAGTGTTGAGGTTTGTTGTCTCTGTGGACATCAGAGACACAGAATTCCTCTAGTGATCTTTTCTGGTCCCCCCTCTTGGTTTTGGGGCTTCCCTTTGTGCTGTTCCCAAGACAGTCTATCTCTTGCAGCTCTCCCTGCTGTAATCCACTGTTGTTATTCCTGGAGATTTGTTAGTGTGCTAGTGGGGCATGGTGGAGAGGTGTCTCTAATATGCTAAGCCTCAGTTTCATCAAAAGTGCTTCTGTCCCTCCTCCAGGGATAAAGCTTTCCTTCTCTTTCCCCAGATGCAGTGGGTATCCAACGGCATTCTCAACCAACAGCCTTGAGGCCCTTTTCCCTGAAGATTAAATCTTTTTAGGTGAGATGGGAATTGAGGCTGAGTGGAATTGATTCCTCCAGGTGCAACGGCATTTCACCGGTGTCCGTAGACCATGTCCGCCCCCTGTAGAATAAAGCCTTTTTCTCCTTAAGGAATAAGGATCTGACTGGAATTCTCAGTGATTCCTGAGCCAGCACTTCCAGCCTGCACCATGAATTTTCTCTGGATTTTCCCTGATCCTCCCTGTAAGAGCCAGGAGGGGTTCTTAGAGGAAACGTCTGCAAAAAGGTTTAACCCCTCTCCCCAGGAGCATCATACTCTCAAGCTAGTCCACACTAAGCCTCAAGCAATTTGCTAATTCTTCTAGGTTTATATTCTTTTCCATTTCTATAGTATCTGATGGCTTCTGTCCCTGGTAAGCAAATGCTCAGGTCCTGTGTCTCAAGAAAAGTGCCTGTCTCTCTCCAGAGTTTGAAATGGCTGTTTGCTCTGAAAACTCAGTTCTCTTTTACTTTCCAGTCTGTCCAGATTTTTTCTTGTTGTAAGCACGGGAAGGACATCCTGCAGCTCTCTGTGTCTCTGAGCTGAAACTGGAAGCCCTATTTAACCATATTTGACCTACAAATGTCAATTCCATATGGTTTAACCTAACAGACCATGGCATAGTTTCTGGATAGTGCACCTTGTTTTGCTGCAGCCAAAGCCTAACTAGAGATTTCCGGAAAAGATTGCTATGGGTTATTCTACACACAATTCATTGAGAGTGAGATGATCCCCCCATGACAGTGGTCCTCAAACTTGAGCATGCATAAGAATCATCAGGAGGACTTCTTAAAACACAGATTGCTGGGTCCTTCTCCAGAGTTTCTAAATCAGAAGGTCTAGGTCAGGGCCCAAGGATTTCCATTTCTACCACTTCCTGGTTGGTGATGCTACTACTGCTCTTTTGGGGATCACACCCCAAGAACCCTATGGCATGTCTCAGAGGCTCAGGGCTCATCTACATGTCCTACTTATTCATCACTTTGAGGGCAAATTGTCAGCTCTGAGGGGCAGCGATTAGGTTCTCAGCTGACTTCAGAGAAGTGTCAGGAGTAAAGGATCAGGAATACGCTCACCCTTGAATTCATTCTTTCTCCAGAGTGAAGCTAAGTAAAAAATAATGCTTTATGTCTTAAAACAGAGGTAGCCACGGTTTTCTAATAGTCGATGAAAGGCTTAGAGTTAGTGGTGTACAGACCATGTGAATTTGTTCTAAGATCCATGGTGATGTAAGCACACTCCTTTGGGTCCAGGTGTTGGCTGAGACTCAGGTACAAGTAAAGCGCCTCAAGGCTTTCTTCATAACTGTTTTCTTATGTCATGAATCCCCCCGAATGCTACAGTTTTGCGCTTAGAGTTTTAGTAAAGGTAAAACTACACTGCTCAAATTTATAGAATAAATTCCATTTGGCATCAGTCACAATTACCAATCCATCTATTCAGTCAACAAACATGTATCAAGTGCTTAGTATGCACCTGGCAATGTTTTAGGTGCTGGGGACATAGCAGTGAAGAAAATAAAGTCACTATCTCATGGCGGCTTCATTCTAGGGAGAGGAGACAGAAAACAGACAAGTAAGTAGGTGGGGTGTGTGTGTGAATGAAACAGAATGAAACAGACTCTCCTATGGGACAGTCTGAGGGAAGATCGAGGCTAAAGTTGCTCTTGTATTTAGTGGGTTAGGGATGGCCTCTGTGATGAGGTGACATTTGAGCAGTGACTAGCCAGAAGGAAGAGACCCAGACTTGATACCCATGGAGGTTTAGGCGACTACAACTTTAGTGGCGGATGGGTGGTTAGTCACTTTTGTATACTAACGTTAATTCAATTATGTTTACCATCAGGCAAAAACTATTCTTGCTAAAAATCTCAGGTAACTCACACTCCACTTCTAGGAATTGTCTTAAGGATAAATTGGAAATGTGAACATAGATTTATGCCCAAAGATGCTCGTCATAGCTTTATAACATAAAAAAAATTGGAATTAACCAAAAATGCCCTTCTTTCCCTGACCTCCCCACGCTCAAGGCTCCCTTGGGCACTTATGCTCTGCAGTTCCAAAGCCCCTGGACTTTCCTCTGTGGTCATGCTCTCTTCCTGTGGAAGACTTGCCTGCTTACCTGTCTATTTTCTCCCATTTGAGCTCCCTGAGGACAGGGTCTACGCTGCATTCAGCACCCATCACGGGGTCCGGCACATCGTAAGCACTCAATACATGTTCCAGAAAAGACTGGTTAAATGCTCTCTGGCATATCTAGAGACAGAGTATTATGCAGCCATTACAAATCATGTTTTTGAAAAAAAAGCAATGACAAAGAAATGATAATACTAAGTATAAAAACCAGACTATAAAACTATAGACACAGAATGACCTCCATTACGAGACTCCAAAATTATTAAAGGCTGTATCTGAATGACATTCGGACAATTCCTGCCTTTCTATTTTTTTAAATTCAAAGCATTTCACATCTCTTTTTATTCTCTAATAATCTCACTGCCCAGACCATGCAGACATATTGGCCAGGAACTGCCCCCGCCCAACCACAAGAAGGCCAGAGGGTACAATCCTACCAGGTCCCTGTGGTGGAGATGTGGAAATATTAATCTGCCTTTCTCTTTATCATTTTTATTTTCTACTTTGGGTATAACATTAGCTTCATAATCAGAAAAAAAGTAAGTTAGTTAAAAATACTCAAGGTGACTGACTGGGTCTACATTTGAACCTACAGTCATCACCCTGGTCCTTTAAACCTTAGAGGATTCGTTGGTAGGATCCTTGTCAACAGGCCCCTCCTTAGCATGTGTTGTCCTCCATTACCTTGAAGGTTCTCATGCTCCACTTGGCCTCCCCGTTTTGTCTTCCTCATCACCCCCTGCCAGGTTCTCAGCACTAGATGTGTCCCTTTAAAAGTGGGGCATTTATCCTTCCAGGCCTGAAGTTCCCTCTGAGACTTCTCTGTCTCTCTTCATTCCAGATTCACTTCCTCCAAGGAGACTGCCCTGATTGAGAACAAATAAGAACGTTTCACGAGAGCCTCCTGGGGCCAAGGCAGGGGGGCAGGTGGGTGTTTCATACAAGGGTCCCAGTTCATCTACCTCCTGTCAGCATTCAACAGCAGAGCTTCAGCCCCAGGCAAGTTCCTGGTCCTCTCAGATTAGGCCCCAAACTAAGAAACCCTCATGAAGCTTGAAGAGAATCTGCTCCCTTTCTCCTAAGACATCTCTGTTTTTCTCCTGGGGAATAACCTTGGAAATGCTATTGACTTCTTTGTGGTTTTTCTTTTTAGCTTTAAAAATTGGTTTGAAAACCCTTTAAAACTTTTTAAAAAAATTAACAAATTAATAATGAAGTTTTGCATCTCCACGGCACTTTCTCATCAAAGCGCTCAAAGTTTGCCAACAAATCTTGGTTTCTTGGAGAATTAGTCATATTCTATAGCGGTGAGAGAGAAGGGAAGCATTCACAACTTAAATGACGTTGTTTATCTGTATAATTTAATTAAACGTGTTGCCATTTAAAGAGAACTGCCCCATGAAGCTGGTTCTCCAGGAACTCAACTCTCCTTTTTTAGTCAGTTTTTTTCCCCCTCTATTTTTTCCTTAGAAAATTCTAGCTACAACCTACTAGGTTACCTTGTTCTATTGTTTGGTTCAAATATTTTTATCACCTATTGCTCCAACAAGAAAAAAAGAATAGCCCATTTTACTGTGAAACCTGGATTCACAAATACGATTAGCACACACTTTCATTTATGGAAAGAGGCTGCCCTCACAGCCACTCCGATTTGGGGTCACTTAAAAAGGCATGAAATAAAACTACCTCTTAGGAATCTGCATCTGCTTCGTGGATTCTCCTTGGCTTCACGGGCTGCCTTCTGCTCCACGTGTTCGGAAACCCTAGGGACAGAACTAGGAATGACAGCAAAGGTTCATCGCCTTAAGAGACATGACCCCTCTCTGTCCTTACACCAGTGACAAACATTTATTTCTGGCCGGGAAAGAGTTTTCTCTGCCTAGGTCATTGTGTTTCCTCATTAGAGCCAGTTTTGGGAACGGCATCTTCTTCCCCTGGCTTGGGTCAAAAGCGCCAAGCCTTCCCTCTGTTGGACACTGCAATCAGCCACGCTGAGCACCTATCACCCACACACGCGTTGCTTTGTTACAGTTTGCATTTGTACAAAACCAAAGAGAAAAGCTGTTTACCAAACCCTCTTGGTGCTAAAACATCTTGACATTAATTTGTGCTAAAATAACTAAAGGACTAAAACCTAATCTAATACAAAAAAAGAGACCATGATGACCTCAGGTTACAATACAAAGACCTTTGTGGGACCTGGGGATTATTTTTATACAGACCATGGCAACTGTAAGCAATAAATTATACACCCTGTGGTTTTCCCATCAAGGAGCTGGTTACGAAAGGAAATAAAAGCCTGCTATTAGTAACCAAAGACACACATGTGATGATAGATACAGGCTGTCTTTATGGGAGAAACAAATCATGTGCTTGAGCGTGCTGTCTAGAGGGCTGTGGATGAATAAAAATGGCTTTACACAATTATTTGAATAATAATTTAATGATCTTTACACTAAAAAAGAATTTAGACCTAACTAGAATTTTCTGCTTAAATATGAATGTAAAAGTGAACAACTTAAAAATGGAATTCACAGCTACAGATTTTACTGGATTATTTCTCTTCACTTGGGAAAGATGAGAAGGGGGGGGGCACTATATTCCATGTCTTCTGAAGACATTAAGACATTTCTCTGAGAGTAACCGAATTGTGGAAAATGGAGGAAAATGACTTTAATTCCAAGATATCATTCCTCTTGGACCATGACAACTTTGAACAAAAATATTTCCACAAAACTTCATTTTAATCATCTTCTTTACAAAGCACAATACTTAAGACTTTTCTAAATACAACTTTAGAAAATGAAGCAAAAAAATAATCTCCACAGATGCTGGTCGAGTCCATGCTGAATGCAAAAGAATTTTTTCAAAAGTGATACTTCCAAGCTGTTCAATATTCTTCACAGGCCCGTTTTGTAAAGAGTAAAGATGGTGGCTGTTCGGGCAGTGGCTCATCCAGTTCCATGACTGTAGAATCCTCTTGCTGGTTAGCCCATAGGGCAGTAATGAAGCTGCACACGCCAACTTCTCCTTCTAGAATTGCTTCTCTCTCTCCTGATACAAAGAAAGCCAATGGCTCTCTTTTTCAGGTCGCCAGTGCCCCACGAGGGCACTCCAACCTCTCAATTTAATTTATTCACAATCTTTCTCTGTATACACATTATATAAAACTATACCATTAGGGATTTTCATGATGAGTAAATGAGAAATCCAAATGTCAAAGAATCCAATCCTCATTCTTATATTCGGTGGTGGGAAATCTCTAAAGGCTTCAAGTTTAACGTAGAAATGCCTGGAACAGTCAAGGGGTATAGGAATGTTTTATGTTGCCCTTGGAAACTTGGCGCTCCTGGCCCCAAGCACACTGAGGGTAAGGCTGCTGGAAAGGCAGTATGTCCAGATATGAGAGTGAAGGGTGTGAGGCTTTCTTTACACACTCCCTTCCCTTAACTGTGCCATCACCCTGGAACCGCACCTGGAAGACCAGGATGTCCGCGGCTCTGTAAATACTCTGGAGGAAATAGCGGCCTCCAGCAACAAGGTTGAATAAGTAGGTAAGAGGAAGGCGGGGGAAGGGAGAGAGGCAGAGACATTCATTTGTAATACTTTCGATGATCAAGAACGTGTGATGATTTTTTTTTTTTGCATCACTCCTTCAGTGTTATCAACTCTCATTCTTTGTGGTTGTACAAATCTACTCACGTTTAGTAGTTTCACTCTAAAACTCAGGAAATGGACAAAGCAGCTTTTTAGAAACACATAAAACACCTTCAGGGGCCATGAAGGGACCACCCCCCCCACCCCCTAATCCCCAAACTATCTTGCAATACAGTATGCTCCCCTTATTTTCTGCTAAGGATGAGAAAACAGTTACATTAGTCTAAAGCTGAACTCTTCATTGGCTACAAAGATAAAGTGGACAAGCAAACACCAGTTTCCTCGGGTCGGAAAAAGCAATTCCATAAATGCAAGAGAGAGCCAATGGCTACGCTTCAACAAGTGCCTCCCCCCTTTCTCTTGGACCTGAGGAAGGGGTTACAAGAGAGCAAGGCAAATGAGATCATGTGAGTACAGTTTCAACAACAGCACACACGGATAACCTAGTGCAGGAAATAATACAACTCCCCCCCCGCCTTTGTTTTCATTTGCATTTTACTTTTATTTATTTTTGCTTTAATAATGCATATTCCGTTCACTCAAAAGGTGCAAAGGACAGGAAGCAGGGGTTTAACTTGGCTGATGAAAAATCAAGCAGGGGTGACATTTCTAGTTCATGAACAACCTAAAACTAGGAGAACTTAAAAGTCACAGCTGGTACCAAAGAGCACGCCCAACTTCACAGCTGTCTCCTCTTAGGACCTTTGGTTAGGCGAGAGAAGCTCTGAAGACAGTGGCCTCTAGTAGACTTTGATAAGTGACTAAAAAAAATAAATGTGTGTGTGTGTTTTTTAAATCATGGTAGCTGCATCACAAAAGCTCCAATCAAGAGGGTGGTAAAAAGAAGGCACAGATCATTGCAAATACCAGATTTTCTCTTTCTCTTTTTGTAAATATACCATCATATATAAGCTAAAATTTATCTTAGGGTGGTGGGGTTTGCTGGCAGGAGAAGGGACAGGTTGGACCTAAAATTGCATATGTAACAGACTCCTTGAGGGGGACACAGAGCGAGGCAGCTTTCCGCCTAAAGCAAAAGAATGGGATGCTCGCTCTGGACTATGTGTAATACAAACACTGGGGGAATCTGTGGCAAAACACGATTAAAAAAATCATAAAATTATAAAGCTTGTAAACGAAGACTCTAAAATTACATTTTATTAATGGAAAATATCATCAAAATAGTACCACTATGGACTAAACTGCCTGAGTTTTCGTTTCGCGTGAGATCTCATAGTAAAAAAGCCTTTAGCACAATTTGCTCTGTTTAAGTCACAACCAGTGCCAGACCCAGGACTATACCATGGGGAAGAGTCTCCTCTTGGATGGAATTTGTGTTGTGCTATCAAGACTTTTGTGCTAATCTTTGAAACAGGGACATGTTGAGGCAATTTTTCATCTTTTGGCACAAGGTTATTTTGGCTGGGGTGGAAAATTTGAGTCTTGGACTTGGGATGAATAATGCGACATTTCATTTATCAAGTATTCATTTTGATTGAAGAGCTTTCTTTATGTCATTAACTTCCATCTATAAAGGAAAAACAAGAGCCGAACAAAATCACAATGAATTGGCTGGTTGGATAAAAGCTGAAAGATAAGCAACCTGGTTGACTGAAAGCAAATAATCAACCTGACAATTTGAGAGGGGAAATGGGTGAAATGACATCTGAATGAAGAGTTGATCATGATGCCAGAAATTGACATAAACCTAAAGAATAGGCACACCAACTCGAAGCACTAGGAAAGGGTGGATGTTTGAATTCTCAGGCTACCAGTATCCAAAATTTGTCAGAAGCAACGATACAACAATAATTCCAGTTTCTTGGCCAGAGGGTGGAGCAGGGTGTCCTGACACACTGGACCACTTGGCAGGTTTGGAAGGCAGCTGTGGTTGGGCCCAAGGGGGTGTCTATCAGCACCCGCAAAGTGATGACAAGCAGTTACCTATCCTTTAAGCACCATGGATCCAAGTCACCACCAAGGGCCCCAACTGCATGAGAGCTGAAAGCCTACCATCTCCAACTCCTATACACTCTCTACCCTTTGGTAAAGGCTGAGTTAGATCAGAGAGAGGCTGGAGAGAGGGTGACAGAGCTCTGATGCCCTGCAGGACTGACACGGCTGTCAGGGAGAAGTAAAGGGATAAAGAGCAAGTGCCAAGTGTGGTCGGCTGTGGTCCTTGGGGTCCCAATGGCGGCATGACAGAAGCGCCAACGGGGTCTCCCTGGCGCCATATGCCCTCTGGCGGTTACGACAATGAGGCCTCTGAAAACTGAGGGGAACTTTTCACAGAGGAGATGTTTCAGATAAATTCCAAATGAGAAACCCAACTTGGGGCACGTTTGCTAATGCCTCCCTTCCCCAAGACTTCCTGGATCCCAGGAGAGGATGTGAAGGGAGGCTATATAGTTCTAAGAAAATTCTCACAGGAAGCGCATCAAAATTGGTAGAGAAGTAACTAACATTTCTTTTTTTTATTTTTTTTAACATCTTTATTGGAGTATAATTGCTTTACAATGGTGTGTTAGTTTCTGCTTTATAACAAAGTGAATCAGCTATACATACACAAATATCCCCATATCTCCTTCCTCATTTATTTTCAAAATAAAGCCCGGACTCTGCTCCCACCCCCAACTGAGCCTCTCACGGGGTAACAGGACCCCAAGGGACCCACCTGCAACCGAAGCCGGATTTTCTTCTCTTCATCCAACTCTGACAGTAACTGCTTAATCTCTCGTCTGCAAAGCAAATGACAAAGTTAAACAAAAGCCTAGACTTCCCCAACAAGAGATATGAAGTCTCTTATCATTACAAAATCCATCTGATCCTTTTACAAAGAAAGTGTGGACAGAACATTACATTATATTTTCTTTGCACGGCTACTGCTTAAAGCCTGTTGCAGATGGAAAGGCCATTATTTCTGGGCTCCCCAAATATGTAGCCATCAAATAGTAGGTCTGAAATGACCTTTGAAATCCCTTAGTGCAAGTTTCTCCTAAAAGAAGATGGGGAAACTGAGGCCCAGAGAGGTGGCCTGACTTGCCCAATGACGACACTCCAGGTATCCAGGCTCATATTCGGTCATCTTCCCTCTAACTAGTCCTTTATTGCAGAATCACTGGTCTTTACATGGACTTACATAATAATATTCATTGCAGACATTTTTACCACTCCATATATATTTCTTTTATTTTCACAGAGTTTTACATTACTGAAAGGTTAGTGGTATGTTTTCAGAGATTCTCACAAAACCGTGCAAATAGTAACACCCGAAAACTTGGAAGCAAAAGAACTGAACTAACGATATGGTAATCATGTCATAGAGAAAGTAGACACGAGTTAGAACACACAGTCCAGTGCCCTTCCCAACAGTAAACAATGAAGTAGAACAAAACTAATCATCTTGCAAACTCAGGCTCTACACTTAGGACACTGCAACCATCCTAACTCTGGTCAGAGAGCTGTGCTCCATTTTAGGGTATCAGACACTCCATTTTACGCATACATTTTTATAAACTGGACTGGAAAATCAAAAAACAAACACTGCAGAACCAGCACAATAAACAAGGTAGACGTTATGTAGCATTTGCTCACTTCAGATGAGCACCATGATGGTCCCTGCACTTGGGTCAGTGTCCCAGCACTGCTGTCAACACGTTGGGTTCTCTGACATTAACCACCTGTGCTGCGTTCCTGCATTTACTCAAGCACACGCTATGCTCCAGCAGTCCAGGTTGGGGAGTTAGCTGGGGAGGGAGGTGCGAAGAAAGTCACTAAGTCTTGAACTAGTAAAAAAGGGTACACGTCTACGAGGAGGGAGGAAGATGGGGGAGTTGATGGAGAAGAGCCAGGACAGAAGCAGGGAGGTGAGAACTGCATGTCTGGGGATGAGAGGAATCAGCACAGACTTGAGCCGAAGGCTGAAAGGAAAGTGACGTCAAGAGCTAAGGTGGGAGACTGGGGGGCACCCAGTGCTCCTGGGCATGAAGGCCAAGCTGAGGAAGGCTGTGAAGGGCAGGCCTTGGAGAGGGGCCACTGTGATGTCTGATTCAAGAAGATGTTGGCTGGGGAAGGACAAATGCAGCCATCCATGCCCGGGTTCACAGTGGACAGAGGAACAATGGGGTGGAGTGGTCCCAAGGCACTGGTGATTCTGCACTCAAGACTCAGGCACAGGCCGTTTCAGAAAAGTTCCGGGCACTTTTCAGAGCGAGGGCCCCAAGGGACGAAGCCCTGGATCCAGGAGTGTCTGGCCCGTCTTGTTCAGGAGGCTGAGAGCCAGTGCTCTGGGATGTACTGGTGCCGGCGGGTCACTGTGCAGGCAGGGGACACCTGTCGCCTGGACATGGAGGGGGCCTTTGGGTACCCAAAGCTATACTGTGCAGGGTCAGATACGAGCTGGGGACTTGGAGGAGTAAGCGGCAGCCTGGCTGGCCCCTCAAGACCCGCTCTAGTCCCATCCTGCGGTTCTGCATATTTATCTGATGAGCCTCTTCCAGGCAGGGGGTGAGTCCAAGAGGCCCCCAATTCATATGACACCTCCAGCCTGAGTGGAACAGAAGCGAATAGAGCCGCAGTACTCAAAGTGAGTTCCATGGAAGCCTTGTCCTAGAATGTTCTGGGGAAAAAATGGACTCTGTGATTAAGTACGTTTGGGAAACACTGCATACGTTATCCTCCATCTTCCCATGCACAGCGAAGGCTCTGAGCAGTCCTTCGGAGAAGAAAGTAACTTTGTTTAACCCAATTACTCCCCAAAGTACACAAAACACTTCAGGGCCCTCCAGCTGCAGGCGTCCTCCCGAAGGTGTGACTGCGGGTCTGTGGCCCCATTGCCCGCCACTGCCCCGGGCACCTCCCGATCTGGGTGGCCAGGCACCAGGAATGCACTGACCTGCCGGGCCGCTCCATGTGCCTGTGAACCTGCCCGTGCTGTGCCCTCTGCTGGGGTGCTCTGCTCTTGGCAATGCTAGGTCGGCTTTCGAAACCCTACTCAGGAAACACCTCGAGATGCCTACCCCGTTCCCTCCAGAAAGAGCCAACGGATCCCTAAACTCTCTGCGCCTCCGTTTATTCAGATAAGTGCCTCCTGACTTCTAATCCTTTTACCATTATTTTTTAACTGCACACAGCATCCTGGGTGATATGCGTGTGATATTTATTTTGGCTTGCAGGTCCCTCTCCCCATCTAAGCGCCCCTTGAGGATCAGAGATGCGGAGTGTGTGTGTGCAGGCATGCACGGAGGCTGCTCGAGTCTCCTGGTGAGAACATTTTGCTGAGTGTCAAGCCTCAGGTTTAAAGAGTCCCTGCATCTTTTGCATACATTGTACCCCTAAATGCAAGCCAATTCCTTCATGCGGCAGCTAACTGAAGGAACTGCAATTTTTCTGGTGCTAGAAGGAAAGCTGGCTGTTGGGATTATGAAGAAGTGGTGCATGCACATACTGTGTCTTCCGGGGATTTGAAGATCTTTCTTTTTCGCAGCCTGCTGAGCACGTCCCTTGTAGCTGACTCCTCCCCCTATGCCCCGGCGCCAGCCCGTGTGCAGCTGGCCCAGTTTACACGTGGAGCTGAGCTAAATGAAGCTCCTCGGGTTCACACACCCACTCCCACCCCTGCTGCCACCATCCCCAGGGAGGCAGCCCATCCTCGGGGACAGGCTGGGACCCAAGGTGGCAGAACCAGGCCCTGACCCGGTCGAAAGCAACCCCTGGAGGCAGTTAAAGAAGGGGCCGCAGACACTCACTTCTGCTGGTCCTTCATGGTCTCGATGATGCTCCTCAGCTCCCGGACCTGTGTCCTCAGCTCCTCCACGGCCGCCTGGCTGCTGGCTGTGGGCTCCATCTTTGGTTTTCCTTCCGCGCCGAACAGAGACGGGGAGTTGGCTCTGTGTCCAACTGTTCCCAAAGAGGACGACAGGGGAGAGGATGCTGCTGAGGACAGAGGGGCCGGCCCGCCACTGCCCGCAGCCATGGTCCCCGGCTTGGGCGGCAGCGATGCTTTGTTGTCGGACACCTGCGATGAGTGAGGACAGGGATTCAGGCTAGGGATTCGTGTGCTGCACCCCCCCGTCCTGTTTACTAAAACCCGCTATCTACATCACTGTCCCCGCAGCCCTCCGTATACTCCACTCACTCATTCCTTCATCCACAGGCCCCCAAGGGCCTACTTGGTGCAGGCATCCCCTTATGAATTTTAAATTTGACCACCTTTCTGAACAGGTAGTTCCTGACTGGTTTAATGTACACATCCAGAGGCCCATGTACCCGCTAGGCTCTGCAAACCCTGAAGTGAGCAAAACATTTTCTTGGCCCTCAGGGAGCTTAGAACCCAGTGAGGTGCAGACAGACAGACCAACCAACACACTGTAGATGAGGGGGGAGCGTGCATGCAGGGAGGGAAGCACACAGAGCCGCAGAAGTATATACAGAATACATATACAGAATATACAGAAGGGACCAAGCATCCCAGAGGGAGGGCATCAGGAAGGAGCCGACAGCCTCATCCTGGAGGAGGAGGACCAGGAGGTGGTCAGAAAAGAGTAAGCGGGGGGCGGGGGGTGGGGGGAGTTCTAGAGGAGGGAACACGCTAGGAGAGGCCTGGAGACCCGAGAGTGAACTGCATTCACGGGAAGCCAGAATGTCAGGGGGGCAAGAGAGAGGTAGGGCGCACACAGGGGGCTTGCGGAAAGGGTTAAAAAGATTGCCTGCTGAGCTCAAGATCACTGTGGCTGCAGAAGGGCTGAAGGGCTGGTGGGTCTGGAGGTCTAGACAATTGCTAGGAGACTCTCATACAGTGAAAGCTAAAAACGGTGAGGGTCTGACTCAGGCAGCGGCCAAGAGGATAGAGAGAAGACAGCTTTGAGAGATGCGGCAATGGCAGGCTCATCCAACCAAGAGACGCAGTCCCTGCCCTCCCAGAGCAGACACCCCAAGGCCAGGAGGATGTGGTCCTGGACAGGCCCTAGCGGGTGAGGAGGAAGTACGGATCAAGGGCCATGGGTGGGGATGGAGGAAGGAGGCATTAAGGTTGACCCTTTCATGGGAGGAAGAACAGACTGAAGGCCCAAACAATGATCTCAGTTTTGGACACATGGAATTTTAGGAGCCTGAGGGATGGCCAAGGGGGAAGGCCAATGGGCAGAGCCAATGACTGAAAAAGTGAGTTGGGCCAGAGAAATCACCAGCGGAAGTGCAAGCCATGGGGGTGGATGACAAAGAATGAGAAGAGGCGCAATGATAGAACCTGCGGACGCCCCAAGTTGAAGAGGTGGAGGGAGAGGGGAGAGCCCTTGGGGACTGGGACAGAGTGCTGAGAGAGGGGATGGAGCCAGACCAGGAGAGGGCCTGGGTCACGAAGTCCCCTGGAGGAGTTTCCAGAGGATGCTGAGAGGAAAATTAGGGGGGAGCCCATTTGGTGGAGCCAAGGGAGACTGAAATCTGATCAAGGCAGGTTAGCGCCTGCATGGGACATGAGGGGTGTGGCCTGCAAGTTTAGAACTCTCTTTCCAAACACTCGGCTGAGGAAAGAAGATGGGAGAAAGGGAGAGAGTGTTCGTGGAGAAGCCTCAGGAGGAGACAGGATCAAGGAGGGGTTTTGTTTGCTTTCAAAGATGGGGGAGACCCTGAGCTGGAAGGTATCTTGAGGGTAAGAGCCAAGGCTGAAGATGGAGGAGGCAGGCAGGGGAGGCCTGATGGAGAAGTGTCCTGAGGGGGCATGGAGGGCACAGGGAACACGACGGTCACGGGTGGGGGGAACAGGGGCACACAGCAGGCCTAGGGGAGGCGGCAGCTGCAAGGGAAGGTGAGATCACAGGTGGGGTGCGGTGGACGGGGGCAGGTAGTAGACAGGACATTGGGGGGTGAAGCGGGGGAGGGGAGGGAGCTGAGGCTGCTGGCGCCCAGGGCGGGAGCCAAGATGGGGCTGGGTTGGCACAGTGAGGAGGCAGAGTCTGGATTCAGGCTGCGCTACAGGGAGAAACTGGGCAGAGTCAGCCAGAAGCAGATGGGCCATCATTCCCAGCCTTTCTGCTCGCCTTTTCTCTGCCAACTTATCATTGAGGAAAATCACTTTCTGCTGCCAGGGAGAGCGATCCACCATCCTGTGCTTATTGTTAGCAGGAGTCATAGTCAGAGGGGCGAGGGACTGACATTTACGGAGCGCTGGGTATATGCCGGACGCTGGCTGGACAACTGAAATGCGATTAGTTGGCACACAGGCTTGACGGAGCAGGAAACTGAGGCTTAGGGATGTGGCTGAGGAATTCCCCAAGTCTCACAGCTCATAAGCGGCAGAACTGAGATTCAATTCCCTCCCCATCAGCTGGACCCTCAAGCCTGGTACTGTGACCGTGGCTGCCTGAGTCTGAAGATTCATGCTCTCCTGACCTGATTTCCTTCGCTTCTTTTCTATTCCCGGGTTCATACTTTTCCCCATTTCCCACCTTGCATTCTCACGCACCTCCCTCAGCCCACCGATGTCCTCACACTGTCTGACTTCCAGGCACTTTTTGAATCAATGCTTCTCTTTGCATTTCCTACGTGACTCGCTCTCCCATCCCATTTCAGCTAACAAGCACTTGTTATAAGCCCTCACAGACTACAGGCCACCAAATGTCCTGATCAAATTAGTTCAGGTGGAATTTCTAGAAGCAATAAACAACAAGACATGACAACTCCAGGCAAGTGAAATAGGCTAATGGGATAGAACAGTGCAAATCAGAAACGTGATGAGCCACTGCCCACCAATAGATGCCACTATAGAGACACCCTAGGGACGTCGGAGAGGCTGCAACTATAGGCATTCCTATGGTCACCAGAAAAAACGGATCTAAATCCAATTTCTGTAAATGGAAGCCTTTTATAAAGGAAGACTGCTTCAGTTTTGTGAATAATTACAATCGATCTGTTTTATAGGATCATATTTTTGCTGACTATATCAGATTTTTAAGAAAAGCTATACATGTAAATTCTTAAATCTATCAGAAGAAAATTCCACATCACCTTTGATTTCTTTGTGTTAATTCGTGCTTCGAGTGCTTTAAAAATGACTTCCATTTTCTGCTTTTAGACAGAAGGCAGCTGCTAATGTTTACAGAAAATAATTCCAATTGATTGGGTTCTCTTAGCACGAGAAAATGGAATTTTAAAATCTTACTTCACAATCATAGGACGAACAGAACTTGTACAGGGTCCCCTTCAGAAGCCACATGCAGTTGCTAAACAATGTGTTCTTTGTTCCTCACAAGTCAATAATAAAAGAGCTATACCATCCCCTGGGCGTGCAATGAAATTAATGTTTTTAAACATTTTAAACATTAAAATGACTATAAATTTATCCTAATAAATGAATCCAAATGAGCTTTTCTTTAAGAAATCCCATTAGTTATTCAAATTCATGAACTGCTAACCATAATTTGTGACACCACCAGTTTTGAACATAAAAGTCACAATCTGTGGGCAGAGGGCACAGCATTTAATATATTTAATGTAGTCTTTCTAGACACCTCTAGGTTTTTAAAGTTGTTTTGGTTCTTGTGATGGTGGTGGTGGTGGTGGTGGTGGTGTGCGAGGGCAGTGTGTGTGTGTGTGTGTGTGTGTGTGTGTGTGTGTGTGTTTGACGGTATGAAGAGAAGATCAAACCACAAGAGAAAACATGGGATTCTGCCCAGTTTTGGAGACTGTCACATTCCTTAGGGATTTTGATTACCAAAGTAATCACTGTCACCAAAGAATAACAAAAACTTGTGTTGCCTGTTGCAATGGACTGAATGTTTGTGTCCTTCCAAAATTCATATGTGAAAATCCTAACCCCCGCTGTGATGGTATTGGGAGATAGGACCTTTGGAAGGTGATTAGGTCATGAGGGTGGAGCTCTCATGAACGGGGTTAGTGCCCTTCTAAAAGGGACCCCAGAGAGCTCTCTCACCCTATTTCCTCCATGTGAGGACACAATGAGAAGTTGGCAGTCTAAAACCCCGAAGAGATCCCTCATCAGAACCTGACCATGCTGGCACCCTGATCTTGGGCATCCAGCCACCAGAAATGTGAGAAATAAATTTCTATTGTTTATAAGTCACCCAATCTATGGCGCTTCGTTTTAGCAGCCCCACATGACTAAGACATCTGTTTATCCTTGTTTGGTTTATAACTCATCATCAGAGCATACACGTAAAGGCAGGGATCCCGTGCTGTTGGGACACCCTCGCCACGGCTGGCCACTCACTTGGGATATGGTAACAGTCTTTGAAGTTTTCTTTGACGCGTCCACTCCTCTGTGTGCAAGCGAAACGTGTTCTTCTTTATCTTCTTCAGGACTTGGGGAGTCAAAGATATCAGGGCTTGAAAGGGAAGACTGGATAAAGCCAAAAGAAAATGCTCTTGTCAGAATTACACCTTAGCTGACATAGCTTTTGTTAACATAATGCAGTGTGCCTTTCAAAGCACGTGACACTTCTATTTTGTTTGTCTCCTCATTATAACCATGAGGCAGAAAGTGTGCTATTATCTGTGTGCTAGAGAGAGTGGCAGAACTGGGACTAAGATTTCCTAGACCAGGGATCTTTCTTTCTATGGGATCCTTCCACTGATGCCTGTTGGTCATTTCATCCATGTGAGCATCTGTCATCCATCTTTTCCTGCTCAGAGCCTCTCTCTTTTTTGTAAACATTTGCTGCCGTGTGCCAAGCACTCAGCTTGGTACTGAACTTAACAGTGACATGCCAGACATGGTCCCTGCTCTCACAGCGTTGACAGTCCAGTGGGGAAGGACACACAGGTGGAGAGGAAGCTGCCTCTAACCTGCCTCTCCTCCATTCCCTCCTGATCCTTTTCCAGAACCACCAGGTCTATTGCATAGTGAAGTGTCTAAAAGGACTTGTCTGAGAGGAAACCATTTCTGGGGGCAAAGGATCACTACCCCTGCGGATCAGTGACCAGCGTTTCTGCAGCCCCAGAGAACAGCCCTGCCTGCCAGCACAGCAAGCTCAGGTCTAATTTGGTGCCTGCTGCTAAAACGCTGCCCTCATTGTTGTGGACAATCATTATCCATTTTGGATTCCATCTTTGCTAAGGTGTACTTACAGAATGGCAGCATCTCTTGGTAAAATATGGGGATAACACTCCTACTCTTTCTGCCTCGCTGTGAAGATCAAAAGCTGGATGAATGTAAACCAATTCACTGGAATCACTTGGTCAAAAATGATTACTGTACTAGAATTTCCCTATTTTAGGACAAAGCAGAGGAAAATAAGAGTTCCTGTGGCAAGGAATCTTTTTAAACGAAGAATCTTCCAGAGATATCTTTAGGTGAGCTCATATTCAGCCTTACCTCTATGCCTTCTATCCCTGTGGTGGGAAAATAGTCATATTTAGAATCACCGCTTGGCAGCATTATAGAAAAAAATCACACTTACAAATACTGTTTGTTTTCTTCTGTTTACTTACTAAGCAATACATATAGGGAAGTTTAAAGCAATGTTTAAAATGAAAAGGTCTTGTTTGTTAATCTTCATTTAATCTGAAAATCCAATTACCTAGAATAACACCCGCCTCCAACCAAGCTTTCTTTTAATCTAAGCTTAACTACCTTACAATGCCTATATCCTTTCATTTTGAGATTTTATTCCAAAAGACAGTTTCCTCCTCCATAACCTATGATTCATGAGCTGCCAATCAAAGCTTGCTCTTTGAATTTGATAAACATAAACAGCTCAAACTAGGTTGAGAGGCCCCAGGATGGGGAGTCATGACTAATGTATTTCCTCGATCGTTCCCTCCAATGGCCTTTTAGGAATATGTCCATATCCACCAATCCCATTTTGCTATGAAAAACCTACAGGTGCTAACAGGAAGAAGAGTAAACACGAATTCAATGTACATATCCATATGGGGATGGATAGGAATGAAGGGAAGCGAGTACAGTAATTATACTCCTTTCAAGCACAAATGTATCCTGCTGTTTTAAGTCCACAAGTAAAATTGTTCCATATCAAATGCCAAACTTTGAGCCACCGTTGCCATAAGCTTCCTGCGGTCAGGGACCATGTACCTCTTATTCCCAGTTGCAGCCTTCGTACCTGGCACAGAGCTTAGCCTATAGGAGATGCCCATCAGTATTTGTTGAAGGAGTGAATGAATCAATGTGTAATCTAAAAGTGCAGAGAAGATGAGATGCCTTTACCAGGTCTCCCCCAAATATATACAAACTCCCAGACATGGGATGTAGGGACCAAGGGTGGGATGGGGGGTGGTAATTCAAATTTCTCTGTATTTAATTCTGATGCCTCAAGGCCCTCTAGATCTTGAAAAGTTAGGAAGGATTTGGAGGGGAAACAAAAATGATGAAGGATTTATAGAAAAGATATGGGAGGTGGGATTAAAAATTTAAATACAGAGATACTAAGAAGCAATTAAATAGGCTGTGCGTTTATGAGGTGTTCGGGAGGGTATGGAGAGGTGAGAGGGAAAGGGGAAAGAAGGTGGTATTGACACAGTACTCTATATAAGAGTGAAAAAGTAAGCCACTGTTTCAAGTCTTTCTCCGCCAAAGATGGCAATACACAGATATGTTTCCTACAAAGAGGAAAAATAGGATGACTCAAACCACACTTCCAGACCCAGTGGATATGAGAGAAGAGGTTCAAAGGAAGTGGCATTCTTTTTCTTCTAAATGATGACCCCTTAGGTAGAATTAGTAGAAAGTGTCCTGGGAAACCTGAAAAAGGTTAATTCCCTGGTATCTGGGTGAAGGTCCTAAGGCCTTAGTCCTGCATTCCCAGCAAGGACAAGGCAATTCAATACATAGAGATAAATAGACAGACAGAGATATACACACACACATACACTGCTTGCAGAAGCACCAAGATTCTTC
This sequence comes from Eubalaena glacialis, assembly GCF_028564815.1. Lineage (NCBI taxonomy): Eukaryota > Metazoa > Chordata > Mammalia > Artiodactyla > Balaenidae > Eubalaena > Eubalaena glacialis. Next base: position 16,778,104 of record NC_083736.1, read on the forward strand.
TACAATGACATTCACTTCACTGTTTATGATGAATGGAAACAACATAAATGTCCAGTGACAGCGCACCGGCTAGATAAACGCTCATATATTCCCAGGCTAGAACTCTAGGCAGCCATTCACTGTGACGTGACGGAAGGATGTGTAATGACGGGGGGAAGGTGTACAATGTAAGGGGGAAATGCAACTTCTAAAGCCATGTATTCTGTGTGATCCCATTTTTGAAGAAATAAAGGATATACAGCAAGAGGTTAACAGTTCTTAGCTTGGGGGAGCAGGATTACTTACTTACTTCTATTACTTTCTTCTTTATGCATTTCGTGCTTCAAATTTGGTACAATAAATGTGTTACAGGTTTCTAATAAGAAACAAAGTTATTCAAAATGACCCAAACAAAAACTTCTATGGGTTATCCGGAGCGTTCTGACTGTTGTCTCCTGCATGACCAGGTGCCTCGTATGTTTAAAACCCATCTCCTAAAGGTCTGTGCAGGGTTCCGTGGAGGGATGCCAAGGACGGGGCTTTGAGAGAAAAAGGCTGGGCCACTGCCAAGTGCTGTATAGCGGCAGATCCCTTTCTTTTGCTTTTTTTTTTTTTTTTTAAGAAAAGTTCTCTTTTGTTCACAGACCAAACCAGCCTTGCTCTCCTTTCCCACCAGAAAACATGCCATCTTGTTCTTACCAATTTCATTTCGGGTTCAAACAAGAATCAGTCTGGAAGGAGAGAGAAGGAAAGTGGGACTAGGGGTTCCCCACCTCGCTGGCAGATACACAGAGAACAAAAAGAAAGAAACACTGCTTGATTCCAGAAGACTCTCAAATCACTTCTGGTCAGCAGCGTATCTCATGACCTCCCTCTCCCAGCGTGTCCTCGAATCAGCTGCTTGCAGAACAGTCCTTAGCTAGAGTCCCCGATCTTTCCTGCCTTCCAGCTGTCGGGAAGCGAGGAGGCACTTACGGACGTCAGGGACTGGGACGGAGGCCTCCTCCCCGTGGCTTTCGGTCTGCTTGTGGTTGGGTGACTGAGCTTCTCAGTAGATGACACCACGGAATCAAACCCTTCTAGGTCTAAAACAAAAGTAAAACAGATTTTTTAAAGAGCATCAACAGGAGTAAGGGAAGGTTCTTATAACATGCCATAAGCACCTCTTTTCCTTAATAATCATCCTTTAGGTCTGGATTACGCTTCATCATTTATGAAGGCTGTTTACATCCTTTGGTTATCCCATCAACGTGATTCAAACTGAATGAAAGAAATCACCTCCTCCTCGGTCTAACAAGCTATTATGGAGGAAGGAGAAACGTGATTCTTCTTTCCCCCTTCAACAGCTATATTCATAAATCTTTAAAAGCTACAGAAAGATGAGTAAAGGAGGAATCCTCTTTCTTCCACAAATCCAAGTCCATTTTGGTAGATAAAACATTCTTGCAGTCACAATACAATAAGCAGTTATCTCAAGGTACAATATCCTTGTGCAAGTGAATGCTGGTCGTTGATTCCAGAAGACAAGAGAGGGCAGCCTCCTTCTCTGGCTGTACAGCAATACTCTGACCATCACCCTACCATTAGATTCTTAACCCCCTGGAGATGGAGAGCAAGCTTCTGTTTCTCCAGATGACTCACAGAGCCCCGCACCATTCTGTTTCCAGAAGCATCGCTCAATGGAGAAAATATCTTCCTCAGTCATCAGTCTGCTCACTCACTCACCCCATTATGACCGAGCAACTACTCTGTGCCACACACAGAGCTAGATACTAAGGCTACCCCGGTGAGCACGGCAGAAACGAGCCTGTCCTCGGAGAGCTCCCATCTCTGTGACTGACATCTCAGATGAACGGAGCATCTTTCAGCCAGATCGTCACTGCACCTGGCATGTGTCCAGGAGGAAGGCCTTTGCCTTCACTTTGCCACCTCCTTCAACAAATGATCAGGCCAAGGGAGTCACCTGGTGCTACAGAGTTCTGGGGATTTACAAACCAAGTGTAGATCTGTGTATGACGCACAGAGGGATGGCTGGCAGATAGGGGGAGACCCTGAGACTCATTACTGCTGGTGAATGGGGACACGCCATCTCTTCCTGACAGGGAGACTGCTTCATTCGCCATGCCAGGCGCTGCCTTCCCAAACCATTCCCATTCTCCCTCCTAACAGAGCCCCGGTTTTGTTTCAGGACAATGTGCCCAGCAGAGGCACGTCTGGTCTAAGCCAATGATGGCAATCCTGTTCCTCTTTGCCTGTGACTGGTTTAGAGGTAGCCACGTAGCCCAATTTGGATCACTGAGAAATAAAAGGAAGTCTACTGAGAGCCACTGGGAAAGAGATTTCCTCTCTGTCTAGAGAGAGGCAAGTGAGGCGAAGGTCATTTGTGTTGCTGCTTCCTCTTCCCTCCTGCTTGGGAAGCTGTTGTGTAAGAATAGGATGCCTGGAGCTGTGGATAGGCTTAGTGTCCTTATAAGAAGAGAAAGAGACTAGTGCCCCCTCACCCCCTCCACCATTTGAGGACACAGCAAGAAGACAGTGCCTGTGAACCCGGAAGAGGGCCCTCAACAGACACAGCATCTGCTGGTGCCTTGAACTTGGCCTTCACAGCCTCCAGGACTGTAGGAAATACATGTCTGCTGTTTAAGTTCTGTTATGACAGACCTGGCAGACCAAGACAGGCATGAATTCTGAGCTAGGTTGTCTGGGTTCAACTCCCAGCTCCACCACTGGCCGCCACCTGTGTATCTGGCACGTTTCTAGCCTCTTCCTGTTACTTCTTGCAGCAGTAGTTTTCAGCCTTTTTCCTGCCATTGTGCAAATGACTAACACATGAGATGGATGCTCTTGGAGATCTTGAGGATAGCAGAGCAAAACAAATGGAAAGAGCTTGGGTGACTGACCGCCCCAATGAGCCACTCACCAACCCTGAATGACCAAGTGTCCAGGCTTCTCACCGTGTGAAATGAATAGCCCCCTGTTATTTCAGCTAATTTTAGTCAGATATTCTTTATTTGCAACTGAAAATATCTTAAACTGCCATAATTGCAAATATGCTGGCTCAGGACAGAAAAGATAAAAATGATGTGTGTTCTTTTTCCCCCCTTATTTTGGGGAGAGCTCTTTTGTTGAGGGTTACCATACAGGGTCTGGCCGTGTGACAGCTTTCTTCTATTAATGAACAGTCAGGTGTTGCCTGCAAACTACTTCCTTTAGTGGAAATATGCAAGACCAAGCACAAGTCACTGGTCAGGACAAACCATTACATTACACCTGGGATTATATTACATGACTTTATTTCAGCACCTGGTGAATGAATAATTATTCAACATGAACTCATTTTATCAGGGCAAAGCAACTGTAACCAAAGGTTAACTCTCTGAAGAGACAGCACAAGAAAAGTATCAGTGGTGCTCTGAGGCCGAGGAGCCAATCAGCACCCAGCGCCAGAGCGAGGCTCCTGAAAAATGCCCCATCTGGCCAGCCAGCTCAGAGAGGCTCGGGGCAGGCCTCTCTAGAGCCCGTTCACTGGCCTGACCCTCTCAGGAGCCTTCCCTTTAAGAGAATCTTATTTTCCTAAAAGATTCCCCTTGAGACCCCACCCCAGGACTCACCTCTACCAATTCCATGTTGTTTGAAATCGAAATTCCCAATTACACACTTGGATTGATGCCAAAAGCCATTATCTGACATTAATGTCCCCCCAATTAATTTTTTAAAATCGACTTTTCTCTGATTACAAAAGTAATATGTGCACAATGCATAATTTTTAAAAGCCATAAAATGGTAACAACAAAACAAAGTCAACTATAATCTTGCCACACCGAGACGAGTACTATTAGTATTTTGGTATATTTCCCTTCAGGCTTTTTTCTATAAATAGATAGCCTAGTTCACATGATATATAGTATTTCATTCTGCTTATTTCACTAAACATTATATGCCATGACGCTAAAAATCCTTCATAAATATTTTGATTGTTGTAGAATCTTCTATCGCATTGCAATTCATGATTTAGTGAATCAATCCCCTATCATTGGGCAATTGTTTTCAAATCATTCCCCCTCTCTCTGTTGTTGTTTTTTTTTTTTTAATTAAGGAAAAGTGCTGCACAAATATCCTTGCATGCACTCTACATCCGGTGAGTTTAGCGGGTTCCCCTGCTGGGCCCTGGAAGTAGGGAATAAGGCCCAGGGTAGGGAGGTCTGCTGGTGGGGAGGTGGGCATGAGGGGGCTGGAGGACACGAAGCACACGGGGCGGGGGAGGGGGTGTGCCAGTGCTGAGGGCCTTGGCTGGGCGCTGCCAGGGGCTGAGGCCGACCACCTAGGTCATGGCTCCATCCTGGAAACAGAAGCCAGCTCAGGAGGCAAAACCGGAGCAGGCTGAAGTGATGAAAGAACAATTAAAGGCCTGCTGGCTCCGGTTCTCCACCTTGGCTGCAGAGTGGAGCCACCTGGACAATTAAAAAAAAAAAAGGCTCCTGCCTGGATCCCACCCTGGGACTGACTGGATTAGTCTGGGGCGCCGTCTAGGGCAGGGCAGGCTCTCCGTCTCCCCAGGTTTATTAGTTTGTTAGTAGCAGCCACGTGCAGAAGCGCTGCTCCGGAAGAGGCTGGGGGATGGGGAGGGACACGCCAGGACTTGACCACGCGGAGGAGAGGAGAGGGCGCCGGGGCCGAGGGCCATCGGGTGAGCGGCAGGTGTCCCAGGGCCGGGCCCGGTGAGGCATCGGCAGCAAGGCTCCTCACAGGGTGGGTCCCCTGCCGACCTGGTGTGTGAGCAACAGAGGCGATCAAGTGGCAACCAAAGGCTTGGGTGACCACTGGTGACGAGTCAGAAACACGGCGGCTGGAGTGAGAAGGAGGCACTCGAGGGGGCCGAGCATGCAGAGCGGGGCGGGGGAGGGGAGCGGATGGGATGGCCGCAGGCCCCCCTGAAGATGGACTCAGCACATCCCCTGGTGTGCGGGGACAGACAAGGTCGCACCCAGGAGACTTCTGCTGGACTCCATCTGGGCTCGCTCCCCACCCTCCTGGGCCCCCTGAAATAGGGAAGTCCCAGGGGGAGCTGAGGGTTTGACCACGTGTGAGACAGGGGTCTCTCCTAAATCACACTTTCGAAATGACTCAGAGGTGGCCTGGTGTCTGTGTGACGCACTTAGACTGTGAGCCCCAGGAGGGCAGGGACCCATCTTTGCGCTCTCATCGTCTAGCGCCTTCCTGGGGCAAACATGCTTGACATTCTGTGAATGAAGGAACAAATGAACAAGCCCACGAATGAACCAACTCTCTCAAGAAAGAACTCTGATTGCAGGCGTGCAGCTAACAGAGGTGGCTGCTAGCGGGCAGTGAGGCAGCAGCTTCGGGGTGGAAGGCAGCCTTCTATGCCAGGGCTGCAGAGAAAGCCTGGCCGGCCCAGTTCGTTTTACTGGCTGAGGTCTGCACTAAAAAGCCCTGCACATGCTGAAGCCTGGCCGCACTCAGCGAGCACACTCAACCAGAGTCTCCATGACAGATGGCCCAGAAGACTGCCTCATCTCTGTCACTCAAGAGTAAGAGAAGGGGCTTCCCTGGTGGCGCAGTGGTTGAGAGTCTGCCTGCCAATGCAGGGGACACGGGTTCGAGCCCTGGTCTGGGAGGATCCCGCATGCCGCGGAGCAACTGGGCCCGTGAGCCACAATTACTGAACCTGCGCGTCTGGAGCCTGTGCTCCGCAACAAGAGAGGCCGCGATGGTGAGAGGCCCGCGCACCGCAATGAGGAGTGGCCCCCGCTTGCCGCAACTAGAGAAAGCCCTCGCACAGAAACGAAGACCCAACACAGCCATAAATAAAATAAATAAATAAAATTAAAAAAAAGAAAAAAGAAAATGCTCCCTATTAAAAAAAAAAAAAAAAAGAGTAAGAGGAGAGGGACTTCCCTGGTGGCGCAGTGGTTGGGAATCCGCCTGCCAGTGCAGGGGACACGGGTTCGAGCCCTGGTCCGGGAGGATCCCACATGCCGTGGAGCAACGAAGCCCGTGCACCAGAACTACTGAGCCTCTGCTCTAGAGCCCGCGAGCCGCAACTGCTGAGCCTGGGTGCTGCAGCTGCTGGGGCCCGTGCTCTGTGGCGGGAGAGGCCACTGCAGTGGGAGGCCTGCGCAAGGCAGCGAGGAGTGGCCCCCCGGCTCGCCGCAACTAGAGAAAGCCCGCACACAGCAACAAAGACCCAACACAGCCATAAATAAATAAATGAATGAATGAATAAGTAAGTAAGTAAGTAAGTAAGTAAATAAATAAATAAAAGAGTAAGAAGAGGGCCGAGTCCTGCAAGGGAGCCGCACTCTTAACCTCCTCATGCAGACTCAGCTACATTGAACTTTCTACATTTGAGCTCAGAAAAAACACTTTTGGGAAACAACAAACAAAACCAAAGTGCCGGAAAGAAAAAGACACACCAAGGATGAGGTCACTTGATGAAAAGGGAACCTCAGACCTTGAACTTCGACTCACTTCTGCTTTCTGACAGCGAAGGGGGAAACTCTTCAGCACTGTAACGTAAATTTTCAGTGGCACAGAGCATGCTCTCACGACTGTGGTCGCAGTAGCTGAGATTAAGGCAGAATTTCCATGACTAACCCGTTGTGGTGCAAAGAAAATGTCCCAATTTTCATGGTAGTTTTGAAATGAATCAGGCTGAAACTTGATATGAGCTTTCTCGCCTGGCTAGGAATTTTTCCCCTTAATAAAAAATGGTTTTAATGCCCATAAGCCAATCCAAAACTCTGAACTGGAAAATGTTGGGTATTTTTTAAAAGTTAGTTTCATAAGGATGAGAGGCCCTTGGCTTTTCTGATACTTGGAAGACAAACCCTCTACAGACATACAGGGATAATTCATGTTGGACACGGAGTCGGCTTGGAAAGGCCTTTGACTCTTCATGGCACACAGAGTTGCCCATTTTCCATGAATTTCAGTCACAGCCTATTTAGTTCAATTAGAAAATGTGGGCTCATTTTCCATCAATGGGAGGGATGGTACCAGTGACCACAGGTGACCTAAGACACATCCACTGAAAACCCGGAGAAGAAATAGTCAAAAGTCTGAGACGGGCCAGCTGTCACCAAAGGAACTGTTTGTGAGCTCCTAAATGGCTCTGTTTATTTATTGTAGTTCGCTGCTCTGGGCTTGAGAACGAGTCCTAGAATGGAAGTTTCCTACATTTGAAGCCTGGCATTGTCGCTCCCTCCCAATATCTCTGGAAACCACCTCATCTCCTGCATGTCTCTGTCAAGGATCATTAAGTCTGCTGGAACTTCTTGCTTGGAACCGCTGTAATGGATTTCTCACTCCAAGTCCTGTACCACTCCACAGGCTGGCTACCACCAGAGAGCCAGCTACCACCAGAGACTGTGTAAAGTGCAGATCTGAGTACGTCCCTTCACTGCTTCAAGTCCTTCCTGAGTGCCAACGAAATCCCAGTGCCTTAGCATGGCCAACACACCTCTGTCCCTTGGGTGACTTCCTCCTCTCCTCTCCCCCTCCTTTCCTCCCTTCCCCTGGAGACATCAAGGCTTGGCTTGGCAACTAAGACCTCTTCCAAGAATGCAGCCTGCACCCTAAAACTGACCTGAGCACTCCCTAGACACTCATCACAACAATCTCCGCATTTAGCACCCTGAACTAACAGTCTTTGCTGACCTATCTGTCTCCCTCACCCGCCAGGGAAGAAGCCATGGCTCTTACCTCTGTTTTTCCCAGGCCTAGCATCATACCTGGCTTGCAGTGAGTGTTCAATAAATGATTACTGAATAAATGAACAAACAACCTTTCTGGGCTTCAGTTTTCCCACCAGAAAAAAAGGAGAGAGTTATCTGAGCTATCAGCTTTGCAGGGTTATTCTTTTGTAAATGAGAGATTATGTGAAAACCCTTTCAAATCACGCAGGTAGAATTTTGTTTTCAGACACCATTGATGGAGTTGTGGGATTTGGGAGCAGAGATTTAAGAGCAAGGCTAACTGTTAAAAAAAAACAAACCCGTGAACAAAATTTTTTTTTTAAGATTTAAGATGACAAAACCCTAAACCCACAGGGCCGCAGGTACCTTCTCTACAATGAAGAAGCATCTCAAGGTAGTCTGGACAGGAGGAAATCTCACCCTGCATGTAAATCCTTTGACTAGTGTGGAAAACCTGTGCAGACTACAAAGATGGGCCCATTAGTAGGGGTCAGTGAACACCTGTGTTAGCTGAGTCACCAACTGAAAAATTCTCATTTGAGCAATGATTAGATTCTGCAGGAAAATAAGCCCTCCAAAATGTGCATGGATATAGCAGATTTGCTGCTGCGTTTTCATTTATCAACCAGGTGTGAAGTTTTCAAGACACAAGCTGCTGGGAGTAAACAAGTTTGGGCTACCGGTCGGCCACCCGACCGCTCCACCCTTCACACGTGCGTGCTCATTCAGTCCTCACAAAAACCCATGCCGCGCAGGCTACTCTATTCCACAGAGGGAGAGGTGGAAGGTCAGAGGTTAGACAACTTGAACAAGGTCACAATCAGAAAATGGCAGGGCCCACACTCAGATTCATGCTGGTGGAATTCTTTCCACTACAGAGCACTGGACAGACAGCAGGAACATCTGACCTTCCTTCTTATCCAACTGATAGCGAATTCTGAGAATTGTTTCTACATCAAGAACAAGAAAAGATGCCAGGAAATGTAGTGTGTGTGTGTGTGTGTGTGTGAAGAAACCACTCTATGTTCTGATAACAAGCTGCCTTTGTTCTATTTTATTAAAATGTGTTTTTAAAAGGACCAAAAAGGGGGCTGGCTTCTTTAAAGAAATCTCTGGCAAGAAATGTAAGGTGTTAGGCAAGTAAAGGAGGAATGTTTGGCGATTCAGTACAAAGCAACTTTTACATGGAAACTTGTAGCTCAAGAATAAGAGAGGGAGATAGAGTTTATTTACTCATTCACTTAATCAAACATTTATTAAATATCTACTGTGTGCCAGGCATAGTGAAAGTTCTGAGAATAAAAGTACAATCACTTTACATCAGCACTATCCATTAAAACTTGCTGTGAAAGATCCTTTTTGACCCACTTCCTAGAGAAATGGAAATTAAAAAAAAATAAACAAATAGGACCTAATGAAACTTAAAAGCTTTTGCACAGCAAAGGAAACCATAAACAAGACGAAAAGACAACCCTCAGAATGGGAGAAAATATTTGCAAATGAAGCAACTGATAAAGGATTAATCTCCAAAATTTACAAGCAGCTCATGCAGCTCAATATCAAAAAAACAAACAACCCAATCCAAAAATGGGCAGAAGACCTAAACAGACATTTCTCCAAAGAAGATATACAGATTGCCAACAAACACATGAAAGAATGCTCAACATCATTAATCATTAGAGAAATGCAAGTCAAAACTACAATGAGATATCACCTCACACCAGTCAGAATGGCCATCATCAAAAAATCTACAAACAATAAATGCTGGAGAGGGTGTGGAGAAAAGGGAACCCTCTTGCACTGTTGGTGGGAATGTAAATTGATACAGCCACTATGGAGAACAGTAGGGAGGTTCCTCAAAAAACTAAAAATAGAACTACCATACGACCCAGCAATCCTACTACTGGGCATATACCCTGAGAAAACCATAATTCAAAAAGAGTCAAGTACCACAATGTTCATTGCAGCACTATTTACAATAGCCAGGACATGGAAGCAACCTAAGTGTCCATTGACAGATGAATGGATAAAGAAGATGTGGCACATATATACAATGGAATATTACTCAGCCATAAAAAGATACAGAATTGAGCTATTTGTAGTGAGGTGGATGGACCTAGAGTCTGTCATACAGAGTGAAGTAAGTCAGAAAGAGAAAAACAAATACAGTATGCTAACACATAAATATGGAATCTAAAAAGAAAAAAAAAAAGGTTCTGAAGAACCTAGGGGCAGGACAGGAATAAAGACGCAGACGTAGAGAATGGACTTGAGGACACGGGGAGGGGGAAGGGTAAGCTGGGACGAAGTGAGAGAGTGGCATGGACATATATACACTCCCAAATGTAAAACAGATAGCTAGTGGGAAGCAGCTGCATAGTACAGGGAGATCAGCTCGGTGCTTTGTGCCCACCTAGAGGGGTGGGATAGGGAGGGTGGGAGGGAGATGCAAGAGGGAGGAGATATGGGGATATGTGTGTATGTATAGCTGATTCACTTTGTTATACAGCAAAAACTAACACAACACTGTAAAGCAATTATACTCCAATAAAGATGTTAAAAAAAAAAAACTTGCTGTGATGACGGAACCAGCTATATCTGTACTATCCAATATGGTACCACTGGCCCCATGTGGCTACTGAGCACACGGAATACAGCTAAGTGTGATGATTTAAATTAAATTAAATTTAAATAGCCACATGGGGCTAGTGGCAATGAAGATCTCTAACGTGATCCTACATCACACTATTTCTTCTCATATATGCTCCGTTGCTTCATTCAGCCCATATTTCCTAAGTGAGTCCTATGAGCCAGGCTCTGGGCTAGGCATGGGGGGGGGGATGCAGGGATGAACAAAACAGCCATGGTCCCTGCCCCATGGAGCTCAGAGCCCCCTGAGAGGGACAGAATTTTACAGACATAATTACAAATTCTGCTAGCTACTACGAGAGACAGGTAAAAGATGAAATTAGCAATGATAGCATGGTGACCTAATTTAGATCAGCGGAAGGGGTCTGGGAAGGGGGTGGGGCACATCTTACTGAAGTCTAGTGCTGAGAAGGGAAGAGCTTCACGTGCATCCATAGCAAGCAGTGTTAAGGGGGGAAAAGTAACATTTCACTTTTGCATTCTTTTTTTTTTCTGATATTGGCTACTCATTTTTTTTTATAACATCTTTTTTATAGTAATCTTTTATTTATTTATTTATTTATTTTTATATTTATTTTTGGCTGTGTTGGGTCTTCGTTTCTGTGCGAGGGCTTTCTCCAGTTGCAGCAAGCGGGGGCCACTCTTCATCACAGTGTGCGGGCCTCTTCACTATCGCGGCCTCTCCTGTTGTGGAGCACAGGCTCCAGACGCGCAGGCTCAGCAGTTGTGGCTCACAGGCCTAGCTGCTCCGTGGCATGTGGGATCCTCCCAGACCAAGGCTCGAACCCGTGTCCCCTGCATTAGCAGGCAGATTCTCAACCACTGCGCCACCAGGGAAGCCCCTATAACATCTTTATTGGAGTATAATTGCTTTACAATGGTATGTTAGTTTCTGCTGTATAACAAAGTGAATCAGCTATACATACACATATATCCCCATATCTCCTCCCTCTTGCGTCTCCCTCCCACCCTCCCTATCCCACCCCTCTAGGTGGTCACAAAGCACCGAGCTGATCTCCCTGTGCTATGCGGCTGCTTCCCACTAGCTATTTTACATTTGGTAGTGTATATATGTCCATGCCACTCTCTCACTTCGTCCCAGCTTACCCTTCCCCCTCCCCGTGTCCTCAAGTCCATTCTCTACGTCTGCATCTTTATTCCTGTCCTGCCCTTAGGTTCTTCAGCACTTTTTTTTTTTTAGATTCCATATATATGTGTTAGCGTACGGTATTTGTTTTTCTCTTTCTGACTTACTTCACTCTGTATGACAGACTCTAGGTCCATCCACCTCACTACAATTAACTCAATTTCGTTTCTTTTTATGGCTGAGTAATATTCCATTGTATATACGTGCCACATCTTCTTTATCCATTTGTCTTGTCGATGGACACTAAGGTTGCTTCCATGACCTGGCTACTGTAAATAGTGCTGCAATGAACATTGTGGTCCATGACTTTTTGAATTATGGTTTTCTCAGGGTATATGCCCAGTAGCGGGATTGCTGGGTCATATGGTAGTTGTATTTTTAGTTTTTTGAGGAACCTCCATATTGTTCTCCATAGTGGCTGTATCAATTTACATTCCCACCAACAGTGCAAGAGGGCTCTCTTTTCTCCACACCCTCTCCAGCATTTATTGTTTGTAGATTTTTTGATGATGGCCGTTCTGACTGGTGTGAGGTGATACCTCATTGTAGTTTTGATTTGCATTTCTCTAATGATTAGTGATGTTGAGCATCCTTTCATAAACATTGCTCACTACAGGCCCAAATTTGCTGTTGAAAATGATTTAGTAAATAAATAATGTATTTATTAGAAATCAGACTTACGCTATCATTCACAGGAATGTAAATAGGCACAGCCTTTTTGTAATGCCGTTTGGCAATATCTATCACAAAATGTAAATGTGTACACCTTCAGATATTTCGCTTCTAGAAGTTAACCCACAGCAATGTTTGTGTACGTACAGAATGACATATTTATGAGGCCAGTGGTGTTCGAACTGTTTACCAGTGTACCTCCTAAAATAAATTTAAAAAACTATGTACTCCCCCCCACAGGTTAAGTTGACATCTAAAATTTTACACAAGTTTTAGTCACAAAGGATATAATTTCTGCTATATTTTAAATATTGATATTTTA